>NW_025319037.1:5484061-6168123 GCF_017639315.1 Drosophila ananassae | reverse complement strand
GGATCAGGGGAGCTTAAAGGTTATGGAGCAGTTGAAAATATGCGTGGAGATTTTTTGCTGTTGGCCTGTGTTATTGATTATTGAATGTTTGCATTTAATTTTTTTTAATAAATAATGGTGCCAATATATTTTAGCAACTATACAATAATTACAAATATTAAATGTCCCAACCGATGTGCGAAAGAGCTGGAAAATAAATTATTATTGCATATATACACTTATTGATCTTAGTGTTTGACACCATCTTATTACTTTGTTAATATTCTGTGCATTTAATTCGTCCCTTATAAGTTGTTGTCTTATTACTTATATTTGGATTCTTTGCGTTAGCCTCCCAACAGTCTCGAATTTTTATCGCCTGCCCACTCCACTTGACGAACTCATTACGGCGACGTTTGCTATGAAATTCTGTTTAGCTTTACATCTCTGTTTTTCAAGGCGGCAGCTGAGCCCCAAGCGTTATCGAAAAGGCCGGCGAAGACAAGTGCAGAAGCTTCTGGTGGCAAGCGGCATTAGCTGCATACTACATATTCAGAAGTTACGCAAATAGCTCACACCATTATCAGGCGTGTTTGATGAGATTTAAGTTTAGAAAATAACGAAGAAAAAAATGCGTGTAATTGGCATTACGTTATAATTCGATATATATTCTTCTTGTTACACCTCAGCCAAGCTTATCTATTGCGGTGTGGCGGGGTGAATCTATTTAATCTAATCTATTTACAAATTCAGATTATCTCTACACAGGCCCCGTTAAAGGCCTTCATCCGGCTTGAACCAACTGGCAGCCTCGCCAGCTTGTGGACTGCTCTCTTGAAAACAGCTCCACAGTTAGTCCTCACGACGGCGACCCTGACCCTTCCGGAAGTCGGAAACTACTTCTAAATGAACTGCCTTGGACTCAAAATAAACAAAAAGGGCAACCTTGTAGGGTGGATTACCATGCATTTTCAATGGAGCCATAAAATTTCCCGCCGCAGATTTTCTACATTAATTTTTGGTCTTCTATGATTTTTCCCCAAACATTTGCCTTTGGTGATTTATATTTTCTTTTTGAAATTAGTAGATCATACCATATTTTAACTTTGGATTTAAGGGAAAACGCGAAATAAATTTATTCTGAGATTTCAACTTTGGATGAGTATTTCAAAGATATGGTTGGATGGTATTTGATGGTATTTGCTAGATACCATTTTTTAATTTTAGTTGGTACACATACATATAAAAAATGATATGTACTGGAAACAATGATGGGCATCGCCATTGCACGGCATACATAATTCAATATATGGTAAAATTTGATTAATTTCTTCTCTTAGGTGTACCGCGGAAATGGTGGGTGATAGAACCTATGTTTGTTCTGGACTTCAGGGGTTCAGGGGAGCCTAAAGGTTATGGAGCAGGTAAAATTATGCGTGGAGGAAAAAAAAAGTTGGAAATTGTCGGCCTGTGTAATTTTTTACGCTTCTTTATAAAGCGGAACATCTAAACTAACACTCTCAGAAGTTGTAAGTGAGAGGAAAATCCTGAAGTAACTAATTACTTCCAATAAATATGAAGTGGAGACCATTGCGGTTAATCCGACCGCATTCTTTTTTGCTTCCATCTGCAAAATCTTTGGTGATGGATCAAAACGGAGACTCGTTGACCACTTATCTTTCGGCTCCGTTAAAAACGATGGACCTGTAAACCAGATCGAGACCTGAGTCAATATGAGCATATCCGTCTGTCCGCCTGTCTGGCTGACTGTTTCTAAGCAAAATAGTCTCTCAGTTTTAAAGCTACCGAGTTCATACTTTGGACACATCCTCAGATTTACGAGGCACGAGGCATCACCTTTAACGAGTGCGCCACGCTCAAAGAAATCAGATTTTTCAATCATGACACAGCCCGGAAAAGGGCTCCAGGAGTAGCCAGCTCGCCTTTCCTGAACATCACCATGAAGCAGTCTTAAGTCTTCCATACCTTCACCGTTTAAGTGAGGGTAACTTGGAACTTATTAAAAGGTTCGGAAAGGAGATCTGTCACCTCTGATGGTACTAATTGCAGGAGCAATATGCTGTGTTTTGATCTGCATCGGCCTAAGCCATCGGCGAGTCATCCAGGCCAGGATAACTGCGACCCAATTAAGAGAAATTATTGCCCAAATAGGGTCGGCAAAGGGCGGCCTCTTTCCTGAGGGGGAGTAGTTAATTTAAGTAACCGACGATGATGACCGATCGTCCGAAAGCTTGCACTGGACAAACTACTGACCCAGCGTCTGACACGGCGAATACTCGTGATACCGCCAAAAACAGGACGCTATGAAGTTATTTTCGTGCCCCCTATGAAGTTCTTCTTAGGAGCCTTAAGCTCTGTCCGCATTTGAGTTTCATTGAATAAAAAAAGTTAAAAACGACTCCGGCAATATGCCTTTATATATGTACCTTATAATTCTATCTGCACAACGTTCAACGTGAACTGAGTGGAATATAATGCAGAGGCGAATATAAATGAATGAGGAGTACAAGTGTGTAGGTCTCACTCACACCACATTCGGGGGAGAAAAAATTAATTGAATGAGTGAGGGACTGAATTCGAATGAACGATAAATTTATATTCAATGGTAATATTTAGTATTATTCAGTATTTTCGTTTAATTTATTTGATTTTTTTAGTTACTTGTGGGATTGGCTCCATTCGATACACAGTGAATTCGTCTTCTTCGACCAACGGAATGCTCGTGTGGAACATCAACAAGTTCTTGGTTTCTTGTACCTGAGTGGTCGCCTTTCGATACAAGTCTCGAGTTGTCTCACCTGTTATGGGTAGTCGTCTTCTCGGTGGGAGGTGGGCTTGTATTTTTGTAATCACCTGTTTTATTTGTTCCACCGAGACCAATGCAGGGCTTAATTTCCCTACGTATGCCCCGAATAACACATTTAAAACAGCATCTTGGACTCGAAGAATGTGTTGCTACGACGATCAACTCTGGGACTGGGTGTCGAAGACACCGACTTGACGCGTAGTTTCCCACCTTAATTCTGGACAGACTAGCTTCTAATTCCTGCATCCTCTTCTGAGTTTCGATTGTTGACTTTCTCATAATGTTGATGGTGGTATCCAGGATTGATGTTTGGTTCTCCACTATTTTATGAGTTATATCTTCTTGGGCTCTTAGTTTATAAATGATTTCTTCGATCCGTTTGGCATATTGATCATTCAGTACTCCGAAGAGGCCATTCGCGATATTTCCAACGATGTTCAGTGCTCCGCGCTTTTTTTGTTGATGATGCAGTAACTGATCGGCATCCTGGATTACCGCCACCACCTGTTCCAAACTCCTGTTCGTATGCTGTTGGGCACCATTGTTTTATAGATCGTATACCCTGCTGAGGTCACAGAATGTAATGAGTGCCAAACTCGGCGGATTTGATTTTTATCCGATCGGTGGCTTGTATGATGGTCCCGGTCACGTAGCTGATCGGAGTGATGATAACAGGGTTAACGGCCTTCCTTTCTGGTACTGGGGAGGTGGGCAGAGACGGTCCGGTTTCCTCCTTGCTATTGTTGATTGGTAGCTCGTGTTATATTACCGGTTGTTGTTCGTACTACTCGGGTCTCGCCGTGCCTTCCATGATGGACTGATATGATGCGTCCTAGGTGCCAATTGAACGGAGCGATGTTGTCTTCCTTTATTATGACGAGATCACCAATCTTTACCGTCTTACAACTTCTTGTCAACTTTGACCGATTCTGTAATTCATGCAAGTACTCGTGACTCCAGCGTGTCCAAAATTCTTTCCGTAATTGTTCGAGACGCTTCCACCGAGTGAGTAACCCTGTGCGCCACCTTGATTGGTAAATATCGGGTGATGCCGCAGAGGTTACCCAATGGCCTAACGTTAATGCCATAAGGTCCCTCGGGCTCGAAGAGACAGATGTCAACGGGCGAGAATTTAGAATGGCTTCAATGTCGATCACTACGGTTTCAAGTTCTTCATGGGTTAGCGATGCGGTATAATGCGTTCGTTTTAGTAAATGTTTTGCTGATTTTTCTGTGGCTTCCCACAGGCCTCCGAAGTGGGGTGTCCTAGGTGGTATAAATTTGAATTCTATGCTTAGATTCGCGCAGGTCTTTTGTATCATCGCTTGTGCATCATCGGCGAATATCGCTTCCTTTGTTTCTGATAATTCATTGTAGGCTCCAACAAAATTGGTCGCGTTGTCACTATAGATTTTAGATGCCAGGAAGGCTTGGGTAGTCGAAACTGGTTGAAAGGGTCAAGGTTGAAAAACAACAATACACTGCTAGATACACTTTATGTGGACGTTTTCATCGGGTCATTTTATAGTGAATCAAAAAAGCCCTGCTTTTTTTGAATGGTCTATTTTGTTGAACCCTATGTTGATGTAAGTAGCGAAAAGCTCTCGTTGGATTCTCGCTATTTATAATTATGTGCATGAGACCCGAAAAACCGGCATTCCCAGATGTCGTTAGGTGGCAACCCCACTACTGAGATAGGTTGCACTCGGCTAATCACCGGATCGACTGAACAATAACGATTACAGAAACAAACACATGATTAGAAAAAAAAAACACCCACACCCCCAGCCCGATGACGACCCGCCGCTTTTCGCAACGGACACGAATTGGACAATGGAATGTGAGGACCCTAATGGAGCCATCCAGAATTGCGCAGTTTGAATAAGGAGATGGGCATAGTTAGGATTGGAACCCTGGAGTGGAACCCGCAAGGAAGAAGAAGAGTGGGACGCCCCAAAGCTAACCTGGCTCCGATCTACAATACGCGAACTCGCAGACAATAATACATCACCTGGGGACTTGGCAAAGAGAACAGAGGGTCCGGTGGAATATACATGTGGATGCCCTAAGCTCCCAAGCGGAGTAATAGAAATAAAAAAAAAAAAAAAATGTTGTTGAACCCGATCCGCCGGTAGGGTAATGCGGTGTTTTGTAGACGTCCCCCTACTCGAATTATTTCGTCCGTGTCTATGAACGGATCTAGTGCTCGTAATGAATTGTTTGGCCCGACATTTTTCGTCTTCTTAAGTTGCAAGTGGTCCTGTACTTTTCTTCTCTGGCTTGCGGCAAATAAAAATGAATCATAGCATTCTTGGTGGTTGCCATGGTGGAGCCATGGTGGTTGATTTTTTCCATCCAATCTTCTGATTTAATGGTTGGTTTGCAGACCATCTTTCCTAATTCAACAAGTTAACAAGTTAACTTCCTAATTCAACATTCAAAGACAAAAGCGTGGGATGACCATCTTTGTGACAAGTTAACAACGATTACTGCACGGATCATCGATCTTCAGTGCACGAAACCCACCTGCGAATGTGGGCAATCTCTCCGTCGTTGTGTTCATTAATAAGAATTGGAACCAATTAAATTGGAGTTTTTAATCTCAAATTTTCAAAATGTCATGGCTATCTGAAACTGTTTCTTTGTTCAAAACGTATCTATTGCAGGTTGAGCTTGTTTAGTAAAGCTTTACAGAAGTTGTAGATAGCCATGACTTTTTGAAAATATGAGATTAAAAACTCCAATTTAATTGAAGAAAATATTGTTTAACCACCTATAATAAATACAATAAAAATATTTAGATTTTTCCCTTAAATCCAAAATTAAAACATGGTATGATCTACTGATTTCAATATGAAAATAAAAATTTTCCATAGGAAAATGTTTTGGGGAAAAATCATGGAAGACCAAAAATTAGTGAAGAAAATCGGTGATTTCAACTTTGGATGAGTATTTCAAGAGTATGGTAACTGCTAGATACCATTTTTTAATTTTAGTTGGTACACATATATTTCAAAAATGATGGCCTACGTAATTCAATATATGGTAAAATTTGACCAATTTCTACTCTTAGGTGTACCACGGAAACTGTGGGCGATAGAGCCTATATTTGTTCTGGACTTTGGATCAGGGGAGCTTAAAGGTTATGGAGCAGTTGAAAATATGCGTGGAGATTTTTTGCTGTTGGCCTGTGTTATTGATTATTGAATGTTTGCATTTATTTTTTTTTAATAAATAATGGTGCCAATATATTTTAGCAACTATACAATAATTACAAATATTAAATGTCCCAACCGATGTGCGAAAGAGCTGGAAAATAAATTATTATTGCATATATACACTTATTGATCTTAGTGTTTGACACCATCTTATTACTTTGTTAATATTCTGTGCATTTAATTCGTCCCTTATAAGTTGTTGTCTTATTACTTATATTTGGATTCTTTGCATTAGCCTCCCAACAGTCTCGAATTTTTATCGCCTGCCCACTCCACTTCCCGAACTCGTTACGGCGACGTTTGCTATGAAATTCTGTTTAGCTTTACATCTCTGTTTTTCAAGGCGGCAGCTGAGCCCCAAGCGTTATCGAAAAGGCCGGCGAAGACAAGTGCAGAAGCTTCTGGTGGCAAGCGGCATTAGCTGCATACTACATATTCAGAAGTTACGCAAATAGCTCACACCATTATCAGGCGTGTTTGATGAGATTTAAGTTTAGAAAATAACGAAGAAAAAAATGCGTGTAATTGGCATTACGTTATAATTCGATATATATTCTTCTTGTTACACCTCAGCCAAGCTTATCTATTGCGGTGTGGTGGGGTGAATCTATTTAACCTAATCTATTTACAAATTCAGATTATCTCTACACAGGCCCCGTTAAAGGCCTTCATCCGGCTTGAACCAACTGGCAGCCTCGCCAGCTTGTGGACTGCTCTCTTGAAAACAGCTCCACAGTTAGTCCTCACGACGGCGACCCTGACCCTTCCGGAAGTCGGAAACTACTTCTAAATGAACTGCCTTGGACTCAAAATAAACAAAAAGGGCAACCTTGTAGGGTGGATTACCATGCATTTTCAATGGAGCCATAAAATTTCCCGCCGCAGATTTTCTACATTAATTTTTGGTCTTCTATGATTTTTCCCCAAACATTTGCCTTTGGTGATTTATATTTTCTTTTTGAAATTAGTAGATCATACCATATTTTAACTTTGGATTTAAGGGAAAACGCGAAATAAATTTATTCTGAGATTTCAACTTTGGATGAGTATTTCAAAGATATGGTATTTGCTAGATACCATTTTTTAATTTTAGTTGGTACACATACATATAAAAAATGATATGTACTGGAAACAATGATGGGCATCGCCATTGCACGGCATACATAATTCAATATATGGTAAAATTTGATTAATTTCTTCTCTTAGGTGTACCGCGGAAATGGTGGGTGATAGAACCTATGTTTGTTCTGGACTTCAGGGGTTCAGGGGAGCCTAAAGGTTATGGAGCAGGTAAAATTATGCGTGGAGGAAAAAAAAAGTTGGAAATTGTCGGCCTGTGTAATTTTTTACGCTTCTTTATAAAGCGGAACATCTAAACTAACACTCTCAGAAGTTGTAAGTGAGAGGAAAATCCTGAAGTAACTAATTACTTCCAATAAATATGAAGTGGAGACCATTGCGGTTAATCCGACCGCATTCTTTTTTGCTTCCATCTGCAAAATCTTTGGTGATGGATCAAAACGGAGACTCGTTGATGGACCTGTAAACCAGATCGAGACCTGAGTCAATATGAGCATATCCGTCTGTCCGCCTGTCTGGCTGACTGTTTCTAAGCAAAATAGTCTCTCAGTTTTAAAGCTACCGAGTTCATACTTTGGACACATCCGCAGATTTACGAGGCACGAGGCATCACCTTTAATGAGTGCGCCACGCTCAAAGAAATCAGATTTTTCAATCATGACACAGCCCGGAAAAGGGCTCCAGGAGTAGCCAGCTCGCCTTTCCTGAACATCACCATGAAGCAGTCTTAAGTCTTCCATACCTTCACCGTTTAAGTGAGGGTAACTTGGAACTTATTAAAAGGTTCGGAAAGGAGATCTGTCACCTCTGATGGTACTAATTGCAGGAGCAATATGCTGTGTTTTGATCTGCATCGGCCTAAACCATCGGCGAGTCATCCAGGCCAGGATAACTGCGACCCAATTAAGAGAAATTATTGCCCAAATAGGGTCGGCAAAGGGCGGCCTCTTTCCTGAGGGGTAGTAGTTAATTTAAGTAACCGACGATGATGACCGATCGTCCGAAAGTTTGCACTGGACAAACTACTGACCCAGCGTCTGACACAGCGAATACTCGTGATACCGCCAAAAACAGGACGCTATGAAGTTATTTTCGTGCCCACTATGAAGTTCTTCTTAGGAGCCTTAAGCTCTGTCCGCATTTGAGTTTCATTGAATAAAAAAAATTAAAAACGACCTCGGCATATGCCTTTATATATTTACCTTGTAATTCCATCTGCACAACGTTCAACGTGAACTGAGTGGAATATAATGCAGAGGCGAATATAAATGAATGAGGAGTACAAGTGTGTAGGTCTCACTCACACCACATTCGGGGGAGAAAAAATTAATTGAATGAGTGAGGGACTTAATTCGAATGAACGATAAATTTATATTCAATGGTAATATTTAGTATTATTCAGTATTTTCGTTTAATTTATTTGATTTCTTTTTTAGATAATTTCTCTACATAATTTAAATTAGAATAAAAACCATGTATAATTTTTTTTTTTAATTTCCTTAATTAGTTTGGATACAAAAAAATTGCTTTTGGTAATTGAATTTCTTGAATAAGAATACTAGAAAGGTGTTCTGATTCCTTGAAATAATTTATTTTTTAGCTCCGTTATTATAAAGCTGCAAACATATTGCTCACTGAGACTAAAATGAAACAAGAAAATAGAGCAGAAATATCTATCTGTTATGCTTACTCCTATTATTATTTCCATTGTGATATCTATCAGTGTGCCTTAAGGGGGCAGGATGGTTTCAGAGGCTGAAAAATAGCAGATTTTTGCGATTTTTTTTTTTTATGTCTGAGTAAATATATCAATTCAATTTTTTTACACGATTAATGGCTATATTTGGAGAGTATCTAGGAATTTTTATTTTTAAGAAATAATTATAATTTATCCCGTGACGGGCAGTCGGCCGGAGTCGCTTCCAAAATATGGTCTCTTGCGGTGCGTAAAGTCTGGCCTTACAGTGTTATCGGAAATAAAAAAATTGAATTGATTTACTTAAAATATTAGTTTCTTGTGCGGATGAACGAAACCATTTTGAAAAATATGCGATTTTGAATTTTTGGCGCGGTTGTAAAGTCGGAGGTACCATTTTTACATAAAAATCCGCGTTCGTTCATCCGCAAGTATTTATTGTATTAAAGATGTGTGCAAAATTTTATTTAGATCCGAGCATTACTTTTTGAGTTACGTTACGCACCGACTTGAAAAAGTTGTTTTAAGAAAAACGCGTCTAAAGTTTTAAAAGCAATGGAAAGTATATGAAGAGAAAGAAACTAGAAAATCGGTATCTCAGCAAGTTTTAGTCCGATCGACATGAAACTTTCACAGGATATTCCTACATAATGTTCTATTATATAAAAAATTTCTGAAAAAAAATTTTTTTTGATGCCTCAAACCATCCTGCCCTCTTAACAAAAAAAATTTGGATAGAGTGCGTCAAAAACCACTCGAGTCATCGGGCTACTTTCGGCATTTCTAAAGCACTCTATTTGCTTCCCCCTTCAACTTATTCTTACTAAAAACAAGAGAATAGCAATGAGTCGGAATAGTCTCTTACATTCTTACTCCCACTCACTCAAATCGTTTAGCCTATTTTAGTTATTCATTCTATTCCATTCGAATGTATTCTATGGATAAAGTAACGTATCCATGTAGACCTCTAATGTGTGTGTAAAGAAAAATGTTTGCCTTTGCATGTATGTGTCACTTCATGCACGACTGCGTAAAAATTTTTAAGCTTCCAAACTTTCATTTCTGACGATTTCTGCTTCTTCCGATTAGCAAGAAGACAATAAGTATCGTTTTAATCGCCCGTAAGTGCCTCGAAAAGTTTTTGGTTTACAAGCTGCTTTTCGCAGGCTCAAATCCTAGTCGGATGAGAAATTTTTATTGTTTTTCTTTTTGAAAATTAACGTATCCGCGTTTTCTTTGGTTAATGTGTTAATTGCTAAATTAAACAATATACGAATAGTTATCCATTTAAAAATAAATGTAAACAATATATAGATACGATTTTTCCAATGATTTTGTAAAAATAGTAATAAACAATAAAGAAAAAAAATTTAGACATGATTAAAAATTTTTTACAATTTTTGAAAATTTCCAAATAGGTAGGGCACCTACTCGAAATGCTCTACCGCTTTGCTGTTCCTGACTAATTTTTGAATTGGGAAATATTGTAACTTAAGGCCAATAGTGACTGGAGAAACCCATGGAGTTAAGGAGGAAAGGTATTGCAAATCTCTGTGCTCTAAAACCGTAAGGTTTGGGTCGATGTTAACGTTTCAGTGTTGCCATAACTTTGGTGTTTTTTAAATTAGAAGGATGCGACGACTTTCAGTATTGTTCAATGCCATAACTTTGTTGTTTCTTAAGTTTGAAAGATGTGACTTCTACGAATTCCATTTTGGGCAAACTGCCAAATTTCAAGAATCGCCAACTATATCCAATTGCCTACAGAAAATTTTTAATTCTTCGGCTATATATAGAGTTTCCTCGCGCACGCCTAGGCATGCAGGTCGTCACCTCGTGGACTTCCGTCCACAGTGATAGCTGCGATATAACTCATAGGAAATGCCTTAACTTTTGTATTTTTTAAGTTATTAAGTTAAGAAGGATGGGAGTTCTGTGAAATTGATATAAGGCCAACTTATCCGATGCACCAAATTTCATTAGGATCGGCCGACTATATACAATAGATGCCATATAACTGCTTGATCGGTGCATGATACCATAAAATTGTTGGTTTTTTAAGTTAGAAGTATGGGACTTTCCACGAATTCCAATTTGGGTAATCTTTTTATACCCTTGCAGAGGGTATGTTGATTTTGGTCAAAAGTGTGCAACGCAGTGAAGGAGACATCTCCGACCCTATAAAGTATATATATTCTCGATCAGGACCACTTCCTGAGTCGATATGAGCATGTCTGTCTGTCCGTTTCTACGCAAACTAGTCTCTCAGTTTTAAAGCTATCGAGTTGAAACTTTGCACACACCCTTCTTTTCTTTACAGGCAGTATATAAGTCGGAACGGCCGGGATCGGTCGACTATATCTTATAGCTGCCATATAACTGATTGATCGGAAATGCCATAAATTGTTTTTCAAGTTAGAAGGTGTTTCTATGGATTCTAATTTGGGCAAACGTATACGATCTGCCAAATTTCATAAGGATCGGCCGTCTACATCCTATAGCTGCCATATAACTGATTGATCGGAAATGTCATAACTTCGTTGTTTTTCAAGTTAGAAGGCAAAATAATTTTTGGGCAAAATAGTTCGATATGCCAAATTTCATAAGGATCGGCCGACTATATACGATCCGCTAAATATCTAACAATACAATATATGTGTCGCCACCTAGCGGACTGCGACTCAACTGAAAGGGTATATAAATTTCGGCTTCGCCTGAAGTTAGCTTTCCTTTCTTATTATAGCAAATTTCGGTTCCACCCGAAGTTTTTTTTTCTTGTTCATTATTGAAGTAGCCTTTTAGTAAATTTATCAGCAACATTTTTTGGTAAAATTACACAGCCCGACAATTTGCTGAACCAAAGTCGAGAACAAACATAGGTTCCATCACCAACAGTTTCCGCGGTACATCTAAGAAGCACAAAATTAAATGTACAAAATCGGAGATTTCAACTTTGAATGAGTATTCCAAAGATATGGTATCTGCTAGATGAAATTTTTTTATTTTAGTTGCTATACATACATACATTTCAAAAATTATATGTATATGTAAATTATATTCAGCTGGCCTGTATTATCAGCGCAATTCTTTAAACTTATGTCCCATCAATAGGGAATGTACTTTACGAGTTGTAATACATATATTAATATAATTGAATAAATTGATACACAATACAATAATAGTAGTACATTATGAACATCACATAGGGCACCTTCTTTTTATTAAATAAAGCCCCGTATTTTTTTACCCTTGCAGAGGGTATTATAATTTTGGTCAAAAGTGTGCAACGCAGTGAAGGAGACATCTCCGACCCTATAAAGTATATATATTCTTGATCAGGATCACCTCCTGAGTCGATATAAGCATGTCCGTCTGTCCGTCTGTCTGTTTCTACGCAAACTAGTCTCTCAGTTTTAAAGCTATCGAGTTGAAACTTTGCACACATCCTTCTTTCCTTTGCAGGCAGTATATAAGTCGGAACGGCCGGGATCGGTAGACTATATCCTTTAGCTGCCATATAACTGATTGATCGGAAATGCCATAACTTTGGTGTTTTTTAAGTTAGTTACTTTCCACAAATGTTATGTTTGACCAATATATCTTGTGTACAAAATTTCATAAGGATCGGCTGACTATATCCTATAGCTGTCATATAACGATCAGAATTGGCATAACTTTGGTGTTTTAAAAGTTAGAAGGATGAGACTTGGTACAGATTCTATTTGGAACAAAATAATTTGATTTCGGCTCCGCCCGAAGTTAGCTTTCCTTTCTTGTTTTGAGAAATTTTAAAAATTTAATAAATTACATAGTGTTACAAAAAAAATAAAAGTGAATGAACTTTTGAAGTGACATAGTAGGAATTGTTTATTGGGCCAAGTATATCTTAAAACTATGTGTTAAATATTTGTAACACCCTCAATATCTTGATTGATGCTTAGAAAGCCGTTTTTCGAGGCAACATTGAAATGTGGCATGTATGACAGAATTTTTGTAAGTTGTACCGAAAAACTGGCGTAAAAATCCGAAAAACACGAATAAAAGGCGAATTTCAGTTTCAGGTGTAAAAATTTTGTCCTTTTTGTTTAACAAAATCGAAGATATATTTTTTTTCAAAAGCTACAACATTTAACTATTGAAAAACACCGGAAATTTTGAAATCGGTTTAAAAAAACGCGTTTAGGAATTTTTAAGCGCAAATAAGTCCCGAAAAACGGGTTTTTAACCATAAATCAAGATTTTGAGGGTGTTACAAATATTTCATACATAGTTTTGTGATATACTCGGCCCAATAAACAATTCCTACTATGTTACTTCAAAAGTTCAGAATCACTGTTGCACTCTGTTATTAAAACAAAATTATATCAAATTGACCATATTTCATTAAACGGAATATTATTTATAAATAAAAACTTACCTATGATTTTTCTTTAAATGCATTTTGGCAGATTATTTTTTTAATTTTTAAACATTGATAATTTTTTATAACAACTAACAAGTTAAATTTAAATGGAGTTATTTTTTATGTAGATGTTATATAGCGTTTCTAGATTATTTTATGTACCAAAACTAAATTGCGCATACCAGACTATATATGATTTGGCTTGTCTATTTTTAAGTATACAGAAATTTAGCTCAAAATCCAACAATACATTTTGGGTGACACAATATTCTAAACATTCATATCAGAGTATTTTCTGCATATTAATTTATAAAGTAACTCGAACCTGCTGATATCGTTTGGTTTAAAGTAAATTTTGAAACTTTTAGCTTAAATAAAAATTTAAATTAATTAAATATTTTTTTTTCCATTTTTATGTTTGGATCATTACAGACTGCTTAGTACTCTTGAAACACAAAAGCTTTTTGAAAAAAATGTTTTCATTAATAGAAAATGGTCAAAAAACTTTCACTGTATATATAGGAAAAAGCTTTTTTCGTTCAAAAAAGCTTGCTCAATTTCTGGTCGATCAATGTTCAAAAAATACATAAAATTAATGAATTTTCCCAAACTTCTTAATAAAAAAAAAATTCCAGAAAATGGTCAAGGACAGAAAAATTAAAGGACAGATGTTAAACATAATCGATTTTTTGTTGTGTATGGGATTGTGTAAAGAATTGTTTGAAACTTCCATAATACAATAATTTCTTAGTATATACGTACATACACGGTTATTCTCTTGGAAATATTGGCCTCTGCATTGTAAAATTACTTTGGAATTACTTTGTACATCCATATGTACATGCTTGTTTAATACTGCATACTTTGCGACTGATAAATTTGAAATTTTGACAAAGTTAATTAATTATATCTATGGAATCCACATATATAATTTTTCATATCTTTGATATGATTCTTAAAGTCCTAAAGTTATATGTATATGTAAATATGTGTGTATATTTTTGATCATCATCACCTCAGGAGTCCATATAAGCATTGCCCTGTTTGTTTCTAGGATAACTTGTCTGTCAGTTTTTTCAATTTAAATCACTTTTTCACATAGCTTGCAAATAACTGTTAACCGATTCGAGCGGTCTCAAAATAAGTGTTTGTCACTGAGACTTTGAGCAAAAAGTCTGAGAGCAACCGATTGAGTTGCTCGTAAACAAATTTTGCTCGCGCTCAGTCAAAGCACACTTTTTTCTGTTTCCGTTTGGTCTGCTCATTCTAGGACCGTTTGCTTGCGTTCGACGATTCAAAAAGTCTTTTGTACATGTATGTGTGTATGTGAAGTTTAGTGGGCTCAACTTGTCAATTTGCTTTGTAAATCTCTCGTGTAAACATTGATTCATCAAATTTATTGAAAATGGGACGAGAACTTAATAAAAAAAAGCATCAATTTTTTATATTTAGCAAAATGGACAACAAAGTTGTCCAAAGTTTAGTTGTTAAGCTTAACTCAAAATAAATGAATTTTAAAGGAAACTATTCATTTTTTAATTAAAATAATCAATATATTAGTTTGAAATTGGAAAATTCACGTTTAAAATTTTAATAAGTTTTTTCGTCAAATTTCATGTACCATGTACCACTGTGCAGCGAAACGAAAACAAATTATTGAAAAGACTTTTTGCGCTGACTTTTTCAGTCAATCGGTCTTTAATAGCTGTACAAAATTGCATATAAAAAAATATTCTTGTTCGGCACGTGCAAGAAAAACAAAAAAAAAATGAGTCACGTGCTGAACAAGAATATTTTTTATATGCAATTTTTTACACCTATATAGCATATTTTCGTCACTAAAATTGATATCAGATATTTTGGGTTTCGCATGCAGGTTCGTCACCGGTACTTTACCTCGTCCAGAGGTTTTTTTATATGATAGCGAAATCAGTCTCGAAAAGAAAGCATCATTCCGCGCTGAAAATAGTGGCTAAATCAGGTAGCATTCATAACCCCAAAGTCAAAGAAAACAAATTTCCCCTTACAATCTCCTAATTTGATAATCATTATTATACCCTTGCAGAGGGTATTATAATTTTGGTCAAAAGTGTGCAACGCAGTGAAGGAGACATCTCCGACCCTATAAAGTATATATATTCTCGATCAGGATCACCTCCTGAGTCGATATGAGCATGTCCGTCTGTCCGTCTGTCCGTCGGTCCGTCTGTCCGTCTGTCCGTCTGTCTGTTTCTACGCAAACTAGTCTCTCAGTTTTGGAGCTATCGAGTTGAAACTTTGCACACATCCTTCTTTCCTTTGCAGGCAGTATATAAGTCGGAACGGCCGGGATCGGTCGACTATATCCTATAGCTGCCATATAACTGATTGATCGGAAATGCCATAACTTTGGTGTTTTTTAAGTTAGAGGGTTGGGAGTTTCTACACATGTTATATTTGACCAAAATATCTTATGTACAAAATTTCGTAAGGATCGGCCGACTATATCCTATAGCTGTCATAGAACGATCAAAATTGGCATAACTTTGGTGTTTTTTAAGTTAGAAAGATGGGATTTGGTACAGATTCTATTTTGGGGAAAACAATCTGATCTGCCAATTTTCATAAGGATCGGCCGACTATAAACGATCTTCTATATATCTAATAAAATAAGATGGGTGGCGCCACCTAGCGGACTGCGACTGAACTGCAAGGGTATATCAACTTCGGCTCCGCCCGAAGTTAGCTTTCCTTTCTTGTTTTTAATGTATTCCTTAAAAATTGCTGATAATTTATGTAATAAACTAAATTAATATGTTAAGTAACGTTACATTATTATTATTGAAAATTATATTTAACAAGAAAGGAAAGCTAACTTCGGGCGGAGCCGAAGTTGATATACCCTTGCAGTTCAGTCGCAGTCCGCTAGGTGGCGCCACCCATCTTATTTTATTAGATATATAGCGGATCGTTTATAGACGGCCGATCCTTATCTGTACCAAATCCCATCTTTCTAACTTAAAAAACACCAAAGTTATGGCATTTCCGATCAATCAGTTATATGGCAGCTATAGGATATAGTCGACCGATTCCGGCCGTTCCGACTTATATACTGCCTGCAAAGGAAAGAAGGGTGTGTGCAAAGTTTCAACTCGATAGCTCTAAAACTGAGAGACTAGTTTGCGTAGAAACAGACAGACGGACAGACGGACATGCTCATATCGACTGAGGAGGTGATCCTGATCAAGAATGTATATACTTTATAGGGTCGGAGATGTCTCCTTCACTGCGTTGCACACTTTTGACCAAAATTATAATACCCTCTGCAAGGGCATAATAATTACTCACCCTGGGATTCGAACCTTAGTGCTTTTGTATACTGGACCGACATTCAAGCTTAGAGGCTTGAAGCGATTTCAAGGAATTGCTTTGTGACAGACTACACCTCTACAAATATTCTTGTTTAAAACAATCTCAATTATTAAGAATCCCCATTAAAAAAAATATTAAATATTACAGTTTATTTTGAGACTGTGATATTTAAAAAAATTAAAGTAAACAAAAATCAGCTCATAATAAAGATTTTTCTGCTTGGAATCGAACCCACGGCCTTACGATTAACAGGCAGATACCTTAATCATTGAATCATGGGGTTAAAGTTTTCCGCGCAAAATATTTAGAATGAAAAGAAATTATTAGTTATTAATAACTTATTCGAATATGCGAAATTTCAAACTCTAGCAGCAGCAGAAGGCCGGCAGAATTACTTCGCCTACATTATTTTGACGTTCGAAGGGCAAACCTTATTGAATTGTTTTTGCTTTTCAAAATCAAAGAACCAGAACTGATATAAATCCGTGGTCAGCTAATTCTGACACCACGCCTCCAAATTAAACCGCCCAGATCAGTTTCACACAGTCCGCCCCAAACGCTTAACGTAAACACAAAAATTTTCTAAGTGATTCCCAATGTCAATTTCCGGTTAAATTCAGACTTCAAATTTAATTGAAAAATTTCATCACCCTCTTGAGTCATTCTCCTAATAAATTTTTGGGATAAATCTCTTCTCTCCTCTGGGATGAAGCCGAGTGTTGGGACTTGTGCCAGAATAAAATATCGTAAGTATTACTAATTAGTTCTGTCAGTGTAAATAACCGCAGCGGTCCACTAATTGCCTGTTATCAGCAGTTCCATAATCTTTGATTCTCCCAGATTCGCTTGCGCTTTGTTGTTCTTTTGTAGCGCATGCACTTTGGGAGCTTTGGTGGAGCTTCTGCGCAAGCTCTTAGTTTTATGCACTTGTTATTCGGCATTGTTTTGGATCGGCCGCGGCATTTTGGGGTTAAATTAACACATAATAAATATGGAAAATAGAAATTGAAACTTGTCTATTTAATTAAGCCGCTATCAAAACACCGTAACACCGAGGTTTGATTACACAGGCCAATAGCAAAAAATCTCCACGCATAATTTCACCTGCTCCTTATATTATACTTTATATAATCTCATATTTTCAAAAATTCATGCTTATCTACAAAAACTGTAAAGCTGCGTTCAAAAATTCATGCTTATCTACAAAAACTGTAAAGCTAATCGGAAAAAAATCGGAGGTTTCAACTGGATGAGTACTTGGATGAGTATTCCAAAGACATGGTAACTGCTTGATGCCATTTTTCAATTTGAGTTTGTACCATAGCTTGCAAATAACTGTTAACCGTTTTTATGCTTACGCTCTGTTTGCGAGAGCAACCGATACAAAGCATGCCGTTTCGGTTTCTCTCTGAGCAGCGCACTTTGTTTCGTTTTGTTTCGCGTTATTGTTGAACGAATTACGATGAGCCAATCATGAAACTCTCGTCTACCGAATGAGAGATTCGAGTGACGCTCGTGGAGAGAGACTCAGTAAAAGACCGATTGACTGAAAAAGTCAGCGCAAAAAGTCTTTTCAATAATTTGTTTTCGTTTCGCTGCGCAGTGGTACATGGTACATGCAATTTTCACAAAAAAACTTCTTAAAATTTTAAACGTGAATTTTTCCAATTTCAAACTAATATATTAATTATTTTAATTAAAAAACAAGAAAGGAAAGCTAACTTCGGGCGGAGCCGAAGTTGATATACCCTTGCAGTACAGTCGAAGTCCGCTAGGTGGCGCCACGCATCTTATATTATTAGATATATAGCGGATTGTATATAGTCGGCCGATCTTTATGAAAATTGGCAGATCAGATTGTTTTTCCCAAAATAGAATCTGTACTAAATCCCATCTTTCTAACTTAAAAAACACCAAAGTTATGCCAATTTCGATCGTTGTATGACAGCTATAGGATATAGTCGGCCGATCCTTATGAAATTTTGTACATAAGATATTTTGGTCAAATATAACATGTGTGGAAAGTCCCAACCCTCTAACTTAAAAAACACCAAAGTTATGGCATTTCCGATCAATCAGTTATATGGCAGCTAAAGGATATAGTCTACCGATCCCGGCCGTTCCGACTTATATACTGCCTGCAAAGGAAAGAAGGATGTGTGCAAAGTTTCAACTCGATAGCTTTAAAACTGAGAGACTAGTTTGCGTAGAAACAGACAGACGGACAGACGGACATGCTTCTCAGGAGGTGATCCTGATCAAGAATATATATACTTTATAGGGTCGGAGATGTCTCCTTCACTGCGTTGCACATTTTTGACCAAAATTATAATACCCTCTGCAAGGGTATAATGAATAGTTTTTTTTTTAAATTCATTTATTTTGAGTTAAGCTTAACATCTAATATAAAAAATATAAATTAATATATATAATTAAATATAAAAAAATGATGCACTTTTTTATTAATTTCTCGTCCCATTTGCAATAAATTTGATGAATCACTGTTTACACGAGAGACTTACAAAATCACAAAGATTTTAAAAATCACTTCACATACACACATAAAGGGTTTTTCAATAGGTGCGCTTCAACTTTTTTTTTGAATAAAACGCAAACGGTTTGACTTTTCAACTAACTTTTTTTTTTATTATCGAATTTGAACATATACATTTAATTATGAAACTCGATTTCTTTCGCATGACCACCGCGTGCACGTTTTACGAAGTCCAATCGTTGAACCCAATTTTCAACCACTTTTTCGCATAAATCGGTCGAAATTCCAGCAATTTCGCGTTCAATATTGGTTCTGAGCTCCTGCAACGTCGCCGGCTTATTGGCATAGACCAATGACTTCACGTAACTCCAAAGAAAATAGTCTAGAGGTGTCAAATCACACGAGCGCGGTGGCCACTCGACCGGTCCATTTCGCCGCCGGCATGTAATCCGCACCAAACAGTGATTTTTTCGGGATGTAACGGTGCCTCACGAACCACGTATGGGTTGCTTTCTGCCCAGTAACGCATATTTTGCTTGTTGACAAATCCATTTAGCCAAAAGTGAGCCTCATCGCTGAAGATGATTTTATGCGAAAAAGTGGTTGAAAATTGGGTTCAACGATTGGACTTCGTAAAACGTGCACGCGCTGGTCATGCGAAAGAAATCGAGTTTCATAATTAAATGTATATGTTCAAATTCGATAATAAAAAAAAAGTTAGTTGAAAAGTCAAACCGTTTGTGTTTTATTCAAAAAAAAAGTTGAAGCGCACCTATTGAAAAACCCTTTACATGCACAAAAGACTTTTTGAATTGTCGAACGCAAGCAAACGGTCCTACAATGAGCAGACCAAACGAAAACAGAAAAAAGTGTTCTTCGACTGAGCGTGAGCAAAATTTGTATACGAGCAATCGGTTGCTCTCAGACTTTTTGCTCAAAGTCTCAGTGACAAACACTTATTTTGAGACCGCTCGAATCGGTTTCGGAAAATAAGGTCTAGAGATCTGCTAAGTGTGTTAAGGATGGGGTTCATTTGGAAAAGAAAAGTTTTAATTAATTCTTCGATAAAGTCGTTGTGACAACTTGACCTTGTGGCATTTAGGGAATTGTCATCTTCACACCGGATCCAGGAGATATGGGGAAGGTTGAAATAAACCATAATTAGGACAAAATCAGAGTCATTGACTAATGATCAGACAAACTTAATAGCCTCAAGGTGGTGAAAATATACAGTATCCTCAACCGATGGAGATATATAGGAACAAATCATAAAAATATGAGACAGACTAGCAGCTATTTTTACAGCTATGAGCTCGATTCCAAACTGATTCGGGAAAGAGATTAGTTCCGCTGAGTATTCATTATTTTCAGCAATGAGGACACCGCCTGCGAAATATGGCCTATCCATTCGAAATACTGTGTACTTTGGAACAAAAATTTCATAATCAGAGACAGAGGAATTAAGCCATATTTCAGTGAGTGCAATAGCATTAAAATCAAAAGAAGCACTCTCAGTAAAAATTGGCTCAATTTACCCAGAATACTTCGATCGCTTTCAATCAGTTTTTTGAATTTTTTTGAATCGACATTGTTGGGATTTAGGGGTTCTTTGGCTAAAAATTCATGAATAATGCTGTGCTCAGTCCAGGCTGACGGATCAAGTGCTTTTTCAAGGTAGGATTCAGGTTTTACAATTTTGAAAGAAGATATGCTATGCTTATGTTTAAAATTAAACTTAAAGACCGCTAATTCATTAAGAGATACCTTAAGATGATTTAAGAGGTGACTCCTGACATCATCCACAGTGGCGTCCGACATAAGGCGGGATACAAATATGGCTTTACGAGGTGCAAAATCACTAAGCGTAAGCCCAAAAGATCTTTTTTCAGGCGCCACACCAGTGAGAGGCCCAGGAGACGGTACCACAGGACCTTGCCGGTTTTCCAAAGACGGAGGATTCAAGACGATAGGTGGACCAAGACTCCTTGCCTATTCCATTGGCTGAGTTGGTGAACGGATCACATCCACAGGAACAACAGTAGGCGATGATGTATTAGGCGTATTAGGCGCTAGAAAACCATTTCTCGTCCATTTCTGCTTCATGAATGCCGCATCTCAGTCTCAATCTCTCTACAGGCAATACAAGACCATGACAGACCAATATTCTTTGTGATAAGATCACATATCCGTCCATTGTGCCCCCCTCCAGCACATTTAATAAGTGAGAGCTTCACTTGCGCTCCTGCTCCGCCCTAAACTAACTTATACTAGACTTCATAAAATTCCACTTAATTATCTACATTAATTATACAAGAGTTTTGTTGCTTATCCTTTTATTTAAAGTATTGCTAACTGTGTGAATCGCCTGTCCAGAAGTTACTTTAATATTCTATATATTATGTGTTCTTTTTTAAATAATTGAAGATCTATATATACAAAAAAACAACTGATATAATATAAAAAACATTTTGAAGCGGTAAAATACCGACGACGAACCTGCATGCGAAACTCAAACTATCTGATATCAATCTTAGTGACGAACATACGCTATATAGGTATACAAAATTGCATTTTAAAAATAATCTTCTTCAGCACGTGCAAGAAAAACAACAAAAAATCAAGCACGTACCGAATAAGAATATTTTTTATATGCAATTTTGTACACATATGTATATAGCACTTTTTCGTCACAAAAAATTGATGTCAGATATTTTGGGTTTCGCGTGGAAAGTCTCTACCTTAAACTTACCTACCTACCTTAAACCCTCTAACTTAAATTTGGTGTTTTTTAAGTTAGAGGGTTGGGACTTTGTGCCATTTCCGATCATTCAGTTATATGACATCTATAAGATATAGTCGGCCGATACTGGCCGTTCCGAATTATAGTCGTCCGTTCCGACTAAGTTTGAAGTAGAAAACTTTAAAACTGAGAGACTAGTTTGCGTAGAAACAAACAGACGGACATGCTTATATCGACTGAAGAGTTGATCCCCATTAAGAACATGTATACTTTATAGGTTCAGAGGCGACTCCATCACAGCGTTTCACACTTTTGACCAACATTAGAATAATTTCTGCAAGGCTATAGAAACAAAATTATGAAAAATCCAAAGTTGTTTAGAGAAATGAAAGAGTTTTTATTTTACTTTTCTACTGGATTTTTTCATTTGTTAGTTTCAGAACACGCAAACGAATGGAAAAATACTTCGACGTTAGTTTAATTAAAAATTCTCTTTAGAAAGTAATTTAATGAAAATGTACCATTAAGTCATTTCCATTAATTCATAAATTAAGTAATTTTCTGAAGATACGTTTAGCAAATTGGCCATGAAATAAATAAAGAGGTAATTTTCATGCCTGTGGATATTTAATTATTTTATTTGCACTTTAGCTTTATTGCGGATTATTTCAAGAGATGTGATACAACTGTATTGACTGGTAATGTTAATTTTATGATTGTGAATCGACCAAGTCTTATAAAATGGTTAGACCCTAGCTAAATTGTTAACATCCTTTGAAATTGTTGATAAGAAATTTTAACAATTAGTTTAAATTGTACAGCTAAAACTTATGATAAACTAAACTAAAAAACTCTTTTTCTTTATAGCGAACGGTCGTCTGATTTCCTTATTAAAAAATTTTTTTTGTTAATAATAAAACCATAATAAAACCGGCCATAAAACACGGCCGGTTGGTCTGACCATCTGTCCGTATGATCGTGTGAATCGCAGAGACTATAAGACATAGAGCTACAAAGTCAAGTTTGTTTTAAGAAGTTGCCACGCCTCTATCGCCCACAAAAATGGAAAATTTCTGTAGCGCCACTTGAGGAAAATATTTAAAACAATATAGCTAACTTCGGGTAGAGCCGAAGTTTATTTTCCCTTGCAGTGAAAAAAAATCTTTATTTTATTTTAAACTTTATTCTATTACAAAGCCGTTTTATTTTCGTTTTGAGTTCACACCGACTTTATCCTTAAGGAAAGTCTCAAACTGCAACTGCCACATAATTAGGGAGCAGCGTTTATATAGGGATCTGATAGGTTCCACATTAAGGAAGCCGAGAGAGCTGCTTAGGGATCTGGCTGATCAATAATTCTCTTTGTTTAATTACTCTTAAAAGACAAGTGCGTTCTGTGTCTTGAATGTACTTGTTTTTATGACTAATGAAATTTGATTTTGAACGTGAGAACGTTCTGAATTTGGGGTTGGAAATTAATTGATTAGTCTAGTAGTCCGTAGTTTCATTTTTCATTAGGGTAGAAGAGGGTATGAAATTTTGGTCAAAACGCAGTGATGGAGACATCTCCGACCCAAAAAAGTATATATATTCTTGATCAGGATCACCTCCTGAGTCGATATAAGCATGTCCGTCTGTCTGTCCGTTTGTCGGCTTCTACGAAAACTAGTCTCTCAGTTTTAAAGCTATCGAGTCAAAACTTTGCATACATCCTCCTTTTCTTTTCAGGTAGTATATAAGTCGGAACGTCCGGGATCGGTCGACTATATCCTATAGCTGCCATATAACTGATTGATCGGAAATGCCATAACTTTGGTGTTTTTTAAGTAAGAGGGTTGGGACTTTCCATACATGTTATATTTGACCAAAATGTGTACAAAATTTTATAAGGATCGACCGACTATATCCTATAGCTGTTAAAGAACGATCGGAATTGGCATAACTTTGCTGTTTTTTAAGTTAGGAAGATGGTACAGATTCTACTTTGGACAAAATAACCTAATTTTCCAAATTTTATAAGGATCGGCCGACTATATCCTATAGCTGCCATATAACTCGTTACGTGAAGTCATTGGTCTATGCCAATAAGCCGGCGACGTTGCAAGAGCTCAGAGCCAATATTGAACTCGAAATTGCTGGAATTTCGACCGATTTATGCGAAAAAGTGGTTGAAAATTGGGTTCAACGATTGGACTTCGTAAAACATGCACGCGGTGGTCATGCGAAAGAAATCGATTTTCATAATTAAATATATATGTTAAAATTCGATAATAAAAAAAAAGAGGGGAAGCTAACTTCGGGCGGAGCCGATGTTTATATACCCTTGCAGTTGTGGGGCAGGGTGCAGGTACAGATCACTTATCCGTCCATTGTGCCCACCTCCAGCACATTTAATATGTGAGCAGTTATTGCAAAGCCAACAGAACAGATACGAGTCACCAGTGGTCCTCCAAACTCGCATTTTTTAGCAATGCAAATTAGACTCATTATTGACTTCGATTTGTCCACTGCAGTGAGAGCGAGAAGGGTTCGGTTAGAAACTCTGTGGAACAGAGGCACGTACGAATTAGGCACGTCGAAGAGAACACGTAACAAAAGAGATACGCAGTGACGAATAACCTCTTCAAGTTAAAAATGATGTAACGGGTTACACAACCAGAGAATAGAACTTAGAAAGGCAATATATATAATATGTGAATATTCGAAGAGCGCGGCAGAAATAATATTGAAGAATAATATTGTAATATTGTAATATTGTATTGTGAAGTGTATGGTCCCAAAATAATACAGTATATTTAGCTTGTCGTGAAAAGAGGAAGCTCGTATCAAAAATATAGGCAATCTGATGAGAGCCATTGCAAAAACACGTCCTGATACGGCAAAGTCAGAATAATGATTCTGTTGATTACAAATTTTTTTTGATTACAAACAAAGAAGTCAGAACGCGACTCATGCTTAATGCTGCGGAGCGATCGAAAGATACCGAGGGGGAGCGATACAACGATAGCGCATGATGGCAGATGCAGGTGGCTGATCGAATGCACGGGAGCGAACGACGCGAAAAGAGAGAGAAAGAGCGAGCGCGAGTGGACGTCACGACTGTTTCTTTCAATAAATTATTGCGGGCCACATTTTCCGGCGGTAGCTTGACCCGAGTACTCCCCCAGTTGGAAGATGAGCTTTCAATCTTGAAGGGGCAATAAACACAATTTGTTGACTGCCCGCCTTGTAGCTCCGGCTAGATAAAAGTCACCGAGATGAGCAGCAGAAGAGTGAAGGTGGTCAGCAGCACAGCGCTAATCAGGTGCAGGAAGAAGTATCCTCCGAGCAAATTCTGTACCACTCGGTTGTCCCACTGTTCAAAGTCCTTGAGATTGGGCAGCTAGAATCGTGCCGATCCGAAAATGAAGTCTTCCAGGGTGCGCTGCGGTGGCAACTGAAGATTGCCGGATAAGACAGCCTCAGCATCGCCCACGGATGAAGATGAGGGTGCTGACATGGTCTTTGAGTTTCTCTCCAACTTCCTGCGTTCCTTCACAATCGGATCCGTGCAGTTTTTTTCTTCCATTTTTTCTTACCATTATCACGTCCTCCGCCTCCACAAACAACCCATTCGAGAAGAGTTTTCTGGACCGAGGGCAAACCTGGAGACAGGTGAATTTGCCCCACACAAAGCAGCTCGTAAAATAATCATAGCTCTAATTAGCAAATCAACTCGCTGAAGCTGTTGAAAATTTGGATCAGCTAGCTTTACATTGGAGGGAATTTTCTAAGAGTTGACGTCCAACGCAAAATTGGGATGATGGTCAGTGATGTTGGAGGTTCATTGCGCCCATTAGTCCGAGAATTGGGATTTCAAGCAAACTTGCACAGAAAACCCATCTGGGCATCACCTATATCGAATAGAGACACCGGAGACCACATCTTACGCAGCTGCAGCGGTTTCGCTAATCTTGAAGTGACTAGGAATACCTGCGAGCTAGAATCGAGCAGCGCTCGGCAGGGCAGTGTAACTCCAGAGCGGTTCCGGATTGGAATATCGCATCCGTGCAGTTTTTTTCTTCCATTTTTTCTTACCATTATCACGTCCTCCGCCTCCACAAACAACCCATTCGAGAAGAGTTTTCTGGACCGAGGGCAAACCTGGAGACAGGTGAATTTGCCCCACACAAAGCAGCTCGTAAAATAATCATAGCTCTAATTAGCAAATCAACTCGCTGAAGCTGTTGAAAATTTGGATCAGCTAGCTTTACATTGGCGGGAATTTTCTAAGAGCTGACGTCCAACGCAAAATTGGGCTGATGGTCAGTGATGTTGGAGGTTCATTGCGCCCATTAGTCCGAGAATTGGGATTTCAAGCAAACTTGCACAGAAAACCCATCTGGGCATCACCTATATCGAATAGAGACACCGGAGACCACATCTTACGCAGCTGCAGCGGTTTCGCTAATCTTGAAGTGACTAGGAATACCTGCGAGCTAGAATCGAGCAGCGCTCGGCAGGGCAGTAGAACTCCAGAGCGGTTCCGGATTGGAATATTGACAGTGGCTTGCAACACCAAATCACCAAAACGATCCTAGGCGACGAAAGAATTGACGGCAGTGGCCGCTGAAAGAGAAGCAGCGACACCAATTTGGGTTCGTCGGCCCTCAGACCGTACAGATCCTTGTGTGTGCTTTTGAAATCCGCGACGATTCCGCTAAGCCGCCCATTTCTCATTACCTCTGGAAATGTCTCCTCCGCTTTCAAGGAGGACAGCAATTCTTGAATATCGTCACTTTGACTCAAAAAGAGCTTCCTTCCCGGAGAGGCCTACCCGAAAAACGGATTCCGTAACAAAAAATTTAATGTAGTTCTTTTATTTATTACTCAAGACCCACTGTGCAACTGCTTATATTTCCCCCCATATTGAAGACTCCAGACGTAGACTGCAAGATCCATATATAAGTGGTTGAATTATCACCGTAGCACCGCGAGTCCTTTCTGCGAGTGAAGTTACGTGTTAAGTTTTAGATCACGGTATTCTTCTCAATTTTGTCATCAACGATTATTTGTATGAAGGGGATCTGAGTCAGCCATCATGCCGTGTAGCTTGTATCTTGGGGGTGATCCTTTCGAAAAGTTATGGCATTTCCGAGCAATTAGTTATATGGCAGCTATAGGATATAGTCGACCGATATAGTCGAATCAAATATTTTCCAACAGTTTTTTGGTTTGGAGAAATCAGGGTGAAAGTAAAAAAATTTTGAACCACTTAATTGGGGCTGGTGGAAACAATTTGGTCCCCAGATGGAATATTCGCATTTTACTTATGAAGACGCGATTGGTACTCCAACCGACCCGATCCGACATTTCGTTCAGAAGTTACTCAAGAAATTCTATTTTTACTGTTTGCACTATATTTTTCTTGGCAACCCTGAGCAACATATGAGCAACATTTGTTCTACAACTTTTTAAAATACCTTAGGCTTACGTTAAAAAATTACAAATGTTGTTAATTAAAAAATACATAACTTTATAATAAAGGGGTATTTAAGCTTTACACCTTTGAAAAGGTTTTTTAAATATCTATTTCACTTTTTTCGAGACCAAATCATTATTTTTTATGTATTCCTTAAAAATTGCTGTTAATTTATGTTGTAAACTAAATTAATATGATAAGTAACATTACATAATTAAAATGGAAAATTATATTTAATAATTACTCACTCTGGGATTCGAACCTTAGTGCTTTTGTATACTGGACCGACATTTGAGCCTCTAAGCTATCAAGGAATCGCGCGTACTTTGTGACAGACTATATACCTCTACAAATTTGCATGTTTAAAACGATCTCAATTATTTAGAATCACCATTTAAAGAAATGATTGAATATAACAGTTTATTTTGAGAATGCGATATTAAAAAAAAAAATTAAAGTAAACAAAAATCAACTCATAATAAAGATTTTTCTGCTTGGAATCGAACCTACGACCTTACGATTAACAGGCCGATACCTTAATCATTGAACCATGGAGTTAAAGTTTTCCGCGCAAAATATTTAGAATGACAAGAAAATATTAGCGATTAATAACTAATATCGAATATGCGTAATTTCGAACACGTGCAGCAGCAGAGGGCCGGCACAGTTACTTACTATTTACCTTCTTTGTTTTGACGTTCGAAGGGCAAAAATTATTGAATTGTTTTTGTTTTTCGAACGAAATTTGATATTACGGCCGGAAAAGGTGGTAACAGGAATTTCAGTACTGCTTGGTTTTTTTGAGCTTGTGCATGTATGTGTTTAATAAACTTGAAATTTTTTATATGCAATTTTGTACACATATGTATATAGCACTTTTTCGTCACAAAAAATTGATGTCAGATATTTTGGGTTTCGCGTGGAAAGTCTCTACCTTAAACTTACCTACCTACCTTAAACCCTCTAACTTAAATTTGTTGTTTTTTAAGTTAGAGGGTTGGGACTTTGTGCCATTTCCGATCATTCAGTTATATGACATCTATAAGATATAGTCGGCCGATACTGGCCGTTCCGAATTATAGTCGTCCGTTCCGACTAAGTTTGAAGTAGAAAACTTTAAAACTGAGAGACTAGTTTGCGTAGAAACAGACAGACGGACATGCTTATATCGACTGAAGAGTTGATCCCCATTAAGAACATGATAACTTTATAGGTTCAGAGGCGAGAGACGAACATTAAAATAATTACCAACCAACATAAAAAGCAAATTGGCCATTAAATAAATAAAGAGGTAATTTTCATGCCTGAGGATATTTAATTATTTTATTTGCACTTTAGCTTTATTGCGGATTATTTCAAGAGATATGTTAATTTTATGATTGTGAATCGACCAAGTCTTATAAAATTGTTAGTCCCTAGCTAAATTGTTAACATCCTTTGAAATTGTTGATAAGAAATTTTAACAATTAGTTTAAATTGTACAGCTAAAACTTATGATAAACTAAACTAAAAAACTCTTTCTCTTTATAGCGAACGGTCGTCTGATTTCCTTATTAAAAAATTTTTTTTGTTAATAATAAAACCATAATAAAACCGGCCATAAAACACGGCCGGTTGGTCTGACCATCTGTCCGTATGATCGTGTGAATCGCAGAGACTATAAGACATAGAGCTACAAAGTCAAGTTTGTTTTAAGAAGTTGCCACGCCTCTATCGCCCACAAAAATGGAAAATTTCTGTAGCGCCACTTGAGGAAAATATTTAAAACAATAAAGCTAACTTCGGGTGGAGCCGAAGTTTATTTTCCCTTGCAGTGAAAAAAAATCTTTATTTTATTTTAAACTTTATTCTATTACAAAGCCGTTTTATTTTTGTTTTGAGTTCACACCGACTTTATCCTTAAGGAAAGTCTCAAACTGCAACTGCCACAGAATTAGGGAGCAGCGTTTATATAGGGATCTGATAGGTTCCACATTAAGGAAGCCGAGAGAGCTGCTTAGGGATCTGGCTGATCAATAATTCTCTTTGTTTAATTACTCTTAAAATACAAGTGCTTTCTCTTGAATGTACTTGTTTTTATGACTAATAAAATTTGATTTTGAACGTGAGAACGTTCTGAATTTGGGGTTGGAAATGAATTGATTAGTCTAGTAGTCCGTAGTTTCATTTTTTATTATACCCTTGAAGAGGGTATGAAATTTTGGTCAAAACGCAGTGAAGGAGACATCTCCGACCCAAAAAAGTATATATTCTTGATCAGGATCACCTCCTGAGTCGATATAAGCATGTCCGTCTGTCTGTCCGTTTGTCGGCTTCTACGAAAACTAGTCTCTCAGTTTTAAAGCTATCGAGTCAAAACTTTGCATACATCCTTCTTTTCTTTTTCTTTTTCAGGTATTATACAAGTCGGAACGGCCGGGATCGGTCGACTATATCCTATAGCTGCCATATAACTGATTGATCGGAAATACCATAACTTTGGTGTTTTTTAAGTTAGAGGGTTGGGACTTTCCATACATGTTATATTTGACCAAAATGTGTACAAAATTTTATAAGGATCGACCGACTATATCCGAATCGACCGACAAGAATAATATTGTATTTTCGAAGTGTATGGTCCCAAAGTAATACAGTATATTTAGCTTGTCGTGAAAAGAGGAAGCTCGTTTCAAAAATATAGGCAACCTGATGAGAGCCATTGCAAAAACACGTCCTGATACGGCAAAGTCAGAATAATGATTCTGTTTAAAAGTTGAAGACCAAACAAAGAAGTCAGAACGCGACTCATGCTTCGAAATCGAAAGAGCGATCGAAAGATACCGAGGGGGAGCGATACAACGATAGCGCATGATGGCAGATGCAGGTGGCTGATCGAATGCACGGGAGCGAACGACGCGAAAAGAGAGAGAAAGAGCGAGCGCGAGTGGACGTCACGGTTGTTTCTTTCAATAAATTATTGCGGGCCATATTTTCCGGCGGTAGCTTGATCCGAGTATTCCCCCAGTTGGAAGATGAGCTTTCAATATTGAAGGGGCAATAAACACAATTTGTTGACTGCCCGCCTTGTAACTCCGGCTAGATAAAAGTCACCGAGATGAGCAGCAGAAGAGTGAAGGTGGTCAGCAGCACAGCGCTAATCAGGTGCAGGAAGAAGTATCCTCCGAGAAGGGTTCCAATAAAGAACTGCCAGATTACAGCGATGATCAAGGCCTGGACAATCAGGCTACTGATGATCTTGTCCGGATTGATTGTCTCCAATAAGGACGTAGATGAGGAAGAGCAGAGAGTAGTGGGCTTGGTAGTAGAGCAAATTGTGTACCACTCGGTTGTCCCACTGTTCAAAGTCCTTGAGATTGGGCAGCTAGAATCGTGCCGATCCGAAAATGAAGTCTTCCAGGGTGCGCTGCGGTGGCAACTGAAGATTGCCGGATAAGACAGCCTCAGCATCGCCCACGGATGAAGATGAGGGTGCTGACATGGTCTTTGAGTTTCTCTTCAACTTCCTGCGTTCCTTCACAATCGGATCCGTGCAGTTTTTTGCTGACAGTGCAGTGCTGACGTCCAACGCAAAATTGGGCTGATGGTCAGTGATGTTGGAGGTTAATTACGCCCATTAGTCCGAGAATTGGGATTTCAAGCAAACTTGCACAGAAAACCCATCTGGGCATCACCTATATCGAATAGGGACACCGGAGACCATATCTTCCGTAGCTGCAGCGGTTTCGCTAATCTTGAAGTGACTAGGAATACCTGCGAGCTAGAATCGAGCAGCGCTCGGCAGGGCAGTATAACTCCAGAGCGGTTCCGGATTGGAATATTGACAGTGGCTTGCAACACCAAATCACCAAAACGATCCTAGGCGACGAAAGAATTGACGGCAGTGGCCGCTGAAAGAGAAGCAGCGACGTTGGATGCGGAAACCTCGGGAGAAGTGTGTTGGTCTTCAATACCAGCTGGCGAGCTTAATTTAAAGCCTCGTCACCAATTTGGGTTCGTCGGCCCTCAGACCGTACAGATCCTTGTGTGTGCTTTTGAAATACGCGACGATTCCGCTAAGCCGCCCATTTCTCATTACCTCTGGAAATGTCTCCTCCGCTTTCAAGGAGGACAGCAATTCTTGAATATCGTCAAAAAGATCAGCACTTTGACTCAAAAAGAGCTTCCTTCCCGGAGAGGCCTACCCGGAAAACGGATTCCGTAACAAAAAATTTAATGTAGTTCTTTTATTTATTACTCAAGACCCACTGTGCAACTGCTTATATTTCCCCCCCATATTGAAGACTCCAGACGTAGACTGTGAGATCCATATATAAGTGGTTGAATTATCACCGTAGCACCGCGAGTCCTTTCTGCGAGTGAAGTTACGTTTTAAGTTTTAGATCACGGTATTCTTCTCAATTTTGTCATCAACGATTATTTGTATGAAGGGGATCTGAGTCAGCCATCATGCCGTGTAGCTTGTATCTTGGGGGTGATCCTTTCGAAAAGTTATGGCATTTCCTGAGCCACATATGAGCAACATTTGTTCTACAACTTTTTAAAATACCTTAGGCTTACGTTAAAAAATTACAAATGTTGTTAATTAAAAAATACATAACTTTATAATAAAGGGGTATTTAAGCTTTACACCTTTGAAAAGGTTTTTTAAATATCTATTTCACTTTTTTCGAGACCAAATCATTATTTTTTATGTATTCCTTAAAAATTGCTGTTAATTTATGTTGTAAACTAAATTAATATGATAAGTAACATTACATAATTAAAATGGAAAATTATATTTAATAATTACTCACCCTGGGATTCGAACCTTAGTGCTTTTGTATACTGGACCGACATTTGAGCCTCTAAGCTATCAAGGAATCGCGCGTACTTTGTGACAGACTATATACCTCTACAAATTTGCATGTTTAAAACGATCTCAATTATAATTATTTAGAATCACCATTTAAAGAAATGATTGAATATAACAGTTTATTTTGAGACTGCGATATTAAAAAAAAAATTAAACTAAACAAAAATCAACTCATAATAAAGATTTTTCTGCTTGGAATCGAACCTACGACCTTACGATTAACAGGCCGATACCTTAATCATTGAACCATGGAGTTAAAGTTTTCCGCGCAAAATATTTAGAATGACAAGAAAATATTAGCGATTAATAACTAATATCGAATATGCGTAATTTCGAACACGTGCAGCAGCAGAGGGCTGGCACAGTTACTTACTATTTACCTTCTTTGTTTTGACGCTCGAAGGGCAAAAATTATTGAATTGTTTTTGTTTTTCGAACGAAATTTGACATTACGGCCGGCAAAGGTGGTAACAGGAATTTCAGTACTGCTTGGTTTTTTTTGAGCTTGTGCATGTATGTGTTTAATAAACTTGAAAATTCTTTCAACTTTTACTTTATTTGTCTATCGGTCGATATATCCTATAGCTGCTTGAAAATTTTTAATTAAAATTTTAAAACTAACCAAATTTTAAAACCTTTGTAAATTAAAAATACGTATAACTTCAGAACCACTGAAGCTATTGAAACAATCTTTATATCTATGGAAAGGTTTTTAATTATTCCACTTTCCACTTTTCATGTCAAAATCTAAAGAGTAAATAAAAAGAGTTTTGGTGCTTATCCTTTTATTTAAAGTATTGCTAACTGTGTGAATCGCCTGTCCAGAAGTTACTTTAATATTCTATATATTATGTGTTCTTTTTTAAATAATTGAAGATCTATATATACAAAAAAACAACTGATATAATATAAAACAAGAAAGGAAAGCTAACTTCGGGCGGAGCCGAAGTTGATATACCCTTGCAGTTGAGTCGCAGTCCGCTAGGTGGCGCCACGCATCTTATATTATTAGATATATAGCGGATCGTATATAGTCGGCCGATCCTTATGAAATTTGGCATATCGAATTATTTTGCCAAAAGAGGAATCCATTGAAACTCCCATGCTTCTAACTTGAAAAACAACGAAGTTGTAGCATTTCTGATCAATCAGTTATATGACAGCTATAGGATATAGTTGGCCGATCCTTATGAAATTCAAATCAGATTTTTTTTCCCAAAATTGAATCTGTACCAAATCCCATCTTTCTAACTTAAAAAACAACAAAGTTATGCCAATTTCGATCGTTCTATGACAGCTTTAGGATATAGTCGGCCGATCCTTATGAAATTTTGTACACAAGATATTTTGGTCAAATATAACATGTGTGGAAAGTCTCAACCCTCCAACTTAAAAAACACCAAAGTTATGGCATTTCCGATCAATCAGTTATATGGCAGCTATAGGATATAGTCGACCGATCCCGGCCGTTCCGACTTATATACTTATACTTATATACTGCCTGCAAAGGAAAGAAGGATGTGTGCAAAGTTTCAACTCGATAGCTTTAAAACTGAGAGACTAGTTTGCGTAGAAACAGACAGACGGACAGACGGACCGACGGACACACGGATATGCTCATATCGACTCAGGAGGTGATCCTGATCAAGAATATATATACTTTATAGGGTCGGAGATGTCTCCTTCACTGCGTTGCACACTTTTGACCAAAATTATAATACCCTTTGCAAGGGTATAAAAACCTTTTAAAGCGGTAAAATACCGACGACGAACCTGCATGCGAAACTCAAACTATCTGATATCAATCTTAGTGACGAACATACGCTATATAGGTATATAAAATTGCATTTTAAAAATAATCTTCTTCAGCACGTGCAAGAAAAACAACAAAAAATCAAGCACGTACCGAATAAGAATATTTTTTATATGCAATTTTGTACACATATGTATATAACACTTTTTCGTCACAAAAAATTGATGTCAGATATTTTGGGTTTCGCGTGGAAAGTCTCTACCTTAAACTTACCTACCTACCTAAAAACCCTCTAACTTAAATTTGGTGTTTTCTAAGTTAGAGGGTTGGGACTTTGTGTCATTTCCGATCATTCAGTTATATGACATCTATAAGATATAGTCGGCCGATACTGGCCGTTCCGAATTATAGTCGTCCGTTCCGACTAAGTTTGAAGTAGAAAACTTTAAAACTGAGAGACTAGTTTGCGTAGAAACAGACAGATGGACATGCTTATATCGACTGAAGAGTTGATCCCCATTAAGAACATGTATACTTTATAGGTTTAGAGGCGACTTCATCACAGCGTTTCACACTTTTGACCAACATTAGAATAATTTCTGCAAGGCTATAGAAACAAAATTATGAAAAATCCAAAGTTGTTTAGAGAAATGAAAGAGTTTTTATTTTACTTTTCTACTGGATTTTTTCATTTGTTAGTTTCAGAACACGCAAACGAATGGAAAAATACTTCGACGTTAGTTTAATTAAAAATTCTCTTTAGAAAGTAATTTAATGAAAATGTACCATTAAGTCATTTCCATTAATTCATAAATTAAGTAATTTTCTGGAGATACGTTTAGCAAATTGGCCATTAAATAAATAAAGAGGTAATTTTCATGCCTGTGGATATTTAATTATTTTATTTGCACTTTAGCTTTATTGCGGATTATTTCAAGAGATGTGATACAACTGTATTGACTGGTAATGTTAATTTTATGATTGTGAATCGACCAAGTCTTATAAAATTGTCAGACCCTAGCTAAATTGTTAACATCCTTTGAAATTGTTGATAAGAAATTTTAACAATTAGTTTAAATTGTACAGCTAAAACTTATGATAAACTAAACTAAAAAACTCTTTTTCTTTATAGCGAACGGTCGTCTGATTTCCTTATTAAAAAATTTTTTTTGTTAATAATAAAACCATAATAAAACCGGCCATAAAACACGGCCGGTTGGTCTGACCATCTGTCCGTATGATCGTGTGAATCGCAGAGACTATAAGACATAGAGCTACAAAGTCAAGTTTGTTTTAAGAAGTTGCCACGCCTCTATCGCCCACAAAAATGGAAAATTTCTGTAGCGCCACTTGAGGAAAATATTTAAAACAATATAGCTAACTTCGGGTAGAGCCGAAGTTTATTTTCCCTTGCAGTGAAAAAAAATCTTTATTTTATTTTAAACTTTATTCTATTACAAAGCCGTTTTATTTTCGTTTTGAGTTCACACCGACTTTATCCTTAAGGAAAGTCTCAAACTGCAACTGCCACATAATTAGGGAGCAGCGTTTATATAGGGATCTGATAGGTTCCACATTAAGGAAGCCGAGAGAGCTGCTTAGGGATCTGGCTGATCAATAATTCTCTTTGTTTAATTACTCTTAAAAGACAAGTGCGTTCTGTGTCTTGAATGTACTTGTTTTTATGACTAATGAAATTTGATTTTGAACGTGAGAACGTTCTGAATTTGGGGTTGGAAATGAATTGATTAGTCTAGTAGTCCGTAGTTTCATTTTTCATTATACCCTTGAAGAGGGTATGAAATTTTGGTCAAAACGCAGTGAAGAAGACATCTCCGACCCAAAAAGTATATATATTCTTGATCAGGATCACCTCCTGAGTCGATATAAGCATGTCCGTCTGTCTGTCCGTTTGTCGGCTTCTACGAAAACTAGTCTCTCAGTTTTAAAGCTATCGAGTCAAAACTTTGCATACATCCTTCTTTTCTTTTTCTTTTTCAGGTATTATATAAGTCGGAACGGCCGGCAATATAACATGTTCCATACATGTTAAAGAACGATCGGCATTGGCATAACTTTGCTGTTTTTTAAGTTAGAAAGATGGTACAGATTCTACTTTGGACAAAATAACCTGATTTTCCAAATTTTATAAGGATCGGCCGACTATATCCTATAGCTGCCATATAACTCGTTACGTGAAGTCATTGGTCTATGCCAATAAGCCGGCGACGTTGCAAGAGCTCAGAGCCAATATTGAACGCGAAATTGCTGGAATTTCGACCGATTTATGCGAAAAAGTGGTTGAAAATTGGGTTCAACGATTGGACTTCGTAAAACGTGCACGCGGTGGTCATGTGAAAGAAATCGATTTTCATAATTAAATATATATGTTTAAATTTGATAATAAAAAAAAAAGAGAGGAAAGCTAACTTCGGGCGGAGCCGATGTTTATATATCCTTGCAGTTGTGGGGCAGGGTGCAGGTGGAACCCAACAAATTGACCGCCGTCTGGTTGTTGTTCGGAATTTTTCTCCGTGGAGATTCGTGGAGAATAGCTTGAGACCAAGAAATTGAGTCTCAAATGTAAGGAATTTCTCATTAAGTTCAGAAAATTGCTTACAGACATCTAGAAAACCATTTCTCGTCTGCTTCATGAAGGTCCGCATCTCAGTCTCAATCTCTCTACAGGCAATACAAGACCATGACAGACCAATATTCTTTGTGATAAGATCACTTATCCGTCCATTGTGCCCACCTCCAGCACATTTAATATGTGAGCAGTTATTGCAAAGCCAACAGGACAGATTCGAGTCACCAGTGGTCCTCCAAACTTGCATTTTTTAGCAGTGCAAATTAGACTCATTATTGACTTCGATTTGTCCACTGCAGTGAGAGCGAGAAGGGTTCGGTTAGAAACTCTATGGTAGAGAGGCACGTACAAATCAGGCACGTCGAAGAGAACACGTAACAAAAGAGATACGCAGTGACGAATAACCGCTTCAGAGTAACAATGATGTAACGGGTTACACGACCAGAGAATAGAACTTAGAAAGGCAATATATATAATATGTGAATATTCGAAGAGCGCGGCAGAAATAATATTGAAGAAAATAATATTGAAGAATAATATTGTATTTTCGAAGTGTATGGTCCCAAAATGATACAGTATATTTAGCTTGTCGTGAAAAGAGGAAGCTCGTATTAAAAATATAGGCAATCTGATGAGAGCAATTGCAAAAACACGTCCTGATTCGGCAAAGTCAGAATAACGATTCTGTTGATTACAAATTTGTGGTAGTTTTAAAAGTTGAAGACCAAACAAAGAAGTCAGAACGCGACTCATGCTTAATGCTGCGGAGCGATCGAGAGATACCGAGGGGGAGCGATACAACGATAGCGCATGATGGCAGATGCAGGTGGCCGATCGAATGCACGGGAGCGAACGACGCGAAAAGAGAGAGAAAGAGCGAGCGCGAGTGGACGTCACGGATGTTTCTTTCAATAAATTATTGCGGGCCACATTTTCCGGCGGTAGCTTGACCCGAGTACTCCCCCGGTTGGAAGATGAGCTTTCAATCTTGAAGGGGCAACAAACACAATTTGTTGACTGCCCGCCTTGTAGCTCCGGCTAGATAAAAGTCACCGAGATGAGCAGCAGAAGAGTGAAGGTGGTCAGCAGCACAGCGCTAATCAGGTGCAGGAAGAAGTATCCTCCGAGAAGGGTTCCAATAAAGAACTGCCAGATTACAGCGATGATCAAGGCCTGGACAATCAGGCTACTGATTATCTTGTCCGGATTGATTGTCTCCAATAAGGACGTAGATGAGGAAGAGCAGAGAGTAGTGGGCTTGGTAGTAGAGCAAATTCTGTACCACTCGGTTGTCCCACTGTTCAAAGTCCTTGAGATTGGGCAGCTAGAATCGTGCCGATCCGAAAATGAAGTCTTCCAGGGTGCGCTGCGGTGGCAACTGAAGATTGCCGGATAAGACAGCCTCAGCATCGCCCACGGATGGAGATGAGGGTGCTGACATGGTTCTCGTCAACTTCCTGCGTTCCTTCACAATCGCATCCGTGCAGTTTTTTTCTTCCATTTTTTCTTACCATTATCACGTCCTCCGCCTCCACAAACAACCCATTCGAGACGAGTTTTCTGGACCGAGGGCAAACCTGGAGACAGGTGAATTTGCCCCACACAAAGCAGCTCGTAAAATAATCATAGCTCCAATTAGCAAATCAACTCGCTGAAGCTGTTGAAAATTTGGATCAGCTAGCTTTACATTGGCGGGAATTTTCTAAGAGCTGACGTCCAACGCAAAATTGGGCTGATGGTCAGTGATGTTGGAGGTTCATTGCGCCCATTAGTCCGAGAATTGGGATTTCAAGCAAACTTGCACAGAAAACCCATCTGGGCATCACCTATATCGAATAGAGACACCGGAGACCACATCTTACGCAGCTGCAGCGGTTTCGCTAATCTTGAAGTGACTAGGAATACCTGCGAGCTAGAATCGAGCAGCGCTCGGCAGGGCAGTAGAACTCCAGAGCGGTTCCGGATTGGAATATTGACAGTGGCTTGCAACACCAAATCACCAAAACGATCCTAGGCGACGAAAGAATTGACGGCAGTGGCCGCGGAATCCTCGGGAGTTGTTGGTCTTGAATACCAGCTGGCGAGCTAAATTTAAAATTTTGGATTTAAATTTATCCGAAAACTCGCGGAGCCTCGTCACCAATTTGGATTCGTCGGCCCTCAGACCGTACAGATCCTTGTGTGTGCTTTTGAAATCCGCGACGATTCCGCTAAGCCGCACATTTCTCATTACCTCTGGAAATGTCTCCCCCGCTTTCAAGGAGGACAGCAATTCTTGAAGATCGTCAAAAAGATCGTCACTTTGACTCAAAAAGAGCTTCCTTCCCGGAGAGGCCTACCCGAAAAACGGATTCCGCAACAAAAAATGTAATGTAGTTCTTTTATTTATTACTCAAGACCCACTGTGCAACTGCTTATATTTCCCCCCCATATTGAAGACTCCAGACGTAGACTGCGAGATCCATGTATAAGTGGTTGAATTAGCACCGTAGCACCGCGAGTCCTTTCTGCGAGTGAAGTTACGTTTTAAGTTTTAGATCGCGGTATTCTTCTCAATTTTGTCATCAACGATTAATTGTATGAAGGGGATCTGAGTCAGCCATCATGCCGTGTAGCTTGTATCTTGGGGGTGATCCTTTCGAAAAGTTATGGCATTTCCGAGCAATTAGTTATATGGCAGCTATAGGATATAGTCGACAGATATAGTCGAATCAAATATTTTCCAACAGTTTTTTGGTTTGGAGAAATCAGGGTGAAAGTAAAAAAAAATTTGAATCACTTAATTGGGGTTGGTGGAGACAATTTGGTCCCCAGATGGAATATTCGCATTTTCGCATATGAAGACGCGATTGGTACTCCAACCGACCCGATCCGACATTTCGTTCAGAAGTTACTCCAGAAATTCGATTTTTACAGGTTTTTCGAAATGAAAGCAGTTTGTCTGTTTGCACTATATTTTTCTTGGCAACCCTGAGCAACATATGAGCAACATTTGTTCTACAACTTTTTAAAATATCTTAAGTTTACGTTAAAAAATTACAAATGTTGTTAATTAAAAAATACATAACTAGGGGTATTTAAGCTTTACACCTTTGAAAAGGTTTTTTAAATATCTATTTCACTTTTTTCGAGACCAAACGTCTTAAAAGTTGGTAAAAAAAATACACTGAAAATAATCATTATTTTTTATGTATTCCTTAAAAATTGCTGTTAATTTATGTTGTAAACTAAATTAATATGATAAGTAACATTACATAATTAAAATGGAAACTTATATTTAATAATTTTTCATCCTGGGATTAGTGCTTTTGTTTACTGGACCGACATTCAAGCCTCTAAGCTATCAAGGAATCGCGCGTATCGGGAGAAGCGATCTCGGGAGAAGGAATCGGATCGTCGGCGAGTGCAGACGTATTTATTTTTTCTTTTTTTCCTAACTGCTTACAAGTAATTTAAATAAAAGAAGTGCAAGCTTTAAACATCAACACACAGTGGGCGATAAGACGCTTAGTGCGATGAACTTCATACATTTTGTGTTAATAAACAAGAAGAAAATCCAAAACATTAAGCTATGAGTGAATTCGACACTCATACGGTGCTCCAACGTCAGCAAGACGACCATCGGCTCTCTCTGCAACGAAACAACGCATACCACTCCTTCGTGTCAACCCAAGACAACGCGACCGCTAACCCAACAAAAACTACCCAACCGCGATCAATAACTCCAAGCCCGAGTAATGAACTTAATCCAACATCGCTTATAAAATGGTCAGACCCTAGCTAAATTGTTAACATCCTTTGAAATTGTTGATAAGAAATTTTAACAATTAGTTTAAATTGTACAGCTAAAACTTATGATAAACTAAACTAAAAAACTCTTTTTCTTTATAGCGAACGGTCGTCTGATTTCCTTATTAAAAAATTTTTTTTGTTAATAATAAAACCATAATAAAACCGGCCATAAAACACGGCCGGTTGGTCTGACCATCTGTCCGTATGATCGTGTGAATCGCAGAGACTATAAGACATAGAGCTACAAAGTCAAGTTTGTTTTAAGAAGTTGCCACGCCTCTATCGCCCACAAAAATGGAAAATTTCTGTAGCGCCACTTGAGGAAAATATTTAAAACAATATAGCTAACTTCGGGTAGAGCCGAAGTTTATTTTCCCTTGCAGTGAAAAAAATCTTTATTTTATTTTAAACTTTATTCTATTACAAAGCCGTTTTATTTTCGTTTTGAGTTCACACCGACTTTATCCTTAAGGAAAGTCTCAAACTGCAACTGCCACATAATTAGGGAGCAGCGTTTATATAGGGATCTGATAGGTTCCACATTAAGGAAGCCGAGAGAGCTGCTTAGGGATCTGGCTGATCAATAATTCTCTTTGTTTAATTACTCTTAAAAGACAAGTGCGTTCTGTGTCTTGAATGTACTTGTTTTTATGACTAATGAAATTTGATTTTGAACGTGAGAACGTTCTGAATTTGGGGTTGGAAATGAATTGATTAGTCTAGTAGTCCGTAGTTTCATTTTTCATTATACCCTTGAAGAGGGTATGAAATTTTGGTCAAAACGCAGTGAAGAAGACATCTCCGACCCAAAAAGTATATATATTCTTGATCAGGATCACCTCCTGAGTCGATATAAGCATGTCCGTCTGTCTGTCCGTTTGTCGGCTTCTACGAAAACTAGTCTCTCAGTTTTAAAGCTATCGAGTCAAAACTTTGCATACATCCTTCTTTTCTTTTTCTTTTTCAGGTATTATATAAGTCGGAACGGCCGGCAATATAACATGTTCCATACATGTTAAAGAACGATCGGCATTGGCATAACTTTGCTGTTTTTTAAGTTAGAAAGATGGTACAGATTCTACTTTGGACAAAATAACCTGATTTTCCAAATTTTATAAGGATCGGCCGACTATATCCTATAGCTGCCATATAACTCGTTACGTGAAGTCATTGGTCTATGCCAATAAGCCGGCGACGTTGCAAGAGCTCAGAGCCAATATTGAACGCGAAATTGCTGGAATTTCGACCGATTTATGCGAAAAAGTGGTTGAAAATTGGGTTCAACGATTGGACTTCGTAAAACGTGCACGCGGTGGTCATGTGAAAGAAATCGATTTTCATAATTAAATATATATGTTTAAATTTGATAATAAAAAAAAAAGAGAGGAAAGCTAACTTCGGGCGGAGCCGATGTTTATATATCCTTGCAGTTGTGGGGCAGGGTGCAGGTGGAACCCAACAAATTGACCGCCGTCTGGTTGTTGTTCGGAATTTTTCTCCGTGGAGATTCGTGGAGAATAGCTTGAGACCAAGAAATTGAGTCTCAAATGTAAGGAATTTCTCATTAAGTTCAGAAAATTGCTTACAGACATCTAGAAAACCATTTCTCGTCTGCTTCATGAAGGTCCGCATCTCAGTCTCAATCTCTCTACAGGCAATACAAGACCATGACAGACCAATATTCTTTGTGATAAGATCACTTATCCGTCCATTGTGCCCACCTCCAGCACATTTAATATGTGAGCAGTTATTGCAAAGCCAACAGGACAGATTCGAGTCACCAGTGGTCCTCCAAACTTGCATTTTTTAGCAGTGCAAATTAGACTCATTATTGACTTCGATTTGTCCACTGCAGTGAGAGCGAGAAGGGTTCGGTTAGAAACTCTGTGGTAGAGAGGCACGTACAAATCAGGCACGTCGAAGAGAACACGTAACAAAAGAGATACGCAGTGACGAATAACCGCTTCAGAGTAACAATGATGTAACGGGTTACACGACCAGAGAATATAACTTAGAAAGGCAATATATATAATATGTGAATATTCGAAGAGCGCGGCAGAAATAATATTGAAGAAAATAATATTGAAGAATAATATTGTATTTTCGAAGTGTATGGTCCCAAAATGATACAGTATATTTAGCTTGTCGTGAAAAGAGGAAGCTCGTATTAAAAATATAGGCAATCTGATGAGAGCAATTGCAAAAACACGTCCTGATTCGGCAAAGTCAGAATAACGATTCTGTTGATTACAAATTTGTGGTAGTTTTAAAAGTTGAAGACCAAACAAAGAAGTCAGAACGCGACTCATGCTTAATGCTGCGGAGCGATCGAGAGATACCGAGGGGGAGCAATACAACGATAGCGCATGATGGCAGATGCAGGTGGCCGATCGAATGCACGGGAGCGAACGACGCGAAAAGAGAGAGAAAGAGCGAGCGCGAGTGGACGTCACGGATGTTTCTTTCAATAAATTATTGCGGGCCACATTTTCCGGCGGTAGCTTGACCCGAGTACTCCCCCGGTTGGAAGATGAGCTTTCAATCTTGAAGGGGCAACAAACACAATTTGTTGACTGCCCGCCTTGTAGCTCCGGCTAGATAAAAGTCACCGAGATGAGCAGCAGAAGAGTGAAGGTGGTCAGCAGCACAGCGCTAATCAGGTGCAGGAAGAAGTATCCTCCGAGAAGGGTTCCAATAAAGAACTGCCAGATTACAGCGATGATCAAGGCCTGGACAATCAGGCTACTGATTATCTTGTCCGGATTGATTGTCTCCAATAAGGACGTAGATGAGGAAGAGCAGAGAGTAGTGGGCTTGGTAGTAGAGCAAATTCTGTACCACTCGGTTGTCCCACTGTTCAAAGTCCTTGAGATTGGGCAGCTAGAATCGTGCCGATCCGAAAATGAAGTCTTCCAGGGTGCGCTGCGGTGGCAACTGAAGATTGCCGGATAAGACAGCCTCAGCATCGCCCACGGATGGAGATGAGGGTGCTGACATGGTTCTCGTCAACTTCCTGCGTTCCTTCACAATCGCATCCGTGCAGTTTTTTTCTTCCATTTTTTCTTACCATTATCACGTCCTCCGCCTCCACAAACAACCCATTCGAGACGAGTTTTCTGGACCGAGGGCAAACCTGGAGACAGGTGAATTTGCCCCACACAAAGCAGCTCGTAAAATAATCATAGCTCCAATTAGCAAATCAACTCGCTGAAGCTGTTGAAAATTTGGATCAGCTAGCTTTACATTGGCGGGAATTTTCTAAGAGCTGACGTCCAACGCAAAATTGGGCTGATGGTCAGTGATGTTGGAGGTTCATTGCGCCCATTAGTCCGAGAATTGGGATTTCAAGCAAACTTGCACAGAAAACCCATCTGGGCATCACCTATATCGAATAGAGACACCGGAGACCACATCTTACGCAGCTGCAGCGGTTTCGCTAATCTTGAAGTGACTAGGAATACCTGCGAGCTAGAATCGAGCAGCGCTCGGCAGGGCAGTGTAACTCCAGAGCGGTTCCGGATTGGAATATCGCATCCGTGCAGTTTTTTTCTTCCATTTTTTCTTACCATTATCACGTCCTCCGCCTCCACAAACAACCCATTCGAGAAGAGTTTTCTGGACCGAGGGCAAACCTGGAGACAGGTGAATTTGCCCCACACAAAGCAGCTCGTAAAATAATCATAGCTCTAATTAGCAAATCAACTCGCTGAAGCTGTTGAAAATTTGGATCAGCTAGCTTTACATTGGCGGGAATTTTCTAAGAGCTGACGTCCAACGCAAAATTGGGCTGATGGTCAGTGATGTTGGAGGTTCATTGCGCCCATTAGTCCGAGAATTGGGATTTCAAGCAAACTTGCACAGAAAACCCATCTGGGCATCACCTATATCGAATAGAGACACCGGAGACCACATCTTACGCAGCTGCAGCGGTTTCGCTAATCTTGAAGTGACTAGGAATACCTGCGAGCTAGAATCGAGCAGCGCTCGGCAGGGCAGTAGAACTCCAGAGCGGTTCCGGATTGGAATATTGACAGTGGCTTGCAACACCAAATCACCAAAACGATCCTAGGCGACGAAAGAATTGACGGCAGTGGCCGCGGAAACCTCGGGAGAAGTGTGTTGGTCTTGAATACCAGCTGGCGAGCTAAATTTAAAATTTTGGATTTAAATTTATCCGAAAACTCGCGGAGCCTCGTCACCAATTTGGATTCGTCGGCCCTCAGACCGTACAGATCCTTGTGTGTGCTTTTGAAATACGCGACGATTCCGCTAAGCCGCCCATTTCTCATTACCTCTGGAAATGTCTCCTCCGCTTTCAAGGAGGACAGCAATTCTTGAAGATCGTCAAAAAGATCGTCACTTTGACTCAAAAAGAGCTTCCTTCCCGAAGAGGCCTACCCGAAAAACGGATTCCGCAACAAAAAATGTAATGTAGTTCTTTTATTTATTACTCAAGACCCACTGTGCAACTGCTTATATTTCCCCCCCATATTGAAGACTCCAGACGTAGACTGCGAGATCCATGTATAAGTGGTTGAATTAGCACCGTAGCACCGCGAGTCCTTTCTGCGAGTGAAGTTACGTTTTAAGTTTTAGATCGCGGTATTCTTCTCAATTTTGTCATCAACGATTAATTGTATGAAGGGGATCTGAGTCAGCCATCATGCCGTGTAGCTTGTATCTTGGGGGTGATCCTTTCGAAAAGTTATGGCATTTCCGAGCAATTAGTTATATGGCAGCTATAGGATATAGTCGACAGATAAAGTCGAATCAAATATTTTCCAACAGTTTTTTGGTTTGGAGAAATCAGGGTGAAAGTAAAAAAAAATTTGAATCACTTAATTGGGGTTGGTGGAGACAATTTGGTCCCCAGATGGAATATTCGCATTTTCGCATATGAAGACGCGATTGGTACTCCAACCGACCCGATCCGACATTTCGTTCAGAAGTTACTCCAGAAATTCGATTTTTACAGGTTTTTCGAAATGAAAGCAGTTTGTCTGTTTGCACTATATTTTTCTTGGCAACCCTGAGCAACATATGAGCAACATTTGTTCTACAACTTTTTAAAATATCTTAAGTTTACGTTAAAAAATTACAAATGTTGTTAATTAAAAAATACATAACTAGGGGTATTTAAGCTTTACACCTTTGAAAAGGTTTTTTAAATATCTATTTCACTTTTTTCGAGACCAAACGTCTTAAAAGTTGGTAAAAAAAATACACTGAAAATAATCATTATTTTTTATGTATTCCTTAAAAATTGCTGTTAATTTATGTTGTAAACTAAATTAATATGATAAGTAACATTACATAATTAAAATGGAAAATTATATTTAATAATTTTTCATCCTGGGATTAGTGATTTTGTTTACTGGACCGACATTCAAGCCTCTAAGCTATCAAGGAATCGCGCGTATCGGGAGAAGCGATCTCGGGAGAAGGAATCGGATCGTCGGCGAGTGCAGACGTATTTATTTTTTCTTTTTTTCCTAACTGCTTACAAGTAATTTAAATAAAAGAAGTGCAAGCTTTAAACATCAACACACAGTGGGCGATAAGACGCTTAGTGCGATGAACTTCATACATTTTGTGTTAATAAACAAGAAGAAAATCCAAAACATTAAGCTATGAGTGAATTCGACACTCATACGGTGCTCCAACGTCAGCAAGACGACCATCGGCTCTCTCTGCAACGAAACAACGCATACCACTCCTTCGTGTCAACCCAAGACAACGCGACCGCTAACCCAACAAAAACTACCCAACCGCGATCAATAACTCCAAGCCCGAGTAATGAACTTAATCCAACATCGCTAGGCAGGGCGCGCTCTTGCTCTCCAGCGCTCTTATTGGACAAAACCTCATACCCCTCCCTCATGCCAACCTGCTTAGCCACGGTCACCAGTACAGTGACGTCACTAGCAACTGCAACGGCTACTTCTACAACAAGTACAACAGTATCGACTGCTCGCGCAATACCATCTACTGCAACAATGAAATCTGCTGTGCAAGCAAATAATGCAGCACCTTACACCAGCGCGCTCTCCTCTAAACAACGTTCGGCCTTACAGACTGGCCTGGATCGGTACATACAAATGAAACGTAAGCTCAGCCCGCAGAACTCTAGGCTTGGTAATTCTGCCAAAATAACTCGCGGTACCTCAAATCAATCCACATCAGAAAAGCCCATAGAAGCAAACAGATTTGCTATTTTGGCAGATAAATCCGATGAAATACCCCCTGAACACATCGTAGGGGACAATAAAAAACCAAAACCGCCGCCGATTTACATTAGAGAGAAAAGTTCTAATGCTCTCGTAAGCTCAATACTAAATCTAATCGGACCAGACAATTTCCACATAATTCCACTAACAAAGGGAAATATTCACGAAACAAAAGTTCAGACTAATACGGAAGTAAATTACAAAATTTTGTCGAAGCATTTAAACGACAACAATAAAATCAAAAGCAGTAAAGGCCAGCAAGTAGTACTTAAAGGTATTAAACCGGAAGTAACACCAGCCGAAGTTACAGGCGCACTAAAGGAAAAAGGTTCTAATGTTAAAAATGTTACTAACATTTTGAATAGAGAGAGAGAGCCTCAACCTCTGTTCAAGGTGGAACTTGAACCCGAAACCAAATCCAAGCCTCTGAAAAAAAATCAAATGCATCCAATTTTTATTCTCCAGTTCCTACTTCACCGCAGAATAACCGTAGAAGCGCCGCATAAGAGAAATGGGCCGGTGCAGTGTAATAATTGTCAGGAATACGGCCACACAAGGACTTACTGCACGCTCCGTCCAGTATGCGTTGTTTGTATAGAACTTCATGACTCCCACAAATGTCCAAAAAACAAAGAGGATCCCAGCAGCAAAAAGTGTGGAAACTGTGGAGGCAACCATACGGCTTACTACAGGAGCTGTCCAGTCTACAAGGAACTGAAAAGTCGTACACACCAATTAGTGACCACTGCTCGCTCACACATTACACCTATGAAATCAACGCGTGATTTCTTCCCCCTTACAGCCGTGAAACCTTCAGCTTATAATGAGTTCACCGACAAACCCGAAAGCTTTGCAGCTGCTCTAAAAATGGGCCTAAAAAGCACCGCCCTCACCAAGCCACGATCATCAGTTTCACCTCACCAACCAGGAGAACAGTCTACGAACAAATTTGAAGCAATGATATGTAATCTTCAACAAAGTATGATGGATTTCATGTCATTCATGCAGACAACTATACAAGATCCTTTGCGAAACCAGAACGTTTGGATTGAGCTGCTTGTTGCTCAAAACCAGACAAATTAATCGATGGCTCCACTTCGTATATAACTGTGGAACGCCAACGGCGTCTCACAGCGCAAAACTTGAGTTAGCTCAATTCCTTAATAATAACCATATCGATGTAATGTTACTCGCAGAAACTCATCTTACAAATAAATACAATTTCCGAATTCGAGACTACTTCTTCTGCAACATGAATCACCCAGACGGGAAAGCACACGGAGGCACCGGGATTCTGATTAGAAAACGCATTAAGCACTGCTTCCACAATAGTTTCGCCACTAATTACATGCAAGCTACATCTTTAGACGTACAGATGGACCACCGTTCCCTAAAGCTTGCCGCCGTTTACTGTCCTCCTTGGTTTACAATATCCGAAAATAATAATAAAACCAAGCAACAAGCTAGACTGTGTATCACCTGGGACACCTACATATAAGCCAACAGATCCCAGAAAATTGCCAGACTTGATAGACTTTGCAGTCACAAAAAACATTCCACGCAACATGATAAGCGCCAACTCCTTACCAGATCTATCGTCTGACCACTCGCCTGTACTCCTCCAACTAAATCTACATCCAGTTGCGGTAGATAAACTATTCAGACTAACAACGAATGAAACCAACTGGCTCAAGTAAAAAATATAACCAGAAAGGAAAGCTAACTTCGGGCGAAGCCGAAGTTTATATACCCTTGCAGTTGAGTCGCAGTCCGCTTGGTGGCGCCACGCATCTTATATTATTAGATATATAGCGGATCGTATATAGTTCACCGATCCTTATGAAATTTGGCATATCGAATTATTTTGCCCAAAGAGGAACCCCCATTGAAACTCCCATCCTTCTAACTTAAAAAGCAACGAAGTTGTTTTCGATTTCCGATCAATCAGTTATATGGCAGCTATAGGATATAGTCGGCCGATCCTTATGAAATTCGAGAAATCAGATTGTTTTTCCCAAAATAGAGTCTGTACCAAATCCCATCTTGCTAACTTAAAAAACACCAAAGTTATGCCCATTTCGATCGTTCTATGACAGCTATAGGATATAGTCGGCCGATCCTTTTGAAATTTTGTACATAAGATATCTTGTCCAAATATAACATGTGTGGAAGTTCTCTAACTCAAAAAACACCAAAGTTATGGCATTTCCGATCAATCAGTTATATGGCAGCTATAGAATATAGTCGACCAATCCCGGCCGTTCCAACTTATATACTGCCTGCAAAGCAAAAAACGATGTGTGCAAAGTTTCAACTCGATAGCTCTAAAACTGAGAGACTAGTTTGCGTAGAAACAGACAGACGGACAGACGGTCAGACGGACAGACGGACATGCTTATATCGACTCAGGAGGTGATCCTGATCAAGAATAAATATACTTTATAGGGTTGGAGATGTTTCTTTCACTGCGTTGCACACTTTTAAACGTTGAAATAGAACAGCTTGTTCAAGCAAAGCGACGCTCACGGCAAGACTGGCGATCCAACTGATTACCTTCTGCAAAACAAAGGTTTAAAGATGCTACACGAAGACTCACAGCTGCACTCCGTCAAGAAGAAGAAAGGTCCCAAAAACATTTTATAGAGCAGTTATCCCCAACGAGCTGCAAGTTCTCACTTTGGAGAGCACACTCATCACTCAGCGCACCAATAGAACCTACAATACCAATTAGGACATCCACAGGCAACTGGGCGCGCAGTGACGGAGAAAGAGCCGAGAGATTTGCAGAACATCTTCAAAATGTATTTCAGCCCAACACAGCATCAAATGGAACTGCCAGCAACATCAGATATCGACACATCTACGTATGATTCAATTGTATTCAGACCACACGAGCTACTCAAAATCATAAATGAACAACTCAATGCAATAACGAGACATGGACACTTCCCAGGGAGATGGAAAAAGTCGATCATCATAATGATACCAAAACCTGGCAAAGACCCCACAGTTGCTTCATTATATAGACCAATTAGTTTACTAACGTGTCTATCAAAACTCTTCGAAAAACGCCTCTTGGCACATATTAGAACTCAGAAAAATTTCCCGACTCATCAATTCGGTTTTCAAGAAAAACATGGAACCATCGAGCAAGTCAACCGCTCACTCATAACTCAACACTCATAAACTTCTGAAGTCATACCTTTACAACAGGAAATTCTCAGTAAGATGTAATGCTGCCATGTCCGATGATAACATCATCAGTGCCGGAGTTCCTCAAGACAGCGTGTTAGGACCAACACTCTACCTTATCTACACTGCGGACATCCCAACGAGCATGCAACTCACCACATCCACTTTTGCTGATGACACAGCGATCCTAAGCCGATCGAGTCCCCAAGCAAGCAACGGCGCAACTTGCTAAACACCTGGTGGCAGTGAAGAAATCGCTATCCGACTGACGAATCAAAGTTAACGAACAAAAATGCAAACACGTAACGTTCACACTTAACAGTCAAGACGGCCCCCCACTTATTCTAAACAACACAGTGGTTCCGGTAGCAAATGAAGTGACATATCTTGGCGTACACCTCGATAGACGTCTTACTTGGCGCCAAAAATATTGAAGCCAAAAGAATTCATTTAAAGCTCAAAGCCAGCAACCTCCACTGTCTTTTTTTTATTTTATAACTTTTACTTTATTTGTCTATCGGTCGACTATATCCTATAGCTCCTTGAAAATTTTTAATTAAAATTTTTAAACTAACCAAATTTTAAAACCTTTGTAAATTAAAAATACGTATAACTTCAGAACCACTGAAGCTATTGAAACAATCTTTATATCTTTGGAAAGGTTTTTAATTATTCCACTTTACACTTTTCATGTCAAAATCTAAAGAGTAAATAAAAAGAGTTTTGTTGCTTATCCTTTTATTTAAAGTATTGCTAACTGTGTGAATCGCCTGTCCAGAAGTTACTTTAATATTATATATATTATGTGTTCTTTTTTAAATAATTGAAGATCTATATATACAAAAAACAACTGATATAATATAAAAAAACCTTTTGAAGCGGTAAAATACCGACGACGAACCTGCATGCGAAACTCAAACTATCTGATATCAATTGTAAAAGGCTTGTAGCAAATAGTTTTGCTTGGGAGGTTTTGGAGCGACTTATTGTCAAACTGTCGCAAAGAACCGGGCTAGTTTTTAGTGGCAGCGCTGCTCCCCAGCGAGAGAAATGGAGAAATTTAGAACCGGGTAAACTCGTTAGAATCTTCAGAATAGCGGGCCCTGGGTTCCTAGTAGCTCTCGGCTGAAAGCCCTTTCTTTTCCCATCGGGACACCATCCAGAGAGGTACCTTGACCTAAACCCAAAAAAAGGGAAAAAGGTCTAGTGAAAAAAAAGTCAAGTTGTGAAACAGTTTAAAAACAGCAATTTAAAAAAAAAAAAGGAAGAAAAAGTATAAAGGTAAAATTATATTACCTAGTGCAAAGTAATAGAAATTTGTGTGGTTGGCGCAGTCTCGGCAGGTAAGCGTTCGGGGGCTAGCTGACGAAATATAAGAGAGGAGGATTTTAATTCCGCGTACTTTGGCTAGGTTGGAGTGAACACCGCTCCCAAAGTCAGGAACCCTAGGCGAAGAAGCAAAGCTCCGGGACTGGATCAGTTCGCAATTTTAAGGCAACGGAGTCGGCGTGAGCCCGGGAGTGAAGTAGTCCCTGGTGCGGGTTCAGGGAGTTCGGATTCGGCGCGAAAGAATATCGGAGAAAGAAAAAAAGACAATTTTATCTTGGATTAAGTTAAGTTAAAAGAAAAGGGAAAAAACCCAAAAAAATCGGCCTGTAAATAGTGGAATTTGTGACCCTTAATCAACCTAATCTGTCCCCAACGTAGTATTAGAATATAATTTTAGAGAATTTCTAGTATCGTGTAGTTCAAATAGTTTAAAAATGTAACCGCTGTCTATAAACTCCCCTCACCGCTCGATCCAGCTCCAAACGCACCTTGCCAAAAAGAGAAGCGAATAAGCTCCAAAAGTCTCATGTAATGATCCACAATTAAGTAAAGGAGTAAGGGAGACAGGCAGAGGTAGCGAGGGAGCCGTTGCAGTTTTGCGGAAAAAAAGCGAATATGCGATAACACGCGGTGGAGAATCACCGAGGAGAAGGAGTGACAGAGCATAGCTCCCCAATGCTCCCCAGAGTTCATTGAACCCTTGTTCGAGTGGTGAAAGGGATAGGCATAAGAATATGTAAAACAGCTGTAATGAGCTTATATTAAGTTTAAATGTTATTTTAAAGAAAATAAATATTGTGAATTTAGGGATTAATTGTAATTATGGTGAAGTGAGGAAAAAAACAGAAAGCAACAAAAAATTCCCTAAGTCAGGAATTCGCGGTTACAACGTTATATTCAATTTAGAGAAATAGTATTTTTTGTGCGATAAACATTTTTTCACAGCGCAGCAGCCAGCGAAAGCTTTCGACGGTGGATGCAGAAAATGAGTGAGTTTGTTTAATTAACAATAATTAAACACATTTTTATATTTATAATTCTAAATTGAAGTAACCCCATTTAACCCTTTAAATATTTCCTTAACCCTTTAAATATTACCTGGCAAGCGATCACTTTTACCATTTTTACCTTGTAAACCCTATATTTGAGGATGAACCATAATTTTTACGATTTTTTCTTTGGATTGAAGTTATAAACGTTTGCATTTTTACATCATTTTATTAATTTAAATTTTGTCATGCGAAGAAGCTTAAGTACCCTCAAAATTTTAATATGTCCATTTTAATAGTAATAAATTATTTTATAATGTCTGCTTAAAACCAAATTTTTTTTTGATTTCCTAAACCCGCCTCAGTAGCGCTTGCCAAACAAGGGATCGTGGAAAAACCCTTAAGAATGCGGAAAAGCCATGATCACGGTAGGGAGGGCAAAGTTAGCTTCTAAAACATCAAGGAGTGATTCGGACCGACTTTACAAATTTGTGTCTTCTGTTTTTTTGTTTCTTCTTGTAGTATGTCTCAGTTCACGGTCTTAGCTCATCTGGTAGCTTATTTCGTCCTATTTTGTTCGCACGTTTTTTTATTAAATAATAATAATTCCCGACAAGGCACCCGATATTGGCCAAACCCCATAACACCACGCCACCGACGAGCCAGAGCCGGAACCATGTAACGTGCGGGTCATATCGGGAGAGCAACATCCAGCCTGTTAGTCGTTACCCATTACACAATCTTAGTGACGAACATACGCTATATAGGTATACAAAATTGCATTTTATAAATAATCTTCTTCAGCACGTGCAAGAAAAACAACAAAAAATCAAGCACGTACCGAATAAGAATATTTTTTATATGCAATTTTGTTCACATATGTATATAGCACTTTTTCGTCACAAAAAATTGATGTCAGATATTTTGTGTTTTGCGTGGAAAGTCTCTTCCTTAAACTTACCTACCTACCTTAAACCCTCTAACTTAAATTTGGTGTTTTTTAAGTTAGAGGGTTGGGACTTTGTGTCATTTCCGATCATTCAGTTATATGACATCTATAAGACATCTGGCTCGTCGGTGGCGTGGTGTTATGGGGTTTGGCCAATATCGGGTGCCTTGTCGGGAATTATTATTATTTAATAAAAAAACGTGCGAACAAAATAGGACGAAATAAGCTACCGGATGAGCTAAGACCGTGAACTGAGACATACTACAAGAAGAAACAAAAAAACAGAAGACACAAATTTGTAAAGTCGGTCCGAATCACTCCTTGATGTTTTAGAAGCTAACTTTGCCCTCCCTACCGTGATCATGGCTTTTCCGCATTCTTAAGGGTTTTTCCACGATCCCTTGTTTGGCAAGCGCTACTATATAGTCGGCCGATACTGGCCTTTCCGAATTATAGTCGTCCGTTCCGACTAAGTCTGAAGTAGAAAACTTTAAAACTGAGAGACTAGTTTGCGTAGAAACAGACAGACGGACATGCTTATATCGACTGAGGAGTTGATCCCCATTAAGAACATGTATACTTTATAGGTTCAGAGGCGACTCCATCACAGCGTTTCACACTTTTGACCAACATTAGAATAGTTTCTGCAAGGCTATAGAAACAAAATTATGCCAAATCCAAAGTTGTTTAGAGAAATGAAAGAGTTTTTATTTTACTTTTCTACTGGATTTTTTCATTTGTTAGTTTCAGAACACGCAAACGAATGGAAAAATACTTCGACGTTAGTTTAATTAAAAAATACTCTTTAGAAAGTAATTTAATGAAAATGTACCATTAAGTCATTTCCATTAATTCATAAATTAAATAGTTTTCTGGAGATACGTTTAGCAAATTGGCCATTAAATAAATAAAGAGGTAATTTTCATGCCTGAGGATATTTAATTATTTTATTTGCACTTTAGCTTTATTGCGGATTATTTCAAGAGATATGTATCTTATACAACTTTATTGACTGGTAATGTGAATTTTATGATTATGAATCGAAAATTGTTAGTCCCTAGCTAATTTGTTAACATCCTTTGCCATAGAAAAAATGAGTTCTAAATATCAATTATTTACACACTCGTACATTCATAAATATTTATGAACTTAAATATATACCATATGTATGTATGTATCTATTGTAGCAACTAATTAATTCTGGCAAATCCAAAATATTTCCGCTATCATTAGATGAGGCACTTGAGATTATTTCTTCAAAAAATATTTATTTGTCTGCACAGTAGATGAAATGGCCCTATTAACAATTTCTGTAGCATAACACTTATTTTTTGGGGGTGATGTTTTTATATCCAGCACTCGTAGAGTACAAATTATATTTGGGACTCATTTTGGCTAAGGAAAATGAGTTTAACAATTTAGCTGGGGACTAACAATTTTATGAGGCTTGGTAGATTTATATTAATAACAAGAAAGGACTTCGGACGGAGCGGAAGTTTATCACTGTGGACGGCACTCCAGCCAATTGTAGCAAAAATAGAATCGGAATAATTAGTTTACAACTTCGAAAATGATTTATTCCACCTGATGACAGAGTCTACATTTAGAAAATGCCAAAAGTGGAAGCAAACGAGTTTATGACGGCAGCTGGTCTTACAGAGATTTCCGTAGTTTCAGTTTTCATTATACCCTTGAAGAGGGTATGAAATTTTGGTCAAAACGCAGTGAAGGAGACATCTCCGACCCAAAAAAGTATATATATTCTTGATCAGGATCATCTCCTGAGTCGATATAAGCATGTCCGTCTGTCTGTCCGTTTGTCGGCTTCTACGAAAACTAGTCTCTCAATTTTAAAGCTATCGAGTCAAAACTTTGCATACATCCTCCTTTTCTTTTCAGGTAGTATATAAGTCGGAACGGCCGGGATCGGTCGACTATATCCTATAGCTGCCATATAACTGATTGATCGGAAATGCCATAATTTTGGTGTTTTTTAAGTTAGAGGGTTGGGACTTTCCATACAGGTTATATTTGACCAAAATGTGTACAAAATTTTATAAGGATCGACCGACTATATCCTGTAGCTGTTAAAGAACGATCGGAATTGGCATAACTTTGCTGTTTTTTAAGTTAGAAAGATGGTACAGATTCTACTTTGGACAAAATAACCTAATTTTCCAAATTTTATAAGGATCGGCCGACTATATCCTATAGCTGCCATATAACTCGTTACGTGAAGTCATTGGTCTATGCCAAAAAGCCGGCGACGTTGCAAGAGCTCAGAGCCAATATTGAACGCGAAATTGCTGGAATTTCGACCGATTTATGCGAAAAAGTGGTTGAAAATTGGGTTCAACGATTGGACTTCGTAAAACGTGCACGCGGTGGTCATGTGAAAGAAATCGATTTTCATAATTAAATATATATGTTTAAATTTGATAATAAAAAAAAAAGAGAGGAAAGCTAACTTCGGGCGGAGCCGATGTTTATATACCCTTGCAGTTGTGGGGCAGGGTGCAGGTGGAACCCAACAAATTGACCGCCGTCTGGTTATTGTTCGGAAATTTTCTCCGTGGAGATTCTTGGAGAATAGCTTGAGACCAAGAAATTGAGTCTCAAGTGTAAGGAATTTCTCATTAAGTTCAGAAAATTGCTTACAGACATCTAGAAAACCATTTCTCGTCTGCTTCATGAAGGTCCGCATCTCAGTCTCAATCTCTCTACAGGCAATACAAGACCATGACAGACCAATATTCTTTGTGATAAGATCACTTATACGTCCATTGTGCCCACCTCCAGCACATTTAATATGTGAGCAGTTATTGCAAAGCCAACAGGACAGATACGAGTCACCAGTGGTCCTCCAAACTTGCATTTTTTAGCAGTGCAAATTAGACTCATTATTGACTTCGATTTGTCCACTGCAGTGAGAGCGAGAAGGGTTCGGTTAGAAACTCTGTGGTAGAGAGGCACGTACAAATCAGTCACGTCGAAGAGAACACGTAACAAAAGAGATACGCAGTGACGAATAACCGCTTCAGAGTAACAATGATGTAACAGGTTACACGACCAGAGAATATAACTTAGGAAGGGATATATATAATATGTGAATATTCGAAGAGCGCGGCAGAAATAATATTGAAGAATAATATTGTATTTTCGAAGTGTATGGTCCCAAAGTAATACCGTATATTTAGCTTGTCGTGAAAAGAGGAAGCTCGTATCAAAAATATAGGCAATCTGATGAGAGCAATTGCAAAAACACGTCCTGATTGATTACAAATTTGTGGTAGGTTTAAAAGTTGAAGACCAAACAAAGAAGTCAGAACGCGACTCATGCTTAATGCTGCGGAGCGATCGAAAGATACCGAGGGGGAGCGATACAACGATAGCGCATGATGGCAGATGCAGGTGGCTGATCGAATGCACGGGAGCGAACAACGCGAAAAGAGAGAGAAAGAGCGAGCGCGAGTGGACGTCTCGGTTGTTTCTTTCAATAAATTATTTCGGGCCATATTTTCCGGCGGTAGCTTGACCCGAGTACTCCCCCGGTTGGAAGATGAGCTTTCAATCTTGAAGGGGCAATAAACACAATTTGTTGACTGCCCGCCTTGTAACTCCGGCTAGATAAAAGTCACCGAGATGAGCAGCAGAAGAGTGAAGGTGGTCAGCAGCACAGCGCTAATCAGGTGCAGGAAGAAGTATCCTCCGAGAAGGGTTCCAATAAAGAACTGCCAGATTACAGCGATGATCAAGGCCTGGACAATCAGGCTACTGATTATCTTGTCCGGATTGATTGTCTCCAATAAGGACGTAGATGAGGAAGAGCAGAGAGTAGTGGGCTTGGTAGTAGAGCAAATTCTGTACCACTCGGTTGTCCCACTGTTCAAAGTCCTTGAGATTGGGCAGCTAGAATCGTGCCGATCCGAAAATGAAGTCTTCCAGGGTGCGCTGCGGTGGCAACTGAAGATTGCCGGATAAGACAGCCTCAGCATCGCCCACGGATGAAGATGAGGGTGCTGACATGGTCCTTGAGTTTCTCTTCAACTTCCTGCGTCCCTTCACAATCGCATTCATGCAGTTTTTTTCTTCCATTTTTTTTTTCCATTATCACGTCCTCCGCCTCCACAAACAACCCATTCGAGAAGAGTTTTCTGGACCGAGGGCAAACCTGGAGACAGGTGAATTTGTCCCACAGAAAGCAGCTCGTAAAATAATCATAGCTCCAATTAGCAAATCAACTCGCTGAAGCAGTTGAAAATTTGGATCAGCTAGCTTTACATTGGCGGGAATTTTCTAAGAGCTGACGTCCAACGCAAAATTGGGCTGATGGTCAGTGATGTTGGAGGTTCATTGCGCCCATTAGTCCGAGAATTGGGATTTCAAGAAAACTTGCACAGAAAACCCATCTGGGCATCACCTATATCGAATACAGACACTGGAGACCATATCTTCCGAAGCTGCAGCGGTTTCGCTAATCTTGAAGTAACTTGGAATACCTACGAGCTAGAATCGAGCAGCGCTCGGCAGGGCAGTAGAACTCCAGAGCGGTTCCGGATTGGAATATTGACAGTGGCTTGCAACACCAAATCACCAAAACGATCCTAGGCGACGAAAGAATTGACGGCAGTGGCCGCTGAAGAAGAAGCAGCGACGTTGGATGCGAAACCTCGGGAGAAGTGTGTTGGTCTTGAATACCATCTGGCGAGCTAAATTTAAAATTTCGGATTTAAATTTATCCGAAAACTCGCGAAGCCTCGACACCAATTTGGATGCGTCGGCCCTCAGACCGTATAGATCCTTGTGTGTGCTTTTGAAATCCGCGACGATACCGCTAAACCGCACATTTCTCATTACCTCCGGAAATGTCTTCCCCGCTTTCAAGGAGGACAGCAATTCTTGAAGATCGTCAAAAAGGCACTTTGACTCAAAAAGAGCTTCCTTCCCGGAGAGGCCTACCGGAAAAACGGAATCCCCAACAAAAAATTTAATGTAGTTCTTTTATTTATTTATTTCTCTTTCGCCATTGATTACACAGGCCAACAGCAAAAAATCTCCACGCATAATTTCACCTGCTCCATAACCTTTAAGCTCTCCTGAACCAAAGTCCAGAACAAACATAGGTTCTATCACCTACAGTTTCCGCGGTACACCTAAGAGAAGAAATTGATCAAATTTTACTATATATTGAATTATGTAGGCCGTGTAATGCCGATGACCACCATTGTTTCTAGTACATATCATTTTTGAAAATTATGTGTACCAACTAAAATTAAAAAATGGTATCTAGCAGTTACCATATCTTTGGAATACTCATCCAAAGTCGAAATCTCCGATTTTCTACAATAATTTTTGGTCTTCTATGATTTTTCCCCAAACATTTTTCATCCATACCATGCCATTTTTCAGCCATGACTTTTTGAAAATATGAGATTAAAAACTCCAATTTAATTGAAGAAAAGATTGTTGAACCACCTATATTGAATTCAATAAAACTATTTCGAGTTTTTTCTTAAATCCAAAATTAAAACATGTTACGATCTTCTGACTTCCGTAAGAAAATAAAAATCTTCAATAGAAAAATGTTTGGGAAAAAATCATAGAAGACCAAAAATTAACGTAGAAAATCTGAGATTTCAACTTTGGATGAGTATTCCAAAGATATGCTAGAACTGCTAGATACCATTTTTATACCCTTGCAGAGGGTATTATAATTTTGGTCAAAAGTGTGCAACGCAGTGAAGGAGACATCTCCGACCCTATAAAGTATATATATTCTTGATCAGGATCACCTCCTGAGTCGATATGAGCATGTCCGTCTGTCCGTCTGTCCGTCTGTCCGTTTCTACGCAAACTAGTCTCTCAGTTTTAAAGCTATCGAGTTGAAACTTTGCACACACCCTTCTTTCCTTTGCAGGCAGTATATAAGTCGGAACGGCCGGGATCGGTCGACTATATCCTATAGCTGCCATATAACTGATTGATCGGAAATGGCATAACTTTGGTGTTTTTTAAGTTAGAGGGTTGGGATTTGGTACAGATTACTCTTTTGGCAAAATAATTCGATATGCCAAATTTCATAAGGATCGGCCAACTATATACGATCCGCTACGTATCTAATAATATAAGATGCGTGGCGCCACCTAGCGGACTGCGACTGAACTGCAAGGGTATATAAACTTCGGCTCCGCTCGAAGTTAGCTTTCCTTTCTTGTTTAATTTTAGTTGGTACACATACATTTCAAAAATGATATGTACTGGAAACAATGATGGTCATCGCCATTACACGGCCTACATAATTCAATATATGGTAAAATTTGATCAATTTCTTCTCTTAGGTGTACCGCGGAAACGGTGGGTGATAGAACCTATGTTTGTTCTGGACTTCGGTTCAGGGGAGCCTAAAGGTTATGGAGCAGGTAAAATTATGCGTGGAGGAAAAAAAAAGTTGGAAATTGTCGGCCTGTGTTATTATACCCTTGCAGAGGGTATTATAATTTTGGTCAAAAGTGTAAAAAGTATATATATTCTTGATCAGGATCACCTCCTGAGTCGATATAAGCATGTCCGTCTGTCTGTCTCTCTGTCTGTCGGTTTCTACGCAAACTAGTCTCTCAGTTTTGGAGTTATCGAGTTGAAACTTTGCACACATCCTTCTTTTCCTTGCAGGTAGTACATAAGTCGGAACGGCCGGGATCGGTCGACTATATCCTGTAGCTGTCATATAACTGATTGGTCGGAAATGACATAACTTTGGTGTTTTTTAAGTTAGAAGGATGGGAGTTTCAATGGATTATTGGGCAAATTAATTCGATATGCCAAATTTCATAAGGCTCGGCCGACTATCTACGATCCGCTATATATCTAATAATATAAGATGCGTGTCGCCACCTAGCGGATTGCGACTCAACTGCAAGGGTATATAAACTTCGGCTCCGCCCGAAGTTAGCTTTCCTTTCTTGTGTTTAATCTTACATGGCTACTATACAATCTAACTTACATTCTACTTAAGAAATGCCTAACGAATAAGACCCTAAACTCTTGTTTATCTGAGCCCCCTTAGTTCGGAGGCTAGGTGGTAATGTATTAAAAAATGATAATGCTCTATCAATAGGTTCGTTCAAAAGGTAATTGGCCCTACGACAAGCAATCCGAAAGGGAGCAAACGAGCGAAGATTCCTCTGGGGCACATTGAAGTTTATAAGCCCCAATAACATGGGGCAATCAATGCTGCTAATTACTATGTTATTGATGAAAGTTAAAGCAGCCACAGTGCCCCGATCCTCAAGTGTACATATGTGGAGGAGAAGGTTATGGTATGAGGGTAGAGGATCCACAAACCTTAAAGGGAGAAGTGCAAATTTTAAAAATTTTTTCTGCAACCGCTCAACCGTCTTTTCAAATACAATTATTTATTGAAGTAACAATTATCTGTTATTTATATATACAATTTTAAAATTAATTAATTATAATTAAGAATTAGGAAAATTATTCAAAAGAAAAACAAACAATTTAGATTTTATTACATCAAGGGATAATTCAGGGGAAAATAAATGGGGCAATAGATAATAATTTTTACAGATAACACGAAAAGTATCATGGTCCGCAAAATTTGATCTACAAATTGGTAACCAAAGGGGTCGGAAGGACCTGGTTGACCTATTTGGAACAGAAAATTTTATTTTTTCAAGTAAAAGATTAGAGTCAACTTGACCAAGAATGAGTTTATGAAGGAGCATGGCCCCAGCACAAGTACGACGTACCTGCAATGGTGGCAGGTCTAATAACTTTAGCCGACAACGATATGGTGGAAGAAGACCATCTGAGTCCCAGTTTAAATATTTTAAGGCAAATAAAAGAAACTGCTTTTGCACTGATTCAATACTTCTTTGATGAACCATATACTGCGGACTCCAAACGCATGAAAAGTATTCAAGGATCGGACGAACCAAAGAGATATAAAACGTTTTAGTGGTAAAGGGATCATCAAACTCTTTTGACCAGCGCTTGATAAATGCAAGTACTCCTCTGGCTTTATTAACTGTTAGAGAAATATGTTCATTAAACGACAGCTTGTGATCGAAAAGAACTCCAAGATCATTCATTAAGGAAACACGATCTAAAAAGTGATTCCCAAGTGAGTACGAGATGACATGAGGCGTGCTACGGTTAAACGTCATAACCTTGCATTTTGAGCAGTTTAGTGAGAGGAGATTATTAGAGCACCACAAGAATATTTCGTCAAGGTCAAACTGTAGATGTCTATGAAGAAAGTGGTCAGAGTAAGAAAAACAGAGCTTCACATCATCAGCATACATAAGTGTAGTAGCATAGCTCACGACACCAGGCAAGTCGTTAACAAAGAGGATAAACAGAAGAGGTCCTAAGGACTGCCTTGCGGAACACCAGATGTTACTTTTATAACTTGAGATGTGATGTTCTTGAAAAAAACCCGCTGCATACGATTAGATAGATATGAAGTCATCCACTTTATGATATTAAGAGGGAAACCCATAAGATAAAGTTTCTGGATAAGGAGACTGTGATTAACAGAATCGAAAGCTTTGCTAAAATCGGTATAAATAACATCGGTTTGCATTCGTTTGAGAAAACCCTTATGGACGATCGAAGTGAATTCTAGCAGATTGGTTGTTGTAGAACGATTTTTGACAAAACCATGCTGGGTGGAGGAAATTATGCTTTTGCAATGATGTTGCAGTTGCAATGTAACCATTTTCTCCAGCAGCTTGGGAATAGCAGAAAGTTTAGCAATACCACGGTAGTTATCAATAAGTATTTTAGAACCTTTCTTATGAAGTGGAATAATAAAAGATTCATTCCATCTCTTGGGAAGGCATGAAAGGTCCAAAGATAAATTGAATAGGATAGTAAGAGGATAGCATAGGATATCGGAGCAGTACCTAAGAATACAGCTCGGGACGTTATCAGGACCAGCAGAAAAAGAGATATCCAAGGTTGAAAGAGCATTAGAAACATCAAGATGATTAAATTTAGACAAGTAGATATTGTTTATATACGGAATATTATAAGGGTATGTAGAATTTAAATTATAAGAATCGGACGAATAAGTTGATTGAAAGAATGATGCAAAGAGATTTGCAATACCATGATCTGAAGAATCAGAAATATTTTTATAAGATAGGGAAGGAGGAAAAAGACTGGATTTACGTTTCATATTGACAAACGAATAAAAGGAGCTCGGATCATTTCGGAAGTTAGCCTTACAATTTACGATGTAACGCTTATAAAGTTGATTATTAAGAAGAATATACTGGTTGCGAATGTAAAGAAATTTTGTCTGATGAAACAAAGATCCAGACTTAAGAAAAATTTTGTAAGCTCTAGATTTCCTGTTCTTAAGACGAGAAAGGTGTTTGTTAAACCATGGCGGTTTCGTTGATGAAGACGATGAAAGTACTGGAACAAATTTGTCCAACGCGTTGTGGATTACATCACAAAAAGAATCAGTAGCAGCATCAATAGAGTTAAAAGATGAAAGATATTCCCAGTCAATTCCAGCTAAATGATTGCGAGGAGCGTTGTAATCCGTTTTTCGGAAACATTTAGAGCGATACTGAGCCTCATAGTTATGCATATTAGGGACATCAATTAACACCGAAACTAATAGTGTGGGATGGTGTACGTCTTCAGGAAGCGATAGTGGTGAAGACCGATTTACAGTGACAGAGGATATTCTATTACAGAAAATAAGGTCTAGGGACCTGCTAAGTGTGTTAAGGATGGGGTTAATTTGGGAAAGAGCAATTTCAATTAATTCATCAATGAAGTCGTTATGGCAACTAGAATGCAAGGAATTGTCATCTTGACACGGGATCCAGGAGATTTGGGGAAGGTTGAAATCACCCATGATTAGGACAAAATCAGAGTCATTGACTAATGATAAAACGAACTTGATAGCATTAAGGTGATGAAAGTATACCGTATCATCAACCGATGGAGGTATATAAGAACAGGTCATGAAAATATGAGACGGACCAACAGTTATTTTTACTGCGATAAACTCGATTCCAAACTGATTCGGGAAAGTGATTAGTTCAGCTGAGTATTTAATACTAACAGCAATGAGGACACCACCACCGAAAGATGGCCTATCCAATCGAAACACAGTGTAGTTTGGAACAAAAATTTCATAATCAGAGACAGAGGAATTAAGCCAGGTTTCAGTAAGTGCAATAGCATCAAATTCAAAAGAAGCACTCTTAGTAAAAAATTGGCTCAGTTTACCCAGAATACTCCGAACGTTTTGGTAACAGCAAGAAAATACGTTATTACTCAGTTTTTTGGAGCTGAATCGACATGGTTGGGATTTATAGGATCTTTGGCTTAAAATTCATGAATAATACTGTGCTCAGGCCAGGCTGATGAATCAAGTGCTTTTTCAAAGTAGGATTCAGGAATTACAATTTTGAAAGAGGATATGCTACGCTTATGTTTAAAATTAAACTTAAAGACCGCTAAATCATTAGGAGCTACCTTAAGATGTTTTAAGAGGTGACTCCTGACATCATCCACAGTGGCATCCGGCATGAGGCGGGATACAAATATGGCTCTACAAGGTGCAACAGCTCTCAGCGAAAGCCCAGAGGATTTTGACTCAGGCGCCACACCAGTGAGAGGCCTAGGTGACGGAGCCACAGGAACCTGGAGGTTTTCCAACGATGGAGGATCCAGGACAATAGGTGGAACAAGACTCATTGACGATTCCATTGGCAGACTTGGTGAATGGATCACTTCCACAGGAACAACAGGAGGCGATGAAGTATTAGGAGTTAAGAATTTATCCGAATGAATCACATGAGAAGCAGGAGTGCCCAATAGATTGACCGCCGTCGGGTTATTGTTCGGAATTTTTCTCCTTGGAGATTCACTTAGTAACTTGAGACCAAGAAATTGGGTCTCAAGTGTAAGGAATTGCTCATTAAGTGCAGAAAACTGCTTACGGACATCAAGAAAACCGTTTCTCGTCTGCTTCATGAAGGTCCGCATCTCAGACTCAATCTCTCTACAGGCAATACAAGACCATGTCAGACCAATATTCTTAGTGATGAGATAGCTTATCCGTCCATTGTGCCCACCACCAGCACATTCAATATGTAAGCAGTTGTTGCAAAGCCAGCAGGACAGATACGAGTCTCCAGTGATGGATCCTCCAAACTCGCATTTCTTAGCAGTGCAAATTAGACTCATTATTGACTGAGATTTGTCCACTGTAGTGAGAGCGAGAAGAGTTCAATGGTAGAGTTGAAAGAGTTCAGTGGTAGAGAGGCACGTTCGGATCAGGCACGTCGAAGAGAATACGTAACAAAAGAGATACGAATGTGACGAATAAACGCTTCAGAGTAACAATGATATTACGGGATTAATCGATCGGAGAATAGACTCAGGAATATATATATATGAATATTCGCAGAGCACGGCAGAAGTAATATTGAAGAATAATATTATTTTTAAGAAGTGTGTGGATAATGAACTATGTAAGTCAATTATCTCCGACAATGATACGCGAAAAGAGGAGTCGCGTATCAAATATATATGTAGATATATGTAGGTAATAAGATGAGAGCAATTGCAAAAACACGTCGGGATACGACAAAGTCAGACGAAAGAACTCTATTGGAACTAATTTTATTTGCGGGGCTCCAAATAATAGAGGCATTGAATTGGTCTGTGTGCCGCTTCACAAAACCCAACATGGCATGCGCCTTAGGCATTATAAAATCTAAATGACTGGAAAATTTTAAATTTGAGTCAAAAAGGACGCCAAGATCAACCACCTCCTCCTTGAGCTGCAGGTCAAGGTTGCCAATTGCATAGGAAGTACATAAGTCTAGCGCGCTCTTACTGTAACGAATGAAATGACATTAAACTAAATTTAGAGGAAGAACATTGAAGGCGCACCAAGAAGAGACTCGGCGCAAATCATCCTGCAGTAGATAGCTATCTCTAATGCAGCTAATGGCCTTATACACTTTAAGGTCATCCGCGTATAACAAAAAGTTCGAATAAAGAAAGCAAGAGGAGATGTCATTGATAAAAATGATGAATTGGAGCGGCCCCAAAGAACTACCTTGCGGGAGGCCAGATGAGGCAATAAAGGGACTCGATGTGACATCACCAATGGGAACGTGGCATGGTCGGTCTGCCAAATAAGACTCCAACCAACTTAACATGGAATCTGAACAATTTAGCAAGTAGGGCTGCATGGCAAACTTTATCAAAGGCTTTAGAGAAGTCCGTATAAATGGCATCAACCTGACATCGGCGTTCAAAGGCTTCCAGGCAGTGCTTAGAGAAAACCACAAAGTTGGTTGTGGTGGATCGCCCAGGCAAGAATCCATGTTGATTGTGAGAAATAAAGTTGCGAATAAAAAATGTTAGCTTTTTGGTGACAATATCTTGGCGATAGGCCGATAGTTAGTGACGTCTGCCCTGCTGCCACCTTTATAAATGGGCGTGATCGAGGTAATTTTCCATCGAAAAGCAAACTTATCCGATGATAATGATAAAGAGAATAGAAGTTCCAGAGGTGTGGTTAAGGATGCAATACACTTCTTAATGAAGAATGGGGAGATACCATCTAAGTCAGGTGTATGCGACTCATTAAAATGACTAGAGGCCTCAACAATGTCACAATCTAATGTGTCCAAGCTTCCAACCTCAAGAAGAGGCAAAATATTCAGAAGTACTTCCTGCTCATCCCAAGAGACCTTCGGCTCATGGTTTGAGGCAAAATATTTCGCAAAAAGTTCAGAAATGCCCTTATCGGAGTTAGCTGCTAAACCTCCATAAGACATGGAAGAAGGTATATCAGAGGATGATTTTTTCCCGTTCACAAACCGCCAAAACGCTTTAGGGTTGGATATGAGGCTCGCTTCAACATCAGTAATATATTGGTTGTATAGAAATTTATTGAGGAATTCAAACTCCCGCTTATATTGCCGGTACAACTCACCAGCCATTTGTTCCCCTGTCTTCAAAAATCGCCTTTAAAATTTGTCCCTTCTATTCTTTAAGTTTTTTAGACCCTCTTTGTACCAAGGCAGCTTCTACGACCTTCGAACCCTAACGGAGGCATCATTGTCGATAATATTGAAAAGAGCAATCAAAAACTTAGTATAACAATCATCAATCGTGCCATCCGAAAAAAGGGAAACCCAATCAAAACTTACAATAGCGTTATTAATAAGTGATATATGATGCAATGATGATGAAAGAGCCCTGAATGCCCTGGATTGAGACGGCTAGCTGGTCCAGTATAGGCACGCCAACCTTAAGGCTAACCACTGTGGCCAACATGGATCGGCGGATAGCGATAATCACACCACCTCCTCACTCAAAATGGGTGCTGGATGAATCACGGTCTTTTCTAAATACTTGTAGCAAGTTGGGTTCAAAGAACTCGGAGGAACTAAAGTTGCTATTGAGCCATGTTTCCACTAGAACGATTACATCAAAATCACAGACTGAAGAATTCAAAAGCACCATGCGGGTCCGCATTCCAGATATATTTTGGAAGAAAACTTTTAAGCTCTTATTAGAGCCCAAGGCAGCACGATCCATGCAGTCCACTGTAGGAATTGGACGGCAGTGTAGTATATGTGAAGGCACTGGCAGGGTCCTGATGCTAGAGGCCACATATCCCAAACGCATAGCTTCCAAGATAGCCAACGTGGACACACATAAATTTTCCTTAATCTCCAGATTGGACCTATGAATGTCCAGTCGCCCTGCGAATCCAGTGACAGGTAAAGATAAAGATATAGAGCTAATATAGTTTTGAGCATCAACGCGTAGCGATGCTCTACGCTCCAGACCAAGATGTAAACAAACATTTCCTCCAGACGCCGAAAAGTGAGCACGAGTGGTCAGTCTCACAGTGGACTCCAAGAACCACTGCAAGTGGACTCAAGAGCAAGATCCAATTTTGCATTAATGCTCATGTAAAGGGATTCCAGATCCAAAACCTTCATATTAAGTTCATCAATTTATGAATGAGAGTCGTTTCCAATGACGCAACTATCACATTGCCACAGTAAGTTTGGAATGTTTATTAGAAGTTTTATAGCCTCTGAGGGTAAATCACGCAAGCGGTATGATACGCATGGCGGCAGATCGATTAGCACCGAACGGCATCACACTCACGAAGCTGCGTAGCAGAAACTTCCCCACTGCACTCCCCCACGAACAAACGAGCGGCGACATTAGCAGAAAATAAACGTCCGAATGCAAAGAGAGCTAGACTGAGACTGAAATTATCACTCAAGGCCCACTGTGCAACTGCTTATATTTCGCCCCCATATTGTAGACTCCAGACGTAGACTGCGAGATCCATATATAAGTGGTTGAATTAACACCGTAGCCCCGCGAGTCCTTTCTGCGTAACGTTTTAAGTTTTAGATCGCGGTATTATTCTCAATTTTGTCATCAACGATTAATGAAGGGGTCCCTTGTATGAAGGGGATCTGAGTCAGCCATCATGCCGTGTAGCTTGTATCTTGAAGGTGATCCTTTCAAAAAGTTATGGCATTTCCGAGCAATCAGTTATATGGTAGCTATAGGATATAGTCGACCGATATAGTCGAATCAAATATTTTCCAACAGTTTTTTGGTTTGGAGAAATCAGGGTGAAAGTAAAAAAATTTTGAATCACTTAATTGGGGCTGGTGGAGACAATTTGGTCCCCAGATGGAATATTCGCATTTTACTTATAAAGACGCGATTGGTACTCCAACCGACCCGATCCGACATTTCGTTCAGAAGTTACTCAAGAAATTCTATTTTTACAGAGTTTTCGAAATGAAAGCAGTTTGTCTGTTTGCACTATATTTTTCTTGGCAACCCTGAGCAACATATGAGCAACATTTGTTCTACAACTTTTTAAAATATCTTAAGTTTACGTTAAAAAATTACAAATGTTGTTAATTAAAAAATACATAACTTCATAATAAAGGGGTATTTAATCTTTACACCTTTGAAAAGGTTTTTTAAATATCTATTTCACTTTTTTCGAGACCAAACGTCTTAAAAGTTGGTAAAAAAAATACACTGAAAATAATCATTATTTTTTATGTATTCCTTAAAAATTGCTGTTAATTTATGTCGTAAACTATATTAATATGATAACTAACATTACATAATTAAAATGGAAAATTATATTTAATAATTTCTCATCCTGGGATTCGAACCTTAGTGCTTTTGTTTACTGGACCGACATTCAAGCCTCTAAGCTATCAAGGAATCGCGCGTACTTCTCTACAAATTTGCATGTTTAAAACGATCTCGGGAGAAGGAATCGGATCGTCGGCGAGTGCAGACGTATTTATTTTTTCTTTTTTTCCTAACTTCTTACAAGTAATTTGAATAAAAGAAGTGCAAGCTTTAAACATCAACACACAGTGGGCGATAAGACGCTTAGTGCGATGAACTTCATACCTTTTGTGTAAATAAACAAGAAGAAAATCCAAAACATTAAGCTATGAGTGAATTCGACACTCATACGGTGCTCCAACATCAGCAAGACGACCATCGGCTCTCTCTGCAACGAAACAACGCATACCACTCCTTCGTGTCAACCCAAGACAACGCGACCGCTAACCCAACAAAAACTACCCAACCGCGATCAATAACTCCAAGCCCGAGTAATGAACTTAATCCAACATCGCTAGGCAGGGCGCGCTCTTGCTCTCCAGCGCTCTTATTGGACAAAACCTCATACCCCTCCCTCATGCCAACCTGCTTAGCCACGGTCACCAGTACAGTGACGTCACTAGCAACTGCAACGGCTACTTCTACAACAAGTACAACAGTATCGACTGCTCGCGCAATACCATCTACTGCAACAATGAAATCTGCTGTGCAAGCAAATAATGCAGCACCTTACACCAGCGCGCTCTCATCTAAACAACGTTCGGCCTTACAGACTGGCCTGGATCGGTACATACAAATGAAACGTAAGCTCAGCCCGCAGAACTCTAGGCTTGGTAATTCTGCCAAAATAACTCGCGGTACCTCAAATCAATCCACATCAGAGAAGCCCATAGAAGCAAACAGATTTGCTATTTTGGCAGATAAATCCGATGAAATACCCCCTGAACACATCGTAGGGGACAATAAAAAACCAAAACCGCCGCCGATTTACATTAGAGAGAAAAGTTCTAATGCTCTCGTAAGCTCAATACTAAATCTAATCGGACCAGACAATTTCCGCATAATTCCACTAACAAAGGGAAATATTCACGAAACAAAAGTTCAGACTAATACGGAAGTAAATTACAAAATTTTGTCGAAGCATTTAAACGACAACAATAAAATCAAAAGCAGTAAAGGCCAGCAAGTAGTACTTAAAGGTATTGAACCGGAAGTAACACCAGCCGAAGTTACAGGCGCACTAAAGGAAAAAGGTTTTAAAGTTAAAAATGTTACTAACATTTTGAATAGAGAGAGAGAGCCTCAACCTCTGTTCAAGGTGGAACTTGAACCCGAAACCAAATCCAAGCCTCTGAAAAAAAATCAAGTGCATCCAATTTCTATTCTCCAGTTCCTACTTCACTGCAGAATAACCGTAGAAGCGCCGCATAAGAGAAATGGGCCGGTGCAGTGTAATAATTGTCAGGAATACGGCCACACAAGGACCTACTGCACGCTCCGTCCAGTATGCGTTGTTTGTATAGAACTTCATGACTCCCACAAATGTCCAAAAAACAAAGAGGATCCCAGCAGCAAAAAGTGTGGAAACTGTGGAGGCAACCATACGGCTTACTACAGGGGCTGTCCAGTCTACAAGGAACTGAAACTGCTCGCTCACACATTACACCTATGAAATCAACGCGTGATATCTTCCCCCTTACAGCCGTGAAACCTTCAGCTTATAATGAGTTCACCGACAAACCCGAAAGCTTTGCAGCTGCTCTAAAAATGGGCCTGAAAAGCACCGCCCTCACCAAGCCACGATCATCAGTTTCACCTCACCAACCAGGAGAACAGTCTACGAACAAATTTGAAGCAATGATATGTAATCTTCAACAAAGTATGATGGATTTCATGTCATTCATGCAGAAAACTATACAAGATCTTGTGCGAAACCAGAACGTTTTGATTGAGCTGCTTGTTGCTCAAAACCAGACAAAGTAATCGATGGCTCCACTTCGTATATCACTGTGGAACTTGAGTTAGCTCAATTCCTTAATAACAACCATATCGATGTAATGTTACTCGCAGAAACTCATCTTACAAATAAATACAATTTCCGAATTCGAGACTACTTCTTCTACAACATGAATCACCCAGACGGGAAAGCACACGGAGGCACCGGGATTCTGATTAGAAAACGCATTAAGCACTGCTTCCACAATAGTTTCGCCACTAATTACATGCAAGCTACATATTTTGACGTACAGATGGACCACCGTTCCCTAAAGCTTGCCGCCGTTTACTGTCCTCCTTGGTTTACAATATCCGAATCCCAATTCATGGACTACTTCAACTCTCTAAGCGAACAATTTATAGCAGTAAGAGACTTTAATGCCAAGCATACGCACTGAGGATCTCGACTGGTGACTCCAAAGGGAAGGCAGTTGTACAACGCAATAATAAAACCAAGCAACAAGCTAGACTGTGTATCACCTGGGACTAGGTGTCCCATATTGGCCAACAGATCCCTGAAAATTGCCAGACTTGATAGACTTTGCAGTCACAAAAAACATTCCACGCATCCTAAAAAGCGCCAACTCCTTACCAGATCTATCGTCTGACCACTCGCCTGTACTCTATAACGGACGTACGGTTTTGTCGAACTATTAAGTACAGTAAACTGTCCCTAACACTGCACGAATGGTCTCTGCCGCACCTTCTCTGTCTACTTGGGGACGGCTGGGCTCAGTCGAGGGGGGCGTGGGTGATGGCACGGCAATCTAGACCAAGTACGTTACGGATTTTCTCGTAGACAGAGATGGGGAAGTTGGAAAGGAACGAAGGAAGTAGGCTGATCCTGGGTGATTGATTCTACTGACCCTGATACCTGAAAGACTGGATGTTGTGGTCTTTCTTCTATACCCTCCCTACCATGTAGACGTTTCACCAAACAGTGGGGGTCTACCCATGTTCAACTGCAATGTTCGGATCCGAAGTGCTCCAAGTGAAAGATATTAGTTCATGTTCATTTCGTATAATTAAATATTCTCAAAATTAGCGGTACTGAACTAAAATTACAACTAATCTTCATAGTTTGGGATAGAAAGGCAGAACGTAGCAGGGATTTCCCATTGTACTTATCTATATGTATGCAACTATTACTTTTGTGTTCTTTACTCACTCAGCTTTACAGATTCTGCATCCATCGTTGGTCCCAAGATGACGTAGGTGATCTTTGCTGTGGACTTAATGCTATTAGAAAATTGTACAATGGGGAAAAGACCTGGCTATTCTCTCTTTCGAGGCTGGGTGGGTTTACTTAGAGACTAGATTTAAGGATAAGGTCCTACACTAATTAATTCATACTCGTGAATGACTGCATCTATGCAATAACTTTATGAAATTCCATTTATAGTACTACAATAATGGGAATTGTTATTATGGTTGGGAGTCGATACTTTTGTGGCGCAGCTATCGAGGTTCGCCGTGAAAATTACTATTATTGTTGGGAGTCGATACTTTTGTGGCGCAGCTATCGAGGTTCGCCCTGAAAATTATTCGCGTCAATCCGCGTTAAATACAATATTGACACACATACATGCTCGCAGGCATGATCATCGTGCTTAAAAACTAAATATTTGAATATGTAGGTCCTATGCCGCTCACAAAATCATGACGGCAGCTTGCTTAACCAAAGAGAAAACCTAATCGGGGGGCGGCGGCATCCGTTGGTTGCTACTGCAGCTGCTGAACGACACCTTATCGCCAACCGGGGAGAAGATAGGAATCGGAGTACGGTGCACTGATGGTACGATGCGGCTACAAGCCCATGTGCGTCCCACTGATTCGGCGGGGGTGGCTTTGGTGGTGCTACTACCTCCTGACTGATCCGACGTCCGATCCGAGGCCACTTGCCACACGGAGAGCCTATCAGGCTGATCCTGGTCAAATGGGATACCTGACAAGGGATTAGTCAGGTTTTAAACTTGCATTATTTCAATTATTTGGGAGTCTCACCTTATGAATTTTTAACCCACACACAAACACAAGTAGTTTTTATTATTAAAATGTCTTAAATTTGCTGGCTGAATGGCCTTCACTGTATAGTTTTTTTTCTCTCTACACGTGTCCGCGGGATCTTCTTATTATTTCACAATATGTACTCGAGGCTCTTCACTCGGCAGAAGATCAGAATAAAATGATTTCTGCGAGCGGGGGTATTTTTTTGCGCGGTTCCCACTGCATACGTACAGCCCACCTCCCGTCCAACCGACCAAGGGACGCTGCCGCGTAACGTACGGCTTGAATCGCGGGAATAGATCCGAGATAGATAAGCGAAGATTAGGAGAAAGATATTACGAGGAAAAGTGTTGCACAGATAAGGCGGTTAACAAAAGCGATTTAAGATTGTTAGTAGGGCAAAGTGACAAGATGTGGTAGAGACCATTGTAGTCCGAACATAATACCCTGAACGGATCGTGTTGGGCATATGTCGAACTACAATGGCTGAGGAGCAGAGGACGAAAGTTTCTGGTCCTTCTACTAGGAATGTTAAAATTTAAGCGTGTTAGTAAATGCTGGCTGTCTATATTTCCATAAATAAGATTATATAAAAACATGACACCCAGCATCGTTCTACGATTTGTTAATGATGGTAAGTTGATTAGTAAAAGTCTACTATGATAAGAGGGGAGGTAAAGATTTGCATCCCAATTCAGTCCCCTAAGCGCAAAAGTAAGGAAGTAGATCGTTAACCTGAGTTAATCGTTCTAAGGCGTTCCCATAGAGAAGTACATAGTACTTTAGTAGATAGTAGAAAGTACATAAAAAGACATAAGTTTACATTTCGATCCATTAAGTTTTAGGTTATTTGCTAAACACCAATTTTGAAGTTTATCCAAATCGGATTGAAGTCTAGACTGGGCGCTAGTGAATTTATACGGAAGGCATAGCTTAACGTCATCAGCGTACATAAGTACAAGTGAATTAGTTAAGGCAAGGGGCAAGTCGTTAATAAACAGAGTAAAAATTAGGGGTCCAAGATGGCTTCCTTGGGGCACCCCCGATGTGGCGCGGACTAAACGCGTCTTTAGACTAACATCTTTAAAGAAAACACGTTGGGTTCTCCCTGATAAGTAGCTCGAAATCCACATAAGAAGATCAGTTGGGAATCCCAAAAGACTGAGTTTACTTATAAGAAGCGAATGGTAAACAGAGTCAAATGCTTTATTGAAGTCAGTGTATATGACGTCTGTTTGTAAGCCATTCCGGAAGCCATCCGTGATAAAAGATGTTAGCTCCAATAAGTTGGTAGTGGTGGAGCGGCGCTTCATGAAGCCATGCTGGCACGGAGTTATTATTGAACTACATAGGTGTTGCAAATGTGGAGTGATAAGTTTTTCAAAAAGCTTTGGAATTGCTGACAATTTAGAGATGCCTCTATAATTAGCAGCGTCGGATTTTTTCCCTTTTTTATGCAGCGGAATAATGAAGGAATCCTTCCACATAAGGGGAAAGATCGAAGTTTCCAGCGATAGATTAAAGAGTTTAACAAGCGGTTTGCACAGTGCCTCGGCGCAGTACTTCAGAACACAGCCTGGTACTCCATCAGGGCCTGGCGAAATTTTTGTAATGCGATGTTTATATCCTCGCATGCCAGTAAATCAGACCAATCAAATTCCAAAATTAACTTATTTAATTTCGTAAAGTCAGCCTTACGAAAGAAACGAACTTTCTGAGATTTGACTGTAGACTTAAGGTCAAAAAAGTAATTATTTTCGATTGAAACCTCAAGAGTGGGATGATATGGATCCTCAGGGTTAGAAAGGGGCAAAGTTCTGGAAAGAGTAATTCCATCAGGATCAGAAACGAAACATAAGTCCAACAGCCGACCTAAAGAATTTCTAACGTGGTTAATTTGCCCGAGTGACATGTCGAACATGCCCTCAGGGAAGTCATGGTGGGAGTTAAGCTGTAAAGACGGTGAATTATCCACATTTGACCACATAAGTTCTGGGATATTAAAGTCACCCAGAGCTATCAGCTGGTCACCATCAGACAGACGATCGAAAACCAAACGAATAGCGGACAAATGTTGCCAGTATGTTGGCGGTTCGGACGAAGGTGGTATGTACGAACAGGTAACATACAAAGATTGATCGGACAAAGTGATTTTGATGCAAAGAAATTCAATGTTACCTAACTCTTGTGATTTTACCTCTTCAGAAGCGAATTTGGAGTCTACAGAAATTAGCACTCCTCCTCCCCTTCGCAAAGTTCTATCACATCTAAAAGTGGTGTACCTACTAGGAAAAACTTCGGAGCTTAAGATCTCCGGCTTTAACCAAGTTTCTGTAAATACTATAATGTGGGATGCAAAAAAAGAACTATCAGAATACAGTTTGGGAAGTTTACTACGTAACCCTCTTGTATTCTGATAGGTAAGTGTTAATGAAGATATTAGTTTTTTGAGATTGAGGAAGATGAGGTGGAAGGTTGATCAGTGGCCTTAACATGTGGGAGTTTTACACCCACAGGTTTGGTTATCTTTTTTTTCACCGTACATGGTTGATGTTCTTGGACGAAAATGTTCTCTGGCCAAAAGCTGGCGGAACAGATCGTCTTGAACATCTGCAAGGGCACACGTATTTTGAAAGATGACGTGTGCCTGGTGTAAGAATATTTGAATTTTGTAATATCCACCACCTTTATGTCGGCTTTTGCTTTGGCTTTGATGTAAGCCGAGATATCAATCTCCGAAGTATCAGGGGCAAGCCGGGAAACAAAAATATGTTTCGATGGTGGGATCACCTGCAAGGGTTTTGGTGCCGCCGTAACTAATACTGCGGCTTCAGTGCGTACCGGGGGTCCGGACGGTTTATTACCCTGCTTGGTGACTGTTACAGGAGTTTCAATTATTGGGTCTGGGATCACTTGAAGCGATGCCACAGAGGACATATCGGACAATTGCTCATTGATTCCGAGACATTCGGAAGCCGAATTTTTCTCAGGTCCGGCCCTTGGGGTGGCCAGAGATATAAGCGGCTGCATAGTTGTCGGCTGAGCAGGCTGAAGATTATTCGACCCGAGCACATCACTAAAAGCGGATTTCTTACGCTTTGGAGACTCATTTAGTAGTTGAAGGCTACTAAACTGTGTATCAAGCGCACAGAGTTGGTCATTGATTTTTCGAAAACCACTAATCAACTCCTTGAAACCGCTTTTAGTCTGCCTCATGAACGACCTCATTTCGTCCTGAACAGCACGACAACCATCACAGCAAAAGTGGAGACCAGACCTACGCGAGATTGCATCCGAAACTGAGGCCGTGAACCCGGCACACCTAGCGTGTAAAACGTTTTCACAGAAACAGCAATGGATGGTAGGCTGGGAAGACGAGATTGTCTTATTGCAAGACTTTAATGCACAGACCAATTTAAAATCCATAATTATTAAAAATTTAAATAATTAATTTATTAAAAATTATTTAAAATTAAATAATTAATTTATTAAAAATTATTAAAAAAATTAATAATTAATTTAAAAATATTATTTGATTTTATTAATGAGGAACCTTGAACCACTGTACCAAGGAAAAGAGAAGGGGAGATTAAAGAGAGCAGTTAGTGCAAGTTAGTAAGATTTAAAGAAATAGAGATAAGAATCTCTATTGAGCGAGAGTAGAAGCAAAAGAATAGCAACAACACCGTAGGAGATGAAGAAGCAGAGCAGGGCTATGTTTGGAAAGTAAGTTAAATAAATTATTATTTGACCTCCAAATATATCACTGCACACGCGAAGCGATACGGATCTAAAGAATTGCAATTTGTTTTTATATCGGTAAAGAAATAAACACCGATTGTTTATAGAAAGCTTATTGCAAATTTTACAAAAACGTAGTGCGCACAAAAAAAACACGTCCGTCCGCTTTAAGATAAAGAGAGGAAATTTGGGTAAAGGAAAGAGAGGGTATGTACAGCCATTCCCTGCTGCACTAAAGCTTCCCAACCTAATGGTAAGATCGAATGATTTTCTACCTACTTTTGGTCAGTGGATGCGTGGGTAACAGGGCTTTGCGTATGTCTCTTTCAAATTGGTTTCTCCCTTCTCTCTCCATACACTAAGGGTAAGAAATATTGGCCTGCCTAGGAAGTCAAGTATTTTGTATTTTTATATAGGGTGCTCGCTACACACCCCTCCCCTACAGTTTGAATCGAGGGAACACCCTTGCATTGAAACTGGATAACACTAAGCGAGTACCCAGTTACCAAATATCTTTGGCATGGTATTTCCCTATTTCCTTGCCATTCATGTCCTCCAGCAAGTAACAAGATTGGCCTAGTGTCTTCTTGATTCGAGCTCTCATTCCAACTGGGGCAAGCTTGGCGTTAAAATTTTCAGCTGCCTTGCTTAACAAGAAATTTCTTTTGATGACATTTTGCCCTACCTCAAAGGTTTGCGGTCGACATCTCAGATCGTAGCTTCGTTTATTTCGTTCGTAGGCTTTCGACACATACTTATCTATATAAGTATGTTCGATCCGATTTGTTGGAATTCGTCAGCTCTGGGTAATCTAGCACTGCCTTCGGATAGGAGGTTTAGATTACGTAACAGCTTAAAATCTTGGCCGTGATTAAGCATGTGTTGGCCGAAAACTGCGAAATAAGGTGAAATTCCTATCGATTGGTGGATGGAATTTCTAAGAGCGGCATTTATGCTACTTAAGAAAGTATCCCACTCGCGTTGGTCTGTTTTGATATAAGCTCTAAGGGCTGCGTTTATTGACCTTTTTACGCGTTCCGCTGCATTAGACTGTGGGGCATATACACCAGTGAAGATTTGTTGCACACCAAAATGAGAAAGGAAGTCAGTGATTTCGCGGCTCTTGAATTGAGTTCCGTTATCACTAACGATAATTTCGGGCACTCCAAAACATGTAAATATGTCCTCCTTTTGGATATCTATTACTGTCCTTGAGGTGAACTTCTTAACAGCTTTCAAAAATGTAAATTTTGAGAAATGGTCGAGGATAATCAATATGCCTATGTTACCTCTTTTTGTTCTAGGGAATGGTCCTATGAAATCGATGTACAAACGTTGGAAAGGTCGTTCCGTTGTTGTACGAGCTCCCATTGGTGGCTTTAAAGGTCGGTTTGGTACTTTGGTCGTTTGACACACCTGGCAGTTTTTGATATAATTTCGAACGTCTGTTACCATGTTGGGCCAATAGAATCTTCGCCTAATCTGATCTAAGCATTTGGCTATGCCGCAATGAGCTGAAGCCGGCTGATCGTGTGCTGCATATATAACTCCGACACGCAGTGAATTGGGAACTAACAGTTTCCAACGATCATCCGCATGGCTGTTATCAGAAAACTCGGTTCGGTGGCAAATATAACCATCCATGACTTGAAAGTCTGGTAGATCAGAGCTTTTGAACTTTTCTTTCAGTGAAGTATATTCGGGTGGCTTGAATGCTTTTGCATCCAAATCGATTTGCGGGAGGGTTTCATACTCGAGAGTGGAAATGGCATCTGCGACCGTACCTTCAAACGTTCTTGAAAGGGCGTCGGCCACAACATTCTCGCTTCCTTTGCGGTGAACAATTGTGAACCCATATCCCTGCAGTTTAATAGCCCACCTTGCCAGTCGTCCATTCAGGTCGGATTGGTTCATGAGCCAACGAAGGCTTGCATGATCTGTAACTACTTCAAATACATGTCCTTCAATATACATTCGGAATTTCTGAATAGCTAAAACTACGGCTAGGCATTCCAGTTCTGTCACAGTGTAGTTACGCTGTGCCTTGTTTAGTTTTTTAGACATGTATGCTATGGGACGCTCCGATCCTGAATCATCTTTTTGGGCTAGGACCGCTCCTACACCATATAAAGAGGCATCACATTGCACGATGAATGGCTTTTCATAGTCTGGATGACTCAAAAATGGAGCAGAGCACAGTTGCTTCTTGATCTCCTCAAAAGCTTCTTGTGCCATAGGATTCCACTGTAGGGATTTTCCTTTTAGGAGTTCGGTCAAGGAAAATATGATCGTTGAATAGTTAGGAATGAAACGTTGGTACCAACCAGTCATTCCAAGGAATCGTCTGAGTTGTCGTTGGTTCTGAGGGATTGGAAATTCTTTTACAGCAGCAATTTTGTCTGGGTTGACTCGTAGGGTTCCTTCCCCAACTATATAACCAAGGTAGTCTACCTGTTTAAGACAAAACTGGCTTTTTTTAATGTTTATAGTTAGTCCTGCCTTCCGTAGTTGAGTGGCTACTTCATATAGGTGTGATAGATGGGATTCGAAACTATTCGATAGAATCAACAGGTCGTCTAGATAAACTAAAACGTTCTGCTTGAGATTGTACGGAATTACCAGGTCCATTAACCTGCACATTGTTTGGGGTGCATTCGTCAGTCCGAATGGCATCCGCTTGAATTGGTACAATGGTCTGTTCGGTATGGTAAAGGCAGTTTTTGCTCGAGAATCTTTGTCGAGCCATATTTGCCAAAAGGCGTCTTTAAGGTCAATCTTGGATATGCAGTGAACCGGTGGGAGACGGCTGAGGAGTCCTTCCATTATAGGAATAGGATAGGCTCCCTCACGGTTACTGAGTTAAGTTTCCGAGCATCCAAAAACAAACGAACCTTGCCTGGCTTGACATGAAGCATAACCGGTGAAGACCATGGTGAACTAGGTGCTTCCTCAATTACGTCCATTTCAAGCATGTGATCTATTTCGTCACAAAGCAATTTCTCTCTTGCGGGCGAAATGGGGTAAAAGCGTTGTTTGATTGGCTTCGCGTCGGCTACTTCAATATTGTGTTCGATTAACGACGTGTATCCTAGTACCTCTTTTTCGAACGACGGAAAAGAAAGGATAACTGTCTTTAGTTGTGCCTGTTGTTTGAGGCTCAGAGGCGGTTGTAAGGAATCTGGTACACTAATTTCGTTTAAGAAACTGGAATGTAAGATGGAGATTCCGAAACGTTTCCAGAAATCTATTCCACAAATTAAGTCTTGCTTTATTGACGGTACAACTAAAAATGAAAACTCGGCTGATATTGAGTTGTAAGTTAGCGGAATTTTAACAAGACCGAATACGGACTGTGTCTGTCCATCCGCGGTTCGGACTACTCCTTTTAAATTCTTAGGGAAAAGGCTTTGCGATATAACTTTTTGTGCTAAGCTTCCTCCTATAACACTCTTGTTAGCACCGCTATCTAGCAGTGCCAAAACTTCCTCACCGAAGACTGTTAGTGAAGTGAATGGTCGTATATCTTCGCCGTTTCGTACAATTGACGAGATGGTAAAACTTCGCAAGTTCTTCTTTCTGCACCAAAATTCGCGCATACGTTGAGACGATCTTGCACTTACTGTGGAAGAACAGGGGTTATTAAATAATTCTTCTCTTCTTCTGGTAGTCTTTGAGACGAATATGGTAGGGCTTAAGGGGTCTAGAGACTGTAGAACTGTACAGTGTGCTGGTGATACTGGAATTTGTTGCTACTGGGTCCGAGGCTACTGGCGGACATCCCCTCTCGGATTGCGGCGGATATCCCTGGCGGAGTTTTCCGGGTTCGCGTTGCATTTAGAGCAGCTTGGCTTGTACGTATCGAGCAAGCCGCAACCATAGCAGAAAATTCGCCGTGGCTTAAGGCAATCATGATATCGATGACCTATCTCCTCGCAATTCCAGCATTTTACTTTCTCGGGTGATCTAATGGCCAAGACTTCGCCCGTACATTCCTCTTCGATTTCGCCAGGAGTATCCTCAAATTCTTCTTGAGCACATAGTTCGTCTACGAAATTCCTACGCATAGTTGGTCGTGTTGTTGACCGAGTACGAAAACTACGGTAAAACTCTTCGTGCCTATGACATTCTTTTCGTAAACTTGCTAAATCTGTATCTATCTGTATGTAATCGGTATCTACATGTAGTAGTTCTAGTTTAAGGTCTGGTCTTATGTTGTTCCTAACCTCAATAGCTATGTCGCCATCTGACATTGGTTCGCGCAATGAATCGGATATAGACAAGATTGAGTCAAGAAATTCATCAAAACTCTCATTTGTTCCTTGCTTTCTGCGTCTATTAGCGTTTTTAATATCACGATCTGATCTCTGGTCCTGGTATCTTTCCTGCAAGTGACTGCACAGCTCGTACCAATTCATGTGTTCGGACGTTCTATGGATACGCCAATAGAATGAAAGTGCTGGTCCAGCGAATAGAAGATGGGCAAACTGACTAAGCAAGGGGAAATTACCATTAAGGCACTGGGAAGTAAGACAATTGACTCTGTAAATGAAATCTTCGACAGGAAGGTCATTGGTCGTACCACTGAACTTGATGCGCCAATTGGAAATGACATTAGAAATCCTATCTGGTTGTTCTAGTTGAATATCATTTGATCTAGCATTTGGTGGTCTATATCTCTGACTGTTGTTGCGTGCATTGACATTGCAGGCATTGCTGACTCGTGGTAACGAAGGTGCTATATCGTTATCCCATTCAAGTTGGGCTTCTTCTTGTTGGTCTCGAGAGAATATGTTTAAATTCCTAATAGCTGTAGTTATTTGGTCACTAATTGAGGCTGTCATACTTGCTCTATAATTCTCCAATGAACTGGAAATAATTCTCTGAATACGTTCCTCTTGCATTGAGTTTTGTTCTCTAGAGATCCTATCCTGAACGAGTTCACGTCTAGGGTTCGAACTACCCGCTCTTGTTCTCTGATTATTAGTATTTGAACTATTGGAAGCCTGTGATCTGGTATTCATACGAGAAAGTGGAATGGTTCCAGAATGATTTGGGTTCGATTCCTGGTCGGCCTGGAGGATAGCTTTGCCTGCAGTTCGGACAGGTATCATTGTTTTCCAGCCATTCTAACAGACATGCTTTGTGAAACTTATGCTTACAAGGAGTTTCCAAGATACTATCATTAGAGCTCGTATCGTTACAAATGGCACACAGCACCACACTCTCCAACGGAGTGGCTGCTATATTTTCGGTACTTCTTCTAACCGACATTGTCGCACAAAGTATACTAACGGAAGTTCTCGATAAATGATTTACTTAAGATTCAAGACGTAAATAATATATTCGATAATAATTTTAGAGGCTTACCCTCGGATCTTCCCATTGCGTTGATTATTATTCTAGGGCAGTAGAGATTTATTTTCACTAAACGGAATACAACTATATGAGATGTAGAGGAGGATTATTTCGATATGAACCAGATATAGACAATCTCACTCTTACTTTTGCTGACACTAACTAAGCTGACATGGTATAAAATCGAGTTGGGCTCAATGATAAAAATCCTATGCCTCTCATAGTCGCCTTTTGATTCGGATTCGATTAGAATCCATGTTTCTTTGCATACTTTATAACCACGGTCTGTGTCCGACAGCTCTCAGAGTCACAGCAATCCACTGGTGTACATACGCAAACGCTGACTCTACTTTATATATCAAATTTGGAAATTGGCCAAAGGAAAGGATTCAAAAAGGGATGGTAAATAGAGTGGGGCTTTTTGGGCTGATTCATATAACCCACGTTGTTCGGTTAAATATACACGAATCTCGGCCCTTACGCTGGGCGCCAAAAATCTATAACGGACGTACGGTTTTGTCGAACTTTTAAGTACAGTAAACTGTCCCTAACACTGCACGAATGGTCTCTGCCGCACCTTCTCTGTATACTTGGCTGGGCTCAGTCGAAAGGGGCGTGGGTGATGGCACGGCAATCTAGACCAAGTACGTTACGGATTTTCTCGTAGACAGAGATGGGGAAGTTGGAAAGGAACGAAGGAAGTAGGCTGATCCTGGGTGATTGATTCTACTGACCCTGATACCCGAAAGACTGGATGTTGTGGTCTTTCTTATTTCTATACCCTCCCTACCATGTAGACGTTTCATTAAACAGTGGGGGTCTACCCATGTCCAACTGCAATGTTCGGATCCGAAGTGCTCCAAGTGAAAGATATTAGTTCATGTTCATTTCGTATAATTAAATATTCTCAAAATTAGCGGTACTAAACTAAAATTACAACTAATCTTCATAGTTTGGGATAGAATGGCAGAACGTAGCAGGGATTTCCCATTGTACTTATCTGTACTATTATCACTCAGCTTTACAGATTCTGCATCCATCGTTGGGCCCAAGATGACGTAGGTGATCTTTGCTGTGGACTTAATGCTATTAGAAAATTGTACAATGGGGAAAAGACCTGGCTATTCTCTCTTTCGAGGCTGGGTGGGTTTACTTAGAGACTAGATTTAAGGATAAGGTCCTACACTAATTAATTCATACTCGTGATTGACTGCATCTATGCAATAACTTTATGAAATTCCATTTATAGTACTACAATAATGGGAATTGTTATTATGGTTGGGAGTCGATACTTTTGTGGCGCAGCTATCGAGGTTCGCCGTGAAAATTACTATTATTGTTGGGAGTCGATACTTTTGTGGCGCAGCTATCGAGGTTCGCCGTGAAAATTATTCGCGTCAATCTGCGTTAAATTCAATATTGACACACATACATGCTCGCAGGCATGATCATCGTGCTTAAAAACTAAATATTTGAATATGTAGGTCCTATGCCGCTCACAAAATCATGACGGCAGCTTGCTTAACCAAAGAGAAAACCTAATCGGGGGGCGGCGGCATCCGTTGGTTGCTACTGCAGCTGCTGAACGACACCTTATCGCCAACCGGGGAGAAGATAGGAATCGGAGTACGGTGCACTGATGGTACGATGCGGCTACAAGCCCATGTGCGTCCCACTGATTCGGCGGGGGTGGCTTTGGTGGTGCTACTACCTCCTGACTGATCCGACGTCCGATCCGAGGCCACTTGCCACACGGAGAGCCTATCAGGCTGATCCTGGTCAAATGGGATACCTGACAAGGGATTAGTCAGGTTTTAAACTTGCACTATTTCAATTATTTGGGAGTCTCACCTTATGAATTTTTAACCCACACACAAACACAAGTAGTTTTTATTATTAAAATGTCTTAAATTTGCTGGCTGAATGGCCTGCACTGCCTTCACGGTATAGTTTTTTTTTCACACTACACGTGTCCGCGGGATTTTCTTATTATTTCACAATATGTGCTCGAGGCTCTTCACTCGGCAAAAGATCAACATAAAATGATTTCTGCGAGCGTGGGTAAGTACAGCCATTCCCTGCTGCACTAAAGCTTCCCAACCTAACGGTAAGATCGATTGATTTTCTACCTACTTTTGGTCAGTGGATGCGTGGGTAACAGGGCTTTGCGTATGTCTCTTTCAAATTGGTTTCTCCCTTCTCTCTCCATACACTAAGGGTAAGAAATATTGGCCTGCCTAGGAAGTCAAGTATTTTGTATTTTTATATAGGGTGCTCGCTAAAACTCCTCCAACTAAATCTACATCCAGTTGCGGTAGATAAAACATTCAGACTTACAACGAATAAAACCAACTGGCTCAAGTACAAAAAATATGTAAGTTCGCACATCGAGTTGAATCCACGTTTGAATGACGAAGCTGATATCAACTTATCCACAAACGCCCTTGAATCCGTCTTGCTCGTCTTGCCCTTAAAGATGCCACACGAAGACTCACAGCTGCACTCCGTCAAGAAGAAGAAAGGTCCCAAAAACATTTCATAGAGCAGTTATCCCCAACGAGCTGCAAGTTCCCACTTTGGAGAGCACACTCATCACTCAGCGCACCAATAGAACCTGCAATACCAATTAGGACATCCACAGGCAACTGGGCGCGCAGCGACGGAGAAAGAGCCGAGAGATTTGCAGAACATCTTTAAAATGAATTTCAGCCCAACGCAGCATCAAACGGGATCTCACTGCCAGCAACATCAGATATCGACACATCTACGTATGATCCTGAATTGTATTCAGACCACACGAGCTACTCAAAATCATAAATGAACAACTCAACCCAAAAAAAATCCCCAGGATGCGACCTAGGTTAGGTTAGGTTAGGGCGGTGATGCAAGGGGGTCATAGAATACCCCCTCGCTTCCACTTGAGCCGCTAGGGCTCTAGAGCCGCTAGAGATCTCTGAGAGATCGCTAAGGTCCGAGAGTTCTTGGGACCCGAAGTGTTTGAGTCTGCTGCGTCCGAGTGCCGGGCAGTGGCATAAGAGGTGCGATACCGATTCTACCTCCTCTTCATCCCTGCAGGTCCTGCAGAAATCATTGTGAGGGACTGCAAGCCTGGCCGCGTGTTCGCCTATCAGCCAGTGCCCAGTGATTGCCCCAATCGCTAGGCTGCATTCCGGTCTAGTCAGAGCAATAAGTCTCGCCGATCTTTTCTAAGAGCGTGTCGGCCAGATCAAACGTGATGTTCTACAGGTCTAGAGATGACTCCATTTCCTATTGGCTGCCAGGTCGAAAAACTCCCTGCACTTTAGCCTGCAAGTAGCCAAGGGTATGCCTACAAGTTCTTTCTCCGGTAGGAGAGGGTTGGTAGTCCCTGCCCTAGCTAGTTCATCTGCAGCACAGTTTCCCTCGGGAAACTGTGACCGGGGACCCAGATGAGGTAGATGTCAAGCTGTTCAGCCATCTCGTTGAGAGATCTGCGACAGTCATTGACTGTCCTGGAGTTGGATGAGAATCCGTCAAGTGCCTTGAGCGCTGCTTGACTATCTGAGAAGATACATATCGTACCCCGATTGCCCCTTAGAGCTGGGGATTCAAGTGCTTCCTTAATGGCTACTACTTCTGCACTGCAGTGGTCAGGGAGTCTGAAGGACTCCTTTAGGCTCAGATGCTCGCAAAAGTAACCGCCTCCCATCTGGCCGTTAAGTTTTGATCCATCTGTATAGATATGAATGGAGCCCTCCGGTCCCGGTATCCGGGCATCCCATTCCTCCCTCGAGGGGATTAAGACTTTGTAGTTAGTGGTGGGTTGGTCGACGGGCACACAGTAATCCGTACCCCCCTCAGGCATGAAATGGTGTAGGTCCAGTCTGGTATGACCGAAACTATTTTTGCTCCATAGGTTTGCCTCCCGCAGTCTTATTGCGGCCAGAGTGGCTGTCTTTACCCCCATCAGTTCAACTGGTAGTAGGTCAAGTATAGTGTCTAGGGCATCACTAGGCGTAGTGCGTAGACTGCCTGTTATACAGACTTCCGCCATGCGCTGCGTCTTCCTGAACTTTTCCCTGCATGTGGAGTTGTCCAGGGCGGGCCACCAGACAACGACACCATAGAATAGAATTGGTCTGATGATCGCTGTGTATAACCATCTGATCATCTTCGGGGACATTCCCCATTTCAGGCCTACCGCCTTGCGGCAGGTATAGAGTGCTATTGCCGCTTTCTTAGTCCTTTCAGCGGTGTTCAGCTTCCAGTCCAGTTTCCTGTCTAGAGTGATACCTAGGTACTTCGCACTATCACTAAGAACTAGTGTTTCTCCTAGGAGCTTCGGAAGTTTTAGGTTAGGTATCTTGTACTTCTTGGTGAACAGCACGAGCTCTGTCTTGGACGGATTGACTCCCAGCCCGTTCTTTTGCGCCCAGGCCGACAGAACTTCGAGCTTCCCTGTCATTAGGTCGCATAGCGTCTGTGGGAATTTCCCCACGAAGGCAATAGCAACATCGTCCGCGTACGCAATGATCTTACATCCGCCACCCTCTAAGGATCGCAGTAGGCTGTTAACCGCCACGTTCCAGAGTAGTGGTGAGAGTACACCTCCTTGTGGGGTGCCCCTCTTGACGTATCTTCGAATAGTCGAAGCTCCAAGAGTAGCCTCGACACTCCTGTTAACCAGGATCTGCCGTATTAGGTGAGTTGATCGATTGTCTATTCCAAGTCCCGTCAGTGCGTCAATTATTGAGCACGGTAAGATGTTGTTGAAGGCCCCTTCTATGTCTAGAAAAGCCACAAGTGCGTATTCCTTAAAATTATTCGCTCGTTCGGCGATCATAGTGATATCGTGCAGGCCTGTTTCAGTTGATCGGCCCCTTTTGTAAGCATGCTGAGAGCATGAGATGTCATTTGGGTTAATGTTTAGTTGTAGATGGAGACTTAAGAGTCTTCCTTAAGGAGGAAGGAAGACAGACTTATAGGTCTGAAGTCCTTGGGGGTGCAGTGGGATGGTTTTCCCGCCTTGGGTATGAATACAACCTTCGTACACAGCCACGCCTTTGGTATCATACCAGTAGTGAAGACTGTGCTGAAGAGTTTCTTAATCCATTTCCTTAGGTTAATGCCGGCTCTGGATAACTGAGCCGGTAGAATACCGTCCGGTCCCGGAGATTTGAAGGGTTTAAAACTGTCTATTGCCCATTTAAAATTTCTGTCACTAAGTAGGTAGTTGAGTGGGCCCTGGTGACCCTGGCTACGCATCACCTGGGTTGATCCTTCCGATGAGCAACCCGGGAAGAGAGAATCTTTCTTAGGCGGGCGGCCTCTGATGTCTCCTGAATGGCCCAGGCAACCCTCTTTGCCTTGCGCAATTCTTTGTTATATTGCCAAAGTTCAGCTTTATAGGTTTCCCACGCCTCGTCTGTGTTGGTACGGTGCGCGTGGTTGAAGGCCCTACGTGCATTTTTTTTGTAGGGGGCTAACGACGAGGTCCACCACGGAGGCTTCTTGGATCTGTTGCTACCTATTCTTTTCTTGGGGCAGGCCTTGTGGTAAGCTTTTGCACTAGTCGCAATAAGCTTGTCTACCATGGCGTTGAGCCCCTCATAGGTCTCGATGGTCTCTGAAGGCGGTTCGCCTAAGGATCTATCTAGTATATTTTTATAGAGCTCCCAGTTTGCCTTTCTAGGATTTCGTACTGCATGCTTGGTGAAGTTTTCAAAATTTACTACTATCTCAATATAGCGATGGTCTGAAAATGAGTGTTTGTCAAGGACTCTCCAGCTGGTGATTGCATCAGCCAGGGAGTGAGAGAATAATGTGACATCAAGAACCTCCCTTCTGTTCTTGACTACGAAGGTGGGTTCTGAACCTCTGTTACCAACTAGAAGCTTAGAGCTGAGGATAAAATCGAAGATTGACTCACCCCTCTCGTTTATGTCAGTGCTTCCCCACTGATTGTGATGAGCGTTGGCATCGCATCCTATTATTAGGTCGATGTCCTTCCTATCGCTGTCTTCCACAAGCCGCCTGAGTAGCGAATGGGGTGGAGGTCCTAGGTGGTCGTGACCCATATATGCCGAGCATATTCTTAGAAGGCCGTCTGGGCCCTCTATCGATGCGGCTACGTGATCTTCATTGCTGAAATTTGGTAGCAAGAAGGTATTAAGGCTTTTCTTTGCGTTACATCGTCTGTTTACAGCCTGAAGTCCGACGCCCCCAGACCGAGAATCCTGTCTCCGTGGATCCAGGGTTCTTGGATGAGGGCCACGTCAGCTGCACTCCCTGAAAGATGGAGCAGGAGGGCGGCGGATGCCACCTTACTGTGATGGAGGTTTATCTGCAGGAATGTCAGGGACATCCTTTAGATTCTCCACCACAGTAACCTCCGCCTCGGTGTCGGAGCCCAGCAATGAGTCCTCCTCCATGCCGACGCCACCAAGAGCCCTCGCCAGGTCACTCTCCTCTGAGGTGTACCCTTCCAGAATGTCCTCCTCCACGTCTGTCATTCCTTCTGGGCGGACCTCTTCGGTCGGTTCCCCCGAGTCTAGCTCATGTGCGTCCATCTCCAAGTCGATGCCTCCAGGTTTACTCTTCGCATCCGACTTGTAGATCCTCACCGCAACGTGCTCGAACCCGTATTTGATACGGCACCCGGCACCCTCCAGGATCTTCGCAGTCTCCTCATTTAGAGTGAGGACAACCTACCTTCTCAGTTCCACTGCTTCCTCCACCTTGGCGACTCTCCAGTCCGCCGTAGGGAGTGTGGGATTGCACATTTTGAGCATGGCCAGAATGGTGGCAGGTTCCGCCGGCTTCTCTGTCAGCCATACGCGGGCCCTCGGTTTGCTGGGGATCTTGTCCCAGTCCACCGCCTCCAGTCTGGCTCCTGGGTAGACCTCCCCAAGCGACGCAATCATTCGCTTGTAGAGGCTTACAGACCTCGCATCTTGGCACGCTATTACCTTGATGCTACCCTGGTACCACCCTGCGTCTTCGCAGTCCGGTGGAGGTCCTCCGCTCTTGAGCATCTCCTCCATGAAGCGCCCATGCAGCTCATTCACTACCTTACGCCAAAGCTCCTTGGGGATCAGGCCATCCTTGGAGCCATTATCAATGACCCCAATGATGGTCCTGCCCTTGGTAACTTCGGCGAAGGATCTGTTACTTTGTGTCTGCACCTTCTTCTTCTTAGCTAGGGGCGCTCCACCTTCGGTCGACCTCTGCCTTTTCGCACTCTGTGCACTCTCCTTGGCAGAGTCGCCTACTCCTGTCGGCTTTTTTGGGTCCAATCTGGCTCCCGCTCTTGCTGGCTGAAAGTCAGGCAGGATTTCCCTCGCCCACTTTATAATTTCAGCCTGATCGGGATTGGACTCCGCCGATGGGTCTGCCTTCATTAGGATGAAGGCCGCTCTCCTCCTATCTTTATAGGAGCCTTTTCGCTGCAGGGGGCCGTCGGACCGGGGCCTTCCTTAGGGTTGCCGCCGGTGCGAGAGGAGCTCGATTCAGGGATCTTGCCCCCCACACCGTTCGGTGGTCCCATAGTGGGCCCCGTTTTGGGGGTCGATGCCATGGCATGTCCCCCTACACCGGCGCCGCTCGCCTCCGGATGTTGTCCCTCAGTGGGGAGCTTCGCCATCCCAGCATCTCTTTGGCCTCTATCTGCCTTGGAGATTGACGGATCCGAGATCCCATTTTTGGACTTTCTTAGGGAGTTCCGTTCTCCACTGTTTGTTTTTCTTTTATTATTATTGTCGTTCATTTTTGGACCCACGAGTAGGCGGGAAGGGGTTCGTCCATCATGACATAGCCCGCCTGGTTAAAACTGAGGGGTCGGCCAGAGTCCGCATATTAACGTCCGTGCAACCCCCGGACATGCATCCCTCGGCATATGCTGTTCCACCTTGGATTGGGGTGATTTGAGGAAGGGAGACATGACCTTACCGGGACCTGTTACCAGCCGCCCTCACGTGGAGAGTATAGTCGCACTACCATCGGTGTACACAGTTACGGCACATGAGCTCATGCGTCTGTTGTACCCGATTGGCTGACGGCCAGGATGCGACCTAATACCACCAAAAATGATTATCGAACTTCCTCTCTGCGCAGTTCGAGCTATTTGCCAACTCTTCAATGCAATAACGAGATATGGACACTTCCCAGAGAGATGGAAAAAGTCGATCATCATAATGATACCGAAACCTGGCAAAGACTGCACAATTGCTTCTTCATATAGACCAATTAGTTTACTAACGTGTCTATCAAAACTCTTCCGCATAACTTCTGAAATCTGGAAAACCGCATAACTTCTGAAATCAGAAATGCATTCGAACAAAAGGAGTACTGCACTACGATATTTCTGGACGTATCACAAGCTTTTGCTGATGACACAGCGATCCTAAGCCGATCGAGCCGACGGCGCAACTTGCTAAACACCTGGTGGCAGTGAAGAAATGGCTATCCGACTGACGAATCAAAGTTAACGAACAAAAATGCAAACACGTAACGTTCACACTTAACCGTCAAGACTGCCCCCCACTTATTCTAAATAACACAGTGGTTCCGGTAGAAAATGAAGTGACATATCTTGGCGTACACCTTGATAGACGTCTTACTTGGCGCAGCCTTATTGAAGCCAAACGAACTCATTTAAAGCTCAAAGCCAGCAACCTCCACTGGCTTATCAATAGCCGCTCCTATACAACCTATACTATACTCCTGTACAACACAGTTCTGAAACCAATCTGGATGTACGGCTCTCAGTTGTGGGGAAATGCCAGTGTGGACATATGTTGACATAATGCAAAGAACACAGTCAAAAATTCTCAGAACCATCATCGGGGCACCATGGTACGTTCGGAATGCAAACATTCACAGGGACCTTGACATACAACTCGTCAGAGAAGAGATAGACAAATTACAACAAAGTACTACAACAGGCTATCAGTACATCCAAATCATCTCGCGAGAGCCCTCACGCGAATTTCTAGCAGTTCCCGCCTACACCGCAACGACCTTCCAATCCAGCGCTAATTATTAGGACCATGTAGTCTCTATTCAGTTAAATTAAACTGTTTGTTAACGTATTATTTTAAGATTTGCAACCTTATTCTTAGACTCATAAAGAGAAGATCCAAAAAATAAAATCAAGCTTAAAAAAAAAAACGATCTCAATTATTTCGAATCACCATTTAAAGAAATGATTGAATATAACAGTTTATTTTGAGACTGCGATATTAAAAAAAAAATTAAACTAAACAAAAATCAACTCATAATAAAGATTTTTCTGCTTGGAATCGAACCTACGACCTTGCGATTAACAGGCCGATACCTTAATCATTGAACCATGGAGTTAAAATTTTCCGCGTAAAATATTTAGAATGACAAGAAAATATTAGCGATTAATAACTAATATCGAATATGCGTAATTTCGAACGCGTGCAGCAGCAGAGGGCCGGCACAGTTACTTACTATTTACCTTCTTTGTTTTGACGTCCGAAGGGCAAAAATGATCAAATTGTTTTTGTTTTTCGAACGAAATTTGACATTACGGCCGGAAAAGGTGGTAACAGGAATTTCAGTACTGCTTGGTTTTTTTTGAGCTGGTGCATGTATGTGTTTAATAAACTTGAAAATTCTTTCAACTTTTACTTTATTTGTCTATCGGTCGATATATCCTATAGCTGCTTGAAAATTTTTAAATAAAATTTTAAAACTAACCAAATTTTAAAACCTTTGTAAATTAAAAATACGTATAACTTCAGAACCACTGAAGCTATTGAAACAATCTTTATATCTTTGGAAAGGTTTTTAATTATTCCACTTTCCACTTTTCATGTCAAAATCTAAAGAGTAACTAAAAAGAGTTTTGGTGCTTATCCTTTTATTTAAAGTATTGCTAACTGTGTGAATCGCCTGTCCAGAAGTTACTTTAATATTCTATATATTATGTGTTCTTTTTTAAATAATTGAAGATCTATATATACAAAAAAACAACTGATATAATATAAAAAAACCTTTTGAAGCGGAAAAATACCGACGACGAACCTGCATGCGAAACTCAAACTATCTGATATCAATCTTAGTGACGAACATACACTATATAGGTATACAAAATTGCATTTTAAAAATAATCTTCTTCAGCACGTGCAAGAAAAACAACAAAAAATCAAGCACATACCGAATAAGAATATTTTTTATATGCAATTTTGTACACATATGTATATAGCCCTTTTTCGTCACAAAAAATTGATATTAAAGTGGAAAGCCTCTACCTTAAACTTACCTACCTACCTTAAACCCTCTAACTTAAATTTGCTGTTAATGCGGTTAAGCTAAACTTAAATTTTGTGTTTTTTAAGTTAGACTTTGTGTCATTTCCGATCATTCAGTTATATGACATCTATAGGATATAGTCGGCCGATACTGGCCGTTCCGAATTATAGTCGTCCGTTCCGACTAAGTTTGAAGTAGAAAACTTTAAAACTGAGATACTAGTTTGCGTAGAAACAGACAGACGGACATGCTTATATCGACTGAGGAGTTGATCCCCATTAAGAACATGTATACTTTATAGGTTCAGAGGCGACTCCATCACAGCGTTTCACACTTTTGACCAACATTAGAATAATTTCTGCAAGGCTATAGAAACAAAATTATGCCAAATCCAAAGTTGTTTAGAGAAATGAAAGAGTTTTTATTTTTCTTTTCTACTGGATTTTTTCATTTGTTAGTTTCAGAACACGCAAACGAATGGAAAAAAACTTCGACGTTAGTTTAATTAAAAATTCTCTTTAGAAAGTAATTTAATGAAAATGTACCATTAAGTCATTTCCATTAATTCATAAATTCAGTAATTTTCTGGAGATACGTTTAGCAAATTGGCCATTAAATAAATAAAGAGGTAATTTTCATGCCTGAGGGTATTTAATTATTTTATTTGCACTTTAGCTTTATTGCGGATGCGATAGCTTTAAGAGATGCCATACAACTGTATTGACTGGTATTAGATTTATTCGTTTCTGAGCTTCATTAGCGACTGACTTCAATAAAATATGATAGACTGCACGCAGGCAGACGAACTTAGAAACATAAGTAAGCGACAATTAGTTTACAGTTAAGTACATAACCATCCACATAGTGCGTTGTACACTCATGTATAAATTTATAATTCCAACACTCCTTCTCAACGCATTATGTCTTCATTACAAAAGTCCTAGTAGACTAATACATTTCTCATGTTTTACTCTATTCAAATTCTTTGTTAATACATCAGCAATCATATTCTCAGTAGATACATATTCAATATTTATAATTTTACTTTTAAACATATCCCTGACATGATGATACTTAATATCAATGTGTTTGCTTCTCGCATGGAACTTTGGATTTTTGGATAAACATTGTGAACTTTGGTTGTCGCTAAAGACCTGTAACGTTTTAATGCCACCAAACCCCATTTCGGTAATCAGCTTCTTGATGTACATTGCCTCTTTAGCAGCGCCAGACAACGCAATATATTCTGCTTCGGTGCTGCTTAGTGCCACTACGCTCTGCTTCTTCGATTCCCAACTGAAAGCAGCGCCTGCAGCAAAGAACGCCCATCCAGTGTACGACTTCCGATCTGTCGAGTCGCCTGCCCAATCAGCATCCACGTAACAATGGATATCTCGACCTGTGCGTTTGAAACAAAGTTGTAGCTTCGATGTGCCTCTAAGGTATCTCAGTATACGCTTAGCAGCTGCCTCGTGCTCCCCATGCGGACTTGCATTTCGCTGAGCAAGTTTTACTGTAGAGTGTAGGATATCTGGCCGGGTAGTCATTGCCAGATACATAAGCGATCCAATAAGGGATTGGTACTTGACTTGGTCCACTTGGCTGCATCCTTCATTGTCACATTTGATTTGATGACCAACTTCTAGGGGTATACTATTAGGCTTACAGTCTTGCATTTTATACTCACTAAGAAGTGTCTCAATATATTGTTTGTGACCAATCCTTACTCCACCAGTGTCACCCTCTCGCTCAATTTCCATACCCAGGAAATGTTTCAATGTGCCATTGTCGACCACATCAAACGACTGTGAGATTAGCACCTTGATCTCATTCAGGTCATCTTTGCTCGAACTGGATATGATCAAGTCGTCAACGTACACAACTACAATTCCCATGATGCCTTGGGTATTGCGTATGTACAAACATGGCTCACTCGGACACGGAGTAAAACCAATCTTCAATAGAACGGCATTGAGCCGCTCATTCCATTCTCGCCCACTCTGCTTAAGGCCGTACAACGATTTGTGAAGCTTCAGGACCCGTTTTGGAAACTGTTTGTCAACAAAGCCTTCAGGCTGCCGCATATATACCTCGTCTTGCAAGTAACTGTTGAGGTATGCTGACGAAACGTCCATCTGATGCAGAAACATTTTATATTCCACGGCCAGGGCGATGACAAGTCTAATTGTTGAATATCTAGCAACTGGAGAAAAAGTTTCGAAATAATTAATACCTAGGCGCTGTGCGCACCCTTTAGCAACCAGTCTTGATTTAAACGTCTCGACGTTGCCAAACTTGTCTCGTTTAACTGCAAATACCCATTTGCATCCAATGGTCTTCTGGCCTTCGGGTAAGTCAACTAATGACCACGTACCATTGGCTTTCAAACTATTCATCTCCTTCTGAATCGATGCCTTCCATTTGTCTCCATGCTCTGAGCTTAGTGCCATGCTGTAACTACTCGGTACTGAGACATCCTCAGTTGTCAGGATATTTAGCATGGTATATTGCTTCTTCGGGCGTCCAGGTAGCCCAGTGAGTATCATCTTTGGTCGTCCTGGTCCTCTTCTAGCCTCAACATCTTGAGATTGCTGTTCCGTAGACGAATTTTATCGTCTACTAGGCTAGAACTCACCTCAGGTTCTACTTGCAAACACTCATCAACTGGAGTTTCACATTGGAGTTCGACGATCTGATATTCAGACACCTTAGCCAAATCCTTTTTGGTAAAATCGTCTTCAATAAAAATTACGTCACGGGCTGTGATGACTCTTCTTTTCTCAAAATTATATAAGCGGTATGCCTTTGACAATTCTGCATATCTTACCAAAATATGCTCTTCACCCTTTGGAGAAAATTTCCTCTTTCGCATCTTGTTAAGAACAATGGTCTTCGCACCGAAAACTCGCAAGTGCCCTACGCAAGGTTTTCTGCCAGTCCATACTTCAAAAGGGGTCATACCATGTAAAGTTGACGTCTCTGCGCGATTTCTCAAGTAGGATGCAGTCTTGATAGCTTCTGCCCAGAAACTTTCATTGAGTCCAGCCTGTACCACCATACTACGCGCCATTTCAACCAAGGTTCTGTTTGCGCGCTCAGCTACACCATTCTGTTGCGGTGTGTATGGCACTGATAATTGTCTCTCAATTCCATTGTCAATCAAAAACTGCTCGAATGCCCCACTCAAGTACTCTCGGCCGTTATCGCTTCTCAAGACTTTCAACCTTTTACCGGTTTGATTCTCAGCAAGTGTCTTAAATTCTTAAAATTTTTTTAAAATCTCATCCCGTGATTTTAAGAAGTACAAAAACACATATCTAGATTTATCATCAATAAATGTTGGAAAATATCGTGCACCTCCAATAGATGCTTGATTAACCGGACCACATATGTCTGTGTGCACCAAACCGAGAATGTCTTTTGCGCGGCTCTCACTGGCCTTTGGAAATTTCTTTCCGCTGATTTTGCATTTCGCACATATTTCACACACATCATGGTTCTCAAAGTTCGACTTTAGGCCGTTCACCATATGTTCCTTAACCATTTTGTTAAGGCTCCCGAAATTTAAATGTCCAAATCTACTGTGCCATAATTGTGGTGTCGTCACCCGCGTAATATTAAAACACTTATTATTTTCGCTTTCAAATATAAACAAACCGTTTTGTCTCTTGGCAGTCAATATAACCGTGCCGTCGTTCTCAATTACACTTGCGTTATCTCTTGTAAATGTAACATTAAGTCCATTGTCAATCGCATTTGACACCGACATAAAATTACACTGCAGGTGTTTCACGTACAGCACATCCATTAATGTAATACCGAAATTTTTCCAGATTACACGTACACTGCCACGGCCTTCTGACTCAACAAATTTATTGTCAGCTAAGAGTATACGCTCTTTATGTTCTTTAAAGTTAGTAAACCGCGATTTTTCACAACATAAATGAGCTGTGGCCCCACTGTCCAAACACCACATCTTTCGACTAATTTCGTTCGGCTGCGCACTTAGACAAACGCTGGAGTATGATTTCTCACTTCTCCCATTCACCGTTTCTTTCTTAGAGTCATTTCGTTTTTTGCAGTTTGCAGCTTTGTGGCCATATTGCCCGCACGACCAACACTCTAACGGCTTTCTCGCATTCGATTGGCGCCCGAAATTTTTTCTGTTCTTTGTGTTATCTCTGGTTTTCTCATTTACGGTGCCCGCTGAATATGCAGTTTTTTCAACGGCTTCTTCATACACCTCGATTCCTTTATGCCGATCACCTTCTTCTAGAAGCTTCGACTTCACTTGTTCAAACGAAGGCAGTTTATCACGCGTCTGCATAGCAACAACGAAAAGTTCGAATGATTTGGGCAAACTCGATAGAATCATTATTACTTTCACTGGATCAGATAGCACAATATCCAATTCACACAGTTTATTACATATCTCAACAAATTCGTTGACGAATTGTAACACACTCCCGCCTTGTTGCAATTTTAGCCCTAACAATCTTCTATAAAGTTGAAATTGTTGAACAGGGCCATCCGGCATATGCAACTCTTTTAGTTTAGTCCATATTTCGCGGGAGGTCATACACTTTTTCACTTGTGTCATTTGCGCCCCCGTCATGTTCATTACTATGTATGCTCGAGCCTTTTTATCAGTTTTAATCCATTTGACTAAATCGGCACCGTCTTCTGGTTTAACCAGATCACCACTGACCACATCCCAGAGGTCTGACGCTATCAGGAAACTCTCCATGGTCATGCACCATACATCATAGTTACTTTCATTTAATTTTTCAATTTGCCACGATACACTCATTTTTACAAATTCGAGTCACTTTTCGGAATGTTCAGAAATTTTCGGTTACACGCAGTTTATACGCACTCTGGGCCCATAACCTATTAGATTTATTCGTTTCTGAGCTTCATTAGCGACTGACTTCAATAAAATATGATAGACTGCACGCAGGCAGACGAACTTAGAAACATAAGTAAGCGACAATTAGTTTACAGTTAAGTACATAACCATCCACATAGTGCGTTGTACACTCATGTATAAATTTATAATTCCAACAACTGGTAATGTTAATTTTATGATTGTGAATCGACCAAGTCTTATAAAATTGTTAGTCCCTAGCTAATTTGTTAACATCCTTTGAAATTGTTGATAAGAAATTTTAACAATTAATTTAAATTGTGCAGCTTAAACTTATGATAAACTAAACTAAAAAACTCTTTCTCTTTATAGCGAACGGTCGTCTGATTTCATTATTAACAAATTTTTTTTGTTAATAATAAAACCATAATAAAACACGGCCGGTCGGTCTGACCATCTGTCCGTATGATCGTGTGAATCGCAGAGACTATAAGACATAGAGCTACAAAGTCAAGTTTGTTTTAAGAAGTTGCCACGCCTCTATCGCCCACAAAATGGAAAATTTCTGTAGCGCCACTTGAGGAAAATATTTAAAATAATATTTTCTAATTAAAAGGAAAGCTAACTTCGGGTGGAGCCGAAGTTTATTTACCCTAGCAGTTAGGTAGCAGCTTATATTGTTATATAAGTAAACGTTTTGGAATTGAATAAGTGAAAAAAAACCTTTATTTAATTTTAAACTTTATTCTATTACAAAGCCGTTTTATTTTTGTTTTGAGTTCACACCGACTTTATCCTTAAGGAAAGTCTCAAACTGCAACTGCCACAGAATTAGGGAGCAGCGCTTATGTAGGGATCTGATAGGTTCCACATTAAGGAAGCCGAGAGAGCTGCTTAGGGATCTGGCTGATCAATAATTCTCTTTGTTTAATTACTCTTAAAATACAAGTGCGTTCTTTCTCTTGAATGTACTTGTTTTTATGACTAAAAAAATTTGATTTTGAACGTGAGAACGTTCTGAATTTGGGGTTGGAAATTAATTGATTAGTCTATTAGTCCGTAGTTTCATTTTTCATTATACCCTTGAAGAGGGTATGAAATTTTGGTCAAAACGCAGTGAAGGAGACATCTCCGACCCTATAAAGTATATATATTCTTGATCAGGATCACCTCCTGAGTCGATATAAGCATGTCCGTCTGTCCGTCTGTCGGCTTCTACGAAAACTAGTCTCTCAGTTTTAAAGCTATCGAGTTGAAACTTTGCACACACCCTTCTTTGCTTTGCAGGCAGTATATAAGTCGGAACGGCCTGGATCGGTCGACTATATACTATAGCTACCATATAACTGATTGATCGGAAATGCCATAACTTTGGTGTTTTTTAAGTTAGAGGGTTGGGACTTTCCATACATGTTATATTTGACCAAAATGTGTACAAAATTTTATAAGGATCGACCGACTATATCCTATAGCTGTTAAAGAACGATCGGAATTGGCATACTTTGGTGTTTTTTAAGTTAGAAAGATGGGACTTGGTACAGAGTTAGAAGGATCGCCGACTATATCTAGCCTGAATCTAGCCTATATCTAGCTGCCATATAACTGAACGATCGGAAATGGCACAACTGCAGGGGTATATCATCTTCGGCTCCGCCCGAAGTAAGCTTTCCTTTGCTGTTTTTTATAGTCTTCGACTCCTGATTCTAATTGCTAAGCCTGCTTGTTTCTGAAGGTGTCTCAGATGACAATAAGATCGAATGATCCTCGAATTGATATCGAAAACTAGATAGTCGAATTGTTATGGGAAACATGTGGATGTGTATGAACTAGCTAATCAAAGTATTATGGGAACATGTGGATGTGTATATGGTGTGGATGTAGGCACATAAAGCGTTTTTCAATAGGTGCAAATTTTTTATCAAAATAATCGTTCTGTTGCTGCTACTTTAAGAGCATTACGGTCATTTTACGAACCATTTAACAAGCCAGCCCGTTCGACAATCGACCGGCAAAATTTGAGTCTACGTTTTCGCTACATAATGTTCCGGTGCCCGTAGAAGTAAAAAGTGCTCGAAGTGATGAAAACATCGCAACCGCCAGCGCTTCAGTTCAAGAAGACGTGAATGTGTTGCTCACACGACGTTCGCGACAATTGGGCCTTTCTGTGACGTCTCGTGTGATTTGACACCTCTAGACTATTTTCTTTGGAGTTACGTGAAGTCATTGGTCTATGCCAATAAGCCGGCGACGTTGCAAGAGCTCAGAGCAAATATTAAACGCGAAATTGCTGGAATTTCGACCGATTTATGCGAAAAAGTGGTTGAAAATTGGGTTCAACGATTGGACTTCGTAAAACGTGCACGCGGTGGTCATGCGAAAGAAATCGAGTTTCATAATTAAATGTAGATGTTTAAATTCGATAAAAAAAAAAAAGTTAGTTGAAAAGTCAAACCGTTTGTGTTGTATTCAAAACAAGAAAGGAAAGCTAACTTCGGGCGGAGCCGAAGTTTATATACCCTTGCAGTTGAGTCGCAGTCCGCTAGGCGGCGCCACGATCGGACGCCATCGCATATAGTCGTCCGATCCTTATGAAATTTGACATATTGAATTATTTTGCCCAAAGAGGAACCCACTCTCATCCTTCTAACTTAAAAAACAACCAAGTTGTGACATTTCCGATAAATCAGTAAATTTGGCAGATCGTATAAGTTTGCCCAAGTTAGAATCCCAAGTTAGTCCCATCCTTCTAACTTGAAAATCAACGAAGTTATGGCATCGACCGATCCCAGCCGTTTCAAATTATATACTGCCTGCAAAGGAAAGAAGGGTGTGTGCAAAGTTTCAACTCGATAGCTTTAAAACTGACAGACTAGTTTGCGTAGAAACAGACAGACGGACAGACGGACATGCTCATATCGACTCAGGAGGTGATCCTGATCAAAAATATATATACTTTATAGGGTCGGAGATGTCTCCTTCATTGCGTTGCACACTTTTGACCAAAATTATAATACCCTCTGCAAGGGTATAAAAAAGTGGAAGCCCTCCTATCGAAAAACCCTTTACATAGGACTTGCTACTTGTCACTTGACTTGATACGTCACTCCCCCAACCTTTGAATTTTGACTGTTCTCAGGTAGAAACTTTTGGGTATAGGGTCAGATTTTCTTCTGGGTTAATCTTAGTCGGTTTAGATGTGTTTTAATTTTGCTTAGAATATTTTACAATGAATAGCATATAATGAATAGCAATAGAACTTATAGATAATATATATAGGCAATATATAGCAACACATAAGTTACAATATTATGCTTAGGATTGTAAGTACAAATGATGTTACGCAAATTATTTGGAATACACTGTAATATTTAATTTATGAATTTATTATTTCTTTAGTTTGAATATAAGCAAGTGGTTCAATATTTGGTTACATTATTGGTAAAATAAACGGTTTGAGTATAATCCGACATAGTATTGGATAATTAAACTCATATACTTGAACAGTACAATTCATAATTTTGATGATATTATATCGTTGAATAGATATTTCCTTATATATATAATTTTGATTTATAATTGTTTCAGGAATATTCCGAGTAACTAATATTTTCGGTTCAATATAATTGTTGGGTCAGGCAGCAGCCACGGCATAAATTGAATCAATATAAATGTAACATATATATATAAATGTAATTACACGGTGCGACCATGAAAAAACACTTGTGAAACGAGATAGTGTAGGTTGTTAATCTGGTCAAAGAGAACTCAAAAATATTTTTTTTATATTTTTGGAACCCTCCAATTTTTATTTATTTAAAGAAAACCGTTTTTCGGGACTTTTTTGCGCTTAAAAATTCCTGAACGCGTTTTTTTCAAGCGATTTCAAAATTTTCGCTGTTTTTCAATAGTTAAATGTTGTAGCTTTTGAAAAAAAAATATGTCTTCGATTTTGTTGAACAAAAAGGACAAAATTTTTACACCTGAAACTGAATTTTTCGACTTTTATTCGTGTTTTTCGGATTTTGATGCCTGTTTTTCGGTACAACTTACAAAAATTCGGCCATTTTTGATACATATCAATGTTGTCTCATTCATTCTGAATAAAACGAGACAAATTTCATCAAAAAATTATGAAAATTGGTGAAGTTATAACGCTTTTCCCAAAAAAAGTCAACTCAACCTAGCGAGAGCTTCGGAGAAACAATAAGAGTATAAATAAAGAGTAAATAAGAGTATATTGCTTTCTTCTGACAAAAATTCTGTCATTTATGCCATATATTAATATTGTCTCATTAATACTGAATAAAACGAGACAAATTTCATTAAGAGATACTAAAAATTGTTGAAGTTATAACGCTTTTCCCAAAAAAAGTCAATAAAACCATGGGAGCACTATAAGAAGAAGAGCATATTCCTGTCTTATACACACAGGTACTCCGAAGCGCACGCTAGGTTGAATTAACTCTTTTTAGGAAAAGCGTTATAACTTCACCAATTTTCATTATTTTTTGATGAAATTTGTCTCGTTTTATTCATAATGAATGAGACAACATTAATATGTATCAAAACACGAATAGAAGTCGAAAACTTCAGTTTCAGGTGTACAAATTTTGTCCTTTTTGTTCAACAAAATCGAAGATATATTTTTTTTTCAAAAGCTACAACATTTAACTATTGAAAAACAGCGTTCAGGAATTCTTAAGCGCAAAAAAGTCCCGAAAAAACGGTTTTTTTTTAAATAAATAAAAATTGGAGGGTTCCAAAAATATAATTTTATATTTTTGGAAATATTTTTGAGTTCTCTTCGACCAGATTAACAACCTACACTATCTCGTTTCCCAAGTGTATTTGGTTTTTTTTTTTGTCGCACAGTGTTATTATAGTTTCTGATCGTTTTCTGATCGCTGTTCTTAGTCGCAAGCCGACTCTTCTCGGCCGGTCGGCTTTATTTTATCTTTGTCATTAAGTTAACGAGGTTTCACCCGTCCTATGCTAAAAGGCGGGCCCACTTGTACTCACTATCTCAGTGCATACGCATTCTAAATCGGGGCTTTCTGGCACTCCATTTCATATGCGAATAAATAAACATTTTATAACGTTGTGAAACAGATAATTCCCTTTATTGTTATTTTGGAAAAAGGGAAAAAGTCATTGAAAAGGCTCAATGACCAAGCATTGGTGACCCCGACGCGATCTAATTAATTATAAATTATAATTAATAAAATAAATAAAACAATTCCACGAGCATAAAACAGTGCGAACATAACCGTTTCAGTTTTTGCGCGGTGTATTAACATATGTATTTACATTTTTGAACCTAAACGGCACACAGTGCATCAGTGAAACAATTATTTTGTATTTATACATAAATCATTTAATAATATAAATAAATACAATACATACAATTGTTATCCGGTCCGCCAACATACATACATATATACTTACATACATACGTTCCACTTGCAAGTGCATTCGACTCACAAGTACGCAAGTACTTTTACCTAAATTGAGCGTATTTCAAATATAGTGGCGATGAACTCCAGCGGCGCCGTCACAGGAGAACCCACTCCATCTTGGAGCGCAATTTTAAAATGCAAGGCAAAGGGTATCCTCCAGGATTTGAAGAGGATCCAAGGCGCCCTGCAGCCAATGTCAAAGGTGGCGGCCAGTTGGTCGCCATGTACGAGGATTTTAAGGCCATCAACGGGGACCTTGAAGAGTTAGTCATTGCTGAGATTAGCAGTGACTTGCGATGGAGCAGTTTCTGAGCTTTAAGCTTCGATACATGCCGAAATCGAGCATGAGACGTCGTTGCGCTCTGCTCGAATTGCTGCCCATTCCACCCTTGCCAGCGGAGTTTCCAGTATCCAGGTGGAACCAGCACTCAGTCGAAGTTTTCAAGCCTTGCCTCCTTTTCCTCTTCCTACTTTCAGCGGAGGATATTCAGAGTGGGCTGAGTTTCATTCTGTTTTTTCGACGATCGTAGGCTGCAATCCTTATATAAGTAAGGTGGAAAAGTTTCAGAGGTTGCGATCTTGTCTTCGGGACTCCGCTTCAGAGGCAGTCCGTTTCTTGGAAATCTCTGATGTCGCAGTGCAGCTTTTGGAGAATCGATTTAATAACCGTCGGTTGATATTTCAGGCTCATGTGAACGAGATTCTGGGCCTTAATCTATTGGAAGGTGACTCAGTGGCTGCGTTTCGAGAGCTGTCCGATAAGTTCAATGTGCGAGCCTTAAAAAATTTGGGGACGATAGTTCAGATCGCCGGCTGCATCATTGTCCAGGTACTTCTTCAAGGTTGGATCCAGCTACTCAGGCCAAGTGGGAGGATGGTCAAAATGCCTCGAACTCGGATCTCATCCCTACTTGGGAGTCGATGGCAGAGTTTTTGGAACAGCATTGCAGGACTTTGGAGGCTATGGATGTGGCCTTGGCCGCTTACGCGCCGGGCACTCAGGTGGGAAGACGTAGAGTCGCAAATAACAGTAGAGCATCCTTTATTATTACTAATTCACCTGCCTCTGCTTGTATATTATGCGGTGGGTGGTCCCATGTAGTTTCTGCATGCCCAAGATTTTTGTCATTGCCCCCTGAGAGCCGCCTTGGCGAGACTAGGCGACTAGGTCTATGTCGGAAATGTCTCCAAACTGGCCATCACCTGCGTGAGTCCCTCGCTGATAATTGTCGTGTTGTGGGAGGAGGCATCACAGTCTGTTGCATTTTTTGGAGTTACAGTCTTCCAGCAGCCAGCCTTCTGCTGTGGCGTCTACATCAGCCGCAGCCAATTGGCGCTTCACCATCCTCGGCTAATGCACTAGTTGCCCAGGGTCGCAGCGGTGAGATAGCCTTACTGGCCACAGCGAACATTCTCATTCGGAGTCGTTCTGGGGTTTTGTTCCATGCCGCGCTCTTTTGGATTCTGGATCGCAGGTGCACGTGATTACGTCCCGACTGGCTAGTCAGCTGCAGCTTAGTAGACGCAAATCGTACGTGGCAGTGTCGGGCATTGGCGACACTGGCTTCGCGACAGACGGATTCTCTGTTGATGTGCTCCTACGATACTATTGCTCTGAATATTCGGCCCTCGTCAACGCTGTAATAGCCACCAACATCACGGACCTCCAGCCTAGTTTTAGCTTGGATGTCTCCAGCTGGAATATTCCGTCAAAACTCACTTTGGCTGATCCCCAGTTCTTTCGACCGCAGCGGATCGATTTACTTATCGGAGCCAGTCTATTCTATGATCTGCTGTGTGTTGGTCAAATCCAGTTCTCAGCTGGCCTACTGGTGCTGCAGAAAACCCGGCATGGATGGGTTGTGAGTGGCGGTGGTTCACATCTGGAAAGAAAGTCGTTCGTAGCCGCAGCCCGCAAGGGCGTTGTGAAAAGCCTTCTTCAGCAGCGCTCCAAATGGCCTGCGTCCGGCCCTGCCTTGGCGATTAACGATGTGGTGCTAGTCAAGGACAAGAACCTACCCCCCATGAAGTGGCCGTTGGCTAGAATTCTGGATCTAGTCCCTGGTCGGGATGGAGTGCCTCGAGTGGCGGTGGTTAGAACCGCTTCTGAAACTACCAAGCGCGCAGTGACCAAGCTTTGTCTATTGCCCCTTATGGATGAAGTTGAAGGACAGGCCTCAACTGGGGGGAGTATGTCGGGTCAGGCAGCAGCCACGGCATAAATTGAATCAGTATAAATGTTACATATATATAAATGTAATAATTATAGTTTAGCATATAATCATTTTCTCATCGCTGTTGTTAGTCGCAACCCGACTCTTCTCGGCCACTCGGTTTTATTTTATTGTTGTCATTAAGGTAACGAGCTTTCGCCCGTCCTAAGCTAAAAGGGAGGTCCACTTGTACTCTCGATCTGAGGACGTCTGAGGACGTCACTATCTCAGTGCATACGCATTCTAAATCTGGGCTTTCTGGCACTCCATTTCATATGCGAATAAATAAAAATTTTATAAAGTTTTAAAACAGATAATTCCCTTTTTTGTTATTTTGGAAAAAAGGGAAAAAGTCATTGAAAAGGCTCAATGACCAAACACAGCCATCTCCGTATTACAAACCAATAATTTCTATATAGTAGGCGCAGGCGCGTTATACATTGTTTGACAGCTACTTTCTTCTCTGCTCAATTAATTTCATGTGACAAACCGGTATTGTGTTCACTGTGAAATTGTAAAACAAAAAAATTTTTTTAATTGCGTTTTCGTTTCCTAACAAAATTTGAAATCAATAAAATCAATCACGTGTATTATGCAAATTTTTGTTCAATATCAACAGCTGTCATTTGTCTTTAAGATTGTAAGTTGAACTGTGTAAATTATGTGGATCGTGCATATGAGGTTAACTTTACCACTCTGTCCATAATCGAAAAGGCCTAGAGGACGACGTGTCAGCATCGGCCGCCGCCCAAGACATGTAAGCCAGCAAAACTGCAGTGATGATGAAAATTTAAATATTAGACCAATGACAACTCTACGCCGATATTGCAATCCATCGTTCGATGGAAGTAATCCCGGCTCTAGCCATTTTTTCTTACACCACCACAGCCACTGAAAATATTGTTTGAAAAAAGTGGTCCCGACTCTAGCCATTTTCTTCAACACATCCTTGAATACAATAATTGCTTTCGCATTAGTTCCTTTGGAGCTCATATCATTCAAGACGGCGGCTTCATGATGTCTTGCAAGGTAAAAGGTACAACACACATCACTCATACCACTCAACACAATGAATTACAAGACCCCTGCAGTACCAGTGTTGAAGAGCTTCTTGGGAAACTTGCTCAATATGCATAAGAAATTCCCTAGTGTATGAAATTCGTTAAGGAGTTTTTATAAGTGACCTGGTGAATTTTCTCCCTAACTGGGTAAGCAATTTAATCAGGAATTCTTGCAAAGAAATCATAGGAAGGTCTTTGGTATTCTTTGCAAAGAATTCTTCAAAGAGTTCTTTGGTAATTTTTGCAAAAAAAATCCCTGGGAAATTCTTCAAGAAATTTTGAAAAAAAATCTTTTACGATTTTTAGAAACCAATGTTTTAATATATTAATTTTTGTTGACAAATTGTAAACTAAGTTAAAATGTAAAACATTTTACAAATACTACAAAAAACCACATTGTTTGTGTTAAAACTAATTTTACTCTCGACTGGGATTCGAACCTCTTTTGTTTACTGGATTATATGCAAGCCCTTAAGCTATCAAGGATCGCGCTTAGATTGCGACTGACAATAACATTGCTCTACAATTATTGCTCTACAAATTATAATAATTATTTATTAAAAAAAGAATAAATATAACACTTTATATTGAAACTGCAATATTAAAAAAAAAGTTAACAAAAATTGAATTTAAAAAAAATACTCTCCCTCTCCGCTCTCTTACTTTTCAGAGACAATTTTTTGTCTCATCGACTGTCTTTGCATTATCTATTGTTTTTAGAGATGTTGAATTATGAAACAGTTGCAAGTATTTTTGTTTAGGAATGGACTATCGATACATAGTTTATAAGTTATCCCATATTGTCATCTTTATATTTTCTATACCAACTAGCTTTACAATCCACAACATGTATGCACACACACACCTATCGTTAAGTTCCACAAATGTAAATTTTCTTAGTACCAATTAGACAGCGAAACTGACAAGAACATATAACTCTACAGTCCACTACTCATTCGTCTTGCCGGTTGGGGATCATTGTTTGGTCCTTCGAGCCGGATTTGTTTTGTAGTTTTCTGTGCATTGGTTCTCATTTGTAATTGTTTCTCGGCATGGAGCAATTAAAAGCATTGACAAAAGGGCGCACCAGACTCAAGGCCAATATCACACGGAGCTTGGCTTGGGCTGAGGACGCGCAGCATTCGAACGCCACACGGGCAGAGGTGTCTTCGCGGCTGAAGCATCTCGACACAACATGGAAAGAATTCAATAGATTTGGTGATGAAATAGCTATGCTCGACGAAGTAGATGGCTATGTGGATCCGGAGCATGACAACATATTCTACGAGGAAAAATATCTAAGGGCAGATGCATTACTTTCGGCGATGGTAGGTACAAGACCTAGTCCATCAATTGGGAACAGTGAAAACGGCAGCGGCGTGCTGCAAAACAACGACGCAATAATAAGTTTGCTACAACAACAACAACAACTCTTCGAGCAGTTGGCGGCAAATCGAGCCACTGCAAACATGTCGAGACCTGAAGGAGGAGACGCCTACGCGGCGAATTCAGGTAGTGCTCAAATGGTAGGGGCATCAGCTCAAAGCGAATTGCCTAAAATTCAAATTAAACGGTTCGCTGGCAATTATTCAGAGTGGCCAGCTTTCAAAGACATATATGAGAGCACAATTCACAACAAGGCGAATTTGACAAATACGCAAAAATTTCATCATTTGAAATCTCTTCTGATCGACGAGGCTGCGAATCTGGTACGACATTTGGCTATTACGGATTCAGCTTACAACACTGCGTGGGAGCGACTTAATGAAAGATATAATCGTCCACGGCATATCGTGAATTCACTATTGGAGCAGTTTATGAAGCTGCCAACAACAACAAGGTCGGATACAGCAACATTACGGAAGGTGTCAGACGGTGCAAATGAAATAGTGCGTGGTCTGGATGCCATAGAGGAAACAGGACGAGACTGTTGGATCATCTACTTGACGCTGGAGAAGCTGGATGCGGATACTCGACGCAGGTGGATCGAGCGCAGTGTGGAGACAGACTCACCCACACTGGAGGAATTCTTCAAATTTTTGGATGCACGTTGCGAGGAACTAGAGCTCAGCAAGCGTGAAACAATCGGAGGCAAGACTACAGCCTCAATCGGTGACAAGACAAGGAAGGTCACACATTCGCTGGTTGTACTTGAAGGAAACAAGTGCAGCAAATGTCATTCTACAGAGCATCGTCTGTATGGATGCCAACAATTCTTGGATATGTCAGCAGGACAGAGGGTTTCGTTTGCCAAGGAAAACGCTCTATGTTACAATTGTCTGAATCCTGGTCATGGGGTCAGAAAATGCAAATCTACGTTCAAGTGCAGACAATGTAAAGGTCAGCATCACTCACTGTTGCACCTGCAACGCACGCAACAGGCTATTGGAACAATCTCTCAAAGTGGTGAGGATCAGGAGGATCCTAGCGCACACATCTCAACAGTGACTACGAGTCACATCGCACAAGCAGAAGGTTCTGCAGCAATTGTATGTGCACAAGGCAGTGCAAATTCACAACAATCAACTGGATGGAACAGGAGCACCTTGCCGACGGCCATGGTCAACGTTCGCAACGCAATGGGAGATTTGGTAGCATGCCGACTCCTATTGGACACGGGTTCAGAACTGTCGTACATATCTGAACGCTGTATACAAACACTTGGTTTGGCTCGTACGCCATCAACCAAAGGGGATGCAGCACTATAAGCATCCAGTCCCGTATTTCGCAAGATCAGCTGGTAGTCCAGGCTCATGTGCTTGGAAAAATTACGTCATCATTGGAAAGGCAGGCCATCGACGCGTCTGCACTTCGAGTTTTCAACGATCTGCAATTGGCAGATTCACAATTTAGCACAAATGGTCCAATTGACATTCTTTTGGGCAGCGAACACGTTTGGAGTGTTATAACTGGGAGAAAGATCTACGACGACAAAGGAAAGCTCATTGCTATATCATCAATTTTCGGATGGGTAATTACATCACTGCTTTCATAACGCGCATGCAGCGCTACGGCACTCAAAACGACAATCGACATCGATGCTCATCTCAGAAGGTTCTGGGAACTGGAGAGCATACAACGCAAGGCAGAAGTTCAACCTGAAGACGAGGAGGTGGAGAAACACTTTCTTGCAACACACACTCGGGACGAACAAGGAGCGCTGCAGAGGTTCAAATCAGTTGAACGACGTTTGGCGCAGAATCAACAGTTACGTAACGATTACGTAAAGTTCATGAGGGAATACCAGGAGCTAGGACATATGCGAGAAATCTCACCGAGCGAAATTCCCAAGGGTAGGAATTTCTACCTGCCACATCATCCCGTATTGGGTCGGAAACTTAGAGTGGTTTTCGACGGCTCATATCAAGACGCCAAAGGCATGGCGTTAAACGACACGCTCTCGATCGGACCGAGTATTCAGCGAGACCTGTTTGCTGTGTGCTTGCGATTCCGTATGTACAAATACGTCTTTTCAGCGGACATAGTCAAGATGTTCCGTCAAATCTGGGTGAGCGAAAAACATAGAGACTATCAGAGAATCGTATGGAGAGAGGATCCGTCAGATCCTATCAAGCACTTCCAACTATGCACGGTGACGTATGGAACATCATGCGCACCATTTCGAGCAGTCAGAGTGCTAGAGCAACTAGCTGCTGACCATAAGCACGAGTTTCCGAACGCAGAAAAAATCGTGTTGGAAGATTTCTATGTCGACGACGTTCTCACTGGAGCAAATAGTGAGGATGAGCTGCTACGCATCAGGGACGAACTCGTCCAACTGATGTCCTGTGCTAATCTAGAGCTCGGGAAATGGGTATCGAATACCAAACGCATCGAATCGGAGGATAACACGGATTCCTCACAATCATCAGTCAAAGTGCTAGGGCTGCATTGGCACCCTGGAGAGGACACATTGTCGTACAATGTAAACCTATCGAAATATCCTAGCCGAATGGTTAACGACGATGGAACCATTTCGGTCGCCGTATTTGCAGCAAAAACAAGAGTGGCACCTTTGAAGCAGCAGTCTTTGCCGCGCCTAGAACTATGTGGCGCACTTATACTGAGTCAACTTCTGCAATCCATAAAAGCTGGACTAATACACAACGACGTATCGATCTACGCATGGAGTGATTCGACGATAGTCCTGTCATGGCTATCGTATTCACCAGCCCAACTCAAGACGATTGTTGGGAACCGCACATCTGAAATCCTCGAAACCATCCCGAAGCATGCATGGCGGCATGTAGACTCAAAATCGAACCCAGCGGATTGCGCAACCCGTGGCTTGGAAGTATCCAAGCTCATTGACTTCCAATTATGGTGGAAGGGTCCTTCATGGCTGAGGGACAAGGAACAATTCTTGGTGAAATTGAACAATACTCATAACTGTACTTCTCTTTCAGACAAACGCATACAAGACGAAGTCAAAAGTAACTGCCTAGCTGCGCAGACGACTGTCACGACGGACAACCCATGGGATAAGCTTCTCAATCGCAACTCATCTTGGCTGAAGCTTATACACACACTTGCTTACGTTTTGCGCTTCATTCATCGCATGAAGCACCCATCTTCGAAACAAACATCGAATTCTCTAACATTCGATGAGATCAAGGCAGCAAGGATTCGATGGCTGCAACACGCTCAAGCTGGTTTTCAACAGGAGATCCAGTTACTACGCGCAAACAAGGCTCTAGGGAACCAATCTCAATTGGTCAAGATCTCACCAATCATCGACAAGGACAACCTGCTAAGAGTAGGTGGACGAATCCAACATTCGCAGTTGTCAGCAGAGGCGAAGCATCAGCAGCGTCCTAAGTGGACCATGACAACCCCTAACATTTCGATTGGCAGCGTTGCGCTCGTCAAGGAGTCCAACACACCACCAGCATTATGGCATCTAGCGAAGGTGATCGACACTTTCCAAGGAAAGGACAATATGGTTCGAGCAGTCCGAATCATCCGGCTCAAAACCCGGCCAATAACGAAAATTGCGAAACTACTCAGTTCAGAAACCGTGTTTCAGGGTGGCCCGGGATGTTTAGGAATGGACTATCGATACATAGTTTATAAGTTATCCCATATTGTCATCTTTATATTTTCTATACCAACTAGCTTTACAATCCACAACATGTATGCACACACACACCTATCGTTAAGTTCCACAAATGTAAATTTTCTTAGTACCAATTAGACAGCGAAACTGACAAGAACATATAACTCTACAGTCCACTACTCATTCGTCTTGCCGGTTGGGGATCAATTTTTTTACGCTAATAATGCTGTGATTAATATGTTCAAAACAGCATTGGAACGAATGCCATCGGATAGGCAGAAATTTGTCCTAAGAGGCGATTGTACCCCAAGAATCCGTTCTTTATGGAATTTGGCACATCAGATAAGATTGTAAAAAATTAAATCTCTAGAATAATGGAATGCCAATTCCCAACAGTTTCCTAAGTACTTGTGATTTTCTTTTGTTTAAGATTTTGAGCCAGAGTTAAAGGGCCAGCCGGCAGTTGAGAAAGGAGTCCCAGCTGAGTTGGTTTTCCTTTTTTGTGGCTTCCCTAAGTTGGAGCTTATAAGAAGCTAAAGATACACCGGAACCCTCTAGTTCTTCCTGGAGCGGTATGGTGGTGCCTATGCGCGCCAATTCGTCTGCCATGCAGTTGCCTGTGATGTTTCTGTGACCAGGGACCCAGATGAGGCTTATATCATACTGGTCATACTATCTCATGGAGAGATGACGTGCAGTCTGAGATTGTTTTGGAGTTGCTGGTGATCGAGCTGATCGCTTTTATAGCCACTTGGCTATCACTGTATATATTGACTCCTCTTAAAGTGGAGTTATGTGTGCTTATGTGTGAAAAGCCGCTACTTTTGCTTGTTCAATATTAGCTAGTCCTGGATTTGGTAAGCTGAGTATGGCATTTAGGGCTTCATTCAGGGTGGATTGTAATGCATCGCTGATACATAGAGCTGCTCACTGGATTTTTTCCAGCTTCTTAGGGATATTTTTTTTGTTTAGGGGTGGCCACCATACCAGCACTCCATTTGTATTTGGGACGGGGATTTGTATTTCCTTCTGAATAGAACTAACTCTGTTTTCTGCGTATTTACTCCCAGGCCATTACTGCTTTTCCTTTTGGCTAGGGTTTGCAATTTTGCACTCATAAGATCATAGAGCTTCTGTGGTTATTTAACTGCAAGCAGGATTGCATGCCACTATCCTGCAGCCTCCCTCTTTCACCTTACATAGAATCGAGTTTATCGAACAGCTATGTTCCATACTGACGGCCCATGTTAAGGAAGATGTGCCTAATGAGGACGTCACTGTTTTGCAGGTTAGAAGCTGGTCAATGAGTCCCACCAGGCAATCTTCTACCCCAAGAGACTTCAGGGTGCTGGTTATAGTGTTGGGGAATTAAGGCTCAATCTATATGGCCAGAAAGGCTACTAGGGAATATTCCTTCTGAGAAAATGTTCTATTTTTAAAATGAGCGCGTGGAGGGCAGTCTCGGTGGATTCTCGGGATGCTCGTCGGGACCTGCTGATTTATAGGGCTTGGTAATGTGTATTGCTCAATATCCAGTGTAGCGCTACCAGATCTTTTAATAGCAGACGAATAAAAAAAATTTATAACAACTCTAAAATATGCAAGAAAATCAAAAGCTTTTCCGCAGAAGCTCTTCCAAAGCGCATGCGCTACAAATGACAACAAAGTGCATGCGAAACTGGGAGACAAAAGAGAAAATTAAATGCCGCTGCAGCGAAACAAATTATCAATAGTCTAATCGGCTTATCTAGTGGCTGCTTAGCCCAACATCCTCCCCTCTATTGAAGGGTGGGCCTTCAATAAAAATTCTGGAAAAGCAGCAGACACATCTTGTAAAGGATTATATCACGAGTTTCGTAGTTGCATTAAGATTATTTAATTAGTACCATTCGTCCCATCTAGGAATCGTGCAGGGCGGACAAGGCACACCGACTTCTTCCAATACACCAATATAGGATTCGAGTTCTCGTAAGGAGTGCAGGGGGTCCGGAACCGACATCCGCTACATAGCATTTGGAGCACCGAAGCTTAAGTTGACTTGCCAGCCGCGATGAGATAAGGTGAACTTGTGAACCAGAGTCCAGTTACACTCTGCTAGGCAGGAAGGAACCTGATCGACCAAGGATGAGGGTGCACTTCACTAGGGCGATCCAGCGTCAAGTCCGTGTTGATTGACTGGGAAGGTGGGGTAGCAACGACAACACCAGCGGTGGAAACCAAGCCTCGTACTGGTGGGGAATTGTTAAGGCTAGACAGCTGCCCGGAATGATGTAACAAGGCATGATGTTGGCGATTGCACGTTGGGCGTGCAAAATCCGCGTGCAAAATGGACATCCTGCAGCGCTCTGACCGTCTCCAAGGCTGACTCGCGCAGGCATGAAATGAGCCACCCGAGCTTTCCCATTTTTGTTAAGTGAGGATGGCTGTCAATCGTGGTCTTAAAAAGAAATCCGGCCAGTCGGCATAGCCGCCGCTGAATGTTGGCATCAGCAACGGTGGCGAGGAGGGGGCTGGCTTGTATGGCATGGGTAAGGCATGGGCAGCTCGAGAAGTGTGGAGTGGGCAGCGATTCTCATGGAGCGCTTGGCAACCTCTACCTGAATCCCCACCTGCACATCAGTCGAGAACTGCGAGAATCTCCAATAGATTGTAACGAACTGTATTTGTTAATTTTTGCTCGCAACAAATGCCTCGGCTAGCTCACAGAGTTTGGGGGAACGATCCACCGAATTTAAACATTCGACGTGATTGCCCGAGCCCAGAGATAACACAGGGTGCTTCGTTTAATAAATATCCCCTTTATTGCGATAAATTTACAAAAGGGTGAATCTCACCCTCTGCTTGGCTCAGCCGACCGACCGCTCGTCCTCCCGTTGATCCCTGATCCCCGCTCCGGTTTGGTGCCAATATACACGCCCTCCCAAAGCTCGCGCCCAGCAGGACGTGTGGTCTTAGTGCCAGGCGCCGAAACGGCTCACGGTTCCCTCCGTTTTGACTCACGTGCTCCAGCTGCCGAGCCTGTGCTGTCGCTCTTGTTGTCGTCGCTGCTCCTGTTGCTGCTTCCTTCGCTGATCCTTCGCTGATCCTTCGCTGTTTCTTCTTTGCAGGTGCCGCGGCCCTTCGGTATCCTTGCCCTTTCGCCGTGGCCGGCACCTTATCCATGTTAGCAGACCAGAGGTTTTGGCGTCGCGTCTCCTTTAACTCCAGGTGATACGCTGTGCATACGCCCCAGCGCCTGGATCAGGATTCTCTTGACTTTCCCGGGTTGTCCCTGCTTGGTTTCACTGTTGGGCTTGAGTTTCCGAGCTGGCTACAGATTACACTTGGTCTTAACGGTCAGGAATCGACAATGCGTACGCCAGGCCGATCCGTCGCTATCGCTATGATCCCAGGATACCTGTCGTGTCCGGGAATAACCCAACCCGACTCGTTTTACCCTTGGGCTTCAGTTCCGCCGCGGATCCTTGATCCTTTTCCCACTTGCTCCTTGATTTCTACTCCTTGGCTGACTCGCATACCGCTGCCGGACTTACCCACAGAGGGTCCTTAAGCTACTGATCGCAGATCCTTGCGCACTCGCCTTAAATCTCGCTTAAATGTTAGACATACCCTCGGGGGGTCTTTCACTCAACTCTTTCAGCTTCCATAGAAGACTCGTTCTCGATTTGCTCCAGGGGCCCTCCTTATATAGTGCCAGAGGCGCCCTTTAATCCTTGCAAATCTCGCTTCCCGCCGTTAATCCTTCGCACCACTGCTCTCGCCATTAACTTTCTCCAATTCCCGCCGCATTTCTATCGGCGGGCTTTCTTTATTTGCCCCCCCTGTTTGCCCCGCTTGGGCCTCCGATCCGTATTGTTATTGTGTTGGTCATCGGACTTCGTCCAGATACCCCCGCGCCCCCTTGGTCAATCCAAATGCATTTCTGTATTTTTTGCATTTTTGTAAACACAGCTACGCAGTCGCGGGCCGCTTCGTTCCCCGCCGTCTCCGCTCTCTCCTATAACATTCGAGCGCGGCCTTATTTCTATAAGGATGACATTAGCATACCTATACACTCATACCAACTTCTCAACATTCTCAGTGTGCGCCGACACGGCCTTCCTGACTATTATACGACCTCGTCAAATTTTTCCAAAAATGTTTTGTTACCATTCAATCAACTTATAACAGTTTATTCAAATATAACTTCTCATTTCTCATCAAACGTTATAATTTTCATTACAAATTACATCTTCAAATTTCTCTGTTATCTTTCTTAACTAATACAATTATAATACAATACAACTAATACAATATATTATTACATTATCATTAACCATTCAGCTTTTACATTATAATATCTAATGCGCCACACGCCATGATCAAAACAATTGTTTTGCACTTGTGCTTACATTAATATTACAAATTTCATTATTAGCCCTTGAGGCACCTGTACTGTCTCTTTCAACAGTTTCTCTTTACATGATTTCAATACTGTCTCTTTCAACAGTGTCCTTTACATTACTGTCTCTTTCAACAGTTCCTTTTTTTTATTACTGTCTCTTTCAACAGTGTTCTTTTCATTACTGCCTCTTTCAACCGTGTCCTTTTCATTACTGTCTCTTTCAACAGTTTCCTTTTAATTACTGTCTCTTTCAACAGTTTCTCTTTACATACTTTCACTACTGTCTCTTTCAACAGTTTCACTTTACATACTTTCATTACTGTCTCTTTCAACAGTTTCTGTTACAATTTTTTCATTTTTAATTCTTTTACCAGCTAATTTGTCACTAATCTTTTGTTTTATTAGTGAACATTTATCGTTTGTAGTATTAGTGAAATTAGTGCTCGTGCTCTAACCTCAGCCAAGTCGACCTCTTCTACCATATCGCAGGGTGGAATCAATCCCAATGGGGGGGCAACTTTACATATAAACAATTCTAAAGGGCTTGCCTTTGTCACACGACTAACTGTACAGTTCAAAGCTAATTAAACATCTCCTAAGGCATCTTTCCAAGATCGATTGCTAGTTTCAACGGCAGTTAATAAGTTCTTCATTCTTCAAATACTCATTATCCAAAACATAAAAAAAAACCTCAATACAATGTTCGTTAATTTTTACGTTGCTAAGTAATTGCAATGTGCTACATATGCCGCAACTACCAATACCCTTTAACATCACTATATTTTTAATTCTTTTACCAGCTAATTTGTCACTAATCTTTTGTTTTATTAGTGAACATTCCGCTCCAGAGTTGTAAAAGTCTCTCCTCAATAAACCATCTCTCCTTTGGTGAGCTCGACATTCCATCATCTTTTGGCCTAATTTTCCACAGAAATGACACTTTATTGTTGAAAGTTTCGAACGCTTTATGTCAGGTGACGATATTTCCTCTTTTAGATTTTTGTTTCTCTTGTTGAACGTGAATGCTTTAAGCTCGGTTTGCAATTCACTCCCGGTGCGCATATTTGAACTAAACGTTAAACGCTGCAATCTGTTGTCAATATGAGCCATCTTCGCAAGCGTCACAATAACTGCAATTTCCTCTACGTTCATGTCACGCCATTTCGTGATAAGTGACGTCACCAAACGACTAGCATAATTGGAGAGGCATTCGCCATCGGTCGGAAAATTAGCCAACATTGACAGAAACATGGCCGCTGGCGTTTCTACAATGACAAAACGCTACATAAAAAGTTCTTTAAATTCGCCCCAAGTTATCTCAGGATAACATATTTGCGAAAGCCACTGCGATGCACTTCCCTCCAACGATGAATTTAAAGCCATTACCAACTCGCTGCGTTTTATAGTATTTTCTGCCAGGATTATATTTACGGTTGAATACCAGGCCGATGCGTCAGCGCCGTAAAGATCTGCGTTGAATTTTGGTAGCCCAATTGTTTTTTTATTTGTTGCTTCAGGCGTCGCCGATTGTACAGCTTTAATAAGCTCGATCAAGTTTTTATTTTGTAATTCCATCAAAATTCGACATGCTCCTTCAGAATTTTTGGGTAGCGAGCCAGATCCCACTTCTGATGTTGCAGCACCGTTATTTTCCGACATCGTATTAGCACAGCGAGTGAGGTTTTGCACACACGACGACCAATTGAAAGTGTCACTGCCTGCGTCGTCCCTTCTTCTTTCTATCCTTACCACCGAGCCACACTCGGGGACAGAGACACTACACTGTCGCCCTGCTAAAACGACAATTCTTAAAGCGACAACACACACACACACAGAGCCAATCACAGTGCGATTAATGACTGTGCAATATTCCTATAAGGATGACATTAGCATACCCATACACTCATACCACCTTCCCAAAATTCTCAGTGTGCGCCGACATATACATACTTTTTTTTTGTTTTTTTTTCTGTTTTTTTTTTTTTATATTATCTTATTTTGTTTTCTTTTAATTTTATTTTATGATGAGTAGTCGATTCATGATTTGATAATAATGGAAATACAATTTATTGTTTAAGTGCTTAAATTAACAATTGATTTGGCAAAGTTCTTAATTAATGAATGAAAAAGTAGTTTTTAATATAACAATTGGGAAGTATTTTTAGGATTATTTGGAAAAGTTTCAGCTTTGTGGTTCGGTGGTCCAAAATAGACTGACTTGTGACCCTCCGGTCGACAGTTCGATATCGGCCGATCTCCCACTCCAAATCTATGTGTGGTGTCAGCGTGTGCGGTGTCGGCGTGTGTGGTGTCAGCGGGTGTGGTGTCAGCTATCCGGTGTCAAGAGTCAGCGTAACGCTCCGGGTGTGTGTCAGCTTTCTCGCAACATTCTAGTCAGCGTACATAGTTGCACTCTTGTGACATAGTTACACTCTTGCGACACTCTTGTAGTTGAACCCACAACTCTTGAATATCGAGTATTGCTTATGCTGTGGATTCTGGTTTAAGAGTCTGGGGTCGAGTTCGAGGCATAGTAGTAGTAGGGGCGAATAGTGCTGAGCAAAGGGGGGCTGATGTGCCGAGTGATAACTCCTCCCCCTCTAAAAGTCTGCGTCCCGCAGATCAATTGGCAGAATGGTGAGCTGTTGTCGACATCCTCTTTGGGTTTTCAAGGTCGTCGACTATAACCCTCGTGGTTGGTATTCCTTTGGTAAAGGTCAACTTCCTCCAGATGATAAACAGTATCGAGAAGACTACCATTGTTAGTGAAGCCACCTGTATGTATTGGGAGTTGACGTCATCGACGTATCCAAGCGATGGTCGATATCCAGTTACTGTTATGTTGGTCAGCTAGGATGATTGCCTTGTGTAGTGTTGCCGTAACCGCATGAAGGTCGCCGTCTTTCGCATTGACTCTCGCTACCACAATTGTTCAATTGTTGAATTGATTTATGGCTGGCGTCGAAGAGTCGAGCGTTGATCCGAATTTGTTGGTCACCGTTTTCGGCGAGCATCCTTTCCGAGTTGAGTATTGCATTCCAGTCCTCCCCATCTGGTGATCCTGCTATCCACTTCCAGGCTAAACCCAGCCAGTTTATTGTCCGAGCTCTGCGTGATGATGGCCTCATTACTCTAATTATTCCCTTCGCTGCTTGCTCCAGGTAATGCCCCGTTAAGATATTTTCGAGTAAGCCTATTAGATCGGACATTGTCTCGTCGTTAAGTGGAATCAAGTGACGGACGTAACCAACGTGCGGGTGCTCACATGAGTACTCAGTTTGGTTTTCGTTGGAAATTTGATTCTTAAACGGGAAGTTGATTCTTAAACGCATTGATCCACATGTGGTATCAATTCTGAAGCATCCTCATTAAAGGGAGTCATAAAAGGGTGAATTGGACTTAAAAGAGAGTAGGTAATGGGGTGGAACCGGAAAAGTGTTTTTGGGTAACAAAGTTCTTACTCGTGCCGGTGTCGATAGGTTAGGTTAGGTTAGGTTAGGGCGGTGATGCAAGGGGGTCATAGAATACCCCCTCACTTCCACTTGAGCCGCAAGGGCTCCTTGTGCTGCCGCTGGAGCAAGGGTTTCACCGAGATGCTACCCCCCCCCCCCTTCCTGTCTACCAGGGTGCGTATAAATGCCTAGACTTCCTATGGCGGCCCATGGTCCCAGCCTGCTTTTTTTATGAAGGCAACCAGTCCGCGTGGAGAGATCTCTGAGAGATCGCTAAGGTCCGAGAGATCTTCGGACCCGAAGTGTTTGAGCCTGCTGCGTCCGAGTGCCGGGCAGTGGCATAAGAGGTGCGATACCGATTCTACCTCCTCTTCATCCCTGCAGCTCCTGCAGAAATCATTGTGGGGGACTGCAAGCCTGGCCGCGTGCTCGCCTATCAGCCAGTGCCCAGTGATTGCCCCAATCGCTAGGCTGCATTCCGGTCTAGTCAGAGCAATGAGTCTAGCCGATCTTTTCCGAGAGCGTGTCGGCCAGATCAAACGTGATGTTTTACAGGTCTGGAGATTATTCCATTTCCTATTGGCTGCCAGGTCGAAAAACTCCCTGCACTTTAGCCTGCAAGTAGCCAAGGGTATGCCTACAAGTTCTTTCTCCGGTAGGAGAGGGTTGGTAGTCCCTGCCCTAGCTAGTTCATCTGCAGCACAGTTTCCCTCGTGGTTCCTGTGACCGGGAACCCAGATGAGGTAGATGTCAAGCTGTTCAGCCATCTCGTTGAGAGATCTGCGACAGTCATTGACTGTCCTGGAGTTGGATGAGAATCCGTCAAGTGCCTTGAGCGCTGCTTGACTATCTGAGAAGATACATATTGTACCCCGATTTCCCCTTAGAGCTGGGGATTCAAGTGCTTCCTTAATGGCTACTACTTCAGCTTGGAACACACTGCAGTGGTCAGGGAGTCTGAAGGACTCCTTTAGGCTCAGATGATCGCAAAAATAACCGCCTCCCACCTGGCCGTTAAGTTTTGATCCATCTGTATAGATATGAATGGAGCCCTCCGGTCCCGGTATCCGGGCTTCCCATTCCTCCCTCGAGGGGATTAAGACTTTGTAGTTAGTGGTGGGTTGGTCGACGGGCACACAGTAATCCGTACCCCCCTCAGGCATGAAATGGTGTAGGTCCAGTCTGGTATGACCGAAACTATTTTTGCTCCATAGGTTTGCCTCCCGCAGTCTTATTGCTGCCAGAGTAGCTGTCTTTACCCCCATCAGTTCAACTGGTAGTAGGTCAAGTATAGTGTCTAGGGCATCACTGGGCGTAGTGCGTAGACTGCCTGTCATACAGACTTCCGCCATGCGCTGCATCTTCCTGAACTTTTCCCTGCATGAGGAGTTATCTAGGGCGGGCCACCAGACAACAACACCATAGAATAGAATTGGTCTGATGATCGCTGTGTATAACCATCTGACCATCTTCGGGGACATTCCCCATTTCAGGCCTACCGCCTTGCGGCAGGTATAGAGTGCTATTGCCGCTTTCTTAGTCCTTTCAGCGGTGTTCAGCTTCCAGTCCAGTTTCCTGTCTAGTGTGATACCTAGGTACTTCGCACTATCACTAAGAGCTAGTGTTTCTCCTAGGAGCTTCGGAAGTCTTAAGTTAGGTATTTTGTACTTCCTGGTGAACAGCTCGAGCTCTGTCTTGGATGGGTTGACTCCCAGCCCGTTCTTTTGCGCCCAGGCCGACAGAACTTCGAGCTTCCCTGTCATTAGGTCGCATAGCGTCTGTGTGAATTTCCCCACGAAGGCAATAGCAACATCGTCCGCGTACGCAATGATCTTACATCCGCCACCCTCTAAGGAACGTAGTAGGCTGTTAACCGCCACGTTCCAGAGTAGTGGTGAGAGTACACCTCCTTGTGGGGTGCCCCTCTTGACGTATCTTCGAATAGTCGAAGCTCCAAGAGTAGCCTCGACACTCCTGTTAACCAGGATCTGCCGTATTAGGTGAGTTGATCGATTGTCTATTCCAAGTCCCGTCAGTGCGTTGATTATTGAGCACGGTAGGATGTTATTGAAGGCCCCTTCTATGTCTAGAAAAGCCACAAGTGCGTATTCCTTAAAATTAATCGCTCGTTCGGCGATCATAGTGATATCGTGCAGGGCTGTTTCTGTTGATCGGCCCCTTTTGTAGGCATGCTGAGAGCATGAGATGTCGTTTGGGTTAATGTTAAGTTGTAGATGGAGACTTAAGAGTCTTTCCATCGTCTTAAGGAGAAAGGAAGATAGACTTATAGGTCTGAAGTCCTTGGGGGTGCAGTGGGATGGTTTCCCCGCCTTGGGTATAAATACAACCTTCGTGCACAGCCATGCCTTTGGTATCATACCAGTAGTGAAGACTGTGCTGAAGATTTTCTTAATCCATTTCCTTAGGTTAATACCGGCTCTGGATAACTGAGCTGGTAGAATACCGTCCGGTCCCGGAGATTTGAAGGGTTTGAAACTGTCCATTGCCCATTTCAGGTTTCTATCACTAAGTAGGTAGTTGAGCGAGCCCTGATGACCCTGGCTACGCATCACCTGGGTTGTTCCTTCCGAAGAGCAACCCGGGAAGTGTGCGTTGATGAGGGTCTCCAAGGTTTCCAGGCTTGAGGTTGTCCAGCACCCCTCCGTGTTCTTAATGTAACCTGCGATGGAAGCTGTAGTAGAGAGAATCTTTCTTAGGCGGGCGGCCTCTGATGTCTCCTGAATGTTGGTGCAGAAATTGGCCCAGGCAACCCTCTTTGCCTTGCGCAATTCTTTGTTGTATTGCCTAAGTTCAGCTTTATAGGTTTCCCACGCCTCGTCTGTGTTGGTACGGTGCGCGTGGTTGAAGGCCCTACGTGCATTTTTTTTGTACGGGGCTAAAGACGAGGTCCACCACGGAGGCTTCTTCGATCTGTTGCTACCTATCCTTTTTTTGGGGCAGGCCTTGTGGTAAGCTTTTGCACTAGTCGCAGTAAGCTTGTCTACCATGGCGTTAAGCCCCTCATAGGTCTCGATGGTCTCTGAAGGCGGTTCGCCTAAGGATCTATCTAGTATATTTTTATAGAGCTCCCAGTTTGCCTTTCTAGGATTTCGAACTGCTTGCTTGGTGAAGTTTTCAAAATATACTACTATCTCAATATAGCGATGGTCTGAAAATGAGTGTTTGTCAAGGACTCTCCAGCTGGTGATTGCATCAGCCAGGGAGTGCGAGAATAATGTGACATCAAGGACCTCCCTTCTGTTCTTGACTACGAAGGTGGGTGGGTGTGGGATTGCAGATTTTAAGCATGGCCAGAATTGTGTCAGGTTCCGCCGGATTCTCTGTCAGCCATACGCGGGCCCTCGGTTTGCTGGGGATCTTGTCCCAGTCCACCGCCTCCAATCTGGCTCCTGGGTAGACCTCCCCAAGCGACGCTATCATTCGCTTGTAGAGGCTTACAGACCTCGCATCTTGGCACGCTATCACCTTGATGCTACCCTGGTACCACCCTGCATCTTCGCAGTCCGGTGGGGGTCCTCCGCTCTTGAGCATCTCCTCCATGAAGCGTCCATGCAGCTCGTTCACCACCTTCCGCCAAAGCTCTTTTGGGGATCAGGCCATCTTTGGAGCCATTATCAACGACCCCAATGATGGTCCTGCCCTTAGTAACTTCGGCGAAGGATCTGTTGCTTTGCTGTGTCTGCACCTTCTTCTTCTTAGCTAGGGGCGCTCCACCGTCGGTCGACCTCTGCCTTTTCGCACTCTGTGCACTCTCCTTGGCAGAGTCGCCTACTCCTGTCAGCTTCTTTGGGTCCAATCTGGCCCCCGCTCTTGCTGGCTGAAAGTCAGGCAGGATCTCTCTCGCCCACTTTATTATTTCAGCCTGATCGGGATTGGATTCCGCCGATGGGTCTGCCCTCATCAGGATGAAGGCCGCTCTCCTCCTATCCTTATAGGAGCCCTTCCGCTGCAGGGGGCCAGCAGTCGTCGGACCGGGGCCTTCCTTAGGGGTGCCGCCGATGCGAGAGGAGCTCGATCCTGGGATCTTGCCCCCACACCGTTCGGTGGTCCCATAGTGGGCCCCGTTTTGAGGGTCGGTGCCTTGGCATCTCCCCCTACACCGGCGCCGCTCGCCTCCGGATGTTGTCCCTCAGTGTGGAGCTTCGCCGTCCCAGCATCTCTTTGGCCTCTATCTGCCTTGGAGATTGACGGATCCGAGATCCCATTTCCGGACTTTCTTAGGGAGTTCCGTTCTCCACTGTTTGTTTTTTTTTGTTATAGTGTTATTGTTCATTTTTGGACCCACGAGTAGGCGGGAAGGGGTTCGTCCATCATGACATTGTCATGATAAGCCTGGCTAAAACTGAGGGGTCGGCCGGTCCCCCAGAGTCCGCATATTAACGTCCGTGCATCCCCCGGACATGCATCCCTCGGCATATGCTGTTCCACCTTGGATTGGGGTGATTTGAGGAAGGGAGTTTTCTTCTCCCCGCCCGACTACAATTAGCCAGCATCCTCGGCAGAGACATGACCTAACCGGGACCTGTTACCAGCCGCCCTCACGTGGAGAGTATAGTCGCACTACCATCGGTATACACAGTTACGGCACATGAGCTCATGCGTTTCTCCCCCTGTTGTACCCGATTGGCTGACGGCCCCGGTGTCGATAAGAAACCTTAAATTGTTGCCTTTCTTCGTGTTGTATTCTATGTATGGCACGCTGCATAGGCGTCCGTCATAAAATTTGCCTCGTCGTTATCGTTTTCATTATCGGCCTTATGGTATGGGACATCATACTCGAGGCTCGTGTCGTGGGCGCTCACCGCTACGTCTTCGTAAGCAGTCTGACAAGCGGAATTTTGCGTGTCGTTTTCAGGCATTGCCACCTCGCTAGACGGAACCGACGTCATGTGGTGCAATCGTTGTGCTTTCCTGAAGGGATTCCAACCGGGAGAAGTATTTAGGGACCTATCATCAGAGTCGTTTCCACGACGTACGCCAAAGCCGGACTTATAAGACTGGCCAGACCGGTTTGACTCAATCTTAATGGCTGGTCGTGGTCCTTGGAATCTATTAAAACCTTGCGAGTTACCGGATGAGCTATCGTTAAAGTTCATGCCCGCTGGTGCCCTCATCGGTGGTTGGAACGAAGACGAATATCGTGGGGATGCTATTGGAGGCGCATAGCGTGATGCGCTTGTTGGGTAACAGGGTTGAAAAAATGGGGTGAACCTATTCGCGTGTTCCATACGTGCATTTCCCCTGACCGATACGTTCTGCAGCTCTAGGCAAATGGAATATGCCTCAGGCAAATTTTTCGGGCCTTGGATAATCAGTAACTTAGAGGCATTGCCGTTGAGCCCCCTTACAAAAACATCCAACGCCTTGTCCCTATACATTACAATTAGGGCGCTGGCCACGTTAGGCGCATGCTCTGATTGTTTTAGTTTATTCAGAATCAAGGAAAAGCGATTATTGACCTCGTTATAAAATTGTTCCAGAGTTCTATTTGCTTGTGTAAATTGGCTTAGTTGGTATTCGAGGGTTCGGCTTGCTTGTCGGCGTAGTGAAGCGAGAGAACCCGCTTAATTTCCGACCAATTATCATCTTCTACATTCGACATATCGGCGTCACCTCTTATTTTTTGCCTAATATAAAGAATGATGGTCATATGCAATGGCTTGCCTATAATGATCTCATAGTCATTAACAATGGCTTGCGCCCTGTTAACCCAGGACACATATTTCCCGGGCTCCCCACAGTGGTCGATTTGGCATATCATCGTTTAATTCCATTTTCAATGTTTCGATAAAGTGTCCTTTATGTTAAATTATAGCTACCAGTAGTTTGCTGATAATATCGATATAAATTATTTTTATTTTCTATCGATAATCGAGCTGCAGTAATCTATCGAACATTGTTAACGAACAGTGTATCGAACGTGTTCCTCTTCCCTGCCATTTCTTACACTGAAGTGAACTAACTATTAGATTTTCAAAAAGGTGTTGCAAATGTGGAGTGATAAGTTTTTCAAAAAGCTTTGGAATTGCTGACAATTTAGAGATGCCTCTATAATTCGCAGCGTCGGATTTTTTCCCTTTTTTATGCAGCGAAATAATGAAGGATTCCTTCCACATAAGGGGAAAGATCGAAGTTTCCAGCGATAAAAAGAGTTTAACGAGCGGTTTGCACAGAGCCTCGGCGCAGTTCTTCAGAACACAGCCTGGTACTCCATCAGGGCCTGGCGAATACACGGGCTTGACCTTAAGAAGATCCGATAACACACCCATTTGATCGAAAGATGGGCGAAATATAAGATTGGCTGATTAGATATCATAAGTGTAAGGCAGAGCTGAGCTGCTGTTAGGTGAATATGTAGTTTGAAAACTGTGCAAAGAGATCGGCCATTGCCTGATCAAAGTTCGCATAAGAGTTTTCAAACGTAAGCAAGAATTTTGGACCTTGAGATCATCAGCAATATTATGTGATGAAGCTGTCCCATGCCCCTAAGGATTTTTTGTTGAAAGATGGAATTCAACGGGGGGAGAATGTTGGGACTTGTGCCAGCATCAAATATCATAATTATTTCTATTTAAGTCTCTCAGTGTAACTAGCCGCAGCGGTCCACTAATTGCCCGTTATCAGCTGTTCCATATTCTTTGTTTCTCCCAGATTCGCATGCGCTTTGTTGTTCTTTTGTAGCGCATGCACTTTGGGAGCTTTGATGGAGCTTCAGCGCAAGCTCTTAGGTTTATGCACTTGTATATTCGGTTTTGTTGGGATCGGCCGCTGCCGTTGTTTTGGGATTAAATTGACCCAATAAAAAATATTGAAATTGAATTGTGGAGTCTTTATTAATTCGGTCGCTATCAAAACGCTGATAGTTCAACAGTGTGTACTTGACCAAAAAAATGTGTTTGTGACCTGTGCTTATTTGTTGTACTTGGAATTCAATATAAAACATATTAATATTATATACCTTTTTATGACGCAGAGACTAACTTTTCTCAGATCTAAACTTTTAACGCCTACCTTCACCCGATCTACTCTTTGTTGATTACGTAAGTATAGATTGTTGCCCTCGTGAATTGACAAAGCAAGTCTGCAACTTTGTGCAACTTAACATATTAAAGTACTTTTCAGGAACGATGTCTGTAACCAAACGGGAATTTTTTTGGGTGTGGTAAGAAGAAAAAAAACAGTGTCGCAAATTATTAGCGGTTGAAAATCATGTGTTTGGAAACAGTCTGAATAAAAAAGACTTCAATAATGATGAACACAAGGTAATACGATGTTTCATCAAAATTCATTTACTTTTCGAGGTTATATCCACCATATTGGATCCGCCATTTTGAATTTAAAAAAAAACAACTTCAGCTTTGGTATCATCGACTCGAATAACTCCTAGATACAATGTTTCATCAAAATCCATCAAGTTTTTCAATCTTATGTCCGCTATATTGGATCCGCCATTATGAATTTTGAAAATCTAACTCCAGATTCGTTATCAGCGGACCCAAGAACCCCTGAGTAAATATTTTCATAAACAATAAGCGTACCAGTCTCTTGTTAATAGTTTTGTTCTGCTAGAAAGGCCAAATCGACCACTGTGTTCCCCCTCAAAAGTCTGAAGCTCCTTCAGACAATCTGGCAGAGTAGACGTTTCTTTAAGTTTATATTCGGTGCGCGGACGAACCAAAGGAACGGGTTGGGTTACCGTAGGGTAACGTTTTTCGTGATCTCGACTCTCTTAATATCTTCTTTACCTCCTATAACCTGGTCTAATAGGGTATTAAGACTCTCGTCGAATTTTTGTAAGGTGGATTTGATTTCTTCCATTTCAAGAGGAAGGAAAAATATTTTATTCGGAAAAAATATTATAGAAACTGTCCCAAGGGGCCACAAGAGAATGACGTGTAAAGTCGTATAAAAATAATAAGTAAGTAAGTAATTCAATTCTTTGAATTTTTGTAATATAATTTAGTATTTGAAATTTTAATGATTATGGTTATAACGAAAAAGAATTTTCAATCTTTATTTGACTTTAGGGGAAAGGGAGGAAGCGCTTTACTCACTCTTTACAAGCAAAGGTGTATCAATATTGTAGTGTTCGTGTTCGTCTTCTTTAAATTCATCTGATAATGAGAAAAAAAAGAAATTTTAAATATGAGAAATAACAGAATACAATATTATTTAATTATAATTGTGTGCAAAGTGAACGTGTATTACGGGTGCTACTTTGTTGCATATTTTGTATTCTTTTAATTCTTTCTGTTGCATATTTTTAGTTTTTCTTTTGTGTTGCATACTTTTAGTGTTTCTTTATGTGTTGTATATTTTTAGTTTTTCTTTAAGTGTTGTAAATTTTTGGGTTTTTTTGTGTTCTTTTTTATTTGGTTGGTACTGGGGTTGGGCGCGGTGGTCCGTATTGTTCCGTTTTGGCTCGTAGGCCTACTCAGGTACGGATGCACACACAACCCACTGGGCAGTTTTTTGGGTGCATTCCACACCTCTTTGCGTTTCCATTTTTTACCTTTATTTTTGATTTATACTTCTTGCCACTCGCGAATATGCTCACGGTGGTTCTCTTTATTTCTTTATGTACGGCAATATTTTAACACTCGCGGATATGCCAGTTTCTTTCTTTTTATAACACAAAACAAACCCTTTTTATATTATTTTTTTGTTTATTATTCTTGCCACTCGCGAATGTCTTCGCGGTGGTTCTCTTATTTTTTTATATGAAGCAATATTTTAGCACTCGCGGATATGCCATGGTAGCAAACCGCCGCAGTGGGTAATTTTTTCATTATTTTTATCACAACACAGATTTTGTTTTTATTCTTTGTTTCATTATGCCATTTTTTTTTAATTTTTCAATTCCATTTTCATTTTCACTCATACATTCTCTACTCCTTCCTACTTATTTTTCCTTTTCCTTTTTTTTATTTAAATTATTCCACTTTTTTTTTATTTTTCCGATCCGTATTGTTATTGTGCTGGTCATCGGACTGAAGTCCTGGGCTGGTTTTCCTCAAGTACAGATTTTATGATTCGGCTGATTCCTTATCGGCCGGTCCTACTTGTGGTCCGTTTTACGGGAGCAACACTCGATATAGGTTGGGTAACGCGGGGTGTACTTGTGGTCCGTTTCATGGGAGCAACACTCGAAGTAGACTGGTATGCCGCGGGTTCTCCTTGTGGTCCGTTTCACGGGAGCAATACTCGAAGTAGGTTGGGTAACGCGGGGTCTACCTGGGGTCCGTTTCACGGGAGCAACACTGGAAGTAGACTGGTATGCCGCGGGTTCTACTTGTGGTCCGTTTACACAGGAGCCACTCGAAGAAGGTTCGGTGATGAAATTTCTACTGGTGGTCCGTTTACACTGCAGCCATGCGAAGCAGATAGCTTTCAGAGAGTTCTAACTTGTGATCCAACTTACCTAAGTTGGATATTGTTCATGCTTATTGCTAATTATTAATAGGTGTGCCAATAGGTTAGTGGGTTGTACATTGCGACATGCTGATGTATATTGGATTAAATTATTAGTGTGTATCTAGGGTAGTAGGTCTTGGCAATAGGTGCCAACATCTGTGTTTTCTGCATTTTTCTAAACACAGCTGCGCAGTCGTGGGCCGCTTCGTTCCCCGCCGTCCCCGCTCTCTCCTATAATATTCGAGCGTGGCCGCGGAGGCCCGCTCGGGACCGTTACGTTCCACGGTGATTCCTCTTTCTCCTTCTTTAGTGCGCGCCGCCGTGCTGGTTCTTCTGCCACCGCTGTTGCCCTCGTACGCCGTCTGCACTCGACGCATTTCTTCTCTTCCATACTTTCTAAACACCGACGCCCTGGCCCCTCCGACGCCACCATGCTAGCTTCAAAATGGCGGTCCGTCAATATCAGCTCCAGCGAAACTGGGAGACAAAAGAGAAGATTAAATGCTGCTTATCTGGTGGCTGCTTAGCCCAAAATCCAGTTTGAAGTTTGTGGGAGGGGCATTTGTATTGGACGGCGCATCCGCTTCCGGGGTGCATCCTTGAAAGTGGGTTGCTAGCAGTATGGCAAGAGATCACGGAACTCTCATCATCGCAGACTATCACCTCAACACTGCCTTGGAACCATCCCGTGACTTTGCAGACGGGAGGGGGACCTGGTTTCTTGGCCAGCATATTGCTGCTTCTACGCGTCTCCACTTATCCCTTGGGACTTTGTCGTCGGGGTTGCACCAATCGATAGCCCCGAGCAGGATGCGGGTTTTCGTAATCTCGGCAAAGGACCGCTTTGGCTGTAGAGGCAACCGCTTTGCCATTGGTGCGTCCGGCACAACTTGGTGTCGCTCCATTTTGGGATCCTTCCTTCTTCGGAGCTGGGGTCTCGGCGTCTTGCCATATGGTGGAAGGACTCCTTTGGCCCATTCCACCATCTTGAGCCACTCTGCGGAAGTTTTTTTCGATTTGGCCGTTCCGTGGCTGGGCAGAATCTGCCCCGTAGTTCCCTTTTCACCGTAGGTGTACTTGTTTTGGCCAAGTTTGCTAGCCGCTTCATGTTCGCTACCCTTTCCCGCACCTGCAGGAGACATCAAGGCACTTGAGCCGGGAGATGCGGTCATGAGGGCGGTAGTGGCCACCCTAAGCTTGGATCCGGGCGGACCCCGTCTACATTTCTTGGCCGGATGGGTGGGTTAACACGCCATCTGCACCGTCTTCGTGTTTTGACCAGACTCAATCGTCATGTTGTGGATTTTTTGGAGATCCCGACTCCTTGTTTGTTATTTTGTTAGTGTTAGTTTGCTCCATACTGTGGTCCCACAAGTTGCGGAGAAGGGACGGTCCACCTGGGCGGAGATCCTCAGGCTCAGGTACCCTGAGCTCTCCGTTCGATACAGAGTTTGAAAATTGTTTTGATATCGAAATTTTAGGCTACAAACGAAGGCTACCAGGGAATATTTCTTCTGAGAAAATGGTCTTTTTTGTTTAAATTTGAATTTAAAAAAAAATAATAGTTTATTATAATATATATAATATATAGTATATATATATAATATATATATATAATAATACATATATAATATGTATAAAAAATTATAATATAAAATATTTTAATATATAAAAAATTAATTTACACAAAATATTGTTCCTTTTTTTTACTTTCAATAAACTATATATTTTTTTAAATTGAATTTTTTTCATGATTTTTTTGCTTTTTTTAGAGGTATCCTACGGCAAATTCCATAGTCGCTATTTTTATATAGAGCCGGGAGAAAAAAATTGTTAAGCATTGTTATAAAAGTCTAACGGTATATTTTCTTAATAAATTTTAAACAATAGATATTGAACTTGCATAAACGCTTATAACGGCAAAAAAAATATTTTCCCAATATGTAATCGGCCTTATAGGCCGTGAAATATCCAAAAACGCGCGTTTTTTATCATAAAAAGAGAAATCTTATCACTTAAAATGTGGTATAGATATTTTTGTATCTAATTAATGCCCCTTAATCGAAAACAATCAAAAAAGTAACTTAAACAAAGATTTTGTTAGATTTTATCGCACAGTGTTATCTAGCGCTACTTCCGTTCCCACTTCAGGTTTGGATCCGGCTTATGAAGCTATGGTTGCGACTTCTCAGGCTCCTCCTGCTAATACTCTTGTTACCCAGGATGGCTGCGCTGAAGTAGTGTTCTTGCCCACCGCCAACATTCTCGTCCGTGGCCGATCAGCAGCTTTTCTTTCTTGTCGAGCGCTACTTAACTCCGGCTCACAAGTTCAGCTTCATCGGTCTAAGTGCTCTGTAGCAGTGACTGGCCTTGGAGACGTTGAATTCACTACGGACGGAGCGTCAACCTGGCCTAAACATAGATGTCTCCAACTGGAAGGTTCGGAAGGTTGCGTCGGTTCCATTAACTTGAGCGCAAGCTGGATAGTCCGCAGGATTTCCTTCCCCATCACTGCCACCAGAAGGAAGAAAGCTCCACTACTAAGCTGAGAGTTGTGTTCGATGGTTGGACTGCTACATCCTCTGGTTATTCCCTCAATGATGTCCTGATGTCCGGCCCCGTGATTCAACCTAAACCTATTTTCCATACCTTTCTTCGGTTTCTGTCTCACCTAGTCGCTTTGACTGAAAACATTTGCAAGATTTACCGCTGCTTAAGAGTCTTTCCAGATGCATCCAGATGCAGTGCATCCTCTGGAGAGATTCTATCCATGATGACGTGAAGATTTTTAAGCTCGAAACCGTAACTTATTATGGCACTAAGCCAGCGACATTTCTTTCCGTTCGCTCGATGCGGAAGCTGGCAAAGGTTCAAGGTGCCGGTTTTTCCATTGGCTATCGTGTTGTCCTCCAGGATTTTTATGTGGACGCCCTCTTATCTGGTGCCCCAACGAAGACCGAAGCGGTTGGGATAATAGCTCAGACATCGAGCCTATTGAATAAGGGTCAGTTTCAATTAAGGAAATGGTGCTGCAACATCCCAGAGGTTTTGGAAGGAGTGCCCGAAGATGAAAGGGGGTCATACTTAAAATTTAAAGATGGCAGTCTGTTCACAAAGACTCTTGGATTAGCAAGGTATTCTTTTGCTGTTTTCTTTTGAAGCCCTTCAGCTCACCGCCAAGCCAACCAGGAGATCTATACTATCTTCCGTCCCTCGGTTTTATAACCCGATGGACTTGGTAGGTCCTGCCGCCACCAGGGCAATGATCCTTTTGCAGAAGCTATGTAGAGAAAATTTGTCATGGGATGAAAGCCTTCCTCAATCCCTTCTCTCCGAGTGGTTGTAGGTCTGTTTAGTCATTCCCTGCCAAGAAAGGTTGGATGTCCATGGATTCTGCGACACTAGTTTAGATGCGTATGGAGCTTGCGTGTATATATTGTCAGGGTCTGATTGTCGGCCGTTATGCTCAAGGAGTCGACTTGCACCCATAAAAACTCATACAATACCGAAGCTGGAACTATCTGGGCTGAGTTACTAGCAAGACTGATGGCTGAAGTTTCTGATCTTGGAACATATAAAGGAGATTACTATTGTTGTTGTGACTCCTCGGTAGCCCTATCCTGGCTTCAAGACGAACCTGCTCGATTTAACGTGTTTGTTTCTAATCGCATCTCTTCGATGCAGGAGTTCACCAAGGCAATGAAATGGGGTTATGTTCCTAGTGCCTTAAACCCAGCCGACCTACTGTCAAGAGGTTCTCTTGCCACTGAGCTATTGAACTCCCAGCTTTGGTCTGAGGGCCCTCCATTTCTTCGTGGTTCCAAAGATGATTGGCTCATCGCTACCATTCGAAAAGGCAACCATCGAACTTCGCGTCAGGACCTTATTGGCTACGGCTCCACCCAGGGATATCGCCGCATTGTCAAAGTTTGCCAACTCGTTTCCCGCCCTACAGAGTGTGTTCGCCTACATTTAAAAATTTTGCCACCGCATCCGTCACGAAGGGATTTCTGTCCAGGATCTCCAAGGAGGAACCCATCTGCTGTTGCACGTCGTTTAGCTTACCGAGTTTCAGGACGAGACAAGTTTACTAAATTCACTTTTGTGGATGATGCTGGTTTGCTCCGTGTTGAAGGGTGATTGCGGAACTCTGTATCCGATAATTCTTCTCAGAGGCCATCCTGTTGATTCGGCTACAGTTCCGTCCGAGAGATTTGAAGGATTCCAAAGTTTTGATGTAACAGGTGTGGGTTTTTGCGGACCGTTTTTCTACAAGGCAGTGTCTCGGAATAAGGGCCTATCAAATGTTATGTGAGCGTATTCATCTGCTTCAGTACGAAGGCAATCCTTTTGGATTTAGTCAAGGACCTTTCCTAAACCCAGACAAATATGGTCGGATAATACTACCAATTTTGTGGGTGCCAAGAATGAGCTCAACAGACTTCTCTGCACAATTGTTGCCTGTCGGAATCTATGGAGTGGCGGTTTATTCCTCCACGTTCTCCTCATTTTGGCGGTCTGTGGGAAACAGCAGTAAAGACGGTGTTGCCAGTTTCGCTTTTTTCCCCGTCAAATCTGGCTTTTTATAAAGGCGATTTGCTGGAAAAATTCAAAAACGGCAGGCAGCGGGAATTCCTTTTCTTTATTTTTGATAAATGATTTTTTTGCGTATGATCCTTACATGAAGTATATTTTTAAAATTACCTAAATATATCAAACATCTGACTTTGGTCATTTTAAATAGATCGAGCGAGCAACGATTCAGCTTAACAGAAACGTTAAAAAAAATTTTAGAATGCCAAAATATTATAAACAGAAAGTTCGGGATGCTCAAAAGCAAAGAGTTTAAGGCTTGGGCTCGAAGAGACGACCCCGACGAAAGGCGAGTTTTGTGCAGTTACTGCAAATGCACAATTACCGCGAAACTTTCCGATTTGCGCACCCTTGCCGTGAGAAAAAAACACAAAAGTGCTTCAGGCGGATTTTAACAATCCAAAAAATTAGATTTTGTGACTTTGCTAATACAGGAAACGGGAAATTTTTACTTATGATTTTTACCAAGCAGCAAATATAGCCCCCTTACAAAAACATCCAACGCCTTGTCCCTTTACATTACAATTAGGGCGCTGGCCACGTTAGGCGCATGCTCTGATTGTTTTAGTTTATTCAGAATCAAGGAAAAGTGATTATTGACCTCGTTATAAAATTGTTCCAGAGTTCTATTTGCTTGTGTAAATTGGCTTAGTTGGTATTCGAGGGTTCGGACGTCTTGCTTGTCGGCGTAGTGAAGCGAGAGAACCCGCTAATTTCCGACCAATTATCATCTTCTACATTCGACATATCGGCGTCACCTCTTATTTTTTTGCCTAATATAAAGAATGATGGTCATATGCAATGGCTTGCCTATAATGATCTCATAGTCATTAACAATGGCTTGCGCCCTGTTAACCCAGGACACATATTTCCCGGGCTCCCCACAGTGGACGATTTGGCATATCTAGCATCGTTTAATTCAATTCTCAATGTTTCGATAAAGTGTCCTTTATGTTAAATTATAGCTACCAGTAGTTCACTGATAATATCGATATAAATTATTTTTATTTTCTATCGATAATCGAGCTGCAGTAATCTATCGAACATTGTTAACGAACAGTGTATCGAACGTGTTCCTCTTCCCTGCCATTTCTTACACTGAAGTGAACTAACTATTAGATTTTCAAAAAAACATATATCAAATAAAGTGTTTTATATTGTGAACAAAGGTGTGTACTTGACCAAAAAAAATGTGTTTGTGACCTGTGCTTATTTGTTGTACTTGGAATTCAATATATAACATATTAATATTATGTACCTTTTTATGACGCAGAGACTAACTTTTCTCAGATCTAAACTTTTAACGCCTACCTTCACCCGATCTACTCTTTGTTGATTACGTAAGTATAGATTGTTGCCCTCGTGAATCGACAAAGCAAGTCTGCAACTTTGTGCAACTTAACATATTGAAGTACTTTCCAGGAACGATGTCTGTAACCAAACGGGAAGTTTTTTTGGTGTGGTAAGAATTAGTTATTGGTTATTAGCAGTTGGTTATTAGCGGTAGAAAATCATGTGTTTGGAAACAGTCTGAATAAAAAAGACTTCAATAATGATGAACACAAGGTAATACGATGTTTCATCAAAATTCATTTACTTTTCGAGGTTATATCCACCATATTGGATCCGCCATTTTGAATTTAAAAAAAAACAACTTCAGCTTTGGTATCATCGACTCGAATAACTCCTAGATACAATGTTTCATCAAAATCCATCAAGTTTTTCAATCTTATGTCCGCTATATTGGATCCGCCATTATGAATTTTGAAAATCTAACTCCAGATTCGTTATCAGCGGACCCAAGAACCCCTGAGTAAATATTTTCATAAACAATAAGCGTACCAGTCTCTTGTAAATAGTTTTGTTCTGCTAGAAAGGCCAAATCGACCACTGTGTTCCCCCTCAAAAGTCTGAAGCTCCTTCAGACAATCTGGCAGAGTAGACGTTTCTTTAAGTTTATATTCGGTGCGCGGACGAACCAAAGGAACGGGTTGGGTTACCGTAGGGTAACGTTTTTCGTGATCTCGACTCTCTTAATATCTTCTTTACCTCCTATAACCTGGTCTAATAGGGTATTAAGACTCTCGTCGAATTTTTGTAAGGTGGATTTGATTTCTTCCATTTCAAGAGGAAGGAAAAATATTTTATTCGGAAAAAATATTATAGAAACTGTCCCAAGGGGCCACAAGAGAATGACGTGTAAAGTCGTATAAAAATAATAAGTAAGTAAGTAATTCAATTCTTTGAATTTTTGTAATATAATTTAGTATTTGAAATTTTAATGATTATGGTTATAACGAAAAAGAATTTTCAATCTTTATTTGACTTTAGGGGAAAGGGAGGAAGCGCTTTACTCACTCTTTACAAGCAAAGGTGTATCAATATTGTAGTGTTCGTGTTCGTCTTCTTTAAATTCATCTGATAATGAGAAAAAAAAGAAATTTTAAATATGAGAAATAACAGAATACAATATTATTTAATTATAATAGTGTGCAAAGTGAACGTGTATTACGGGTGCTACTTTGTTGCATATTTTGTATTCTTTTAATTCTTTCTGTTGCATATTTTTAGTTTTTCTTTTGTGTTGCATACTTTTAGTGTTTCTTTATGTGTTGTATATTTTTAGTTTTTCTTTAAGTGTTGTAAATTTTTGGGTTTTTTTGTGTTCTTTTTTATTTGGTTGGTACTGGGGTTGGGCGCGGTGGTCCGTATTGTTCCGTTTTGGCTCGTAGGCCTACTCAGGTACGGATGCACACACAACCCACTGGGCAGTTTTTTTGGGTGCATTCCACACCTCTTTGCGTTTCCATTTTTTACCTTTATTTTTGATTTATACTTCTTGCCACTCGCGAATATGCTCACGGTGGTTCTCTTTATTTCTTTATGTACGGCAATATTTTAACACTCGCGGATATGCCAGTTTCTTTCTTTTTATAACACAAAACAAACCCTTTTTATATTATTTTTTTGTTTATTATTCTTGCCACTCGCGAATGTCTTCGCGGTGGTTCTCTTATTTTTTTATATGAAGCAATATTTTAGCACTCGCGGATATGCCATGGTAGCAAACCGCCGCAGTGGGTAATTTTTTCATTATTTTTATCACAACACAGATTTTGTTTTTATTCTTTGTTTCATTATGCCATTTTTTTTTAATTTTTCAATTCCATTTTCATTTTCACTCATACATTCTCTACTCCTTCCTACTTATTTTTCCTTTTCCTTTTTTTTATTTAAATTATTCCACTTTTTTTTTATTTTTCCGATCCGTATTGTTATTGTGCTGGTCATCGGACTGAAGTCCTGGGCTGGTTTTCCTCAAGTACAGATTTTATGATTCGGCTGATTCCTTATCGGCCGGTCCTACTTATGGTCCGTTTCACGGGAGCAGCACTCGATATAGGTTGGGTAACGCGGGGTGTACTTGTGGTCCGTTTCATGGGAGCAACACTCGAAGTAGACTGGTATGCCGCGGGTTCTACTTGTGGTCCGTTTACACAGGAGCCACTCGAAGAAGGTTCGGTGATGAAATTTCTACTGGTGGTCCGTTTACACTGCAGCCATGCGAAGCAGATAGCTTTCAGAGAGTCCTAACTTGTGATCCAATTTACCTAGGTTGGATATTGTTTATGCTTATTGCTAATTATTACTAGGTGTGCCAATAGGTAAGTGGGTTGTAAATTGCGACATGCTGATGTATATTGGATTCAATTACTAGTGTGTATCTAGGGTAGTAGGTCTTGGCAATAGGTGCCAACATCTGTGTTTTCTGCATTTTTCTAAATTTTTTTTTTTCCGCCATGCTAGCTTCAAAATGGCGGTCCGTCAATATCAACTCCAGCGAAACTGGGAGACAAAAGAGAAGATTAAATGCTGCTTATCTGGTGGCTGCTTAGCCCAAAATCCAGTTTGAAGTTTGTGGGAGGGGCATTTGTATTGGACGGCGCATCCGCTTCCGGGGTGCATCCTTGAAAGTGGGTTGCTAGCAGTATGGCAAGAGATCACGGAACTCTCATCATCGCAGGCTATCACCTCAACACTGCCTTGGAACCATCCCGTGACTTTGCAGACGGGAGGGGGACCTGGTTTCTTGGCCAGCATTTTGCTGCTTCTACCCGTCTCCACTTATCCCTTGGGACTTTGTCGTCGGGGTTGCACCAATCGATAGCCCCGAGCAGGATGCGGGTTTTCGTAATCTCGGCAAAGGACCGCTTTGGCTGTAGAGGCAACCGCTTTGCCATTGGTGCTCCCGGCACAACTTGGTGTCGCTCCATTTTGGGATCCTTCCTTCTTCGGAGCTGGGGTCTCGGCGTCTTGCCATATGGTGGAAGGACTCCTTTGGCCCATTCCACCATCTTGAGCCACTCTGCGGAAGTTTTTTTCGATTTGGCCGTTCCGTGGCTGGGCAGAATCTGCCCCGTAGTTCCCTTTTCACCGTAGGTGTACTTGTTTTGGCCAAGTTTGCTAGCCGCTTCATGTTCGCTACCCTTTCCCGCACCTGCAGGAGACATCAAGGCACTTGAGCCGGGAGATGCGGTCATGAGGGCGGTAGTGGCCACCCTAAGCTTGGATCCGGGCGGACCCCGTCTACATTTCTTGGCCGGATGGGTGGGTTAACACGCCATCTGCACCGTCTTCGTGTTTTGACCAGACTCAATCGTCATGTTGTGGATTTTTTGAAGATCCCGACTCCTTGTTTGTTATTTTGTTAGTGTTAGTTTGCTCCATACTGTGGTCCCACAAGTTGCGGAGAAGGGACGGTCCACCCGGGCGGAGATCCTCAGGCTCAGGTACCCTGAGCTCTCCGTTCGATACAGAGTTTGAAAATTGATTTGATATCGAAATTTTAGGCTACAAACAAAGGCTACCAGGGAATATTTCTTCTGAGAAAATGGTCTTTTTTGTTTAAATTTGAATTTAAAAAAAAATAATAGTTTATTATAATATATATAATATATAGTATATATATATATTAAAAAATAATAGTTTATTATAATATATATAATATATAGTATATATATATATATTATATATGTATAAAAAATTATAATATAAAATATTTTAATATATAAAAAATTAATTTACACAAAATATTATTCCTTTTTTTTACTTTCAATAAACTATATATTTTTTTAAATTGAATTTTTTTCATGATTTTTTTGCTTTTTTTAGAGGTATCCTACGGCAAATTCCATAGTCGCTATTTTTATATAGAGCCGGGAGAAAAAAATTGTTAAGCATTGTTATAAAAGTCTAACGGTATATTTTCTTAATAAATTTTAAACAATAGATATTGAACTTGCATAAACGCTTATAACGGCAAAAAAAATATTTTCCCAATATGTAATCGGCCTTATAGGCCGTGAAATATCCAAAAACGCGCGTTTTTTATCATAAAAAGAGAAATCTTATCACTTAAAATGTGGTACAGATATTTTTGTGCATAATTAATGCCCCTTAATCGAAAACAATCAAAAAAGTAACTTAAACAAAGATTTTGTTAGATTTTATCGCACAGTGTTATCTAGCGCTACTTCCGTTCCCACTTCAGGTTTGGATCCGGCTTATGAAGCTATGGTTGCGACTTCTCAGGCTCCTCCTGCTAATACTCTTGTTACCCAGGATGGCTGCGCTGAAGTAGTGTTCTTGCCCACCGCCAACATTCTCGTCCGTGGCCGATCAGCAGCTTTTCTTTCTTGTCGAGCGCTACTTAACTCCGGCTCACAAGTTCAGCTTCATCGGTCTAAGTGCTCTGTAGCAGTGACTGGCCTTGGAGACGTTGAATTCACTACGGACGGAGCGTCAACCTGGCCTAAACATAGATGTCTCCAACTGGAAGGTTCGGAAGGTTGCGTCGGTTCCATTAACTTGAGCGCAAGCTGGATAGTCCGCAGGATTTCCTTCCCCATCACTGCCACCAGAAGGAAGAAAGCTCCACTACTAAGCTGAGAGTTGTGTTCGATGGTTGGACTGCTACATCCTCTGGTTATTCCCTCAATGATGTCCTGATGTCCGGCCCCGTGATTCAACCTAAACCTATTTTCCATACCTTTCTTCGGTTTCTGTCTCACCTAGTCGCTTTGACTGAAAACATTTGCAAGATTTACCGCTGCTTAAGAGTCTTTCCAGATGCATCCAGATGCAGTGCATCCTCTGGAGAGATTCTATCCATGATGACGTGAAGATTTTTAAGCTCGAAACCGTAACTTATTATGGCACAAAGCCAGCGACATTTCTTTCCGTTCGCTCGATGCGGAAGCTGGCAAAGGTTCAAGGTGCCGGTTTTTCCATTGGCTATCGTGTTGTCCTCCAGGATTTTTATGTGGACGCCCTCTTATCTGGTGCCCCAACGAAGACCGAAGCGGTTGGGATAATAGCTCAGACATCGAGCCTATTGAATAAGGGTCAGTTTCAATTAAGGAAATGGTGCTGCAACATCCCACAGGTTTTGGAAGGAGTGCCCGAAGATGATAGGGAGTCATACTTAAAATTTAAAGATGGCAGTCTGTTCACAAAGACTCTTGGATTAGTAAGGTATTCTTTTGCTGTTTTATTTTGAAGCCGTTTTATTTTGGTTTTATAACCCGATGGACTTGGTAGGTCCTTCCGCCACCAGGGCAATGATCCTTTTGCAGAATTTGTCATGGAATGAAAGTCTTGCTCAATCCCTTCTCTCCGAGTGGTTGTAGGTCTGTTTAGTCATTCCCTGCCAAGAAAGGTTGGATGTCCACGGATTCTGCGACACTAGTTTAGATGCGTATGGAGCTTGCGTGTATATATTGTCAGGGTCTGATTGTCGGCCGTTATGCTCAAGGAGTCGACTTGCACCCATAAAAACTCATACAATACCGAAGCTGGAACTATCTGGAGCTGAGTTACTAGCAAGACTGATGGCTGAAGTTTCTGATCTTGGAACACATAAAGGAGATTATTATTGTTGTTGTGACTGTCAAGAGGTTCTCTTGCCACTGAGCTATTGAACTCCCAGCTTTGGTCTGAGGGCCCTCCATTTCTTCGTGGTTCCAAAGATGATTGGCTCATCGCTACCATTCGAAAAGGCAACCATCGAACTTCGCGTCAGGACCTTATTGGCTACGGCTCCACCCAGGGATATCGCCGCATTGTCAAAGTTTGCCAACTCGTTTCCCGCCCTACAGAGTGTGTTCGCCTACATTTAAAAATTTTGCCACCGCATCCGTCACGAAGGGATTTCTGTCCAGGATCTCCAAGGAGGAACCCATCTGCTGTTGCACGTCGTTTAGCTTACCGAGTGTCAGGACGAGACAAGTTTACTAAATTCACTTTTGTGGATGATGCTGGTTTGCTCCGTGTTGAAGGGTGATTGCGGAACTCTGTATCCGATAATTCTTCTCAGAGGCCATCCTGTTGATTCGGCTACAGTTCCGTCCGAGAGATTTGAAGGATTCCAAAGTTTTGATGTAACAGGTGTGGGTTTTTGCGGACCGTTTTTCTACAAGGCAGTGTCTCGGAATAAGGGCCTATCAAATGTTATGTGAGCGTATTCATCTGCTTCAGTACGAAGGCAATCCTTTTGGATTTAGTCAAGGACCTTTCCTAAACCCAGACAAATATGGTCGGATAATACTACCAATTTTGTGGGTGCCAAGAATGAGCTCAACAGACTTCTCTGCACAATTGTTGCCTGTCGGAATCTATGGAGTGGCGGTTTATTCCTCCACGTTCTCCTCATTTTGGCGGTCTGTGGGAAACAGCAGTAAAGACGGTGTTGCCAGTTTCGCTTTTTTCCCCGTCAAATCTGGCTTTTTATAAAGGCGATTTGCTGGAAAAATTCAAAAACGGCAGGCAGCGGGAATTCCTTTTCTTTATTTTTGATAAATGATTTTTTTGCGTATGATCCTTACATGAAGTATATTTTTAAAATTACCTAAATATATCAAACATCTGACTTTGGTCATTTTAAATAGATCGAGCGAGCAACGATTCAGCTTAACAGAAACGTTAAAAAAAATTTTAGAATGCCAAAATATTATAAACAGAAAGTTCGGGATGCTCAAAAGCAAAGAGTTTAAGGCTTGGGCTCGAAGAGACGACCCCGACGAAAGGCGAGTTTTGTGCAGTTACTGCAAATGCACAATTACCGCGAAACTTTCCGATTTGCGCACCCTTGCCGTGAGAAAAAAACACAAAAGTGCTTCAGGCGGATTTTAACAATCCAAAAAATTAGATTTTGTGACTTTGCTAATACAGGAAACGGGAAATTTTTACTTATGATTTTTACCAAGCAGCAAATATAGCCCCCTTACAAAAACATCCAACGCCTTGTCCCTTTACATTACAATTAGGGCGCTGGCCACGTTAGGCGCATGCTCTGATTGTTTTAGTTTATTCAGAATCAAGGAAAAGTGATTATTGACCTCGTTATAAAATTGTTCCAGAGTTCTATTTGCTTGTGTAAATTGGCTTAGTTGGTATTCGAGGGTTCGGACGTCTTGCTTGTCGGCGTAGTGAAGCGAGAGAACCCGCTAATTTCCGACCAATTATCATCTTCTACATTCGACATATCGGCGTCACCTCTTATTTTTTTGCCTAATATAAAGAATGATGGTCATATGCAATGGCTTGCCTATAATGATCTCATAGTCATTAACAATGGCTTGCGCCCTGTTAACCCAGGACACATATTTCCCGGGCTCCCCACAGTGGACGATTTGGCATATCTAGCATCGTTTAATTCAATTCTCAATGTTTCGATAAAGTGTCCTTTATGTTAAATTATAGCTACCAGTAGTTCACTGATAATATCGATATAAATTATTTTTATTTTCTATCGATAATCGAGCTGCAGTAATCTATCGAACATTGTTAACGAACAGTGTATCGAACGTGTTCCTCTTCCCTGCCATTTCTTACACTGAAGTGAACTAACTATTAGATTTTCAAAAAGGTGTTGCAAATGTAGAGTGATAAGTTTTTCAAAAAGCTTTGGAATTGCTGACAATTTAGAGATGCCTCTATAATTCGCAGCGTCGGATTTTTTCCCTTTTTTATGCAGCGAAATAATGAAGGATTCCTTCCACATAAGGGGAAAGATCGAAGTTTCCAGCGATAAAAAGAGTTTAACGAGCGGTTTGCACAAAGCCTCGGCGCAGTTCGTCAGAACACAGCCTGGTACTCCATCAGGGCCTGGCGAATACACGGGCTTGACCTTAAGAAGATCCGATAACACACTCATTTGAAGCTGTCCCATGTCCCTAAGGATTTTTTGTTGAAAGATGGAATTCAACGGGGGGAGAATGTTGGGACTTGTGCCAGCATCAAATATCATAATTATTTTTATAGCAATATTATGTGATGAAGCTGTCCCATGCCCCTAAGGATTTTTTGTTGAAAAATGGAATTCAAGGGGGGGAGGATGTTGGGACTTGTGACAGCATCAAATATCATAATTATTTCTATTTAATTCTCTCAGTGTAACTAGCCGCAGCGGTCCACTAATTGCCCGTTATCAGCTGTTCCATATTCTTTGTTTCTCCCAGATTCGCATGCGCTTTGTTGTTCTTTTGTAGCGCATGCACTTTGGGAGCTTTGATGGAGCTTCAGCGCAAGCTCTTAGGTTTATGCACTTGTATATTCGGTTTTGTTGGGATCGGCCGCTGCCGTTGTTTTGGGATTAAATTGACCCAATAAAAAATATTGAAATTGAATTGTGGAGTCTTTATTAATTCGGTCGCTATCAAAACGCTGATGGCTCAACATTTGGTGACCCCGACGTGATCGCGCTCGAATTGATTTGTGATCATTGAAGTGCTTAAAGAAAACCTTGTAAAGGAAAACTTGTTGCTGTTGTTTCCATTACATTGCACCTTGCACAAAAACAAATTGCATAATGGAGTCTGGGGACGTAGCTAGTGCCTCGGTTCCTGCAAGCAGGGAAATGCTTTTGCGGCGAAGAGCAGAGGTGACCTACCAGGAGATGGAAGCCCTGCATAATAAGGTCAAGGCTGCAGTGCAGAAGGAAGATTTGACCATCATGGTACTGGAGCCGTTGGAAATTTTGTTACGCAAGAAATTTACCACACTCCAGGATGAGTTAGAGCGATTGAGCTCTGTTGAAGTTGAGAGTGAATTATGCTGGAAGTTCTCCCAGCTTGCCGCTGATGTGCGCTTTGACATTCAGGTGGGAATGGCAAAGCACTCCATGAGGGTACCTGCACACTCCACTCGTCTCGACGGCACCAACGATCCTGCTTCGTCAATGGCAGAACCAACCATAGCGGTGGTGAAGGTACAGGATGGTCTGTTGGAATCGTCGCTCATGCAGTCAGGATTACCCGCTGGACCGCGACATCCAATCGGGTTCTCAGGATTTGAAATTGGAGCGAAACCTGAACAACGATTACGATAGCCAGGACGTGTCCAATTGCGTCTCATCAGTGCCCCTGCTATCCACCGCTCCCCCCGTGGTCGCTATTTCTACATCGCATCTGGCAGTTGTCTGCGATGAATTTTTTAAAGCGGCTGTTCTTAATCCCTCATCTGGCCCGGGATTTGGTTTATTGTCACCGTTGCCGATTAAGTCCGCGCCCAGGTCTGTCTCCATTCTGGACTCTAGCCTACACCCTTCCAATAGGGGGAGGTCGTCCGCATCGCTGCTGCCGCCGTCTGCAGCTGCCAAGGTGACTGCTGCTCCAGCCGTGAAGGCTCCTGATCCTGCAATCGAAAGGTGCGCCTACGCGAAATTTCGGAAAGAAGTTTCCTTCCACTCTCGCCACTCTATTGACGCCTGGCTCGAGCGCTCTCTGGATCTGGATGGACCCTGCAGCCTGCAACTGAGAATTTTTTTGCGCGGTTCCCACTGCATACATACAGCCCACCTCCCGTCCAACCGACCGAGGGACGCTGCCGCGTGATGTACGGCTCGAATCGCGGGAACAGATCCGAGATAGTTAAGCGAAAAGTAGGAGAAAGATATCACGAGGAAGAGTGTTGCACAGATAAGGCGGTTAATGTAAACAATTTAAGATTGTTAGTAGAGCAAGGTGACAAGATGTGGTAGAGACCATTGTAGTCCGAACATAATACCCTGAACGGATCGTGTTCGATCGAGGGGAGGTAAAGATTTGCATCCCAATTAAGTCCCCTAAGAGCAAAAGTAAGGAAGTTTGTACAGATTCAATGTGATCTTGGTGTACTCCATATTGAGGACTCCAGACACACGATCCATACTCATGAATCGGACGGACCAGTGATGTATTCAACGTTTTAGTTATGTACGGGTCATTAAATTCTTTTGACCATCTTTTAATAAAACCAAGCACACCCATAGCTTTATTAACCATGGTAGATATATGGTCGGTAAATTTAAGTTTCAAATCTTAATTAAGTTAATCGTTCTAAGGCGTTCCCATAGAGAAAGTACATAGCCTGGTGAGGACTAGATCGATAAAAACACATAAGTTTACATTTCGATCCATTAAACTTTAGGTTATTTGCTAAACACCAATTTTGAAGTTTATCCAAATCGGATTGAAGTCTAGACTGGGCGCTAGTGAATTTATACTGAAGGCATAGCTTAACGTCATCAGCGTACATAAGTACAAGTGAGTTAGTTAAGGCAAGGGGCAAGTCATTAATAAACAGTGTAAAAAGTAGGGGTCCAAGATGGCTTCCTTGGGGCACCCCAGATGTGGCGCGGACTATACGCGAGGTAACATCTTTAAAGAAATCACGTTGGGTTCTCCCAGATAAGTAACTCGAAATTCAGATAAGAAGATCAGTTGGGAATCCCAAAAGACTGAGTTTACTTATAAGAAGCGAATGGTTAACAGAGTCAAATGCTTTACTGAAGTCAGTGTAAATGACGTCTGTTTCTAAGCCATTCCGGAAGCCATCCGTGATAAAAGATGATAGCTCCAATAAGTTGGTAGTGGTGGAGCGGCGCTTCATGAAGCCATGCTGGCACGGAGTTATTATTGAACTACATAGGTGTTGCAAATGTGGAGTGATAAGTTTTTCAAAAAGCTTTGGAATTGCTGACAATTTAGAGATGCCTCTATAATTAGCAGCGTCGGATTTTTTCCCTTTTTTATGCAGCGGAATAATGAAGGATTCCTCCCACATAAGGGGAAAGATCGAAGTTTCCAGCGATAGATTAAAGAGTTTAACGAGCGAACATTGTTTACGCTTAGTGTTTACAAAGCTATAAAACTGCTTCGGATTTTGAGTAACCTGAATCCTGCAGAGGCAAATATAACTCCTATAACATTCTGCGTTATGCACGATGAAATTGGACCGAGCTACTAAGTATCTTGAATAACTAATTGTACAGCCAGATAATCTATGTTTGTTTAAAAGTCTACTCATACTATTCTTTAAATTTATAAGGTGCCTTGTATATCAAGGTGGATTCGTTGAAGCGGACGGATATTTCTACGGCACGCAAGCGACGAAAGATATGTTCAAAGTGTAAAAAAATTTTTGTAATGCGATGTTTAGATCATCGCATGCCAGTAAATCAGACCAATTAAATTCCGAAATTTACTTATTAAATTTCATAGCCTTACGAAAGAAACGAAGTTTCTGAGATTTAACTGTAGACTTAAGGTCAATAAAGTAATTTTTTTTGATTGAAACCTCAAGAGTGGGATGATATGGATCCTCAGGGTTAGAAAGGAACAAAGATCTGAAAAGAGTAATTCCATCAGGATCAGAAACGAAACATAAGTCCAACAGCCGACCTAAAGAATTTCTAACGTGGTTAATTTGCCCGAGTGACATGTCGAACATGCCCGCAGGGAAGTCATGGTGGGAGTTAAGCTGTAAAGACGGTGAATTATCCACATTTGACCACATAAGTTCTGGGATCATAGGCAAGCCGGGGCAAAAACACATTTTTGTTGTGTTTCGATGGTGGGATCACCTTGGTGCCGCCGTAACTAATACTGCGGCATCAGTACGTACCGGGGGTCCGGACAGTTGATTACCCTGTATGGTGACTGTTACAGCGGTTTGTATTATTGGGTCTGGGATCACTTGAAGCGATGCCACAGAGGACATATCGGTCAATTGCTCATTAATTCCGAGACATTCGGAAGCCGAATTTTTCTCAGGTCCGGCCCTTGAGGTGGCCAGAGATATAAGCGGCTGCATAGTTGTCGGCTGAGCAGGCTAAAGATTATTCGACCCAAGCACATCACTAAATGCGGATTTCTTACGCTTTGGAGACTCATTTAGTAGTTGAAGACTACTAAACTGTGTATCGAGCGCACAGAGCTGGGCATTGATTTTACGAAAACCACTAATCAACTCCTTGAAACCGCTTTTAGTCTGCCTCATGAACGATCTCATTTCGTCCTGAACAGCACGACAACCGTCACAGCAAAAGTGGATACCAGACCTACGTGAGATTGCATCCGAAACCGAGGCCGTGAACTCGGCATCCTTAGCGTGTAAAACGTTTTCACAGAGCCAGCAATGGATGGTAGGCTGGGAAGACGAGATTGTCTTATTACAAGACTTCAATGCACAGACCAATTTAAATTCCATAATTATAAAAAATTTAAATAATTCATTTAATAAAAATTATTAAAAATTAAATAATTCATTTATTAAAAATTATTAATTATTAAAAACTTAATAATTAATTTATTAATATTATTTGATTTTATTATGAAGGAACTTTTATTATTAAGGATTTTATTATTAAGGAATTATTAAGGAACTTGAACCACTGTACCAGCGAAAGGGGGAGATTAAAGATAGCAGTTAGTGCAAGTTAGTAAGATTCAAAGAAATAGAGATAAGAATCTCTATTGTGCGAGAGTAGAAGCAATAGAATAGAAGCAACACCGTAGGGGATGAAGAAACAGAGCAGGGCTATGTTTGGAAGGAAATTAAATTATTTTATCTCCAAATATATCACTGCACACGCGAAGCGATACGGATCTAAGAATTGCAATTTGTTTTTATACGGGGGGATACAAAAGTTCGCTTAGTTGCTGTCATATTATAATTTTTTTCATAAATAAAACATTGCATACTGTTTGTTATAGTCTTACGATATATCACTCCAATTTTCAGAAGGATCAGTCAAAATGGGACAAGAAAACGTAAAATTAGTGAAGCCGTCTCAGTGGATATCCCTATACAGTGGCGGCGCAAAGGGGGGGGCGAAAAGGGCAGTCGCCCCGAGCGCCAAGACCAAGGGGCGGCAAAATTGGTGCAAAAAGCCGAAAAATTTTAGCAAAAAAAAAAAAAAAAAGCAAAAAAATTTTATCAATGCAAAAAAGGGCGGCAAAAGCGTCTTTCGCTCCGAGCGCCAACGAGGCTAGCGCCGGCACTGTCCCTATACCAACGAAGCAAGAAATTCGGTTTGCTATTCTTTTTGGATTTCGGCGTTATCTGAAACCTGTGGAAATATTTAGTGAGTGCCAAACAGCATTTAGAGTGCATGCGCCATCCCTTGTGACTGTTTCTAAGTGGTTCCGGAGATTTTACACCGGACATTTTTCTGTGGAGGACGAATATCGAGAAGGCCGTCCAAAATCTGCAACTCTGCAATCTGTATCCAAAAAATGATCTTGGATACACGCAAAAATCTGCTCGATGGATCCCTAAAATTTTAACTGAAGCTCAAAAAGAGACACGTGTGCGTATTGCTCAATATTTTCTTGAAAAATTCTTTTACTTTTCAGAAAATTGTGACAGGTGATGAAGCCTGGTTTTACAAGTACGATCCTGAAACCAAACAACAAAGCATGGTATGGAGCTCAGAAGGTGCGAATCCACCTGTTAAAGCAAAGCAACAAAAGTAATGGTGTCAATTTACTTCACCAGAGAGAAAGTTGTAGCTGCTATTCCTTTGGAAAAAGGTCAGACGGCAACTGCCAAGTGGTATACTGAAACTTGCTTACCAGAAGTATTCAAAAGTTTATTGGAAAAACGCAAAAAAAAGGAACTTGCTGAAAAAACAAGTGACTTTATTGCGCTGTCAGGTATCGAAGAAATTCGACCAGCACCTTATTCCCCAGATCTAGCACCTTGCGACTTCTGGTTATTTCCAAAAATAAAAAAAAAATTGCGAGAAAGAGTGTTCAACACCGATGAGGAGATAATAAATGCGGTCAATGATGAAAACTCCAAAAAGCCGATTTTGAAGACTGTTTTTCAAGGTGGATTTATCGACGTCAAAAATGTATAGAAATAAATGGCGATGTATCTATAAAAGAGATACATGATGAATAAAGAAATAAATTAAAGAAAAAAAATGTCAATTTTTTTCTACTATATTAAGCGAACTTTTGTTAGTCCCCTCGTATATGAAAAGAAATAAACACCGATTATTTATGGAAAGCTTATTACAAATTTTACAAAAACGTAGTGCGCACAAAAAAAACACGTCCGTCCGCTTTAAGATAAAGAGAGGAAGTGCGGACAGTTTAACCGCGGAGCAACCTTCTTGATAATGCGGCTGTCAGCGACTGAACAACCAAAAACGTTCAGAGAGAATTTGAGCGTAAGAATGAGCGTAAGAATGAGAGTAAGATTCTCTCAGGGGCCTCCGGAGGCCTGTCGCAAGTAATTTTTGCGTCCATTTTCGTTGTATGAAATGAGAAGTCTATATGTTGTATGGTTAGTGGTTCTATGCAACAAATTTGAAAAGACACTTTAAGGCGAAACGGAAAAGGATGTCATTATGCGTCAAGCTCAACGTCCATAAAAGGAATCAGTATAACTAAATTAAATATGATGTCATATGAATATCGAAAACTCCGAAATATATTTTTAAAATAGACCCAATAAAAAAACCAATTAGTAAACAAAAAAATATATATTTTTCGAAGTTGGATTCGAACAAGGACAATTTCATTTCCTAGTTGGAAGCATTACTTCTCGGCTATCCCCAAGTTTTTTTATGTAGAAATATATATTTGAAAGTTGAGTTGAGGCAAAATTGTTTGTTTTTGAGGCAAAACACAAAAGAAGAATTTATTTTTTTTTTGGTCTTTTGAAAACTTTCAGTGTGTTACGAATCAAATCAAAGGGTTTTCTTTCTGAGAGAGAGCAAGCATACTTTGTTTTTTTCAGTTAGGTTCTGATATGAAACTGCATTTAAAAAACGGTTAAAAGTTATTTGCAAGCTCTGCTTAATATAATGATATTTGCAATTATTACCTAATTCAAAATAATATATATTTTTATACCCTTGCAGACTGTATTATAATTTTGGTCAAAAATGTGCAACGCAGTGAAGGAGACATCTCCGACCCTATAAAGTATATATATTCTTGATCAGGATCACCTCCTGAGTCGATATAAGCATGTCCGTCTGTCTGTCGGTTTCTACGCAAACTAGTCTCTCAGTTTTAGAGCTATCGAGTTGAAACTTTGCACACACCCTTCTTTCCTTTGCAGGCAGTATATAATTCGGAACGGCTGGGATCGGTCGATGCCATAACTTCGTTGATTTTCAAGTTAGAAGGATGGGACTTTCTATGCTTTCTAATTTGGGCAAACTTATCCGATCTGCCAAATTTCATAAGGATCGGCCGTATATATCCTATTGCTGCCATATAACTGATTTATCGGAAATGCCATAACTTCGTTTTTTTCAAGTTAGAAGGATGGGAATTTCCACCCGAGTTTAACTTACAACAAACACATGGAACACAAGTTACAATATGTACCCGTCAGGGCCCGAGCCCTATTCAGCACAATGTTACTACCTCCCGACCGACCCCCGCTAACGTTTAACATGTCTCCGAGTGATTCAAATATATCATAGTCAAAACAGACAACAACACTTTTAAAAAAATAAACCGATTTCTAATTAAACAAGAAAGGAAAGCTAACTTCAAGCGGAGCCGAAGTTGATATACCCCTTGCAGTTAAGGTTGTGCCATTTCCGATCGTTCAGTTATATGGCGGCTATCGGAGATAGTCGGCCGATCGTTATGAAATTTATCAAAACAGATTAGATTGCCCAAAATCAAATCCGTATAATCTTCCCAATCATTCTAACTTAAAAAACGCCAAAGTTATGCCAATTCCAATCGTTCTATGAAAGCTATAGGATATAGACGGCCGATCCTTAGTAAATTTTGTACATAAGATATTTTGGCCAAATATACCATGTGTGAAGTCCCAACCCTCTAACTTAAAAAAAGTTATGGCATTTCCGATCAATCAGTTATATGCCAGCTATAGGACCGATCAGGGCCATTCCGACTTATATACTGCAAGGAAAATAAGGATGTGTGCAATGTTTTAACTCGATAGCTCTAAAACTGTGAGACTAGTTTGCGTAGAAACCGACAAACAGACGGACAAGCTCATATCGACTCAGGAGGTGATCCTGATCAAGAATATATATACCTCATAGGGTCGGAGATGTTAACTTCACTGCGTTGCACACTTTTACCCAAAATCATAATACTCTCTGCAAGGGTATAAAAAATGGTCTCTTTGAGTGCAATGGGGCAGTCGAAGTATGCCACAAAAATAAATCTGGAACCCTACTCGTTAAAACTAAAAATTGCCTTCAAGCCCAGAAATTAATTAAAATGAAAAACTTCCATAATTTTCCCATACGCGCCAAAGAACATAAATCACTTAACACCTGCAGCGGAGTAATTTACTCTAACGATCTGCGGTACTTAGACGAAAACGAAATATTGGAAGAACTTAAGCCCCAAAAAGTAGTTGCAGTCCGCAAAATTCTAAAGAAAGTCGGCAAAGACAATAACAACATTACCCAGACAGTCTTACTAATACTCACCTTTGGGACAATAACCTTACCAGACGAACTATGGATAGGCTACGAGAGCGTATAGGGCTTTATATGCTGCTCAATATCCAGTGTAGCGCTACCAGATCTTTTAAAAGCGGCCAAATAAAAAAAATTTCAATTCCGGTTTATAATTTATTGAGAGCTAATTCCGCGCAATATAACAAAAAAGCGGCCCTTCAATAACAACTCCAAAATATGCAAGAAGAACAAGAGCTTTTGCGCAGAAGCTCTTCCAAAGCTCCAAAAGCGCATGCGGTACAAATGACAACAAAGTGCATGCGAAACTGGAAGACAAAAGAGAAGATTAAATGCCGCTGCAGCGAAACAAATTATCAATAGTCTAATCGGCTTATCTAATGAATGCTTAGCCCAACATTCTCCCCCCTATTGAAGGGTGGGCCTTCAATAAAAATTCTGGAAGGGCAGCAGACACATCTTAGGATTATTACAAGAGTTTCGTAGGTGCATTAAGATTATTTAATTAGTAGCATTCGACCCATCTAGGAATCGTGCAGGGCGGACAAGGCACACTGACTTCTTCCAAACCTTTAACCATGCATTGCTCCCCCCAATACACCAATGTGGGAATCGAGTTCTCGTAAGGAGTGCAGGGGATCCGGAACCGGCGTCCGTTACATAGCATTTGGAGCAACGAAGCTGAAGTTGACTTGCCAGCCGCGATGAGCTAAGGTGAACTGGTTAACCATAGTCCAATAACACTCTGCAAGGCACGAAGGTTGCCAGAAGCACTTCAGGATGGCGATCCTGAGTCAAGATGGTGTTGATTGACTGGGAAGGTGGTGTAGCAACGACAACACCATCGGTGGAAACCAAGCCTAGTACTGGTGGAGAATTGTTAGGGCTAGACAGCTACCCGCAATGGTGCAACAAGGCATGATGTTGGCGATTGCACGTTGGGCGTGCAAAATCCGCGTCCGAAATGGCCATCCTCCAGACATATAAAACAGCAGGTCATCCGTCGCACTTCGTCGTCCCGTTGACTAATTGGCAAGGCAATGAAGCTTGAACAAGTAGGAAGCGCGAAGAATAAACCCCAATCTAGCGGATAAACGCAAAGCTCTGGTTATTACAAATCCCTGGTCCTCTGGTTATATCCCCCATCGCGGCATCGATGGTTAACGCCCTCCACTTCTTCATCTTCGTCGTCTTCTACTCCACCCTAAACCCACGTAGCGTCTGTCCCACATTGGGCGGCTACGTGGTCTGCGTCGGAGCCATAGTGGCCGACAGTACCCACCCACCTGGCAGTAAGTATAAAATGCAAACTTGGCAGTAGGTATAAGAAGCAAACCCGAAGGATGATGTACACCAACGACATTACTCCAGGTGGCAACCACTCAAGTGAAAATCCACCCGTGGGGAAACCCACGGCCGGGGCACAGATTCTAGAGGCCCCAAAACACATCCAAATTTCAACTGACGAGGCGGGGGCTAGCTTGGCCGTCCCGGCAGATCCTACGACAAGCCAAAATATGGAGCAATCATCAACGTTTATGGGCAGCTCGAAGATACTGCGTTCACCCATTCTGCAGGCGGAACGGACCGCCGCGCAAAGAGAGTCGAATGCTGAGAAAGAAACCCCCAAGAGGGCGAGGGATCCCTCAAGCCCCTCGGAACCTCAAAGATCAACTCCGGCGAAGAAAACTAGAGCGTCAAGTGAGCGGACTTGCGCCGGCATGCTGACTGAACTGGAGGGGATTCTGAAGGACATCATCATGCAAGCCCACGAGAAGCAGGTGAGGAGCATAAACATGAAAATGAAGAGGATGTTCTGTAGGATGAAGGAGCTGCAGGAAGGACTCAGTGGTGCTCTCATCTGTCAAATCGACGAGAGCCAACCCGGGCTGATATCGGAGGCCAGCAAGGCTGACAAGCGCCTGCTGCGCCTGCAGACCTTGCCTATACGGCGAAAAGAAGTATCTGTGTAGACTGAGCCATGGCGACGGCTAAGTCAGGACAGCACGAAGACCTATCTGCAGGCTCCGAGAACAGCCGCAAAGCTAGGTCCCTCCCAAAGGACAGCCAACCGCCCCAATAAGGGAAGTGCCGAGGGCGCGGGGCCGAGTACACCAGCCAACGCCGCTAAAGCAGGTCCGCGATGGGAAACGGCGAAGCGGAAGAAGTCCAGGACGTCCACCCGCCCGGAGGGGCTTAAATACAGCGAGGTCCTGGCGGTGGTCACCAGACGGCAGGACGGGCAGCTAAACGAATTTAGCCAAAACGTGCGCAAGATGCGCCGAACTACGAGCGGGAAACTTCTGCTGGAGCTCAACAAGAATGGCGTGGCCAGCACGGACGCCAAGAGGGAGAATCTCGAGAAGGTGCTCCAAGGAGCTGCAGAGGTGCGAGCTGCAGAGGTGCGAGGACAGCAAGCTCCGTTTCATGGAGCTAAGGGACCTCGATCCCTTGGTTAAGGAAGGGGACATACGCGAGGCAATGGTCGAGCAGTTCAGCTTGGCCGGAGACTTAGTCCTGATCAGGAGCCTGCGAGGGAGCTCAAGGGACACCCAAACTGCCATTATTGAACTCCCAAGAAAGCGGCGGAGGTGGTGAGCAGAGGAAGAGTAAGGATTGGTTGGACAGTGTGTCGTATTCGTGCGAGGGACAACCAACCGAGGTGCTACAGATGCCTGGAAGTCGGCCATATCGCTGGTAAGTGCAGAAGCACTACAGATAGGAGTGGGTGTTGCATCCGCTGCGGAGAGAAAGGGCATAAAGTAGCCAGATGCCCCAATGATAGATTATGCCTTGTGTGCGCGTAGAGGGGCGAGCGGGATACCAAACACCAAACCGGCAGCCGGCGGTGTCCGCACTCCAAGGTGGCTGTTAAAGATAGAGCAGGATGTAAGTGATTCAGCTCAATCTGAATCACTGTAGAGCGGCGCAAGACCTCCTGCGGCACTCGGTGGTCGAAGCGAGGGCTGACGTGGCCATCCTAAGCAAGCCGTACAGCGTCGGATAGGGAGAGGAGTGGTTCTGCAACTGGACAATGGAAGCGGGTCCAAGTCGAATCGAGAGGGGCGAATGGTTCGCAAGAGCACCATGGAAAGGCACCTGGGTATATAGCTGTTATCTAGCACCCAGCTTGTCCCTTGATGCTTTCTGTAAGGTCTTGGAAGACTTAGCGATCGACGCCAGAGGCAAGCACCCAGTGCTCTTAGCAGGGTACATCAACGCATAGGCCCAGGAGTGGGGGTGTCGCACCACAAACGCCAGAGGTAGAGCCCTGCTGGAGATACTGGCTCCCCTGGACCTGGCACTACTCAACGAGGGTAACCAGGAGACCTTTAAAAGAGCAGGCGCAGGATCGATAATCGACCTGACCTTTGCGAGCGGAAGCTTGGGCCGCGGCTCCAAGTGAAGAATAGCCATATTGTGCTCACTCGAAGCGGGCCGGACTGACCCGAGCCCACCCTACTGTGGAAAGGTGTACCGCCAGGATACTCTCGACGTCCAAACCGTGATAAACCGAGTGCAAAGCGCGACTGTTGTCCCCCTCGCCTCGGCCAACGAAACGGCGGCAGCACTTGCTGAGGCTCTAGATAAGGTCTGCAGGGCAAGTATGAAGCCTCGAACGACCTACTCGCGTCACCACAGACCGACTCCGTGGTGGAACAGCAAAATTTATTTACTCCGTAAAGAGTGCCTAAAAGCCAGGAGAAAGCTGCAGCGTGAGCGTGGTACGGATTCACAGGAACGGAGACGATCTGAATTTAAAGCGGCGAGGAAAGCCCTGAAAAAAGCTATACGGGAGAGCAAAACAACACTTGCCATCAAGAACGCCTTTAACTCAGCGAACTGGTCGCGGACGTTAGAGGCGCTGAGGAGGATGAACATACCTCGATACCTCCTAAGGATGGTGGATAGCTACCTGAGCAATAGATCTCTTCTATTTGGCACGAACGAGGGACGCAAAGAGCGCGAGGTCACCGCTGGAGTGCCCCAGGGCTCAGTGCTCGGGTGTGTAGGAAATGACCAAACCCAACTCGTTTATCCTGAGCGTATTAGTTGCGCCACGGCCCCGTATCATTTCGCACAGTATATATAAGTTAAAAAGATTTTCTTAATGTTCATTAAAAAAAAATTAATCTTTTTAACATTTCGATTATTTGAGTATTATATGGACCTTTTTTACTGCTTTGACTAATAGAGTTCTACAGATTTTATTACTTATTATTGCGATACTTATGCTATACAGAAGGACTTTATTATTTGATGCAAGTTTGACTTTTGAAAATTCTAGTAGATCTTCCATTTTAATAAAAAGATTATTTTCTTTATTAAACATTTTTTCTAAAATATTGGTTTCAATTGTTGAAAATATAAAAGAGTTTATAATATTTGTTTTGGCCCAAGTTATTGTATGCAGTATATTAGAAATTTCTTCTTTTACTATTTTATTATACCCTTGTAGAGGGCATTATAATTTTGGTCAAAAGTGTGCAACGCAGTGAAGGAGACACCTCCGACCCTATAAAGTATATATATTCTTGATCAGGATCACCTCGCGTCTGTTTCTACGCAAACTAGTGTCTCAGTTTTAAGCTATCGAGTTGAAACTTTGCACACATCCTTCTTTTGTTTGCAGGCATTATATAAGTGGGGACGGCCGGGATCGGCCGATTTATTCAGTATTAATGAGACAATATTGATATGTGGCATAAACGACCGAATTTTTGTCAGAAGAAAGAGCGCTCGGTTGAATTGACTTTTTTTGGGAAAAGCGTTATAACTTTCACTCTCGGCAACGCTGATCACCGTTTAATATTGTTGGATCCATTCATTATTCGGTGTACTCAATTCAACGTACGCAGAGGATATGACCAAAACTGTCACACACAAAACACAAATGAATCTATTTGCAAATGGTTTAAGCGAATGCAGAGTACCAATAAACTAACTTATGTTCGTCATAGAACAATCAGCCCAATGTCAATATCACCTACCAGCTACGAGACCAACTCGACTAAATTCGGAATCATTTACCATCCGACCAGATCTTGTCTGATGTTCTTTAGCTCTACAAATGCACAAGGCAGTACAACTGAAACTGAATCAACTGAGTACAACTGAATCGAAAGGTTGGACATTGTACAATCTTCAGACCATTTTTTGGCTCAATGCAGACCGTTCGTTTGCCTTGTAATGCAAAGGATTGAGTTTTTTAAGTCAGCATCTCTCTGTTTAAATTGTCTGCGAAGAGGTCACACCGTAGCGAAGTGCAAATCGACTAGATGTCAAATCTGTGCAATATAGCTCTATAAACTTCTGCACCGATTTACAGTGACTGAAAATAACTTAGCGTTACCACCACCAACAGAAAATCCTCCTCCAGCGTTAACGAATGATAGCCCTTCTACTTCAGATGCTTTGCATGCGTCATATCTATAAAGGGTTTTTTTATCAACGTCGATCGTAAGCGTTCGAACTAAAAATGGCGAGCACATATTGGTCCGAGCAATACTCGACTCAGGGTCACAAATGAATTTCATTATTGAAGATCTTGCTCAACGCTAAAAGATCCGTAGGGAGGAATCGTGCATCAACTTGCTTGGAATTGACCAATCTAATTCACAAGTAAAGAAAAAGATACACACCGTAGTGAAATCAAGAATCAATGGTAGTGAGTTTCCGTTCGACTTTTGGATTTTAAATACAATTTCAGGCTATCACCCTGACCAGTCAGTGAACGTGAAAAATAGGACCCTACCAAAGAACTTTCCATTAGCAGACCCGTATTTTTATAAACCTCAGCGGATAGATATGTTAATTGGAGCTGAGTCATGTTTCGAACTTTTGTCCGTTGGTTATCCATCCCATACTTCAAAAAACGCTCCTTGGATGTTTATCGACATATCGGGAAAATATATGGCAAATTGCTCAACTCCTCAACAGTCGGTCTCTAGCCTGAATCTCCAAGAAAAACTATTAGAATCAATAGACTACAATTTAACAAAATTCTGGTCGTTCCATCTTCTAAAAAGATTTTGTCGCCAGAACAGGAGTTGTGTGAGGAACATTATCAAAAGACTACTAGAATACTGCCTTCAGGTCGATTTGAAGTCTGCCTTCCATTTAAGTTGTATCCAAGCGTTTGGGCACCTCATTCGAGATAGCCAAACGCCATTTTCTTTTTAATTATCTCGAGATCCGAACTTAAAGAAAATGCATTTAGAATTTATGGATGAATACGCATCCCTGGGTCATATGTCCCCTGCAAGCAATGATGTGTTTGCTACTTCACGCTAAGTAATACCCACCCAGTGTGTCTTACGGCCTCAAAGTACAACGACCAAACCACGAGTCGTTTTTGATGCGTCCTGTAAGACCTCTACACAGAAATGTTTAAATGATTTGTTGATGGTGGGTCCAACAATTCAGGCAGAGCTGTGTCAACTATTCTTCGGTTTTGGCTAAACAAATTCGCTCTGATAGCCGACATAAAAAAGATGTATCGCCAAGTAATGGTGAATGAAGCAGATAGGCGATACCATTTGATAATGTGAAGAAAAGACCCATCTGAGTCCTTGAAATTGTGCACCGTTACATATGACACTGCCCCAGCCTTATTCCTGGTCATAAGGTGTTTGAAGAGGTTGAGTCAATCCACAAAAAATACATTCCAACTAGCTGCTAAAGTTATTGGGTCTGACCCAATAACTCTATCGTGGAGGAGCTAAAGACAATCAAGTCTGAAGTAACTTAGGTTCTTCAAAACGCTGGGTTTGAATTGAGTAGGTGGTTTTCAAACTCGCCTGAAGTTACTGCATCCGAGAGCACGGTTAAGCCAATAACACTTTCGGACTCAGAGCTGACAAAAACACTAGGAATCGTTTGGGTTCCTAAAGATGACGTGTTTAAATTCGAAATTGATATGTCAGTCATGGGTCAAAGGGCGACTAAGCGGAACATTCTTTCGGTGACATCGAAGCTATTCGACCCCCTTGACTTATTGAGCCCAATCCTTATTAAAGGAAAGATCCTGTTGCAGGAGCTTTGGCTCAATAAGCTAGATTGGGATGAGTCGATTCCACTGCATTTGGAACCAGCGTGGAACAAAATTCAGCTCGCCTTGTCGCAGTTAGAAGATATCTCAATACCGAGATTTTTGATGAGTGAGCCGAAGTCACCAATTCAAGTTCATGCCTTTTCTGACGCATCGATGAGAGCCTATGGAGCCTACGTCTATATTCGTTGGGAATCTGCAGAAAGTCTCGTTGTTGACTGCAAAGTTCAAAGCGCCGCGCAAAGCGCAAAATCAGAATACATTTTTCTGATTTTGAACCAAATTGGGAATCTCGAAGCATCTCAAGGCCCTAACAGCACTGTGCCGTAATATTTTGGGACCCCTTTTTACTGTCATAAATTTTTAAAACCCTTTCTACGCCTTTCTTGCAAGACGAGTATTCGGTCTTGTTTCCAGAAAAATCTCTAAGCGTCCGAACTATGTCCGGTAATTTATCTAACTCGCCAATATTGTGGGCTAGTTTCCTTTTATTTATTTGGTCTGCAAAGTCCTTTTTTGGATTAAGGATTATCTTAACCTACCCAGCTAGGTTCTTTTGAAGTATGTCCCTAATTTTGTCTTCCATGTCTTTTTCCGTCAGTATTTTCGAACTCGTCCTTATAGAGGATGGAGGTCCTGCATGATTTCCCATCCTATCTACCAAGTCCTGTTCAGTTATTTTAATGAGGTTTTTAATGGTTGATCGTTAATGGTCTTATGAGGGTTAATTATTCGGATGTCAAACGAATTATTTTCAATTTATTTTTTTAAATTATAGTTTTAAATCTTCGTAAGGTTTTCAATTGGAACTTAATTAATTAATTTGTGTGTTTTGATAGGGATTTCCCAAAAATTATTTTTTATATCCTTTTTAATATTATAAAACTTTACCTTTTTTTTTTAAATTTCTTGATGAGGTTTCCCTCATAGTTTCGATTTGAGCTATTAATTTTTTCTTCGTGTTTTGTAATCAAGGTTTCCTATAAATTTTTCTGGTTTCAAATATTTCTTAACTAGCTTACATTAAAATCTGATTCCTTTTTTTCCCACGCAGCAACGATTCATCCTGTGTGTGGGTCTACTATGAAGCCTACTCTATACGTGAATCTCGTTCCATCTGAACGGGTACTGAAGTGATCACGGACAAGGAACAATTCCTTTAGGAGTAAGTTGTAGGGTTTTTTTTTATCGGAACTTTTGCACTTCCGAATCGCGGTGTTTGGCGTTTCTTAATTGAATGCAGATATAGCCGAACATTGGGATCTTTTTACTGATCTGAACGAGATTCGGAACTTGTGTCCTTTCGCGGTTTTTTCCAGGTCCCTGCTCGGGCGCCAGTTAAAAAAAATTTTTTTTTCAATAAAACTTGCATTGTTCTCAAAATGTATGGTTTTACTAAAACAACTCATCAAGTACTTCAACTACTTTGCAAGACAGTTAAGACAGAACAGAATAGAATAGAAGATTTCCTACACTACAGTTTATAATCGTAAGTTTGAAGAATATGGCAGACTTAAATTACCATTATATAGTATTTATAGTTTGTATGTATGTCTTATATACATTTCCCAAAACTTGAAAGCTTTATAAAATATTTTTACATGCAAGTATGAAAATACATTTGACAATATAGCGAAATATTATGATTTATTAATTTCTATGGCGATACAATGGGGCTCTTTTTGTCTATATCAGATATATTCGCAATGTTCTGTGCGCAGCTCCGTTCCCAGGGCTGGCAGGAATAGCTCCCGCCCGGTCAATACTCCACGGATTCGAGCCGGAGATGGGTAAGTCGGCGCGCCCAAAGCCGGTGTGATTATCGTGCTCCACTGCATTGGTTCCATCGTACTGCGAGTTCTCTAACCGTCCTCCTCGCCGAACTCACCACCCATTAACGTGGGCTCACCCACTACCATCACGTCTTGCGAGGAGAGGGAAAAACTCGGACCGGAGGAGGATCGTTTCTGGTTCGTCAAAGGCGGGGTGATTGCATTCGTTCCACCACCCGAATTTGAACCCTTCCTTTTGCGTCTTTTGTTAGGCGGCCGCTGGGAGCATAGAGCCGCTCTCTGACACCGCTTTCCAGCTGCCGTTGTCAATGTTTGGTTGAGAAGTCATCGTATTGCCACTGTTCAAACCCCTACGATTCATGCCTGTGGTAAATGGTTTCGGGCATTCGCGTCACCCTTTGCAAAAGGCATACAATATTTCAATTCTGAAAGCACAAACACATTTGTGCTTTCCAAACAGCCAACTTCGATAAAAAAAAGGGGGAAAAAAAAACATTTTGTTAATGTTCTTTAAAAAAAAAATAAATTAATCTTTTTTACATTTCGTTTATTTGATTACAGGATTAGAACTGACAATTATGATTCTTATAATTAATAATTACACCTATGCGTCACTCCATCGCTGCCGCGATCTCGGACGCGGTTGCTGCTAATGCTGGCGTCCCTCGATGTCATTGGTAGCTGTTGTTGCTGCTGTAACTTAAATCCATGTCTTCAATACGAATTGGTCAATGCGAGTGCATTGTGTTGATGGTGGATGCACTTGCCATTAAATTCATTGAGCTTGCCAAATATTTGGGTGTTTCTTTCTTTTGGCTTTCCCACGATCACAAGCATAATCAATGCTTACTCAGCGCACGTGTCTTTCGATCCATGCGACCCTTATTGGTGCCACGGCATCATATTGCATCCGGTGCACGGTGCTCTCAATGCGGTATAAGCTCTTTTGCAGTTGTTATTAAGACCTTATGCGCGTGTGGCTAGACTTAGCGTTTTATTAGCTAATTCAGTATTATTTAATATTTGACATTTTAGTTGTTAATTCTAGCTTAAAAAACACCAAATCCCGGGTGTTTCCGGAATTGGCATAACAATTCCGATCGTTCCGTTATATGGTACGATCTGGTATGGTATACAGCTATAGAATATAGTCATCCCGGCCGTTCTGACTTATATACACCTGCAAGGAAAAGGATGTGTGCAATAGGATGTGTGCAAAGTTTCAACTAGTTAGCTCTAAAACTGAGAGACTAGTTTGCGTAGAAACCGACAGACAGACGGACAAGCTCATATCGACTCAGGAGGTAATCCTGATCAAGAGTATATATACTTTATAGGGTCGGAGATGTCTCCTTCACTGCGTTGCACACTTTTACCCAAAATCATAAAACCCTCTGCAAGGGTATAAAAAGTGGTCTCTTTGAGTGCAATGGGGCAGTCGAAGTATGCCACAAAACTAAATCTGGAACCCTACTCGTTAAAACTAAAAATTGACTTTGACAAACTATGGATATATGGATAGGCTACGAGAGCTTACAGGTAAGCCCCTACATCCCCTCCCCCGATGAGGTGCTACAACTGCCTTACATTTGAACATACACATGTACCAGGGTCGTTCAATAAGTCCTTAGAAAATCCGAGTGATGGCGAGTGATTTTTTTGTAAGTACCACTATCGATTGGAAAGCTGTATAAATTTTAGCTTGATCGATAACTTAGGTCAATTTTTATCGTCAATCAAAGTTTATAAAATACACGTGTTTGTAACAATGGACAAAAGCGAGTACAGTGTCATCAAACATCTCCATTTGAAAGGTTTAAGTCCGAAGGATATCAAGGCCGAATTGGATGCAGTTCAAACATCTGCACCTGTGTTTGTGACCGTTTACTATTATAACTTTTACTTCTTTAGTTATTTAGGCCAGTAAATAAACGATATTGAAAAAAAACTCTTGTTTATTTACTCTCTTCGACAGCTTTTTAGGTTATGTGTTTATTGTTTTGATTCGATACAATCGATATGAATTTTAAAGTTATCGATATATATAATATGATATTATATATTATAATAGATATTATTATATTATAAGCGCCCTCTTACTTGGCGGGTATTTTTTGAATTAGAAACATTTATCTTTGACACTTTCCCTTGTGAGAATTCAAAAATAACAATTCAATTGACAGACTTGAAAATTTTATGACTCTATATAAAGCAAAATAAATGGTGTTTTTCTCCTTCATAAGAGTCCAATCTTGCTGCAAAGAATCCGGAGACGAGTATTGAGGATCGGCTTTGTCATCATATCTGCGTTCAGTCGGGATTTGTTCGATTGCAAATTCTCCCTCAGCAATTCTTTCTCTGATAAAGAAATGCTTGTTGGCTATGTGCTTGGTCCTCTGATGGAATTCGGGGTTTTGGGCCAGCCTCATGGCAGCAGTATTATCGAACTGGAGAATCGGGGCTCGGTCCAATCTGTCGATTTCCTGAAACAATCTTTTAAGCCAAATTATTTCTTTTGCAGCTTCATTGGCTGCTACGATCTCAGCCTCTGTAGTAGAAATGGCCACCATGGCCTGCCTTTGACTTTTCCATGAAATTCTCCTGAGACAAACATGATGATGATCCCTGATGTAGATCTCCCAGTCTTCGTGCAGCCACCAAAGTCAGCATCGCTGTAGCATTCGAGGATTCCTTTCTTCTGTTTCCGATAGACTATCCCAACGTTGATTGTTCCGGAAATGTAACGGAAAACCCTCTTTACCTGTGCAATGTTTTCTTTTGTAGGATTTTGAAGCGTTCTTGAAAGAAATCCGATGCTGAAAGCCAAGTCTGGCCTAGTTCCAAGCATGAGGTACATGAGAGCTCCGATGGCTTGGCGATAAGGGAACGCAGTCGTCTCTAATTCTTTCCCTGCTGTCGTAATTTCCAAATTTTTGGAAAGTGGGGTTGAAACAGCTTTGCAATCCGAGAATCTGAATCGCTCCAAAATCCTTGTGGCATATCCTTGTTGACTAATTTTTAGTCCATTTTCTTGTTTCTTGATTTCGAGTTTCTAGAAACACTCCTTGCTTGAGACAATTTTGAACTCTGATTTTAACTCGCCCAAAAATTCTTCCAAATCTTGCGTATCTGTTGCTGCGGCGAGTCCGTCATCTACGTAAACAACGAGTAGAATCTTTTTGCCATTTCTTTCCCTTAGAGACATGGATCTGCCTCGCTGACTTTGAAATTGTGTTTCCGCAGGAAACCTCCGAAGCGTTCTTGCCAACATTTCGGCCCTTGCTTAAGCCCGTAGAGACTCTTCTTCAATCTGCAAACAAGCCCCTGTCCTTGCTCGTATCCCTCAGGTTGTTGCATGCAAATTTCCTTGTCGTCCAATTCACCGTATAGAAAAGTGCTTTCGATTCTCTGGGGAGTCTTGTCAAGTTCCAAGTTTCATTCTGATGTAAGGAATCAATTTCCCTGTCCATTGCCTTTTTCCACTCGACGTTGCTGTTGATGGCTTCATGGAAGAAATCTGGACTCTCCAACATAAAATTCTCGGCTGCTGCTACGTAGTCATCCAGATGCTCCGGTCTCTTCAACTTCGAACGATCCCTCAACCGCATTGATTGAATTTTTCTCTTGTTGTTTTCTTCGTCAAAGCTTGTTTCTACTCCGGTTTCGTAATTGTCTTCCTTTCTGTTTCGGCTGTGTCTTGCTCAAGGAGTGTGCCTTCGTCCTCGCTCTTGTGCAAATTCGCGTCTTCTTCTTCCTTGTCTTCGTCCTCGCTCTGGTGCAAGCTCACGTCTTCTTCTTCCTTGTCTTCTACGACGTCCTTGGATCCAAAATCTTGGAAAGGTAGGTTGACGCCTGGTTCACAGTTGCTGAATTTCTCTTGAAATTTTACATCCCTCGACACGACTACTTTGTGCTTCTCTGGTAAGTAATTACGATACCTCTCATCGCCGTCGTAACCCACCATGTACCCCTTTTCAGCTTTTTCGTCCATCTTCTTCCTTTTTTGGCATGGAATGTGTACATAGCACGTCGATCCTACGATTCGAAGATGTTTGATTCTTGGTTTCTTGCCCAGCCAAAGTTGGTAAGGGCTCAGACCCTTTAACGAAGATTTGCCCGTCCTATTGAGAACGTGCTGACCAACTCGGCCCAAATTGCTTCTGCAAATTTTATTTTTGGATTAGAATACTTGAAAGTTCTCGCCATTTCGACTATCGTTCGATTCTCTCTCTCGACACCACCGTTTTGTTCTGGAGTATACGGTGAGTCGAAAAGTTATACCAGCTTTCTGAAGAGTTACTCTCACTCCTGCACAGTCGAATTCTCCTCCATTGTCGCACAGGAATTCTCGAATTGTGTGCCCTTGTAGCTTGGCGTGAGAAACCATGTGTCGTAGCACGTCCTTGACCTCTGATTTCTGCTTGACGATGTACCCATATCGAAACCTGGTGAAATGATCCTTAAAAACTACCAAATACCTCTTCTTCTGGAAAGAATCCTCAAATGGGCCGCAAACATCGCCTGACATCAATTCTCCTGGCTTCGTCGCTGGTTTCCTCGTTCCAAATGGCAATCGATGCGCCTTTCCAAGGATGCAAGGCTCGCAAAAGCTACTCTCAAGCTTGACTTGCTGACTACTCTCAAGCTCAAGAAAAGAAAGGAAAAGAATTTTTCCATTGACAATCGTTTTGACTTTGATTGTGCCCTGGACCAAAGCTGACAAGGTTTCATTTCCAGCTGCTCTGATCCAACTCGGATTCTCAAACTTCTCAAAATGCTCGAAATACTTCGCAGTCTTCACAACGTGTTTTGTTGCACCGTTGTCTATCCACCAGTCGACCTCTGAGTTTGCCTCTGCTGCAAACACGCCATTGTGGACTGAGACGAGAGTTACCGTTGGTTCTGCACAATTTCCTTGTTCAGCATTCTGGTAGCTCGGCTTCCGACGTCCATCCTTCTTCCATTTTATGCAGTTCCTCACCCAGTGCCCCTTTTTCTTGCAATAGCGGCAGGTATCGAATCTCCGACCAGATGCTCCTGAATCCTGATGATGCTCCTTTTGTGCTGTGGTAGAAAAAGTCTCCTGGCTTTCCTTTTCGTCATTTTCTTTTGTTATAAGATTTCTCTCAAACATGACAATTTGATTAGTTAATTCGTCGAAAGTCTTTTGTCAAGAGCATCCAACTTTGACGGAACGTTTCAAAGGTTTTTGGCAAAATATGTAGCGTTTTACAAACAAGTATTAAATCTGGAAGCTCAGTTTCATTTTTGGCCTTTAAAGTTTGATTTAAATCGTTCCATAGACTACGCAATTTTGCTATGTGGGTTGATACATCGTTACCTGGATTCCAAGAGAAAGCTAAAAACTCGTTGCATATCCTGAATACCTGGTCCTTCGCTGTTGCTTCAAACTGATTTTTCAGGGCTTCCCACGTATCGTGTGCTGTCTCCTTGTCCATGATCTTCTGGTACACCGAGTCCGTGACCGCAGTGGTAATCATGGATTTTGCTGTTGGCCTTACGAAAAAAGTCGCTCTTCTCCGTCGAGAGAGCACCGCCGTGAAAATCTATCAGGTCCCTTATTTTTCTTTTCCAAATCGGCCAATCGGTCGCGCCTGAGAGCTTCGTGACGTGCTTCGCCAAATCCATCGTAATCGATCAAAATTTACTTTTTTCTTTTACTTTAAACTGAACAAAACGTTCCTGGGCCCATAACCTATTATAACTTTTACTTCTTTAGTTATTTAGGCCAGTAAATAAACGATATTTCTTGAAAAACAAACTCTTGTTTATTTACTCTCTTCGACAGCTTTTTAGGTTATGTGTTTATTGTTTTGATTCGATACAATCGATATGAATTTAAAAGGTATCTATATGATATTATGATATTATAAGCGCCCTCTTCCTTGGCGGGTATTTTTTGAATTTGAAACATTTATCTTTAACGATTACAACTGGGTGAACGAATTTAAACGTGGCCGTTTATCCACAAAAGATGAACATCGTTCAGGACGTCCAGTTAAGGTGGCTACTCCTGAAATCATCGACAAAATCCACGATCTGATTTTGGGCGATCGGCGAATCAAAGTGCGCAAATTAGTTAAGGCCACAGGCATATCACAAGGGACATGTTCTTGGTTATCGGGATGTTCTTGGTTATCTGGTCCAGAAGCATCGGATCTGGCGGTAGATAGGTTACGATCACTGAACTGGGGATCAGCTCCCTATGGCCCCTGATGGTCATGTGCCACGACTTGATGCGCATGTAGTCATCATACATGAACTCCAGGATCAGTCTTGCGACGGCGCAAACTTTCTTGAAAAAACGGCTTGCCGTGCTGCGTTATGACCGTGCACTGGTCGCAGTCCAGCGTGATGGACGTGTTGTGGAACGACTCCTTGGCATGCTTCAGCTGAAAGTACAGGTCGGAGACGCCTTCCTCGTAGATACTGCGGAAAAAGCGTGGGATTAGGGTGCGCCCGATCATGTACCGCTTGGGTCCGTCTTCTAGGTAGAAAAGAATCGTCAGCTGGGCGTCGTCCTCGAAGATCTCCGTGGTAAATGAGTCCCACCAACAGTTGTCGCTCTCCTCCTTGCGTTGCTGCAGCCGCTTGTTCAGTTCGAAGACTCGGTGCTCGATATGACTGAAATAGGAGTTGTGCCTTCTGAAGCCCTGGTCGATTCGCTCCATTCGCTGTGGGACACCCATCATCAGATGATTTATCTGATGATTTTTAGTCCATTTTCTTGTTTCTTGATTTCGAGTTTCAAGAAGCACTCCTTGCTTGAGACAATTTTGAACTCTGATTTGAACTCGTCCAAAAATTCTTCCAAATCTTGCGTATCTGTTGCTGCGGCGTGTCCGTCATCTACGTAAACAACGAGTAGAATCTTTTTGCCATTTCTTTCCCTTAGAGACATGGATCTGCCTAGCTGACTTTGAAATTGTGTTTCCGCAGGAAACGTCCGAAGCGTTCTTGCCAACATCTCGGCCCTTGCTTAAGCCCGTAGAGACTCTTCTTCAATCTGCAAACAAGCCCCTGTCCTTGCTCGTATTCCTCAGGTTGTTGCATGCAAATTTCCTTGTCGTCCAATTCACCGTATAGAAAAGTGCTTTCGATTCTCTGGGGAGTCTTGTCATGTTCCAAGTTTCATTCTGATGTAAGGAATCAATTTCCCTGTCCATTGCCTTTTTCCACTCGACGTTGCTGTTGATGGCTTCATGGAAGAAATCTGGACTCTCCAGCATAAAATTCTCGGCTGCTGCTACGTAGTCATCCAGATGCTCCGGTCTCTTCAACTTGGAACGATCCCTCAACCGCATTGATTGCATTTTTCTCTTGTTGTTTTCTTTGTCAAAGCTTGTTTCTACTCCGGTTTCGTAATTGTCTTCCTTTCTGCTTCGGCTGTGTCAAGGAGTGTGTCTTCGTCCTCGCTCTTGTGCAAATTCGCGTCTTCTTCTTCCTTGTCTTCGTCCTCGCTCTGGTGCAAGCTCACGTCTTCTTCTTCCTTGTCTTCTACGACGTCCTTGGATCCAAAATCTTGGAAAGGTAGGTTGACGCCTGGTTCACAGTTGCTGAATTTCTCTTAAAATTTTACATCTCTGGTAAGTAAATACGATACCTCTCATCGCCGTCGTAACCCACCATGTACCCCTTTTCAGCTTTTTCGTCCATCTTCTTCCTTTTTTGGCATGGAATGTGTACATAGCACGTCGATCCTACGATTCGAAGATGTTTGATTCTTGGTTTCTTGCCCAGCCAAAGTTGGTAAGGGCTCAGACCCTTTAACGAAGATTTGCCCGTCCTATTGAGAACGTAGGCTGCTGTGCTGACCAACTCGGACCAAATTGCTTCTGGAAATTTTATTTTTGGATTAGAATACTTGAAAGTTCTCGCCATTTCGACTATCGTTCGATTCTCTCTCTCGACACCACCGTTTTGTTCTGGAGTATACGGTGAGTCGAAAAGTTATACCAGCTTTCTGAAGAGTTACTCTCACTCCTGCACAGTCGACTTCTACTCCATTGTCGCTCAGGAATTCTCGAATTGTGTGCCCGTGTAGCTTGGCGTGAGAAACCATGTGTCGTAGCACGTCCTTGACCTCTGATTTCTGCTTGACGATGTACCCATATCGAAACCTGGTGAAATGATCCTTAAAAACTACCAAATACCTCTTCTTCTGGAAAGAATCCTCAAATGGGCCGCAAACATCGCCTGACATCAATTCTCCTGGCTTCGTCGCTGGTTTCCTCGTTCCAAATGGCAATCGATGCGCCTTTCCAAGGATGCAAGGCTCGCAAAAGCTACTCTCAAGCTTGACTTGCTGACTACTCTCAAGCTCAAGAAAAGAAAGGAAAAGAATTTTTCCATTGACAATCGTTTTGACTTTGATTGTGCCCTGGACCAAAGCTGACAAGGTTTCATTTCCAGCTGCTCTGATCCAACTCGGATTCTCAAACTTCTCAAAATGCTCGAAATACTTCGCAGTCTTCACAACGTGTTTTGTTGCACCGTTGTCTATCCACCAGTCGACCTCTGAGTTTGCCTCTGCTGCAAACACGCCATTGTGGACTGAGACGAGAGTTACCGTTGGTTCTGCACAATTTCCTTGTTCAGCATTCTGGTAGCTCGGCTTCCGACGTCCATCCTTCTTCCATTTTATGCAGTTCCTCACCCAGTGCCCCTTTTTCTTGCAATAGCGGCAGGTATCGAATCTCCGACCAGATGCTCCTGAATCCTGATGATGCTCCTTTTGTGCTGTGGTAGAAAAAGTCTCCTGGCTTTCCTTTTCGTCATTTTCTTTTGTTCTAAGATTTCTCTCAAACATGACAATTTGATTAGTTAATTCGTCGAAAGTCTTTTGTCAAGAGCATCCAACTTTGACGGAACGTTTCAAAGGTTTTTGGCAAAATATGTAGCGTTTTACAAACAAGTATTAAATCTGGAAGCTCAGTTTCATTTTTGGCCTTTAAAGTTTGATTTAAATCGTTCCATAGACTACGCAATTTTGCTATGTGGGTTGATACATCGTTACCTGGATTCCAAGAGAAAGCGAAAAACTCGTTGCATATCCTGAATACCTGGTCCTTCGCTGTTGCTTCAAACTGATTTTTCAGGGCTTCCCACGTATCGTGTGCTGTCTCCTTGTCCATGATCTTCTGGTACACCGAGTCCGTGACCGCAGTGGTAATCATGGATTTTGCTGTTGGCCTCACGAAAAAAGTCGCTTTTCTCCGTCGAGAGAGCACCGTCGTGAAAATCTATCAGGTCCCTTATTTTTCTTTTCCAAATCGGCCAATCGGTCGCGCCTGAGAGCTTCATGACGTGCTTCGCCAAATCCATCGTAATCGATCAAAACTGAACAAAACGTTCCTGGGCCCATAACCTATTGTAACTTTTACTTCTTTAGTTATTTAGGCCAGTAAATAAACGATATTTCTTGAAAAAAAAAACTCTTGTTTATTTACTCTCTTCGACAGCTTTTTAGGTTATATGTTTATTGTTTTGATTCGATACAATCGATATGAATTTAAAAGTTATCGATATGATATTATGATATTATAAGCGCCCTCTTACTTGGCGGGTATTTTTTGAATTATAAACATTTATCTTTAACACTTTCCCTTGTGAGAATTCAAAAATAACAATTCAATTGAAAGACTTGAAAATTTTATGACTCTATATAAAGCAAAATAAATGGTGTTTTTCTCCTTCAGAAGAGTCCAATCTTGCTGCAAAGAATCCGGAGACGAGTATTGAGGATCGGCTTTGTCATCATATCTGCGTTCAGTCGGGATTTGTTCGATTCCAAATTCTCCCTCAGCATTTCTTTCTCTGATGAAGAAATGCTTGTTGGCTATGTGCTTGGTCCTGTGATGGAATTCGGGGTTTTGGGCCAGCCTCATGGCAGCAGTATTATCGAACTGGAGAATCGGGGCTCGGTCCAATCTGTCGATTTCCTGAAACAATCTTTTAAGCCAAATTATTTCTTTTGCAGCTTCATTGGCTGCTACGATCTCAGCCTCTGTAGTAGAAATGGCCACCATGGCCTGCCTTTGACTTTTCCATGAAATTGCTCCTGAGACAAACATGATGATGATCCCTGATGTAGATCTCCCAGTCTTCGTGCAGCCACCAAAGTCAGCATCGCTGTAGCATTCGAGGATTCCTTTCTTCTGTTTCCGATAGACTATCCCAACGTTGATTGTTCCGGAAATGTAACGGAAAACCCTCTTTACCTGTGCAATGTTTTCTTTTGTAGGATTTTGAAGCGTTCTTGAAAGAAATCCGATGCTGAAAGCCAAGTCTGGCCTAGTTCCAAGCATGAGGTACATGAGAGCTCCGATGGCTTGGCGATAAGGGAACGCAGTCGTCTCTAATTCTTTCCCTGCTGTCGTAATTTCCAAATTTTTGGAAAGTGGGGTTGAAACAGCTTTGCAATCCGAGAATCTGAATCGCTCCAAAATCCTTGTGGCATATCCTTGTTGACTAATTTTTAGTCCATTTTCTTGTTTCTTGATTTCGAGTTTCTAGAAACACTCCTTGCTTGAGACAATTTTGAACTCTGATTTTAACTCGCCCAAAAATTCTTCCAAATCTTGCGTATCTGTTGCTGCGGCGAGTCCGTCATCTACGTAAACAACGAGTAGAATCTTTTTGCCATTTCTTTCCCTTAGAGACATGGATCTGCCTCGCTGACTTTGAAATTGTGTTTCCGCAGGAAACCTCCGAAGCGTTCTTGCCAACATTTCGGCCCTTGCTTAAGCCCGTAGAGACTCTTCTTCAATCTGCAAACAAGCCCCTGTCCTTGCTCGTATCCCTCAGGTTGTTGCATGCAAATTTCCTTGTCGTCCAATTCACCGTATAGAAAAGTGCTTTCGATTCTCTGGGGAGCCTTGTCAAGTTCCAAGTTTCATTCTGATGTAAGGAATCAATTTCCCTGTCCATTGCCTTTTTCCACTCGACGTTGCTGTTGATGGCTTCATGGAAGAAATCTGGACTCTCCAACATAAAATTCTCGGCTGCTGCTACGTAGTCGTCCAGATGCTCCGGTCTCTTCAACTTCGAACGATCCCTCAACCGCATTGATTGAATTTTTCTCTTGTTGTTTTCTTCGTCAAAGCTTGTTTCTACTCCGGTTTCGTAATTGTCTTCCTTTCTGTTTCGGCTGTGTCTTGCTCAAGGAGTGTGCCTTCGTCCTCGCTCTTGTGCAAATTCGCGTCTTCTTCTTCCTTGTCTTCGTCCTCGCTCTGGTGCAAGCTCACGTCTTCTTCTTCCTTGTCTTCTACGACGTCCTTGGATCCAAAATCTTGGAAAGGTAGGTTGACGCCTGGTTCACAGTTGCTGAATTTCTCTTGAAATTTTACATCCCTCGACACGACTACTTTGTGCTTCTCTGGTAAGTAATTACGATACCTCTCATCGCCGTCGTAACCCACCATGTACCCCTTTTCAGCTTTTTCGTCCATCTTCTTCCTTTTTTGGCATGGAATGTGTACATAGCACGTCGATCCTACGATTCGAAGATGTTTGATTCTTGGTTTCTTGCCCAGCCAAAGTTGGTAAGGGCTCAGACCCTTTAACGAAGATTTGCCCGTCCTATTGAGAACGTGCTGACCAACTCGGCCCAAATTGCTTCTGCAAATTTTATTTTTGGATTAGAATACTTGAAAGTTCTCGCCATTTCGACTATCGTTCGATTCTCTCTCTCGACACCACCGTTTTGTTCTGGAGTATACGGTGAGTCGAAAAGTTATACCAGCTTTCTGAAGAGTTACTCTCACTCCTGCACAGTCGAATTCTCCTCCATTGTCGCACAGGAATTCTCGAATTGTGTGCCCTTGTAGCTTGGCGTGAGAAACCATGTGTCGTAGCACGTCCTTGACCTCTGATTTCTGCTTGACGATGTACCCATATCGAAACCTGGTGAAATGATCCTTAAAAACTACCAAATACCTCTTCTTCTGGAAAGAATCCTCAAATGGGCCGCAAACATCGCCTGACATCAATTCTCCTGGCTTCGTCGCTGGTTTCCTCGTTCCAAATGGCAATCGATGCGCCTTTCCAAGGATGCAAGGCTCGCAAAAGCTACTCTCAAGCTTGACTTGCTGACTACTCTCAAGCTCAAGAAAAGAAAGGAAAAGAATTTTTCCATTGACAATCGTTTTGACTTTGATTGTGCCCTGGACCAAAGCTGACAAGGTTTCATTTCCAGCTGCTCTGATCCAACTCGGATTCTCAAACTTCTCAAAATGCTCGAAATACTTCGCAGTCTTCACAACGTGTTTTGTTGCACCGTTGTCTATCCACCAGTCGACCTCTGAGTTTGCCTCTGCTGCAAACACGCCATTGTGGACTGAGACGAGAGTTACCGTTGGTTCTGCACAATTTCCTTGTTCAGCATTCTGGTAGCTCGGCTTCCGACGTCCATCCTTCTTCCATTTTATGCAGTTCCTCACCCAGTGCCCCTTTTTCTTGCAATAGCGGCAGGTATCGAATCTCCGACCAGATGCTCCTGAATCCTGATGATGCTCCTTTTGTGCTGTGGTAGAAAAAGTCTCCTGGCTTTCCTTTTCGTCATTTTCTTTTGTTATAAGATTTCTCTCAAACATGACAATTTGATTAGTTAATTCGTCGAAAGTCTTTTGTCAAGAGCATCCAACTTTGACGGAACGTTTCAAAGGTTTTTGGCAAAATATGTAGCGTTTTACAAACAAGTATTAAATCTGGAAGCTCAGTTTCATTTTTGGCCTTTAAAGTTTGATTTAAATCGTTCCATAGACTACGCAATTTTGCTATGTGGGTTACCTGGATTCCAAGAGAAAGCGAAAAACTCGTTTCATATCGTGAATACCTGGTCCTTCGCTGTTGCTTCAAACTGATTTTTCAGGGCTTCCCACGTATCGTGTGCTGTCACCTTGTCCATGATCTTCTGGTACACCGAGTCCGGGACCGCAGTGGTAATCATGAATTTATAGCTTACAAAAAAAGTCGCTCTTCTCCTTGTGCTTCTTTTCATCTGCTGTTGAGGCACCTTCTGGTAATGGATCCGGACGATCTTTCCGTCCAACGAGTCGAGAGCACCGTCGTGAAATCTATCAGGTCCCTTATTTTTCTTTTCCAAATCGGCCAATCGGTCGCGCCTGAGAGCTTCGTGACGTGCTTCGCCAAATCCATCGTAATCGAGCAAAATGTACTTTTTTCTTTTACTTTAAACTGAACAAAACGTTCCTGGGCCCATAACCTATTATAACTTTTACATCTTTAGTTATTTAGGCCAGTAAATTTTATTTTAGGCCGTCAGCCAATCGGGTACAACAGGGGGAGAAACGCATGAGCTCATGTGCCGTAACTGTGTACACCGATGGTAGTGCGACTTTACTCTCCACGTGAGGGCGGCTGGTAACAGGTCCCGGTAAGGTCATGTCTCTGCCGAGGACGCTGGCGAACTGTAGTCGGGCGGGGAGAAGAAAACTCCCTTCCTCAAATTACCCCAATCCAAGGTGGAACAGCATATACCGAGGGATGCATGTCCGGGGGATGCACGGACGTTAATATGCGGACTCTGGGGGACCGGCCGACCCCTCAGTTTTAATCAGGCTTATCATGACAAGCGGGCTATGTCATGATGGACGAACCCCTTCCCGCCTACTCGTGGGTCCAAAAATAAACTGCAATATTAAAACAAAAACAAATAGTGGAGAACGGAACTCCCTAAGAAAGTCCGAAAATGGGATCACAGATCCGTCAATCTCCAAGGCAGATAGAGGCCAAAGAGATGCTGGGACGGCGAAGCTCCACACTGAGGGACAACATCCGGAGGCGAGCGGCGCCGGTGTAGGGGGAGATGCCAAGGCACCGACCCTCAAAACGGGGCCCACTATGGGACCACCGAACGGTGTGGGGGCAAGATCCCAGGATCGAGCTCCTCTCGCATCGGCGGCACCCCTAAGGAAGGCCCCGGTCCGACGACTGCTGGCCCCCTGCAGCGGAAGGGCTCCTATAAGGATAGGAGGAGAGCGGCCTTCATCCTGATGAGGGCAGACCCATCGGCGGAATCCAATCCCGATCAGGCTGAAATAATAAAGTGGGCGAGAGAGATCCTGCCTGACTTTCAGCCAGCAAGAGCGGGGGCCAGATTGGACCCAAAGAAGCTGACAGGAGTAGGCGACTCTGCCAAGGAGAGTGCACAGAGTGCGAAAAGGCAGAGGTCGACCGACGGTGGAGCGCCCCTAGCTAAGAAGAAGAAGGTGCAGACACAGCAAAGCAACAGATCCTTCGCCGAAGTTACTAAGGGCAGGACCATCATTGGGGTCGTTGATAATGGCTCCAAAGATGGCCTGATCCCCAAAAGAGCTTTGGCGGAAGGTGGTGAACGAGCTGCATGGACGCTTCATGGAGGAGATGCTCAAGAGCGGAGGACCCCCACCGGACTGCGAAGATGCAGGGTGGTACCAGGGTAGCATCAAGGTGATAGCGTGCCAAGATGCGAGGTCTGTAAGCCTCTACAACCGAATGATTGCGTCGCTTGGGGAGGTTTACCCAGGAGCCAGTCTGGAGGCGGTGGACTGGGACAAGATCCCCAGCAAACCGAGGGCCCGCGTATGGCTGACAGAGAAGCCGGCGGACCCTGCCACCATTCTGGCCATGCTCAAAATGTGTAATTCCACACTCCCTACGGCGGACTGGAGAGTCGCCAAGGTGGAGGAAGCAGTGGGACTGAGAAGGCAGGTTGTCCTCACTCTAAATGAGGAGACTGCGAAGATCCTGGAGGGTGCTGGCAGCCGTATCAAATACGGATTCGAGCACTTTGCGGTGAGGATCTACAAGTCGGATGCGAAGAGTAAGCCTGGAGGCATCGACTTGGAGATGGACGCACAAGAGTTAGACTTGGGGGAACCGACCGAAGAGGTCCGCCCAGAAGGAATGTCAGATGTGGAGGAGGACATTCTGGAAGGGTACACCTCAGAGGAGAGTGACCTGGCGAGGGCTCTTGGTGGCGTCGGTATGGAGGAGGACTCATTGCTGGGCTCCGACACCGAGGCGGAGGTTACTGTGGTGGAGAATCTAAAGGATGTCCCTGACATTCCTGCAGATAAACCTCCATCACAGTAAGGTGGCTTCCGCCGCCCTCCTGCTCCATCTTTCAGAGAGTGGAGCTGACGTGGCCCTCATCCAAGAACCCTGGATCCACGGAGACAGGATTCTAGGTTTGGGGGCGTCGGACTTCAGGCTGTACACAGCCGATGTAACAGGTAAAAAGCGAGCATGCATACTCGCAAAGAAAAGCCTTAATACCTTCTTGCTACCAAATTTCAGCAATGAAGATCACGTAGCCGCATCGATAGAGGGCCCAGGCGGCCATCTAAGAATATGCTCGGCATATATGGGTCATGACCACTTAGGACCTCCACCGCACTCGCTACTCAGGCGGCTTGTGGAAGACAGCGAAAGGAAGGAAATCGACCTAATAATAGGATGCGATGCCAACGCTCATGACAATCAGTGGGGAAGCACTGACACAAACGAGAGGGGTGAGTCAATCTTCGATTTTATCCTCAGCTCTAAGCTTCTAGTTGGTAACAGAGGTTCAGAACCCACCTTCGTCGTCAAGAACAGAAGGGAGGTCCTTGATGTCACATTATTCTCGCACTCCCTGGCTGATGCAATCACCAGCTGGAGAGTCCTTGACAAACACTCATTTTCAGACCATCGCTATATTGAGATAGTAGTATATTTTGAAAACTTCACCAAGCAAGCAGTTCGAAATCCTAGAAAGGCAAACTGGGAGCTCTATAAAAATATACTAGATAGATCCTTAGGCGAACCGCCTTCAGAGACCATTGAGACCTATGAGGGGCTCAACGCCATGGTAGACAAGCTTATTGCGACTAGTGCAAAAGCTTACCATAAGGCCTGCCCCAAGAAAAGAATAGGTAGCAACAGATCCAAGAAGCCTCCGTGGTGGACCTCGTCTTTAGCCCCCTACAAAAAAAATGCACGTAGGGCCTTCAACCACGCGCACCGTACCAACACAGTCGAGGCGTGGGAAACCTATAAAGCTGAACTTAGGCAATATAACAAAGAATTGCGCAAGGCAAAGAGGGTTGCCTGGGCCAATTTCTGCACCAACATTCAGGAGACATCAGAGGCCGCCCGCCTAAGAAAGATTCTCTCTACTACAGCCCCCATCGCAGGTTACATTAAGAACACGGAGGGGCGCTGGACAACCTCAAGCCAGAAGTCCCTGGAGACCCTTATCAACGCACACTTCCCGGGTTGCTCATCGGAAGGAACAACCCAGGTGATGCGTAGCCAGGGTCACCAGGGCCCACTCAACTACCTACTTAGTGACAGAAATCTTAAATGGGCAATAGACAGTTTTAAACCCTTCCAATCTCCGGGACCGGACGGTATTCTAACATAAGGAAATGGATTAAGAAAATCTTCAGCACAGTCTTCACTACTGGTATGATACCAAAGGCGTGGCTGTGCACGAAGGTTGTATTCATACCCAAGGCGGGGAAACCATCCCACTGCACCCCCAAGGACTTCAGACCTATAAGTCTGTCTTCCTTCCTCCTTAAGACTATGGAAAGACTCCATCTACAACTAAACATTAACCCAAATGACATCTCATGCTCTCAGCATGCTTACAAAAGGGGCCGATCAACAGAAACAGCCCTGCACGATATCACTATGATCGCCGAACGAGCGATCAACTCTAAGGAATACGCACTTGTGGCTTTTCTAGACATAGAAGGGGCCTTCAACAACATCTTGCCGTGCTCAATAATCGACGCACTGACGGGACTTGGAATAGACAACCGATCAACTCACCTAATACGGCAGATCCTGGTTAACAGGAGTGTCGAGGCTACTCTTGGAGGTTCGACTATTCGAAGATACGTCAAGAGGGGCACCCCGCAAGGAGGTGTACTCTCACCACTACTCTGGAACGTGGCGGTTAACAGCCTACTGCGATCCTTAGAGGGTGGCGGCTGTAAGATCATTGCGTACGCGGACGATGTTGCTATTGCCTTCGTTGGGAAATTCCCACAGACGCTATGCGACCTAATGACAGGGAAGCTCGAAGTTCTGTCTGCCTGGGCGCAAAGGAACGGGCTGGGAGTCAATCCGTCTAAGACAGAGCTCGTGCTGTTTACCAGGAAGTACAAAATACCTAACCTAAGACTTCCGAAGCTCCTAGGAGAAACACTAGTTCTTAGTGATAGTGCGAAGTACCTAGGCATCACACTAGACAGGAAACTGGACTGGAAGCTGAACACCGCTGATAGGACTAAGAAAGCGGCAATAGCACTCTATGCCTGCCGCAAGGCGGTAGGCCTGAAATAGGGAATGTCCCCCAATATGGTCAGATGGTTATACACAGCGGTCATCACACCAATCTTATTCTATGGTGTTGTAGTCTGGTGGCCCGCCCTGGACAACTCCACATGCAGGGAAAAGTTCACGAAGTCGCAGCGCATGGCGGAAGTCTGCATAACAGGCAGTCTACGCACTTCGCCTAGTGATGTCCTTGACACTATCCTCGACCTACTACCAGTGGAACTGATGGGGGTAAAGACAGCCACTCTGGCCGCAATAAGACTGCGAAAGGCAATCTATGGAGTAAGAATAGTTTCGGTCATACCAGACTGGACCTACATCATTTCATGCCTGAGGGGGGTACGGAGTTCTGTGTGCCCGTCGACCAACCCACCACTAACTTCAAAATCTTAATCCCCTCTAGGGAGGAATGCCCGGATACCGGGACCGGAGGGCTCCATTCATATCTACACAGATGGATCAAAACTTAACGGCCAGGTTACTTTTGTGAGTATCAGGTCAGGTTACTTTTGTGATGCGGTTACTTTTGTGAGCATCTGAGCCTAAAGGAATCCTTCAGTCTCCCCGACCACTGTATTGTTTTCCAGGCTGAGGTAGTAGCCATTAAGAAGGCACTGGAATCCCCAGCTCAAAGGGGCAATCGGGGTTCAATATGTATCTTCTCAGATAGTCAGGCAGCGCTCAAGGCACTTGACGGATTCTCATCCAACTCCAGGACAGTCAATGACTGTCGCAGATCTCTCAACGAGATGGCTGAACAGCATGACATCTACCTCATTTGGGTTCCCGGTCACAGGGACCACGAGGGAAACTGTGCTGCAGATGAACTAGCTAGAGCAGGGACTACCAACCCTCTCCTACCGGAGAAAGAACTTGTAGGCATACCCATGGCTACTTGCAGGCTAAAGTGCAGGGAGTTTTTCGACCTGGCAGCCAATAGGAAATGGAGTAATCTCCAGACCTGTAGAACATCACGTCTGATCTGGCCGACACGCTCTCAGAAAAGATCGGCGAGACTTATTGCTCTCACCAGAACAGAGTGCAGCCTAGCGATTGGGGCAATTACTAGGCACTGGCTGATAGGCGAACACGCGGCCAGGCTTGCAGTCCCTCACAATGATTTCTGCAGGAGCTGCAGGGATGAAGAGGAGGTAGAATCGGTAACGCACCTCTTATGCTACTGCCCGGCACTCCGACGCAGTAGACTCAAACACTTCGGGTCCGAAGAACTCTCGGACCTTAACGATCTCTCAGAGATTTCTCCACGCGGATTGGTTGCCTTCATTAAAAAAGCAGGCTGGGACCATGGGCCGCCACAGATAGTATAGGCATATATAGGGGGGAAGGGGGGGGTAGCATCTCGGTGAAACCCTTGCTCCAGCGGCAACACAAGGAGCCCTAGCGGCTCAAGTGGGAGCGAGGGGGTCTTCTATGTCCCCCTTGCATCACCGCCCTAACCTAACCTAACCTAGGCCAGTAAATAAACGATATTTCTTGAAAAACAAACTCTTGTTTATTTACTCTCTTCGACAGCTTTTTAGGTTATGTGTTTATTGTTTTGATTCGATACAATCGATATGAATTTAAAAGTTATCTATATGATATTATAATATTATAAGCGCCCTCTTCCTTGGCGGGTATTTTTTGAATTTGAAACATTTATCTTTAACGATTACAACTGGGTGAACGAATTTAAACGTGGCCGTTTATCCACAAAAGATGAACATCGTTCAGGACGTCCAGTTAAGGTGGCTACTCCTGAAATCATCGACAAAATCCACGATCTGATTTTGGGCGATCGGCGAATCAAAGTGCGCAAATTAGTTAAGGCCTCAGGCATATCACAAGGGACAATCGCTTCAATCTTATCTTATATAGTAACATATCAACAAAATTTCTTTAAGTGTATATCAGTAAATTTTGTAAACCAATTTTGTAAACCGAAGCTGAAGCCTTTTGTATTGAAATTCGTAATCCAGCTGCAAATTGCATCATTCCAATTTTTGTAAAAACATAAACATTTAATTTTTCAATTCGGCTGAAAACAGTCTCATTTAAGATTTCCAATTTCTAAGAGCCACTTCAGATTGAAAACCAAAACAATATTTTGGTAAACAGAATCCCGACTCAAATCTTTCTCACTCCTTTTAAGTGAAATAAAACTAAACAGCTCAAACCATTCTTAAATGGGCATCCACTTCACAGGAAATTTCACATTTTCTTGTCACCTCGATTAATTGAGACCCAAAGTCTTCCACGTCAACTGACACCTCAAGTAATAGGTTCCGACTCAATCGATTTCCTTCAGAAAACAAAGCCTCTCTGAGAGAAAAGCTTCTTTCGAGCTTTGATCTGCAAAAAGCTTCAGCAAGGGTAGCTATAAAAGGGACTTAGAGCCCCAAAGTTAAGTTAGTTCTGAAACTCCAAAAATTCTAAGTAGTTTTAAAAATCACACTGTATCAAAAACGGAACTCAAATAAAAATATATTTTTTTTCAAACTATTTTTGAAGAAGATATTTAATTGGCGCAGTCGGTAGGATGTGTAAAAGTGACCAGTGATCAATCGAGATCATAGAACATCGTTGAAGTATTTTGTGCTAATGCAACTGCAGCCTTAATACTAACCGCGAGTGTTAATCGCTATTCACATCCGCAAAAGAACTTACGTGTTAGTTTCAATTTGTAGCCCACTTTTCGAAGTGTGACTGCTACCGAAAATATACAAAACACAAAAACTTAAAATAAATTAGTAGCCCGCTTTCATAGTGTGACCGCTACCGAAACAAATAAGAAATACGAACATTACAATGGCCGAACCAGTAGCACAAGTCCAGTTACTCTCCGAGCTACACCTTAATCAGGCTTTAAGCCAGATTAGGCAAGTTCCCAATTTTAATGGAAGCACCAGGGAATTAAGTGCATTCATCAGACGGATCGAATACATTTTAAATTTGTATCCATCAACTGATCCGCGTCAAACAGCTGTATTCTTCAGTGCAATCGAGATGCAATTATCAGGAGATGCCCAGCGAGTGTCACAGATATCAGCAGCAACCAATTGGCCCGATCTAAGGATTGCTCTCATCGATGAGTATAAAACCCAAACCCCATGCGAGGAATTACTAAGACGACTCTACAATACCCCTTTCAATGGAAGCATTCGTAAGTTCGTCGAGGATCTAGAATATAAAATATTTGTCATAACAAACAAATTGTCGTTAGAAAATAACAATTTAAATACAATGATTTATAATAATGCCATGAATAATACTGTAAAAGATGTAATAATGAGAAAACTTCCTGACAGGTTATTCATGACATTAGCAAGGCACGATATAACTACAGTCAGTAAACTTAAACAAGTAGCACAACAAGAAGGTTGTTATGATTCTGGTTCTGATAAAGTTAAATCACAACATAATTCAAAACAAAACGGACAAGATAGGAGAAATTATCAAAGAAATAATAATTTCCAAAGAAATAATTCCTTTTATAATAATAATAATCAACAAAATTATAATCAGCAAAGTAACTATAGACAACCAAATAATTTCAATCAACAACAATTTCAACAGGAATTGCAGCAAAATTTAAATCATGGTAGAGCTCAGAATCCTATGAATTATCAACAGCCAACATCTTCTTTACAAGGTTATAATTCTAACAAACCAGTGAAAAGACAGCGTGAATATTCAAGCGATCAATCTAGAATGGAAATCGAAAATTTTCATCAAATAGCCTCGGATCCAATAGAAGAAATAGAAATCCTTACATCAGAATAACTATTAACAATCGCGCATTTAAATGTGTAATAGATACCGGAAGTTCAATAAACCTAATAAAAGAAAATTATTTTAATTTCCCACAAACATTAAAAACGTTAGAAGTGCACACAATTAATGGTGTAATTAAATTAAATAAGTCCGTAAATTTTAAATCAAGTAAACTTTGTCCGATCGATCAACCATTTTGGGTTCACAATTTTTCGCAAAAATATGACATATTGATAGGAAGAGAGTATTTAGAAGCATGTGAAGCAATTATTAATTATAAACAGGAAACAGTCACTTTGAGCGGATTTGTTTTTTCCATGATATATAACCACGAAGATTTCAAGAATTCCGAAATTGAAACATTGGAAGATTATCTCAGTCCACCTTCATCTGAGGATATATCTTTTAATTTTGCAATTAATAATGACTTAGAAGAAAATAATAAATTTCGAATAAATCATCTTAATAAAGAAGAAAGAACTAAATTAAATAACATTTTATTTGAATTTAGGGATATCCAGTACAGGGAAGGTGAAAATTTGACCTTTACCAGTGCTATAAAACATTCAATCCAAACCAAACATGAAGATCCTATTTACAAAAAACCTTATAAATACCCCCAAGCTTATGATCAAGAAGTAGAAGTCCAAATTAAAGAAATGATGAATCAGGGAATAATACGTAAATCGAAATCCCCTTATTGTTCTCCAATATGGATAGTCCCAAAGAAAGAAGATGCATCAGGTAAAAAGAAATTCCGAATAGTAATAGACTATCGAAGTCTAAATGAAATAACTATTGATGATAAGTATCCGATACCAGTTATGGATGAAATACTTGACAAACTTGGAAAGTGTCAATATTTTACAACAATTGACCTTGCCAAGGGTTTCCATCAAATTCAAATGGATGAAAATTCTATTTCAAAAACAGCTTTTTCTACTAAAAATGGACATTACGAATACACACGAATGCCATTTGGTCTGAAAAATGCGCCTGCATCTTTCCAACGTTGCTTGAACAATTTATTAGAAGATTTAATATACCAGCATTGCCTTGTTTACATGGATGACATAATTATATTTTCTACTTCATTAGAAGAACACATATTGTCCATAAAAAAGGTGTTTTCAAAACTTCGAGAAGCTAATCTTAAACTTCAACTTGACAAATGTGAGTTTATGAAAAAGGAAACTGAATTCCTTGGACATATAATAACAACAGAAGGAATAAAGCCAAACCCCCAAAAAATTGAGGCAATACAAAAATTTCCAATACCAAAAACCCAAAAAGAAATAAAATCATTTTTAGGTCTCTGTGGATTTTATAGAAAATTCATACCTGATTTTGCTAAAATTGCAAAACCTATGACTGTAAACTTAAAGAAAGGTTCCACTATAAATTCAACCAATAAAGAATATTTAGAAGCATTTGAGAAATTAAAACTTCTTATTACATCAGACCCAATTTTAATTTACCCTAACTTTGAAAAATTATTTTCCTTAACAACAGATGCTAGCAATGTCGCCGTAGGCGCAGTATTATCGCAAAATCATAAACCTATTTGTTATGCAAGTAGAACTCTTAATGAACATGAAATTAATTATTCAGCAATAGAAAAAGAGCTTCTGGCTATAGTCTGGGCCACTAAATATTTTAGGTCTTATCTCTTTGGTAGAAAATTCGAAATCCTTAGCGATCATAGACCATTAGTTTGGCTTCATAATATAAAAGAACCAAACATGAAACTACAAAGATGGAGAATAAAATTAAACGAGTTTGACTTCACTATTAAATATTTGCCGGGAAAGGAAAACCAGGTAGCTGATGCTCTGTCAAGAGTGAAGCTAGAAGAAAATTTTTTAGGAGAAACACCGGATAATACCGAGTCATTACCCACAATAGCAACAGTTCATAGTGCACATGAAGACAATCAGAATTATATAAAAATAACGGAAAGACCTTTAAACTATTACAATAGACAAATTGAATTTCATAGAGGAAACTCAAATGAAGTCAAATTGAGCCAATACTTTCATAAAACCAACCTTAAAATAATTTATAAAGAAATGACCCATGAATATGCAAAAGAATTAATTAAAGAATATTTGTGCTCTAAAAAAAAGTGTTATTTATTTTCCTTGTGAAATGGACTTCATAATATTTCAAAATGCTTATATAGAAATCATCAGCCCAAACAACTTAACCAAAGTTATGAAAACTAGTACAATATTAACAGATGTCCAAACATTCGCCGAATTCAAGGAAATTGTCCTTAAAGCTCACGTAGAATTATTACATCCAGGAATAGAAAAACAAACAAGCCTTTTTAAAGAAAAATATTATTTTCCCGATTATCAGAGATTAATTCAGAATATTATAAATGAGTGTGAAATTTGTAACCTTGCTAAAACAGAACACAGAGATACAAAACTTACATTTGAATTAACCCCAGAAACCTTTAACCCCAGAGAAAAATATGTTATAGATATTTACATGATCGATAATAAACAATTCTTATCTTGCATTGATATTTATTCCAAATATGCTGCTTTAATAAATGTCAACAGTAGGGATTGGTTAGAAGCAAAAAGGGCATTACTCATGATATTTAATGTAATGGGTAAACCAAAAGAAATTAAAGCCGACAAAGACTCTGCATTTATGTGCTCAGCATTGCAACTTTGGCTGCAATCAGAAGATGTAAGAATAACTATAACCACAAGTAAAAATGGCGTTTCTGACATAGAGAGATTTCATAAAACTATTAATGAAAAATTAAGAATTATAAATTGTGAACGGAATCCTGAAAATATAATTACTAAATTTGAAACAATCGTTTATATTTATAATCATAAAACAAAACATAGCTCTACAGGTAGAACACCAGCAGACATTTTTATTTTCGCCGGAACTCCAAGTTATAATATTCAAGTGAATAAAATAAAGAAAATAAACAAGCTTAATAAAAATCGTCATACATTCGATATTGATACTAGGTATAGACAAGCTCCACTTATAAAATCTAAAACAACAAATCCTTTTAGGAAGACAGGCCAAATTACACAAACTGACGAAAAACATTATGTAGAAAAAAATAGAGGTAGAGAAATCACACACTATAAATCGAAATTTAAAAAGAAAAAGAAAATTAATACCAGCAAATATAATAATTCCAGATTTCCACCGGAAGATAACCCAGCTTAATAAAATTATCTTTTATATAATAACTTTATTATGTCTTATATATCACGCCATGTGTCAGAACATAGATATCAATCCAATTCAAGCAAAAAATGGATACTTAATTTTCCAAACAGGTAACATAGATCTGCCCACTAATTATGAATATCATTGTCTCACAGTCAATTTAACTAAAACTGAACAAACTTATAAAAATCTAATGGAACAAACACGAGAATTTGAACATTTGGATCAAATTCAATATCTAAAAGAAAAATTAAATAGAGAAATGAATGGAATAAAAATTGCTCAACGAAACAAAAGAGGACTTGCAAATTTTGTAGGTACCTTTTATAAATATTTATTTGGCACATTGGATCAACAAGATAGGGAAGAATTAGAATCAAAAATTGATAACTTGTCCGAAAATAGTATACAGATCAACGAATTAAATAAAGTTATTGATGCAATTAATAAAGGAATAGAAACAGTAAATCGTTTAAATGAAAACCAAAATGAAAACCAAAGGTTAGCAATCCTTATTTTCAATTTACAAGAATTTACAGAATACATAGAAGACATTGAATTAGGAATGCAATTTACAAGATTAGGCATATTCAACCCAAAGCTCCTAAAACATGACCCGCTTAAACATATTAATTCAGAAAAATTGTTAAATATTAAAACATCTACTTGGTTACAAGTTAATACTAACGAAATATTGATAATTTCTCATATTCCTCGTACTATTATTAAAACCCCCATTTACAAAATTTTACCGTATCCGGATCAGAATCAGAATATAATAACCGAAACATTGCATGATAAATATTACATAAAAAATCAGCAAGTCTTTAAAGTAAAAACAAAAGAAATAGTAAATAATAAATGTATAATAGGTCTCTTAAGACAAACAAATACAGAATGTAGATATACAAAAATGTACAAGAACTTCGAATTAAATTATATTGAACCCAACATTATAATAACATGGAATTTACCAAAAACTTTGTTAAATCAGAATTGTATAAATAAAGATCTAATAGCAGAAGGAAACAATATAATAAAAGTATTCAACTGTTCTATACAAATAGAAGATGTAATAATAACAAATACTATGCTTGATTACACCCGAACTATTTATGTAAACAACAACATAACTAAACTCGAACCTTTATCGTATATCGTAGCCAAAGAAATATTCCAAAACCACTCAAAACAATATTTTAAAACTCAAACAATTTTACTAATACTACTAGTAGTAATAATTATTATTATAATCATATATTTGATTTATAAATTTAAGAACATCCCAAAAAGGATAATAATTAATTATAAAAAACAAAAGGTTATAACTCCCGAAGAAGAAACTATAAGTTCAGAGAATAAAGAACATGACCTACAGTTATACCCCAAACTAACCGCCTGAGGACAGGCTAAATTCTTAAGGATGGGGAAGTAACATATCAACAAAATTTCTTTAAGTGTATATCAGTAAATTTTGTAAACCAATTTTGTAAACCGAAGCTGAAGCCTTTTGTATTGAAATTCGTAATCCAGCTGCAAATTGCATCATTCCAATTTTTGTAAAAACATAAACATTTAATTTTTCAATTCGGCTGAAAACAGTCTCATTTAAGATTTCCAATTTCTAAGAGCCACTTCAGATTGAAAACCAAAACAATATTTTGGTAAACAGAATCCCGACTCAAATCTTTCTCACTCCTTTTAAGTGAAATAAAACTAAACAGCTCAAACCATTCTTAAATGGGCATCCACTTCACAGGAAATTTCACATTTTCTTGTCACCTCGATTAATTGAGACCCAAAGTCTTCCACGTCAACTGACACCTCAAGTAATAGGTTCCGACTCAATCGATTTCCTTCAGAAAACAAAGCCTCTCTGAGAGAAAAGCTTCTTTCGAGCTTTGATCTGCAAAAAGCTTCAGCAAGGGTAGCTATAAAAGGGACTTAGAGCCCCAAAGTTAAGTTAGTTCTGAAACTCCAAAAATTCTAAGCAGTTTTAAAAATCACACTGTATCAAAAACGGAACTCAAATAAAAATATATTTTTTTTCAAACTATTTTTGAAGAAGATATTTAATTATTATATATATATAAAAGAACATCGTGTTTTATGTTACACCACTTATAAATCAAGAACGGAAGAACAGATTTGAGTGAAAATTGGTAGGGAGGTAGCTTAGAGCCAGGAGAAGGACATAGGATACTTTTTGTCCCGTTCGACAGCGTTCCTCCCTGGCCCATACTTTTTTATTTAGGCAGACAGCTAAGAAGAAAATGTCAAATGTCAAAATGTCAGTTACAAACGAAGTCAAATTCATAGTCAGGCTCTCAAATTTAACAACGAACCAAAAAGATTGTGTTGCGCTGAAATCAATATTAAAACTATTTCTATTAAATAAATAATTAACAAGTGGATTGAAGTGAAGTGAAGTGTAATTAATAATGCCGCGACCAAGACGGTCGAATCTTTCCCGACAAAGCCGTAATGCAAGAAGAATACAAAATATTGCATATGAAAGGACTGAAGAAGAACGAGAAATTGCACGTGAACAGCGCCGCAATAGTATGGCTCGACTTCGTGCTTCTCAAATAGATTTCAATTTGCGACGCAGATATTTAGCTGATTTGAATCGAGCTGCGTTTCGATACGATTGCAGCAATGATTACAGCTTGCATCCTAGCGTTTGCATTGGGCAAATGGACGTTGTTTGCGAGTATTGTGGTGCATTAAAGTTTTCCGGAGAAACGCCTGGATTATGCTGCGTTAATGGTAAAGTGAAATTGCCAGTGTTGACTCCGCCACAAGAGCCATTGTATTCATTGCTTTGCGGCGAAACACAAGAATCACGCCACTTTCTTGCAAATACTCGAAAATACAATAGTTGTTTCCAAATGACGTCATTTGGGGCAGACATTATCGAAGAAGGAGGTTTTAATCCGACATTTAAGGTATTTATTTTTGTACTTACATAGAATGTAGTTAAAGAATCTGGTTTTTATTTTGTAGATAGAATCGAGCGGTTTAATATCATTTCCAAATAATTTCTGTAATTTTGTCTCATCAAAAGACGAACTTATCAACAATGTATTTCCAAATATTATTTCTAACTACAAAAATAATGAATGGTTGAGTGAGCGAGCAATTTTAGCGGCTAAGAATAAAGATGTAGATGACCTGAACTACATAATTCAAAATAAGATCATTGGAACAATGCATTCATTCAAATCTATTGACTGCGTCACAAATGAAGATGAAGCCACCAACTATCCAATTGAATTTTTAAACTCTTTGGACGTGCCTGGCTTACCACCGCACAATTTACGCCTAAAGGTTGGCTCCGTAGTAATCATGCTTCGAAACATATACCAACCAAAACTGTGCAACGGTACGCGTTTGGTGGTTAGTAAATTGATGAACAATGTAATTTACGCTACGATAATGATAGGAAAATTCAAAGGTGAGGAAGTTCTCATTCCGAGGATCCCGATGATCCCAACCGATATGCCGTTTGAATTTAAAAGACTTCAATTTCCGATACGTCTTGCATTTGCCATGACAATCAACAAATCACAAGGCCAATCCTTAAAAGTTTGTGGTTTAAATCTAGAACATTCATGTTTTTCCCATGGTCAATTATACGTGGCATGTTCACGGGTCGGAAGACCATCTGCGTTGTTTGTTTTTGCGCCTGATAATAAAACAAAAAATGTCGTGTATCACAAGGTGCTTAAGTGAAGAGCAACCTATGTACTAAAATACAGAAATAATAATGAATGATTAAGGAGGAGAAACAAAGAATATTGTATACCCACAAGTATTACAGAATTTAATTAATTTGAAAATTATTCTTTTTTGTTTGACTTATTTTTTATGCGTGCAACAACAATATGCCACAGCGAAACGTGGCAGGGTACTGCTAGTTTTTAAATAAAAAATTAAATTTGAAAAAAATTTCGGCAAGATGGGTGCCGCGTTTGCTCACAGATGAGAATAAGCGCAATCGTGTAGTGGACTTTAAGGTTATGTTGGCTCTTTCATCGCAATCAGGCCGAATTTCTTCGTCGATATGTCACTGTAGACGAAACCTGGATACATTACTACACTCCAAAACAAATAGACAGTCATCACAGTGGATTTTCAAGGGTAAACGGGCTCCGAAGAAGGAAAAAATGTGCACACCTGCGCTGTTTCCATGGCCAAAATCGAGGAATTGAAAATGGAATTGTTGCAGCATCCCCCTTATTGACCCTAAGACTATTTTCTATTCCCCAATCTGAAGAAATGGCTTGAAGAACGACGGTTCGCTTCCAACGAAGACATCATTGCTCAAACAAATGAGTATTTTGAAGAGCTTCCGAAATCCTATTTTTTGGACGGAATAAAAATGTTGGAAAAACGATTCGCAAAGTGTGCAGAGCTAAAAAAAAAATAAAAAAAAATTCTGAAAAAACAGTGTTTTTATATCTTTTTCTAAAGACTTATTGAACGACCCACGTAAAACCCAAAAAATATGCTCCAATTGCCGAAAAAGAACACATCCAATACAACGAGACATGCACCAACAATATGAAGACGGCATCAAATACCACAATGCAATGGATAAATCCTGCCCCTCCTTTGTTAAACAAGAATTAACTGTCATTCATACACTGAAAAAAAAATAGACCACAATACAGAACGTCATATCTATAACTCACGCCACATAAACCCACAAATTTCTCAAGCCCAGAAAGCAGCGCCTCCAGCATTCAACACAGCACATCCAACTTCATCTTCATCTCCATTTCCCATGGATACGACGTCATCAATATTCTCAACACCATAAATATTTTCTGCCAAATCAAATAAAATAGGTAACTCCCTAAAATCCAAAGACAAAAATAACACTAAAACTAAACCCAACAAGAAATCTCAGAACAAAAACAAAAATAGATAATATTAGTACAGACGAAGACTTAGAAATTTAAAAATAACCCCCTTACTTTTACGCCAAAAAACTATGCTTAAAACCATTCAATAGAATATACACGGCTACAGAAATAACTATACTGAACTTCAAATACATTCAAATACATTCTAAAATAAAATATATTATATTATATCAGCATATATATGTATATATATTTATCTCCCAGCAAAAAATTTAACTTGAACAACCTCGAAAACGTCCTCATTTCCTCGGGTACACATTACTCGGGTACTTGAAGATTTTAATAGCTGGCACCCTTACTGGGGCTCGGCAAATTCCAACAAAAGAGGCAGGATCTTAGCCACTTTTATTGACGTATGGACTACAAAAAATCAAACGCTAGATTCAAAAGGGCCGTTAGTGAAGCTAAAAGTATCTCACTTCTGTTCTGATCCAAAAGGGCCGTTAGAGAAGCTAAACGTATCTTGATACAGAAGTTTACTTTTGGCATCAACCACTGTTCTGATCCTATCAAATCCTGGGCCAACATCAAGCGTCTGCGTGGCCTATATCCTTCCAAACATATTCACAACATTATCAACCCCACCACTCAAATACCAACAATAGAGCAAGCTGAAATCGCAAGCTGTTTTGACAAATCGTGGTCGGTCAGAGGAAGCCCAAGACCACAACTTCCCTACTTAATTCCGACTAAACAAACTACTCCTCAACACATATCGTCAACTCCGTCCAATCCAGCAATATATACAGAAAGAGACATTAATTATCTTTTTATCTGCTCTCAATTCTATAAAAGGCGTTACGCCAGGACTAAATAGAATATCATACCTAATGATAAAGACCACCCCTTATGCTTTAAAATATAGAATCTTAAACCACTCTTAAGTACTCTCAAAAATGGAATTCCACAAGGTTCTCCTCTCTCAGTAGTTCTATTCTTGATAGCCTACAATGCAGTCTCAAAAATAATCACACGTCATAAACAAATAAAATTCTGTGCCTATTCAGTGGAAATTGTTCCACTTCATTAAAGAACACAGCAGGATGAAAAACCCTACAAGCAACCTCAAAACACTATTTAAACAGCTAGACGACTGGTGCAAAAAATCGGGCTCGATCCTCTCAAAGGAAAAATGCAAAGTCCTACACATATGTAGAAAACAAGGCTGCATCCCTAAAATTCTCACCACCAACACATTTATCCAAACCACCAACACACTTAAAATCCTAGGTCTTACAATAAACAGTAGATACAGATGGAACTCTCTCAAAACAGACATATCCAAATTACTAGGGATTGTCAAACACCTGTCATACCACAAGTGTAATACCAACACCACAGTACCACCACTCATCCAAATCATAAAAGCAATATTAATTTTAAAAATTTACTTTTGCTTGCTCCTATACGGACATGCCCCGACATTATACTCAAACTGCTAAAAAGCACCATTAACGCCGCAATAAGAGCGGCTTTCGGGGCATTTCGCACTACCCCTTCCAACAACCTACTTGCAGAAGCTACCATCCACCCTATAGAACTGCATTTTTCCCAACTGGAAAAATCTATAAAAACTTCATTAATTCCATAGTAACCCCTTAAGAAGAACACTCTCCAGGTCCCAAAAAAGAATTCACCGGTACCCGAGCACAATAGACAGAATTGTGAAAATTTGCAAAGAATTCTCGCTCCCCTATCTCCCACTAAAACGCCAAAAGGGCTCCTTCATAGACCAGAGTATCATAGGAAAAGCAAGAAACACCTCACTAAGCCATAAATATAAGTGTGAAGAATACCTAGACAAGAAACAAATACGCTGACGGTATGGCAAAGCTAGCGGCCAAAGTCCCACTTCCACCTTCACCCCGAACTATACTTCTAAAGACATATCTTACTTTCTCAAATTCATTTTTGTCAATAAACAAAAGGAGCTTACCAAAAAAACCTCCAAATGGTATCAAGATCTAACACAACTTGCACCTCCCAACTTTCACCACAATAATTCTCCTCTTAAAACGCTCACTTCATGGACAGAACAAAAAGTAGCATCTGTCCACTATGTAACATTAAACAAATAGACGTCAGACATATTCTGTGCTTCTGTCCAGCAATCGCCAACCAACGCGCTTTTTCTTTTAGCGACTTAAGCCTATTCTAGCTCTAGCCAATCCTAACGAAACCAATTCCAAAATAATTTTGAAATTCATAAAGAAGTCTGGTATTTTCTACAAAATTTGACACTATCTGCCTTCATAAAACTTAAGAAAATCTTTTACATATTTCAATAATTTGTAAATGTATATAGTCGGGTCAAGCAGCCGCCGGAAAGTTTGACCGGCAAAAATTTATTGAATTTGTTTGTCTTTTCTTTATCTTTGTCTCAGGATCCGAAGCAGTTTTATTACTTTGTAAACACTAAGCGTAAACATTGAGAACTCTTATGCGAATACTGATCAGGCAATGGCCGATCTCTTTGCACAGTTTTTTCAAACTAGGTATTCACCTAGCGGCAGTTCAGCTCAGCCTTACACTTATAATATCCAAAAGCCAACCTTATATTTTTCCCATCTTTCGATCAAAGTGATGTTTTATCGGATCTTCTTAAGGTTAAGATCGTGTATTCGCCAGGCCCTGATGGTGTACCACGCTGCGTTCTGAAACTCTGCGCCGAGGCTCTGTGCAAACCGCTCGTTAAACTTTTTAATCTATCGCTGGAAACTTCGATCTTTCCCCTTATGTGGAAGGAATTTTTCATTATTCAGCTGCTGGATCGAAATATGGATCGAAATGTAAACTCATGTCTGTTTACTGTTCAAGTCCTCACCAGGCTATGTACTTTCTCTATGGGAACGCTTTAGAACGATTAACTCAGGTAAACGACCTAGGTGTCCTATTAGATTTAAAACTTAAATTTACCAACCATATATCCACCAAGGTTAATACAGCTTTGGGTATGCTTGGTTTTATTAACAGATGGTCAAAAGAATTTAATGACCCGTACATAACTAAAACGTTATATACATCATTGGTCCGTCCGGAGTCCTCAATACGGAGTACACCAAGATCACATAGAATCTGTACAAAAAAACTTCCTGACTTTCGCTCCTAGGGGACTTAATTGGGATGCAAATCTTTACCTTCCCTCTTATCGTAGTAGACTTTTACTAATCAACTTACCATCATTAACAAACCGTAGAACGATGCTGGGTGTCAAGTTTCTATATAATCTTATTTATGGAAATATAGACAGCCAGCATTTACTAACACACGTTAATTTTAACGTTCCTAGTAGAAGGACTAGAAACATTCGTTCTCTACTCTTCAGCTATTGTAGTTCGACATATGCCAAACATGATCCGTTCAGAATATTATGTTCGGACTACTATGGTCTCTACCATATCTTGTCACTTGGCTCTACTACATCTTAAATCTTAAATCGCTTATATTAACCGCCTTATCTGTGCAACACTCTTCCTCGTGATATCTTTCTCCTACTCTTCGCTTAATCTATCTCGGATCTATTCCCGCGATTCGTTACGCGGCAGCGTCCCTCGGTCGGTTGGGCGAGAGGTGGGCTGTACGTATGCAGTGGGAACCGCGCGATATAACTGAATGATCGGAAATGTCCCAACCTTGCTATTTTTAAAGATGCTTGGAGCTGTTTCCAATATTTTTAGTAGAAAATTTATTTTGGGGTGACAACTATATACGATGCGATATATATAATAATAAAATAAACTACTGCTTAACTGCAATGGTATTGCAACTGATTGGTAACTGCAACTGATTTCAATAAGAAAATAAAAATCTTCCATAGAAAAATGTTTGGGGAAAAATCATAGAAGACCAAAAATTAATGTAGAAAATCAGAGATTTCAACTTTGGATGAGTATTCCAAAGATATGGTAACTGCTAGATACCATTTTTTAATTTTAGTTGGTACACATACATTTCAAAAATGATATGTACTAGAAAAAATGATGGTCATCGCCATTACACGGCCTACATAATTCAATATATAGTAAAATTTGATCTATTTCTTCTCTTAGGTGTACTGCGGAAACTGTGGGTGATAGAACCTATGTTTGTTCTGGACTTTGGTTCAGGGGTCTGTGTTATCAAAAAATAAACAAGAAAGGAAAGCTAACTTTGAGAGGAGCCGCAGTTAATATGAGATTAAAAAATCCTGTTGAGCTATCAGAGTTTTAATAGCGACCGAATTATTAAGACGAGGTTACATTTACAATTCAATTATTTATTTATTTACAATCTGTATGCTTAAAGTTACAAACTAAAGCTACAGGGGGGGGTGTTGCAGCCCTAGCTACTAAGGCTTTCGGCTGGCTCTAAATTTATATTTATTATTACTTTTTTTTTTTTTTTTTATTTCTATTACTCCGCTTGGGAGCTTAGGGCATCCACATGTGTATTCCACCGGACCCTCTGTTCTCTTTGCCAAGTCCCCAGGTGATGTATTTTTGTCTGCGAGTTCGCGTATTGTAGATCGGCGCCAGGTTAGCTTTGGGGCGTTCCACTCTTCTTCTTCCTTGCGGGTTCCACTCCAGGGTTCCAATCCTAACTATGCCCATCTCCTTATTCAAACTGCGCAATTCTGGATGGCTCCATTAGGGTCCTCACATTCCATTGTCCAATTCGTGTCCGTTGCGAAAAGCGGCGGGTCGTCATTATTATTATTATTATTATTATTATTATCATTATCATTTATTATTACTATTATTGTTTAATTAATATTCAAGTTAAGTAATATTCAAGTTTTTGGCAAAATTACTAAATAATTACAATAATACCTAATATAATATTTAAGTATGGGGGCTAAATAGTCTGTATATGTTTACTTGATCTTAATGACTACTAATATTGTGTTGTTGGACATTTCATTATTAATTGTTTACTATTCGATGATGTTTAATATCTTTGTTTTCCTAAGAAAGTTTAGGATATTGAGGATGTTGGTGTTTGGGGGGATTGAAAGCGAAGAGTGGAGATTACCATTCGGAATGGAGATACGAGCTTGGTTGCAAAACTGGCAGGTATTGGATGTTGAATGCAGCAATCTATACTGATGGGTGAGTCTTGTGTGTCCTAGACGTAGTCTAATGAATTTTGTTTGATCTCGTCTTGAAAGGCTGGAGATTTCCTTGTTTTTGGAGTAATCGTGGATGTTAGTTTTATTTGTGTTTAAAGATTGGTACCAGCTTGACGTGTATTGAATTTGGTTCTGGGAGTTGTTGGATAGTTTATATTTTATGTATCTGTTTATATCGGTCTGGTTGAGATTTTTTGTTGTGATCAAGGGTGCCATAGTTGCGTGTTTAGCGGCTTCGTCAGCAAATTCATTCCCTATGATTCCTACATGGCTTGGGGTCCATAGGATTTTTATTTTTGGATGCAGGTTTGTTAGTAAACTTCTTATTAATGCCGGGTAATATGAGGCATTGTCGATATTTGTTATTGACTTTAAGGCAGAGAGTGAGTCGGAGCAAATGCAGATTTTTCCTTTCATTGTTCGACTTATTTCAATGGCTTCTAGTAGAGCAATTATCTCAGCTGAATAGACTGAGGAGTAGGGCGGAAGTATGGCCATTTTAAGGATGTAATTTTCTGTGGTAATAGCGTACGCAGGTATATTGTTGTGTAGTGATCCGTCAGTATAAATAAATGTAAAGTTGCACATTTTTGATTTTATGTCTAAAAATTCTTTTCTGAATAATGATATATTTGTTTAATCTTTGCTGTATTTGCATAGGTTTGTGTCTATTGTTTCTGATTTTAAATGCCAGGGCGGTTTTGTTTTTGGTATGAGTTTTTCTGTCTTGAGAGAAAGGCTAGGTTGGTACAAGAAATTATACTTTTATGTATGGCCGAGTTTCTGTATTTTGTGATTTTGTTTTTTAAGATTTTGTCAATTATTGGTTTTAGTGGAGTATCTGTTGATTGGATTATGGTTTTTGATAATTTAGCTTGAAGGTGTTGTAATCTTGTTTCAAGAGGGGTGACATTGGATTTCACATAGATATTATAAGTAGGAGTTGAGCAGAAGGCTCCTAACGCGGTTCGAAGTGCATTGTTCAGTATTGTTTTGATGGGTTTTAATACTGATTTTGGTGCTAGCCCATATAGTGGCAGGCCAAAATCTATTTTAGAAACTGATAAGCTTTTTACGATTTGGACTAGTGTTGTTGGCTGGCAATTGTATTTGTCATTTGCTAGGAGTTTTATTATATTTGAGGAATTTGTCAGAGATTTTTTTAAATTCTTAATATGCGGTTTCCAGCTGTATTTTGAGTCGAATGATAATCCTAGTATTTTTAATTCCTGCACTGGGTCAATGATGTGTGTTTGTGTGGATACTCGGCAGGTGCAGGAATGTTTTCTGCAAATATGTATATGTTTGCATTTCGAAAGAGATAATGCTGCTCCTGATGTATCACACCAGTTGTTAATGTCCTCAAAGAGGCGGTTTAAATCAATTAGTGGGTTCTTTTCTTTTTTCAGGTCAACGATAATGTTGTAGTCGTCAGCAAATGCAATGAAGTTGAGATTTTTATGTATGCTCATGGTGATAGATAATCTATTGAATGCTATCAGGAATAAAATTACCGACAATGGAGAACCCTGGGGTATCCCGTTGTGGAGTGGGTGGATTAGTGATTGCCTGTGGTTTACTCTGACTCTGATTTTGCGGTTCGTCATAAATTGGGTTACGTATTTTGTTAATCTAGGTCCACATCCCCAATCTGCCAGTTGGCTTTTAATGGTGTGAAGTCTTACTTTCTCGAATGCTTTTTCGAAATCGAGGGATATGATTGATACATGTTTTTTTTCTGAGAGGGACCTGCTTATGATTGCATCTACGTATAGTAGACAGTCTATCACAGACTTCCCTTTTTTGAAACCTATTTGACGGCTGTTGAGAAGTTTGTTAGAGGTAACAAACCACCAAAGTCGCTTGGAGATTATTTTATCAAGTGTTTTTACTATGCATGGGTTTAAGGAGATCGGTCTGTATGATTCTATTGACGTTTTGTCTTTGCCTGATTTATGAATTGGGACTACTGTACTAATTTTAAAAGCTTAAGGAATGAAAGAATCTAGAATTGAGTTGAAAAAGTTTATCATTCTGATTTTTACTGGCATTGCAGTGTGCTTTATCATTGAGTAGTTAATTTTATCGTTACCTGGGGTGTTCCCCTTTAGACTGTTCAAAGCAGCATTAAATTCTGTCCACTCCATAAAGTCGGCTATGGTTTTGGGTAGATAGTTGGTGTCTTGTCTGTTTGAGTTTTTTTTGGCGTCTATAAATGCCTGTGAGAAGTTTTGGTCCTCTGATTTAGATGACCAGTGTTTGGAAAAGGCTGTAGCTATGTCTTTTGCATTTATAACCGTTGAGTTTTTATTCGTATCTTGAATGCAATGGATGTGTGTTGATTTGTGAATTCCGCAAAATTGTCTAATGTTATTCCAGATCAAATCCGCCTTGGATTGGCTTGAAATTGCTGAGGTCAGTACGAGTAAGCTTTCCTTCTTACTTAGTCGAATTTCTCTTCTGAACTGGGCGTTAGCTTTTTTATATTGTATTAGGTTATCTTGAGTCATATCCCTATTGAATAATCTCCATGCTCTGTTTTTTTTAGATTTCAGGATGCTTAGTTCTTTATTCCACCATGGAACATTGTGTTGAGTTTTTGGAGGTTGGGATTGGGGGATACTATTGTGTGCGCTATTTAGTATTATTTTTTTTATGTTACTGTGTTCTATGTTTGTGTTCGTTGAAACCGGGATTTGGGTATGGAAACAGTTTGTAAGAGTTTCAAATTTTTCCTGGCACAAGTCCCAACATCCTCCCCCCGTTGAATTCCATCTTTCAACAAAAATCCTTAGGGGCATGGGACAGCTTCATCACATAATATTGCTGATGATCTCAAGGTCCATAATTCTCAGTTGCAGGCTGCCGTGTCCATCCAGATCCAGAGAGCGCTCGAGCCAGGCGTCAATAGAGTGGCGAGAGTGGAAGGAAACTTCTTTCCGAAATTGCGCGTAGGCGCACCTTTCGATTGCAGGATCAGGAGCCTTCACGGCTGGAGCAGCAGCTACCTTGGTAGCTGCAGACGGCGGCAGCATCGATGCGGGCGACTTCCCCCCATTGGAAGGGTGCAGGCTGAAGTCCAGAATGGAGTCAGACCTGGGCGCGGACTTAATCGGCAACGGTGACAATAAACCAAATCCCGGGCCAGATGAGGGATTAAGAACAGCCGCTTTAAAAAATTCATCGCAGACAACTGCCAGATGCGATGTAGAAATAGCGACCACGGGGGGAGCGGTGGATAGCAGGGGCACTGATGAGACGCAATTGGACACGTCCTGGCTATCGTAGTCGTTGTTCAGGTTTCGCTCCAATTTCAAATCCTGAGAACCCGATTGGATGTCGCGGTCCAGCGGGTAATCCTGACTGCATGAGCGACGATTTTTCAACAGACCATACTGCACCTTCACCACCGCTATGGTTGGTTCTGCCATTGACGAAGCAGGACCGTTGGTGCCGTCGAGACGAGTGGAGTGTTCAGGCACCCTCATGGAGTACCTTGCCATTCCCACCTGAATATCAACGCGCACATCAGCGGCAAGCTGGGAGAACTTCCAGAATAATTCGCTCCCACTCGCTATTTCACTAGAGCTCAATTGCTCTAACTCATCCTGGAGTGTGGTGAATTTCTTGTGCAACGCAATTTCCAACGGCTCCAGTACCATGATGGTCAAATCGTCCTTCTGCACTGCATGCTTGACCTTATTATGCAGGGCTTCCATCTCCTGGTAGGTCACCTCTGCTCTTCGCCTCAACAGCCTTTCCATGCTTGCAGGAACCGAGGCACTAAATACGCCTCCAGACTCCATTATGTAAGATTTTGTGCAAGGTGCAATGTAATGGAAACAACAGCAACAAATTTTCCTTTACAAGGTTTCCTTTATGCACTTTAATGGTCATAAATCAAACCGGGTGCGATCACGTCGGGATCACCAAATATTGAGCTATCAGCGTTTTGATAGCGACCGAATTAATAAAGACTCCACAATTCAATTTTAATATTTTTATTGGGTCAATTTAACCCCAAAACAACGGCAGCGGCCGATCCCAACAAAACCGAATATACAAGTGCATAAACCTAAGAGCTTGCGCAGAAGCTCCATCAAAGATCCCAAAGTGCATGCGCTACAAAAGAACAACAAAGCGCATGCGAATCTAGGAGAAACAAAGAATATGGAACAGCTGATAACGGGCAATTAGTGGACCGCTGCGGCTAGTTACACTGAGAGAATTAAATAGAAATAATTATGATATTTGATGCTGGCACAAGTCCCAACAACTCCAATTTAATTGAAGAAAATATTGTTTAACCACCTATAATAAATTCATTAAAATTATAAAATCGAGTTTTTCCTTAAATCCAAAATTAAAACATGGTATGATCCACTGATTTCAATAAGAAAATAAAAATCTTCCATAGAAAAATGTTTGGGGAAAAATCATAGAAGACCAAAAATTAATGTAGAAAATTTAATATTTCAACTTTGGATGAGTATTCCAATGATATGGTAACTGCTAGATACCATTTTTTAATTTTAGTTGGTACACATACATTTCAAAAATGATATGTACTAGAAACAATGATGGTCATCGCCATTACACGGCCTACATAATTCAATATATGGTAAAATTTGATCAATTTCTTCTCTTAGGTGTACCGCGAAAACTGTGGGTGATAGAACCTATGTTTGTTCTGGACTTAAGTTCAGGGGAGCCTAAAGGTAATGGAGCAGGTAAAATTATGCGTGGAGGAAAAAAAAGTTGGAAATTGTCGGCCTGTGTAATTTATTATATAGTTTTCTCATAAGGAACAGGCTCTAACCTGTTTACTTGTTTGTTCCATAACTACGAAACAATTTTGGATGTTTAATAGAATTTTGGGAAAGTTTTTAATTAAAATTGATTTTAATTAGGAGTGAAAGATACATCTATAAAGTATTTATATTCTTGATCAGGATCACCTCCTGAGTCGATATAAGCATGTCCGTTTGTCCGTCTGTCCGTCTGTGTGTCGGTTTCTACGCAAACTAGTCTCTCAGTTTTAAAGCTATCGGGTTGAAACTTTACACACATCATTATTTTTTTTTTCAGGTAGTATATAAGTCGGAACAGCCGGAATCGGTCGACTATATAATATAGCTGCCATATAACTGATTGATCGGAAATGCCATAACTTTGGTGTTTTTTTAAGTTAGAGGTTTGGGACTTTCCACACATGTTATATTTGGTCAAAGTATCTTATGTACAAATTTCGTAATGATCGGCCGACTTAATCTAATAGCTGTCGTAGATCGATCGGAATTGGCATAACTTTGGTGTTTTTTAAGTTAGAAAGATGAGACTTAGTACAGATTGCATTTTGGGCAATCTTATTCGATTTGCAAAATTTAATTAGGATCGGCCGACTATATCTCTCATATAACTAAACAATCGAAATTGGCTTATTTTTTTTGTTTTTAAAGCTAGGGTCTTTCTACGGATTCCGTTTTGGACAATCTAATCCGATCTTTCATGAGGATCGGCCAACTATATCCTATATCAGTCATATAACTGAACGATCGGAATTCCAACAACCTTGCTATTTTTAAAGATGCTTGGTGCTGTTTCCATAATTTTTATTTACGAGTTTACGACCACGCTTGCCCTTATTTGGACATTTAAATCTCCGTTGAAACAATTATAATTGAAACGGAGTCTCCCCCATTAAACTTTATCGGGTCCAACATCCCCTTTTGATTGCTTATTATGTATGTACATATGTGTGTCCAAGTGGGCTTGACCGGAATAGCCAGCATAATTATCCGTTTAACGTTATGCACGAGTATGACAATGAAATTAATTAAGTTTCTATTAAATCTTCTAAACCGTCTTTTGCGCCTTGTTCAAACTTTTATACATATCAGTTGCCGAAGTTGATATACCCTTACGTGGCCGAAGTTGATATACCCTTGTAGTTAGGCCTTTCTTCTTTAAAATATTAAACCGCTAATTTTTTATCCCTATAAATAGATTATATATTAGGTAGCAATTTATTTTACACAGGCCAACAGGGCTATCTTAAATTTCTGTAAAGCTTTAGTAAACCAGCTGAACCTGCAATAGATAGATATTAACCATAGAACCAGTTTTAGATTGCCCCATCATTCCCATCACTCCCATAGCTTAAAAGACACCAAAGTTATGCCAATTTCGATCGTGTAGTTATATGGCAGCCATAAGATATAGTCGGCCCATCCCTATGAAATTTGACAGATCGGATTTAGTTGCCCTAAACAAAATCCCTATGCCCTTATAATGCCCTTAATAAAGTCTCATCATTTTAGCATCAAAAACAAACACAGTTAAGCCAATTCCGATCGTGCAGTTAAATGGCAGCTATATCCTATAGCCGACAGTAGGCCGATCCTTATGAAATTTGTCAAATCAGATTTTTGCCTAGAATGGAATCTGTACCAAGTCCCATCTTTCTAACTTAAAAAACACCGATCGGTGTTTTTCACCAATTCCGATCGGTGTACGACAGCTATAGGATATAGTCGGCCGATCCTTATGAAATTTTGTGCATAAAATATTTTGACCAAATATAACATGTGTCCCAACCCTCTAACTTAAAAAACACCAAAGTTATATAGCAGCTATAGGATATAGTCGACCGATCCCGGCCGGTCCGACTTATATACTACCTGCAAGGAAAAGAAGGATGTGTGCAAAGTTTTAACTCGTTAGCTCTTAAACTGAGAGATTAGTTTGTGCAGAAACAAACACACGGACATGCTTATATCGATTCAGGAGGTGATCCTGATCAAGATTATATATTCTTTATATGGTCTGAAATTTCTCTTTCACTGCGTTGCACACTTTGGACCGCGAGTTGCACTCCCCGCGCACGCCAAGGCATGCAGGTGGTCACTTTTTATACTTTTTTGATTTTATTTATTGGATTATATTTAGGATCATAGGTTGATCCAAATTAAATTGTTTCAACTTTAATCGTAAATTGGAAAAATAATAGAAGCTTACTTTATTAGTATACTCAATCTTGGCACGAACGAAAGGAAAAAGGAAGGACCAGCAATAGGACTACAAAGCATTTCTAACATCCCCAATTTCCGTGAGCCCAGATGGCTATCTCCGGGGCTATCGTTAACACAAACAAACGGCGTACAAATGAAGTTTTGCAAATTTCCGGCATGTAGCAGGTAAATTGAACAAGTGCAATTAAGGGGCTAATATTTTTATCCATAAGTTATTTAAATATGAACATAAAGGAGAGAATTTATTCTATGCTTGCTTAGCGATAGACTTTTGTTTACTTTTGGATATAGTCGACCGATCCAAGCAGTTCCGACTTATATACTACCTGCAAGGAATATAAGGAAGTGTGCAAAGTTTCAACTCGATAGCTTAAAACTGAGAGACTAGTTTGCGTAGAAAAAGACAGACAGACAGACGGACATGGTCATATGGACGCAGGAGGCGATCCTGATCAATAATATATATAATTTATAGGGTCGGAGATGTCTCCTTTACTGCGTTGCACACTTTTGAACAAAATTATAATACCCTCTGCAAGGGTATAAAAACCTCTTGACGAGGTAAACGATTTACACGATTGAAAAGCTATTAATTTATTTGTTAGGGCAAAAACGTGATACATGCCTTCAGGCAGCTTTGGCTTATAGGGATATATAGATCTTCAATTATTTAAAAAAGAACACAAAATATATAAAATATTAAAGTAACCTCTGGATAGGCGATTCACACAGTTAAAATACTTTAAACGTAAGGATAAACACCAAAACTCTTTTTATTTACTCCATAGATTTTTGCATGAAAGAAAGTGGAATAATTAAAAACCTTTCCAAAGATATAAAGAATTTCAATAGCTTCGGTGGTTTCTTAGTTGTGGGAAACCAAATTGTTTAAACAAGTAAACAGGTAAGAGACATTTCCGATCAATCAGTTATAAGGCAGCTATAGGATATAGTCGACCGATAGGAAAATAAAGTAAAAGTTGAAAGATTTCATTCCATATTTTCAAGTTAATTTCACACAAATTGGAAAAAGCTCAAAAAAATATTCCCCATCAAATAAACACATCCATGTACGTACATATGTATGTATGTGTACGTAACACCAAGCTTCACAGGTGCTTCACAAAATTGGTAGCTGCACTGGTAGGACTATATCTTAAGGCAACGAAATTTTCCAGATATAAGCGATACATCAAAAGTTGCGTCATCTCAAGGGCTATCTCCACATGCAATATAAATAAGATCAAATAAGCCAATTTAAAAAAAAAATTTCTTTTCTTGAAAAAAATGTATTTTCACAGTAATAGATATTAAAAAAAAACCTTTTCAACGGTGTAAAGCACGTTTTAATACATTTCTTGATTTAATAGTTATGAATTTTGTATTAAACAAAGTTTTTTTTATTTTTTTAACGTTATATTAAGGTATTTTAAAAAGTTTTAAAACAAATTTTGCTCATACGATAGCAAACATCTCCAAAGCAAAAAAAAGTGCAAACGGACAACGAGACAAACTGCCTTCATTTGGAAAAAGCTGAAAAAATCGAATTTCTTGAGTATTTTCTGAACGAAATGTCGGATCGGGTCGGTTGAGGTACCAATCGATGCGAATTTAGAATGCGAATATATAAAAATATACTATCTAAAATGTCTTTACCAGTCCCAATTTAGTGTTTAAATTTTTTTTACTTTCACCCTTATTTCTCGACCAAACGACTTATAGAAAATGCTTGGACAAAAATTATCTAATTAAAACAATACCTTTTGATAGGTGTATAATTCATTCAGATCGAATCCATACAGAAAATTTTTAGTTCTTTGGCTATATATGGAGTCTTTTCGCGCATAAAAAATATTCTTATTTAGAAAGTGCCCGATTTTTTTTTGTTTTTCGTGCACGTGCCGAACAAGAATATTTTTTATATAACATAACATATATCATATTTTCGTCACCAACATTGGTATCAGATATTTTGGGCTCAACATGCAGGTTCGTCTCCGGTACTTTACATCGTCAAGAGGTTTTTTATATTATATTATATTGGAAAATATACTGGAAATTGCAGAGGGTATTATAATTTTGAAGTGAAGGAGACATCTCCGACCCTATAAAGTATATATATTTTTGATCAGGATCACCTCCTGAGTCGATATAAGTATGTCCGTCTGTCTGTCTATCTGTCCGTCTATCCGTCTGTGTGTCGGTTTGTACGCAAACTAGTCTGTCAGTTTTAAAGCTATCGGGTTGAAACTTTGCACACATCATTCTTTTCTTTTCAGGTAGTATATAAGTCGGAACTACCGGAATCGGTCGACTATATCCTATAGCTGCCATATAACTGATTGATCGGAAATGCCATAACTCTGGTGTTTTTTAAGTTAGACTTATTTTGGCTAAATATAGCATGTTTGGTTGGGACTTTCCACACATGTTATATTTAGCTAAAATATCTTATGAAAAAAATGTCATAAGGATCGGCCGACTATATCCTATAGCTGTCATAGAACGATCGGAATAGGCATAACTTTAGTGTTTTTAAGTTAGAATGATGGGACTTTATACGGATTCCATTTTGGGCCATATAATCCGATCTTTCAAATTTCATAAGGATCGGCCGACTATATCTTATGGACGTCATATATCTGAACGATCGGAAATGGAACAACCTTAACTGCAAGGGTATATCATCTTCGGCTCTGCCCGAAGTTAGCTTTCCTTTCATGTTTAATTTTGATAATTTTCGATGATGGATCATCGAAATAGAATGGCCCCCAAAATCACATTTATTTCTTATTTGTTCAAATTTCTTTATAAAGAGACTCGATTCTTTAAATATCGTACTTAAATATTAATTTTATTCCTATAAATCGATTTCAATAGTTTTATCATTTAAAAATTTTTTTTTTAATCGGTGCATGAATCTGCCATAGTACACATGTCTGTGTATGTGTAAGTTTGGTCTGAACTATTGTTTCTTTTGGTTATTAAATTTATTTTCATGGCTTCAGAACTTAGTTTACGTAAATAAACATGAAATGAATCATGCTTCTTGGAATTTTGTTAGAAATCCTATTAAATAACCATATTTTCTCTATATGCAAAATCACATAGACAAGTGAAGGTATAAATTTTTCCTTATGAGTATTTTCTGCTTCTTAATGATTTGCAAAAAAAAACATCATTAATTTTCGTATACATTTATGCAAGTCTGTACAAAGTAATATGTGTGTGTAAATATAAATCGATGATAGGAGGGTAGATTTGCTTTCATTTTTGCAAAACCAAAAAAATCGATTTTCCATAATTCAATGTTAGAAATTTCAGATGCTAAAACTGCCAAGAATTTTTTATCCAATTTTTCACGGACTGAAAAAATTTTGGGGGTGCCATTTAAGGCTTGCTGGCTTGGTATATACAATAATGCCCTACGCCCACAGCAGTACCCAGACTTGAAATTGACATGAAATAGGGTATTCACAAACCTAAAATAAGAGCCAACTCAACAAAAAAAAAACAACCTAAATAAAAAAAACTACCCCGACAAAATTATAATGAAGTTGGTGGTGGCACAGAAAGGAAAGGAAAATGTGCGTTGGAAAACGGGAAACGAAAGAAAAACCAGCAACAAAAAAGGACTCAGACTTTGGTATAAGCAAGGGAGAATGAAAGGGCGCTTTTTGCCACCTTTCAACAGTTTGTATAGTCGGAACACCACCATAGAACACCACCCTAATAACAAATTATTAAAAAAAAAGGGAAAAACAAAAAAACTCTGTTTTGCGTATACATAAAAAAATAGATCATCCACGATGGTGAAACAAGAAGGCCCTGATGCTACATTTTTTCTAAAGATGTTATTATATGTTTATATTGTGTGAGGTACTCCTTTTATCTAGTTGCCTAGATATCGATTGCATTAACCAATAAGAACGAACTCATTCGTGAAGACTATATTAATTATAAATATTTATATTTTACATTTAATAAACATTGCAGAAATTTATGAACATATAACACAGGCCAACAGCAAAAAATCTCCACCCATAATTTCCCCTGCTCCATATTCTTTATGACCCCCTGAACCAAAGTCTAGAACAAACATGAGCTCCATCACCCATAGTTTCTGCGGGTGAAGAGAAGAAATTGATCAAAATTTTACCAACTTGAAATAATTTTATTGAATATATGTGCAATCACTGTGTAATCAAAGCTGTTTTTTGTTAATGCTGATAATCAAAATACGATGAAGGGCTGTATTGTGCTGCTAAGATCGTTGCATTTTAAAGGTGGTTTTCTTACCGAAGTATCATAATCTATTTAATCAACAAGCTAATGCTTTATAGTAAAAGATCGATAAAATAATATCCACTTGTCTTCCTTACCGGGCCCTTTCTTTCTATACAAAATATTTAAACAGACTTAAAAAAATATATCATTATCTTATATAACGGATCTTATAGAGTTTTCCGTTTCATATGATTCATATTGCACTTTCAAATTTTCTAATAAAAATGTTGAAAATAGCCAAAAAACGTCTTCAAAACAAGAAAGGAAAGCTAACTTTGTGCGGAGCCAAAGTTTGTATTTAAAGTTGAATTGTATATAGTTGCCACATCCTTATGAGAATATCACCATCAAATCAATTTTCTAATAAAAATTATGGAAACAGCCATAGGCATCTTTAAAAACAACAACGTTAAATGATTGATCAAAAATGCCATAACTTTGGTGTTTTTATATGGCAGCCATATGAAATTTGGCAGATCAGATTTGATTGCCCAAAATAGAATCCATAGAAAGTGCCACCATTCTTATTTAAAAACACCAAGGTTATGGCATTTCCGATCAATCAGTTAAATGGCAGCTTTAGGATATAGTCGAACGATTCCGGCCGTTCCGGCTTATATACTGCCTGCAAACAAAAGAACGATGTGTTTCAAAGTTTCAAGTCGATAGCTCAGAAACAGACAGACGGACACCCTCATATCGACTCAGAAGGTGATCCTGATCAAGAATATATATACTTTATAGGGTCGGAGATGTCTCCTTCACTGCATTACACACTTTTGACAAAAATATAATACCCTATAAAAGTAAACATAAGAAAGCACACACATAAAGTAAACAAAATAACTCATAATATACATTTTTCTGGAAATCAAACCCACGACCCTAAGATTAACAGGCTTAATTTGTTACGCGAAAAATATTTAGAATCACAAGAATATGTTATCATAATCTTCTTCACCGCTCACTTACTTTGCGGACAGAATTTTTTTCTCCCATCGACTGTCTGAATATTCTATTGTTTTGAAAGATGTTGTCACTCACTCTAACGCTGTCCCTCTCTAACGCTGGGGAATATTTTCTTTCATGATTTCTGGTACCGCAGGGTCATTATAAGTTTTACACACATTTCCACGAATACAATATACCCTTGCTTTAACGAGTACTAAGGTTTTAATTTTCCCATTTTGCTCAAAAACAGAGAAAGCTAATACCAAAAGAAGCTTGTCAACACTAAATTAGTATGATGTACGTTTGGAAGAGCACACGTGGTTCACATAATTTTTAGGTGTGAAGATCTAAAAAAATATTTCGGTATAGATGTTTATTCCATTAATTAGAATTTTACTACCACAGAAGATTATACAGTCACAATGTCGACTCATTAAGGATTCCTCTTAATCTGAAAGTCAATCTGTAGAACCCGTCTCTTTTCCAATAACTGACTTCTATGAGTGGACCCGCATTACCTGACCTGGGTTGACCGATTCTGAATATTTTTTTATTTTTATATTCAAAAGAAGGTTTGGCTTCCATTGATCGAATTTTTCTGTTGGTAGGCGTTTGTCAATTGTGTTTTATTGTAAGAGGTCGAACACTTACGACTACCATAAACTATTTCTTAATTTTTTTTTTTAAATGTTATGAAAAACTGAATATAAATAAAATAAAAAAAAATATTAGCTTTTGTTATACACTTTCACTTTTTATACTCCTTTAGAGGGTATTATAATTTTGGTCAAAAGTGTGCAACGGGGCTTCTCATAGGGATTTTCCAACAATATTCGATATGTGCGATTGAACATGTATATTACATCCGATCGGATATGTATCTTAGAATATATACTGTCACTTAACTTCAAGGGTATATCAACATCGACTCTACCAGAAGATAGATTTTTTATATCTTTGCAGAAGGTCTTTGACTTGGGTGGTTTGTTAGCTAGAATATTGTATACGGATCTTTATAGAGATTCTTTTTAGGAAATCTTATCCGATCAACAAAATTTAATAGGGATAGGCCGACTGTACCATATAAATAAACGATCGGAAATGACGGATAACAGTGAAATTCTCATTACGATCGGCAAACTATATCCGACCCGAATTATATCTAATGTCAAATTCGGCTCCGAGCGAAGATAGCATTCCATTCCTGCTTTTTTTTATTATTGTATACTATTATGTATATAAAGTGTTTACTTAATTTTATTAATAAGTGTGATCTTATAATCCTATGTAATATACGTTTTCTCCAATAGGTCATGTTTTTTCCTGAATCAATATAAGCATGTGCTTCTGCCTTTTTATACCCTTGCAGACGGTATTATAATTTTAGTCAAAAGTGTATAATGCAGTGAAGGAGACATCTCCGACCCTATAAAGTATATATATTCTTGATCAGGATCACCTTTTGAGTCGATATAAGCATGTCCGTCTGTCTGTCTGTCCTTCTGTCCGTCTGTCTGTCGGTTTCTACGCAAACTCTCAGTTTTAGAGCTATCGAGTTTGAACTTTGCACACATCCTTCGTTTTCTTGCACATAGTACATAAGCCGGGATCGGTCGACTATATCCTATAGCTGCCATATAACTGATTGATCGGAAATGCCATAACTTTGGTGTTTTTTAAGTTAGAAAGATGGGACTTGGTACAGATTCCATTTTGGCAAAATAATTGCCAAAATTCTTAGGGATCGGCCAACTGTATTGGCTATTGGATAGCCGCCATATAACTGAACGATTGGAAATAGCACAACTGCAAGGGTATATCAACTTCGGCTCCGCGCTAAGTTAGCTTTTCTTGTTTTGTTTGATTCTATTCGCACTGATCTTCCAGTTTTCATGGCATTGCCCAATCATTGCGGACACCCTTCTTTCCTTTGCACGTAGTATATATCATATAAAAGTAACCCTCCTCTGGAAAGGCGATTTACACAGTTAGCAATACTTTAAATGTTAGGATAACTACCAAAACTTTTTTTACTCCATAAATTTTGACATTAAAAAGAGTGGAATAATTAACAACTTTTCCAAAGATGTAAAGTATGTTTCGATAGCTTCAGTGGTTCTGAAGTTATACGTATTTTTAATTTACAAAGGTTTTTTCCAAAAGTTTGCCCAAAATTCAATTAAAAATACAAAATTGTTTCGTAGTTGTGGGAAACCAAATTGTTCAAGAAAATAAACAGATGAGAAGCCGTGGATATAACTTCTGTGAATCCACTTTGATAATAAGTTATTACAAACATGTTTCACACTCATAAGGTCACTGTGGACGGCAGTCCACGAGGTGACGAACTTAAGGTGTCACGAGGTGACGAACTCATGCCTTAGCGAGCACGAGGAGACTATATATAGCCAAAGAATTTAACATTTTCTGTATGCATCCTATCTAAATGAATCATATACCAATCGAAAGGTATTGTTTTAATTAGATAATTTTATCCAAATATTTACCAAAAGTCGTTTGGTTTGGGAGAAATTAGGGTAAAAGTAAAAATATTTTGAATCGCTAAATTGGGGCTGGTGGAGACTCGGTCTCTGCCGCACCGCCTCTGTTTACTTGGGGATGGCTTGGCTCAGTCGAAAACGAAGTGGGTGTTGGGACGTCAAACTAGATCATGTACCTTACGGAAATCGTCCTAGACAGATATGAGGAAGTGGGAAGGAAAGAGGTAGGAGTAGGCTGATCCTTGGGTGGTGGATTCTACTGACCCTGATGAATGAAATATTAGATGTTGTGGTCCTTTGTCTATACCCTCCCTTTCATGTATACTTTACACTAAGCAGTGAGGCCTACCCTTATTCAATTGCCATGTTAAGATCCAAGGGGCTCTAAATAGAAGAGGTTAGCTCATGTTCATTGTTTATAATTAGGGATATTCAAAAATAGTGGTAGTACAAAATAGTACTAGGTAGTAGCCATAACTTTTTGAAAATATGAGATTAAAAACTCCAATTTAATTGAACAAAATATTGTTTAACCACTTATAATAAATTCAATAAAATTATTTCGAGTTTTTCTTAAGTCCAAAATTAAAACATGGTATGATTTCGCAAAGAAAATAAAAATCTTCCATAGAAAAATGTTTGGGGAAAAATCATAGAAGACCAAAAATTAATGTAGAAAATCTGAGTATTCCAAAGATATGGTAACTGCTAGATACCATTTTTTAATTTTAGTTGGTACACATACATTTAAAAAATTATATGTACTAGAAACAATGAAGGTCATCGGCATTACACGGCCTACATAATTCAATGTATGTTAAAATTTTATTAATTTCATCTCTTAGGTGTACCGCGGAAACTGTGGGTGATAGAACCTATGTTTGTTCTGGACTTTGGTTCAGGGGAGCCTAAAGGTTATGGTGGAGTAGGTAAAATTATGCGTGGAGGAAAAAAAAAGTTGGAAATCGTCGGCTTGTGTTATTACTCTTTATGGTTCACTCACTTAGCTTTTCCGATTTTTGTTTTGATCATTGGGCCTAAGATGAAGAGGTGATTTTCGCTGTTTCACTTAGTACAAAAGAGAAATTATACAATTCTCAAAATGCCTGACTGATCTCTCCTTCGAGGCTGATTTGGTTTGCTTAGGAAACTTAATTTAAGATAAGTTCCTATGCTAAATAATTCATACTCATTAGAGTTTAAATTTATGCAATAGAAATGGAATGAATGGAATAAATGGAAAATGGAATTTATAATTCGAAAATAGAGAAATATTATACAATCTCAATTATTGTGGGAGTCGATACAATTTGGCGCAGCTATCGTGCCATTTTGCATTACCGAAAGTATTTGTACACATGCATGCAAGCAAGGTTATCGTTCTGCTGACCAAATAGCACTGATGTAGCTCGCGATACGCAAACTCGCACTCTAATTTATAGCTGCTCTGAGCAGCAGTGGTACCAGTTCTTTCTTATTACAGCAGATCTTTCTCCTCCCTTACTGCGTAGGCGGTCCCGTAGAAGGTTGAAAGTTGGGGCGTTGTTGGGTGGCTGTTGTTCAGGCAGTTCACTGCTATGTCTTATCCAAGGCCAAATTCCACAAGGAAAGCCTATCAGGCTGCGCCTGGTCAGAATCGTCGTAATAAAGGGCCACCTGACAAGAAATTGTTCAGGTTGGATATTTGCACCATTTAAATATTGTATCTCATCTTCTGAGCTTAATCCCCAACACTATTTTCGAAACGATTTTAGTTCGGGCCGAATCGCTTTCACTGCACAATTTCTGTCGGTCTTTTTATGCACTACACATGTCTTAGCAGAATTTTCCTTTTTTTTTTTTAAATACTTCTACGCTCGGCAAAAGATCAGAATGGAATAGATGCTATGAATGTGAATTTGTACAGCCACAGCCAAGCTATAATAAAGCTCCCTACCAAACGGAGGAATCGTATGTTTTTCTACCTTCTTTGGGTCTGTTCATGCGTGTGTGGGTGAGCTTTGCATATACCGATGCAATTCTGTACTTATCTATTAAACGAGCACAGTAAAGGGAAGAAATATTAGCCTGCCTAGGAGATTGTTATAGCCTCGAAGAGGGAAATCAATTGGAAATATATATGATTTTCGGGGCCATTGTATTTCGATGATGGATCGTCAAAAATTAAACAAGAAAGGAAAGCTAACTTCGGGCGGACCCGAAGTTGATATACCCTTGAAGTTAAGGTTGTTCCAAAATGGTATTCGTAGAAAGTCCCATTATTCTAGGTTAAAAAACACCAATGTTATGCCATTTTTGATCGTTCTATGACAGCTATAGGATAGAGTCGGCCGATCCTTATGAAATTTTGTACATAAGAAACTTTGGCCAAATATAACATGTGTGGAAAGTCGCAACTAACTTAAAAAAAACCAATGTTAAGGCATTTCCGATGAATCAGTTATATGGCAGCTATAGGATATAGACTTATATACTGCCTGCAAACAAAAGAAGGATGTTTGGAAAGTTTCAACTCGATACCTTTAAATCGAAGTGATTATTTTGCGTAGAAACAGACAGACGGATATGCTTATATCGACTCAGGAGGAGGTCCTGATCAAGAAAATATATACAGAAAATGTATACAGTCGCAAATGTCTCCTTCACTGCGTTGAACACTCATCAAAATAATAATACTCTCTGCAAGGGTATAATAAGAAAGAAAAGCTAACTTCTGGGGGAAATTTCCTATATAACAAATTTCATATGGATCGTTCAACTATATTTTTGAGCTGACATATAACTGAACGATCAGAAATGGCACAATCTTGCTATTTTTAAATATGGTTGGGGATCGGCCAACTATATACAATCCTAAAATAAGTAGTGGCTTTCTCGGCTACCAGAGCTCTTAATAAAAATTTTTACAATACAATAATACAAAATATACATCAGCTCACACATTTACCTAGATTCAATTATCAATAGCACTAAGGACATAGATGACACAGTATAAAACCTGGACGCCTACTTTTATCTAGTTAAACCTTCTTAAACCTACTTGTATCTACAGCAACTAACAAAACATCAATGCCAAATACAATATCAGGTCCCAAAAAACCCACCGAGGGGCGCTCGAAGCGCGGGAATAGATCCGAGGTAAGATAAGAGTGGATGGGATAGAGTAGGATATCACGAGAAGTATTTAAAGTATTTAAGGTTTTAATTAGAGCAAAGCGACAGGATGTGGTAGAGACCATAGTAGTCCGAACATAATACCCTAAGAGATTATGTTGGGCATATGTTAAACTACAATAAGTAGAGGAAAGAAGCTTATAGTCCTTTTATTAGCATATGTTAAACTACAATAAGTAGAGGAAAGAAGTTTATAGTCCTTCTATTAAGTCCTCTAAAGTTTTCGCCCTTAGGATGTTTTCTTGTACAGATTCTATGTGTACTATTCTATATGTAGATTCTATTCTCGGTGGACTTCGTAGGACTTCAGAGACAAGATTCATACTCAAGAATCCGACGGATCAATGATGCATAGAAAGTTTTGGTTATTCATGGGTCATTACATTTTTTGACCATCTTTTATTAAATCCAAGGACACCTGTTAAGTTACCGAGCGTTTTCGGGTGGCTGCAATTCCAGTTTTTCATAAAATACAAATTCTGTTCAAATGTACGCGTAATTTATTTGATCAGTAATACAATAATACAATAATTTTGGCGATATATGTGGATATGCCTGAGGGGTTGAAGACCGAAAGATCAAGTGAGAACGCGGAGGAGCGATTCACCGCTTGATGCTGCAAAGCAACCGAGAGATACCGCGAAAGATCGAGATCATGATAGCGCTTAACAGCAGATGCAGGTGATCGGTCACCTGGTAATGCACGGGAGCGAGCGACGCGAAAAGAGGCATAAAGAGTGAGCGCAAGTGGACGGATAGACATAACAACGGTGCCCGAAAGGCGGTAGATCCGAGTGACGTCGGAACTCCCCCGTCGGAAGACAGCACGATGCTTATGCTATAACAGCTTTTCCTAACCTTAGACGCGCCATTTAGATTGTTGCTGCAACAGAGTTAAATAGACAACAGACTTAGCTTTGTTGTCTTAACAGCTTAATGGGTGGCTTGTCGGACCAGATCTGTCGAGGCTTCTTCCTAATAGAATACAATTTCCTTAATACATGCAAATGGTGGACAGATCCCTCATCAGCTCTAAGTGGACGACCTTCTGATGCACAGATAAAAGCGCTGATGTAACACTTTATGGAGGCCATACTGCGACCCTCCGACTTATAAAGGAAAGTACCACAAAAATTAATGGCGGTTACATTGAAGACCTGATAACTCTCCTTCGGAATATCGCCCATTACATGCTCCAACAAAGGTGGCTTCGCAAAAAAAACATCTCACGCATTTATTTGTCGCTTTGAGCACAGTCTTTCTACCTTAAATCTGCAAATACTATAAAAGTATCATCGCCATTAATACCCAACGCGCAGGTTCTGCTCATGAAAGCTAACGATTATGCTTCGCGTTACCGTTTGGCTCCTTGGCAAAATTACTGGGTGTCGACCATCAGGACCATCCCAGGATGAGTTCTAGAGCCGCCCGTCTACTCGAACCAATGCAAACTGATCCAAAAAGGAGGAAGAAGTGGCGAAGACAGCGAGCTGGAGGAGGCAACGTCCTTATTTCATCACAAAAAAAGCGCGCTTAATTTTAACAACAAAATTCAAGGGCGAAGCTCTAAAGCTGGCTTCTCGATTACTATCGTCAGGCCAGTGCTCCTGTGTCTTTAAAAGATAGGGCAGCCCCTGAAACCATAAATTGGAACCTATCAATTCAGTATGTAGGGCTCCACAAGATAAGATGTTAGCTGGATTTTGCGACGTAGGCACATATCGCCACTCCATGGAATGAGTCAGATTTTGGATGGTTGACACGAGATTAGCGACGTAACGATAAAACTGGCCGGCTCATCTCGAACCCTGGATAACACAAATGACGAGTCGCACCAACAAACTTATTTCCCTTTGTAAGCGCCTAGGCTAAGAACATCTGCCATCGTACTCGCCAACAACTCAGCTCGACCCAGCTTTAACTTGGGCACAGTTAAGGACTTACACAAAGAAGCGATACACGGGACTGCGCATATAGGAGTCGGCCTGGTGCACAGTGGGCGATTTGGTCCCGCTAGCGGCATTTAATTAATAACTTCTAAACTAAAATAGAACTACATAGAATTTTTTAAGTTAACAAATTTTTTTTTTTAATTTTTTTTTATTTATTTTTTTTTAATTAAAAATTTTTTTTTTAAATTTAAAATTTTTTTCAATTTTATTTTATTTAAACTTCAATTAACATATTTCATAAATAAACTTTATCTAAAAAAGGCCATAAATAAACTTTTTTCCTGGCTTCAAGAGCTTCCTCGGGCATCATACCAATTGGAAGGCAAAAATGGCTTATAATATCTGCTCCATGAATTAAAATTCTGTGAACAGAAGATGGCATAAAAAACCAGGGATATGATTTTATAAACAATTCGGCAGTTTGCAATGCGTAAGACCGGAATGCGTCCGAATTTATTTCGTGGCAGCATGCTAGTGTTCGTAAGACCTCACTGAATCGATGTATTAAATTATAGCTTACTCCTGTTATACGAGCAGCCAAATTTGGTTGTTTGAAAAACCTCCTTGCAGTGTTTTTGTTATTCGTACTGCCAGCAGTAGCAATTGGTATATCTACCAGCAAATGAATCTCTTCCCTCAGCTTCTGCTGAATAATTCTTTTATTTTCATCGACAACATCTTTGTCAACACCACGAGCTTGCCACTTTTGAATCGGAATTCTATATGCAATGTGCAAAACACAGTCGAAAAACCTAATCCAGGCGTAAAGACTTGATAACCCATATTCAAAGAGGTTTTCATTAATAGACAAGCTCTTCACCAAATTCAGATCGTTCATATTCTTAGGAGTTGCCTTACATATTCCGCATGTTTGCGAAGAAGATCCCGATATAACACTGAACGTTTTGCCATCAAGCATGGTCATATGGAATTGGTGATCAATTCTAAAGCCCCTCAATAATGTTGGTAAAATATTTGAAATTTGGCTTTTAATAAAACAGTACCAAATACAAAGTTTTCCATGGCAGCAAACTTCTTCGTTGGGATGACTTCTGAGTGCCATACCATAAAAAGCACCCTTTTTGCTACTGACATTGTTCCTAAAAAGTATCATAGTTTGAAGGCTAGCTGGTAATAGCAGTTGATATTACACATTTTGGAGGGCACTGAATCACACTTTCGGCTAATAAAGTTAGACTGAATCCACTTGAATCCGGTAAGTTCTACTCCACGAAAGACAGGTGTACGCTAATCCAGGCTAGTTGTTAATACCCTGAATTACCACTACGTTTTATGAGCTACACATTTATAGACCGGTCACAAACATTGACTTTTTTTGTAATATATACCTTGAAGATAATAAAAAGCAAAACTTTTAACAAATTCACTAAAAATTGTAAATTTCCGAGGAACTCAAATTCAATGCGCGCAAAGAGAAAAAATTGTGTAAAGCTCTTTGCAAAATCATATGGTGTGTTTGACCGCTCACAGCATATGACCAGCTGATCGTAGAGCATTTAAAAAGCTTTTAAAAATCTAATCAAAGCATTTGCTATCCATATGTGAAGAAATATTAACGGTTTTTAAATTTGAAAATTTGAATTAAATGCCGCTAGCGAGACCAAATCGCCCACTGTGTGGTGCATGGAAACTACGTAGACACCAGCCCAATAGGTTTCAATGCTGGCGTCACAGAAGCCATGAATCTCCACGAGAGCTCGAGAAGTAAGCACTAGCTTAAGGGGGCAGGATGGTTTCAGAGGCTGAAAAATAGAATTTTTTGCGATTTTTTTTTGTTATGTCTGAGTAAATATATCAATTCAATTTTTTTACACAATTAATGGCTATATTTGGAGAGTATCTAGGAATTTTTATTTTTAAGAAATAATTATAATTTATCCCGTAACGGGCAGTCGGCCGGAGTCGCTTCCAAAAATTGGTCTCTTGCGGTGCGTAAAGTCTGGCCTTACAGTGTTATCGGAAATACAAAAATTTAATTGATTTACTTAAAATATTAGTTTCTTGTGCGGATGAACGAAACCATTTTGAAAAATATGCGATTTTGAATTTTTGGCGCGGTTGTAAAGTCGGAGGAACCATTTTTACATAAAAATCCGCCCATTATTGCCCGTAAAAATGGTTAAAAAAAAATTAAAAAAAAAAAAGCATTCGTTCATCCGCAAGTATTTATTGTATTAAAGATGTGTGCAAAATTTTATTTAGATCCGAGCATTACTTTTTGAGTTACGTTACGCACCGACTTGAAAAAGTTGTTTTGAGAAAAACGCGTCAAAAGTTTTAAAAGCAATGGAAAGTATATGGAGAGAAAGAAACTAAAAAATCGGTATCTCAGCAAGTTTTAGTCCGATCGACATGAAACTTTCACAGGATATTTCTAAGATAATGTTCTATTATATAAAAAATTTCTGAAAACAAATTTTTTTTGAAGTCTCAACCCATCCTGCCCTCTTAAGAAATCCTGCACGTTGGATGTGACTGAAGGTCCGAGAGATCTTCTGCCACTCTGTGTAGAAAATCTGAGGTAAGCTTTCATCCCAAGAAAGCTGCTCCCAACTCTGCTTCTGCAATAATATTGTCGCCTTAGTAATGACTGAACCAACTAGGCCAAACGGTTCGTACAACCGCGCTATCGATTATAAAATAGTCGGGACGGCTTCGACGTGTACTGAAGAGCAGAACAAGAAAGCAGCAGCTGATCAATGACAGGATCCCAAGCGAATCCTAACGTTTCCATGAAGATGTTGCCCATCATCAAAGGTTAAATAATACTCCCGATCCTCTTCAGGCACGCCAGCCAATACGCGAGGGATATTGGAGCCCCACTTCCGCAGTTGAAACTCATCCTTGGACAGAAGCGCTGAAATTTTCCCTCAAATACCAACAACCTCCTCCTTGGTATTGCCACCAGAAATAAGATCGTTGACGATAAAATTAAAGCAAGATTTCGGATCCCAATGACAAGTTTTAGACCTCATTTTAGGGATTTTAGGATTTCAAAAATGTCGACAAGTCAGCGCTACCGGATGCGAATGAAACCTCAGCAGGATGTGAAACAGCTTCGGTTGGGTAACAAGCCCAGCCATTCAGATGTCATTCATGGAATAACCTGAGGTGGTAACAGCACCACCATAAGTTTTCTGCGTGGTGAAACTCCGGCGCAACCAGGGTCATATGACCTAGGTTAAGATACTCCTTTATAAAGGTCGAATACTGAGCGCGCAGTTCGGCAACCTGACTGTATAGGCACCACCTTCTAACCGCACGAAGTTCTTAGAAAAGTGACTGCTGCAACCCTGTTCTTCCTTTGACCTTCACAATAGGATCGGTAGTTGATCGAACCGCTCGTCTAAAGAGCCTTGGCGGCTGACCAGTCGCGGCAGTTCAGCTGAGATAAGGACTGGATTGAGGAAACACCAGGAGGTTAATGAATTTGCCCCTCATAAGGCAACTCGTAAAATAATCCACCTCCAATTAGCAAATCACCTAGCTGAGGCTGGTGAAAAAAAGGATCATTACGTTGCTAGCTTTACGTTGGCAGAAACTTTCCAAGAGCTGACTTTCAATTTTAATATACAATTTTTAAACTAACGGTTCAGTTACGGAGCGTTTTCGGGAGCTTTATTTAATGTTCCAAATCTAGGCTTTAATAAAAAACAAGGACCTTTAGATTTCTATTATGATTACAATTTATTTAAATGATTTGGTTTATATATAGAACATATGACATATATATGTGATTGCGTAGGGTTGACGACCGAATTAGAATAATAGACGCGGAAGCGCGACTCAACGCTTGATGCTGCGGACCAACCGAGAGATATCGCGAGATAATGAGGCAACGATAGCGCATGTCGGCAGATGCAGGTGGCCGATCGAATGTACGAGAGCGCGCGATGCGAAGATAAAGAAAAGATAAACAAATTCAATAAATTAGTGCCGGCCAAACTTTCCGCGGCTTCTTGACCCAACATACTCCCTCCGTTGGAAGATGAGCTGTCAACAGTATCATGAAGGGGCAGCAGGCACAATTTGTTGACTGCCCGCCTTGTAGCTTCGGACGCCGTCCTCAGCAGCCCACCCGACACACTCCGTCATCGTTGTCTTCATCCTCGCTGTCACTGCAGCTGGGCGATGGCATCTCGGTAGCCATTTCGCTGCCAAAGTCCAAGAGCGGCTTCACACTGGGTAACACCTATGACCTATCACACTAGCCACCACTGTGCAGATCCCGGCCAGACGCTTCTTCATGTACTACTCTAAGTGACGACGGTGTCTGTAATATTACTCCTTCTCGCTGTTTACTTTGCGGAGGCGCTTTTTCTTTGGCTTGGAAAGTAAACTGCAATGAGACTCCACCTTCACCGGCTCCGTCTAAGGCTGGAAGAGCAACTCTGACTGCTCAGCTGCCATAAAGACCTTACCATCGTCAGTGCCTCCGCCTCCACAAACAATCCAACCTGGCAAACCAGGAGACAGATGAATTTGCCCCACACAAAGCAGCTCGTAAAATAATCCAGCTCCAATTAGCAAATCAACTGGCTGATGCAGGTGAAAATAAGGATGGCGGGAATTTTCCAAGAGCTGACTTACAATGCAAAATTACAATACTGAAGGTCAGTGATGTTGGAGGCTATGAGTTAATTGCGCCGATTCGTCCGAGCATTAGGATTGCAAGCAAACTTGCACAGTAAACCCATCTGTGCGTCACCTATATCGGCTACAGACTCTGGAGACCTTATATTCCGCAGCTGCGGAATGCTTGCTGATGCTTGCGTCCACGTACCCGGCAGTTTGAAGCATTGCAATGCCGAGACAGGTGACCCAATCCAAGGCCCTTACTGCATAAATCCGACTTTCAGGCGACAAACTTAAAAACCCTAGGCGGGAGTTTATTATGTGGGAATGGCCATCACTGATCATGCATGGGGCAACGGACGAGTCTGTAATCATAAATGCTGAGTTACCTGGATTAAAGGGTCTACGACATCCTACCGAAGGGATTTGTGCATATGACGCCGTCGGCAATCCATGCTCTCCAAAGTCCGGCATCTCTGCTCGAGGAAACTGGCGATGGACTTTCACGTTGGAATGGTTCCGAGTCAGGTAGCATTTCTTTCCACTTTTACTGTGCGGCATCATCAACCTTCCTATGCGCATTCTTCAGATGCAGTATCGCATTAAAATGATCTTGAAAACAAAATCTTTTGTGGAGCCTCATGGAGCGGCAAAGCCTGAAAAATTTTGATGACGACGCATCGAAGTTGGTGGCGGAAATAGCGTTGATCAGCGTCGCAATAGCAGGCAAAAAGTTGGAGCACCGAATAATATCCAGGTCCAAGTTGAACCGGAGGTCGCCCCTGACATCCAAATCAGACAGCTCTTTGTGAATGCTCTTGAAATACAAGACGATGCTTTCCAATTCGCCAAACCGCACATTTACCATTGCCTCTGGAAATGTTTCCACCGCTTTCAAGGAGGACAGCCATCCTCGGAGCTCCAGGAAATGCAGACTCGAAAAGCGGATTTATATTCGCAAAATTCATTTTATTTTACCAATTTTACTACTTATTTATTTGCGCAATATGCGTATGTATGTAAATAAATGCTTATATTTCACGCACAAATAGGTGACGCGATGCAGGTGACGCGAAAAGAGACATAAAGAGCGAGCGCAAGCGGACGGAGAGAAAGAATAACGGTGCCCTAACGGACTATTCAAAATATTTAACATTGACAACCGACGCATCCGATTTAGCACAAGTAGCCATACTTTCTCTCTACAGAGCTTGCAAATAACTGATAACCGTTTTTCGATCTTTCATCAGGATCACTTCCTGAACCGATATAAGCATGTCAATTTGCATGTCCATCTGTTTGTTGCTACGCAAACTAGTCCCTCAGTTTTAAAGCTATCGACCTAAAACTTTGCACGCATCCTTTATTTATTTGCAGGCAATATAAAAGTTCGAACGTCCGGATCGGTCGACTATATCCTATTGATGTCTGATTCATCGGAAATGTCATAACTTTGGTCTAAGACGATCTATTTCATAAAGATCGGCCGACTTATCCTATAGCTGTCATATAACTGAAGGATCGGAAATGACATAATTGTGGTGTTTTTAATGTTAGAAAGATGTGAGCAAAAAATTAAGTTGTGAAAATCCCTTTCGATAGACAAGCCCTTTCGACCAAAACAATTGTTTTGCTATTTGCAAAACGTTTGCCGTATTTTCATTTGCAATTGTTTTTAAGTCTGCAAACATTGCATTTCAATTTTTTCTCATTTGTGTAAAATTTTAAAAATTTATGAACTTTTTACTTGGCACCTGACCTATTTTAACTCTTAAGGAAAAAAAAAATTTATTTTTAGTCCCAGTCAACCTGATCAAATTCAGGTTTTTCTCTGAGTGTGACCCTTTTCTGACTTATTGGCCCTTTTTGAACAAGTAGAAACGGTTAACGGTTAAAAAACCTCTTATAAAAGTAGAAGAAAATATGCGACTAACAAAAATAAACTTTGAGCAAAACTTTGGGCATTGAAAAACCAAACAAATTATTTATACGAAGTGTTGGGAATAGGAATCCAATCATGAACCGCTTTCGTAAGCAATTTCGAAAAAATCAAAATGTGGAGCTAAAAAGGTGGCATAATTCCATAGAAAGCTTCAGTCCTTAAATTATGCATAAACCTGTTACTTAAATGTAAATATTTCAGAAGATTGAGAATTCACTGATTGCGGCACTCAGCTGAAAATAGCTTCAGTAAAAACAAAAAAACCGATTAATCAATTTGAACAACAACTTCTGTTAGCAAAAGGAAATTTCATGTTTCGATGGTGGGATCACCTGCAAGGGTTTTGTTGCCGCCGCAACTAGTACAGCGGGATCAGTTGCCTGTTTGGTGACTGTTACAGGGGTTTGAATTATTGGGTCTGGGATCACTTGAAGCGATGCCACAGAGGACATATCGGACAATTGCTCATTAATCCTGAGATATTCGGAAGCCGAATTTTTCTCAGGTCCGGCCCTTGGGGTGGCCAGAGATATAAGCGGCTGCATAGTTGTCGGCTGAGCACGCTGAAGATTATTCGCCACAAGCACATCACTAAAAGAGGATTTTTTACGCTTTGGAGACTCGTTTAGTAGTTGAAGACTACTAAACTGTGTATCGAGCGCACAGAGTTGGTCATTGATTTTTCCAAAACCACTAATCAACTCCTGGAATCCGCTTTTAGTCTGCCTTATGAACGATCTCATTTCGTCCTTAACAGCCGACAACCGTCACAGCAAAAGTGGAGACCAGACCTACGCGAGATTGCATCCGAAACTGAGGCCGTGAACCCGGCACACTTAGCGTGTAAAACGCTTTCACAGAGCCAGCAATGGATGGTAGGCTAGGAAGACGAGATTGTCTTATTACAAGACTTCAATGCACAGACCAATTTAAATTCCATAATTATTAAGAATTTAAATAATTAATTTATTAAAAATTATTAAAATTTCAATAATTAATTTATTAATAATATTGATGAACCTTGTACCACTGTACCAGGAAAACGAAAGGGGGAGATTGAAGAGACCAGTTAGTGCGAGTTAGTAAAATGCAAAGAATAGAGAAAACACGTCCGTCCGCTTTGAGATAAAGAGAAGAGGACAATCCTCACAGAATATCTGCAACCCAACATTAACACAGGGATTCATTGTACCTCTGAAGTGTTATAAGAAATTCAAGTCCCATTCAAAAATAATTCGTGTATGCAAAAATTTTTAATGAGACACAACAAGAGAGGTCCTGTTTAGGTCCCAGAAGAATAGATGAGAAATGCTAACAAATCACTAGACTATACTTTTAGCCGAATTTATACAACAAATTAAAGGAAGAATGTCCTTCTGTCCGCTATCGAGTTGAAACTTTCCACACATCCTTTTATTTGCAGGCAGTATATAAGTCGGAACGGCCGGGATTGGTCGACTATAGCTGCCATATAACTGATTCATCGGAAATGCCATAACTTTGGTGTTTTTTAAGTTAGAGGGTTGGGATCATATGTACAAAATTTCATAAGGATCGGCCGACTATATCCTATAGCTGACATAGAACGATCGGAATTGGCATAACTTTGGAATTTTTCAAGTTAGCAAGATGGGACTTGGTACAGATTCCATTTTGGGCAATTTATTCCGATCTGCCAAATTTCATAGGGATCGGCCGACTATATGCTATAGGAAATAACCCTTTTTTTAATCCCCCTTTTTATACCCTTGTAGAGGGTATTATATTTTTGGTCAAAAGTGTGCAACGCATTGAAGGAGACAACTCCGACCCTAAATTATCTCAAACTCTTCAATGGGATTCCAAGACTTGGCTACTATCCAGAAAATTGGAAAAAATCGGCCATTATAATGATTCCGAAACCTGGAAATGACAATACTAATCCATCGTCGTACCTATAAGCCTGCAACCATGTCTCTCATAACTTTTCGAGAAATGCCGACTATTTCGCATAGCATAACACTTTACATCAAAGACCAAAAAAACCCTGTCGCATCAATTTGGCTTTCGCGAAAGGCACAATCGAGTAGGTTAACCGAATCTTAGCAGAAATATGCACCGCATTTGAAAATCGAGAATACTTTAGTGCGATATTCCTTGACTTCTCCCAAGCGTTCGACAGAGTCTGTCTAGATGACATGCATAAAATCAAAACCCTACTCAAAAAAAAAACACCCGATTCGAAAAACCGTTTTCATTGAAGCGGTTCGTGCAAAAGTTCACACGAAAAGAAGTATGAACTCATAACGATCTCCGATAACATTGACTAACCCTAAAATCCCGCATTTTAGTAAAATAATCTAAGCGTTCACCTAGATAGGCGTATAAATTGGCGCAGGCATATCGAATGTAAAAAACTCCAACTGATACTAAAGTATACACTGGATCATGAAGTACTGATCTTCTATGCGCTTTATCGGCGATTCCCAGCAATAATTATGTTTGAGGCTCATGATAAATAAAAACAAGAAAGGAAAGCTAACTTCGGGCGAACCCGATGTTTAATTACCCTTGCAGTTGAGTCGCAGTCCGCTAGGTGGCGCCACGCATCTTATATTATTAGATATATAGCGGATCGTATATAGTTGGCCGATCCTTATGAAATTCGACAAAATAGATTGTTTTTCCCAAAATAGAATCTGTACCAAATCCCATATTTTTAACTAAAAAAGCACCAAAGTTATGCCAATGGTCGTTCTATGGTGATCGTTCTATGATAGCTATAGGATATAGTCGGCCGACCCTTATGAAATTTTGTATGGTAAGTTTGTGTGGAAAGTCCCAACCCTCTAACTTAAAAAACACCAAAGTTATGGTATTTCCGATCAATCAGTTATATGGCAGCTATAGGATATAGTCGACCGATCCCGGCCGTTCCGACTTATATACTGCCTGCAAAGGAAAGAAGGATGTGTGCAACGTTTTAACTCGATAGCTTTAAAACTGAGAGACTAGTTTGCGTAGAAGCGGACAGACGGACATGCTCATGTCGACTCAGGAGGTGATCATGATCAAGAATATATATACTTTATAGGGTCGGAGATGTCTCCTTCACTGCGTTGCACACTTTTGACCAAAATTATAATACCCTCTGCAAGGGTATAAAAAGCCGTCAATCATATTTTAGTCGCAAAAGGAACAGATTCATTAAATATTAGCATACAATAAAAAAAATGCATCCGGTTGCCAGAATCCGAGAGTTGATACCTGGGCTCCTCCTAAGCTGACGCCTGGAAGGAGTGACCGGACTACAGAACGACTTAAGCAAAAGGGCGCCATTGACGAAGTGTACGCAAATGTAGGAAGTGGTCGTCGTTTAAGTTAAGCTACAGAAGAGTGCCAGAGAAGCGGCACAGGAGAGAGCCAATCCCTAAAAGATTGGAGCCCTAAAAGATTCTTCCTGGCAAGACCTCGATCTTGGCGACGGAATGGCGCCAGGACGAGTGCCAAAAGCGACCAATAACTGCAGTGTAGTATCAAGCATATCCCACCATCGAAAAATAAATTTGATTCCCGGCTTGCCCCGGAGAATATTTTCGTCGAAGAACATCAGCAAAGTACAGTGAAAAAAAAATTATCAACTCTCTACCTCATTTTCATCAATTGCAAAAAATTAACTTCTTCACTAACACTTAGCTTTAATTAAAGCCGGAGATCTTAAGCTCTGAAGTTTTTCCAAGTAATTTCACTACTTTAATGATATATAACCACTTTAATGATATTACACCGTGTTAATTTCTGTAGACTCCAAATTCGCTTTTTAATAAGTAAAATTAATTCCTCTCTTTATCTTAAAGCGGACGGACTTTTTTTTGTGCGCACTGCGTGTTTATACAATTTGTATTAAGCTTTCCATAAACAATCGGTGTATATTCCTTCACACAATTTGCAATTTTTAGATCCATATCGCTTCGCGTGTGCAGTCATATATTTGGAGGTAAAATAATAATTTGATTATTCTTCCAAACAAAGCCCTGCTCCGCTTCTTCATCTCTTACGGAGTTGCTTCTATTCTATTGCTTCTACTCTCGCTCAATAGAGATTCTTATCTCTATTCTTTGCATCTAACTAACTAGCACCAACTGCTCTCTTTAATCTCGCTCTTTCGTTTAATAATTAATCTTTAATAATTAAAACAAATAATATTAATCAATTAATTTTTTAATTTTTAATAATTTTTAATAAATTAATTATTTAATTGTTAATAATTATGGAATTTAAACTTGTCTGTGCGCTGAAGTCTTGTAATAAGACAATCTCGTCTTCCCAGCCTACCATCCATTGCTGGCTCTGTGAAAACGTTTTACACGCCAAGTGGGCCGGGTTCATGGCCTCAGTTTCGGATGATATTTAACGTAGGTGTGGTCTCCACTTTTGCTGTGACGGTTGTCGCGCTGTTCAGAACGAAATGAGATCGTTCATGAGGCAGACTAAACGCGGATTCAAGGAGTTGATTAGTGGTTTCCGTAAAATCAATGACCAACTCTGTGCGCTCGATACGCAGTTTAGCTGTCTTCAACTACTAAATGAGTCTCCAATGCGTAAGAAATCCTCTTTTAGTGATGTGCTTGTGGCAAATAATCTTCAGCCTGCCCAGCCGACAACTGCGACGCCACTTATATCTCTGGCAACCCCAAGGGCCGGACCTGAGAAAAATTCGGCTTCCGAATATCTCAGGATTAATGAGCAATTGTCCGATATGGCCTCTGTGGCATCGCTTCAAGTGATCCCAGACCCAATAATTCAAACCTCTGTAACAGTCACTAAACAGATCGTAATCAACCGTGCGGACCTCCGGTACGTACTGATGCCGCAGTATTAGTTACGGCGGCACCAAAACCCTTGCAGGTGATCCCACCATCGAAACACATTTTTGTTTCCCCGCTTGCCCCTGATACTTCTGAGATTGATATCTCGGCTTACATCAAAGCCAAAACAAAAGTCGACATAAAGGTGGTGGATATTACAAAATTTAAATATTCATACACCAGACAACCTTCATCTTTCAAAATACGTGTGCTTTTGCAGATGTTCAAGACGATTTGTTCCTCAAGCTTTTGGCCAGAGAACATTTTCGTCCAAGAACATCAGCCAAGTACGGTGAAAAAAAAAATAACCAAACCTGTGGGTGTAAAACTTCCAAATGTTACGGCCACTGATCAACCTTCCACCTCATTTCATTAGTTTCAAAAAACTAATGTCTTCACTAACACTTACCTATTAGAATACTAGAGGGTTACGTAGTAAACTTCCCAAACTGTATTCTGATAGTTCTTTCTTGACATCTCACATTATTGTATTTACAGAAACTTGGTTAAAGCCGGAGATCTTAAGCTCCGAAGTTTTTCCTAGTAGGTACACCACTTTAAGATGTGATAGAACTCAGCGAAGGGGAGGAGGAGTGTTAATCTCTGTAGACTCCAAACTCGCTTCTGAAGTGGTAAAATCACAAGAGTTTGGTGACATTGAATTCCTTTACATCAAAATCACTTTGTCCGATCAATCTTTGTATGTAACCCGTTCTTACATACCACCTTTGTTCGAACCGCCAACATACTGGCAAGATCTGTCCGCTATTCGTTTGGTTTTCGATCGTCTGTCTGATGATGACCAGCTGATTGCTCTGGGTGACTTTAATATCCCAGAACTTATGTGGTCAAATGTTGAAAATTCACCGTCTTTGCAGCTTAACTCCCACCACGACTTCCATGCGGGCATGTTCGACATGTCACTCGGGCAAATTAACCACGTTAGAAATTCACCGCGCATAAAGCAGAATGTTACAGGAGTTATATTCGCCTCTGTTGAATTCAGTTGTTTCAGGATCCGGATTAGTAATCCGATGCAGGAAATCAGACAATGGCCGATCTCTTTACAGTTTTTTCAAACAAGGTAACAACCTAGCACTACTCCAGATCAGAGCTACACTTATAATACCCAATCAGCCAACCTTATTTGCCCATCTTTTGATCAAAGTGGAGTGTTATCAAACCGCTCAAACCGATCCTCAAACTCTTTAATCGATATTTGGGGACTTCGATCTTTTCCTTTAAGTGGAAGGAATCTTAGATTATTCCTTTGCATTAAAAAAAGGAAAAATCCGACACTGCTAATTATAGAGGCAATTCTAAATTGTTAGCAATTACCAAACTTTTTGAAAAATGAATCGCCCATATTTGAATACCTATGTATGTACTCTACCTACACTACTACCAATTTATTGTAGTTAGCATCTTTTGTCACGGATGGGTTCCGGAATGGCTTATAAACAGACGACATTTACACTGACTTGAGTAAAGCATTTGACTCTGTTAACCATTCGCTTCTTATAAGTAAACTCAGTCTGTTGGGATTCCCCACTGATCTTCTTATCTTAATTTCGAGCAATGTATCTGGGAGAACCCAACGTGTCTTCTTTAAAGATGTTACCTCGCGTTTAGTCCGCCCCACATCGGGGGTGCCCCAAGGAAGCCATCTTGGACCCTTACTTTTTACACTGTTTATTAACGATTTGCCCCTTGCCTTAACTAATTCACTTGTACTTATGTACGATGATGAAATCCAGATAAGAAGATCAGTTGGGAATCCCAAAAGACTGAGTTTCACAGTTAATTTGTGACATGTCAAACATGCCTTCAGGGGAATCAAATTTTTTTTTAAATGTTCGTAATAAAATTTTTCTGAGATTGAACGATCGACTTTTCACGCAGAAACTTTGTTTTTCGCCGAAATGATATTTTGCATTAAACGTTCCCGTGTGTACAAAAAAAAAAAATTAATAAAAACGATCGTTCAAGCACAAGGAATTATACTAAACTATTGAAATAATGTTTACTTTTATGGTTTAAGTTGACTTGCTCGACCTGGGGGACCGTCACTGCAAGGCTCTGCCAAAAAAAGACCTCTAAGGGAAACAGTCACCCCTTAAAAACTATTTGCTATTTTCCAAAAAATTCTCTTAAAATACTCTTAAAAGAAGAAAAGTAGACCGCGATGCTGGAGCAGCCTCACAGGCTAGGAGTAGTTTGATGCAATCGAATACAGGAATACAGGTGATCAGAGGAATCAGCTATCCAAGCAAAATGACCACATACGTCTTCGAAAAACGCATAGACGGAAAAGCGGTACCAATACCAGTTAACCACGTTCGAAGAATTGATCTCGCTGTGCCTGTAAGTCAGCAAGGCTGGCGATGGGAGATATATGGGATTTTTTTCCCGAACGAATAGAATGGAACCTAGGAACCTGGAAGAAGAAAAACAACATAAAGGTGGCGCATTTGCGGTGTGCATGTCAATCAGCGGTTTTACTTTGCAACAATATAATAATCTGTAGCGGAATTTAGTATTAGTTTTTCAGAATTTTAGGAAATAGCGAAATTATAATAAACCCAGCAGAAAAAGAGAAGGGGGCAGCAACACCCCAAAAAGTGCCAGTATGCATGTTATGCAATAAAGAGATAGCAACAAAAAGGGCCAGAACGAAATGTGGGCATAAGTTCCACAAGGCATGCAAACCAAAGCAGCTTGTCCCACTTAAAAAGTTGTGAATTTTGAAAAACTCCAAGCAACGAGCGAAAAGTCTATGGTAGGCAAAAGCCAGAAGATTCGTATGGTCGATTCACCGAATGGTTTAAGCCAGATGGGTTCTTAAGCAGCGTCCCTAGGTAGTACGGCAGAAAAAAACTCAATGGTGTCCCAGTCGGTTCAAACCATGCAGTCAACACCGTTAGAACAACTGTCAGCACAGATGGAGAGATTTTTTCAGCAAAGAGTACAGGCTGAGAGGGAAACAGAAGGAAGAGCTTACAGGTCAGCAGGGCGAAATGAACAGCCTAGCGAATCCTCGGATAACGAGAGAGGGATTCGAGACCAAGGGGATATTTTTATGGACGATATGAGACAGCAAGGATCAACAAGCTTGGGAACGATATGTCCCACAAGGTTGGACATATTCTGAATAGCTCGAAGTTCAGGTTTAGCGGAAGTCCAGATGGCTACCCATCGACAACTTCATCTATCGAGTAAAGGTTCACCATACACTAGATTGAAACTTTTCGGCACTCTGTGAAAGTGTAAGTCTTCTATTCGATGGCAAGGCCGGAGATTTTTATTGGCGTTTCCACGAAGCGAATAGGGGCATGATATTGGGCGGAGTTATGTGATCGGGCCATACGCGAAGCTATCAAGGACAGATCAATAGAGGGACGATTCAATAGAGCAATTAATGGACGGGCTGAAAACTCCCCTTAGCGAGGCCACGATGGTGGAAGTTGTGAAGCGAAACCTGAAGCGAAACCGAAAAACGACATGAATTGCTAAATGTCACGATTCGATCTATGAGTCAATTAAGAGAAGTCTGCAAACGGTGCGAAAGGTTCTTGCTGTTTTCGAAAGCCCGGCTATTCGAAGAAATCGAATGATGAGGAGTATAGACATGATAGAGGACAACATAGGATTCTGCTGTGAGGTTTCGACCCATGAAGACCGGTATATCGAGGCAGTGGCTCTCATATGTTTGTTTTGTAGAAAGGAAGGGCATAAGTAGGCATAAGTCAGGACTGTGCTGGGAAACGCAAGGTATTTTAATTGGGATGTGGAGCACCTAATATAATATAAGCCGTCCTGCGCGAACTGTATAAAAAATGGGAGAGTGAATATCCAACTCAGCATGTTCAAAGAGGACAGAGCTAGAACAAGTAGAAAACCTAGCGTTAGAGAAACAAGGATTAGATAGAGAGGGACATGAGATACAGACAATAGGAAGTAAGAAATTAATCAGAAAAGAAGATCTAGAAATACGAACTGATTAAAACCGAGATCAAATTTAAGAACCAATGTAGAAGTCAAAGTCTATACTTGGTGCCCACACTTAGTCTGCATTTATTTTTGTGCATCGATTTTTGGAATAGTTTTGGGCTTCTGCCGACGGAGTTCCAAGTTAGCGGGGTTGTTATTTATTCACGAGCTAACGACAGCACAGTTAGATTGGGGGCGGTAGTAGAGCAATTTCCGTCCTTTGCAAAGTTAGGACTAGGAAAGACACATCTCATCAACCACAGCATCGAGGTGGAGGATGCCAAAGCACTGGTGTAGAGGCACTTTTCAGTCTCCCCAGACTGCTATATGGGGAGGTTGAACAGGTGTTCAAATTAGGAGTAATTGAGGAGTCCGATAGCGCTTGGTCAACGCCAGTGGCTTTAGTTCAAAAGCCGGGCAAGGGCTGACTGTGTTTGGATTGCAAAAAGGTGAATACTTTCACGCAGGGAGACGCATATCGTCTACCAAAGATTGATGCAATTCTAAGCCGGCTTCCATAGGCAGTTTAGATCTCTAGTTTGGATCTTAAGGACGCCTATTGCCAGATTTCTTTAGATCCAATATCGCGGGAAACAGCTTTCACCATACCAGGAAAGCCTTTGTACCAGTTTACAGTGATGCCTTTCGAACGCATCGCAATCGATGATGCGACTCATTGATAAGGTCATTCCGACGAAGTTTCCGAAGTTTTCGTCTATTTGGACGATGTACTAGTCGAGTCAGATTCCTTTGAGTATATGGCTGTCTTGACGGCGGTAAGTGAGCACATCCGACAGGCAGGGCTCACATTAAACGTCGGGAAGAGCCACTTCTGCGTACGATCGCTTAGGTATCTGGCTCGCGTGATTGGTGAAGGAGTCATCAGGACAGATCCGGAAAAGGTATCAGCAATGGTGGAATATGCATTCCCACGCACTTTGGAGGCATTGCGGAGTTTTCTAGGGATGCCTGGGTGGTATAGAAAGTTCATAAGAAACTATGCGGACATAGCTGCCCCATTGACAGACCTGGGGAGACCCAAATGTAGGTTTACGATGGCGCAGGCTGAAGTTGAAGCGTTTACAAAGTTGAAGGAAGCGATGTGACAAGCCCCAGTGTTGCACAGTCCAGATTTTGAGAAGCCATTTTTCATCCATTGCGACGCAAGTAGTTATGGGATATTAGGTGTGCTCGTTTGCACTCGAGATGAGTATCCTATTGCCGTCTCAAGGAAGCTGAGCAAGGTTCTAAAGAATTATACCAACAAAGAATAAGAGTATCTTTTACGACGGAGTTTGAGTCTAGACCAGACGGAAGCGAACCCAAATACATAAAGTTTGAGGAGCCCAAGGAGAGAGCGAAGCAGTGCCATTGCGGGAGACTTGCTCCAGCAGGGTAGAGTGACCCAAAGGCAGGCGACGGTGTATGGGTTCTTTTTTTTTTAGTCTTTTTAAAGCGCTTTCATTATCGCAGCGATTGGACAAAGGGGTGAGTGAGAAGCTGGTATAAGTTCCCCCCCAAACCGTTGCCGTCTGGCCTACCCCCTAGCTCGTATATGATCCTCGAGTCTAGCCTATTGTGATAGTTGCATTCGACAGGAAAATTGAATCGACCTATTACTTTCGTGTTCCTAGCCCAGAACTCCAGTTCTTTCTTATGACTGTCGCTCAAACGTTCATATGTCCGTATTTATGATTTTGTATGTCTTCGCTAACTTTAACGATTAAGATTTTTAACGGTTAATTTTTCAAGATTTACACTAGATTTAAGAAATACGCAATGAAGTTTATTATTGTTAGTTTGTAAGGTTAGAAGTCAATGGAACACAATGTAGAATAGAGATACTAAAATGTTTATAATGTGCTAAAGGATTTGAACCGAGTCTGATTTGTAGCCGCTATGCCATCACCCTTTCGTTGATCTAAGAGTCTTCAGTAAGAAAGATCTTTAAGCGTGAGCTTTTCAACAGGCTAGGCACGCAATCGATAAATTTTGAATTCTATGATGGATAGCAAGAACCTTGCGGAGAGAGGGGAGTTTCAAGGGAACCCACCCACTTGCCTAGTCTAGTAGCGAGTAGTGGCGAGGTCTAGTAGCAATGTTCGTTACATCGTAATGATTTTTACGTTGATTATCTCCTTAGAGGGGCAGACAATCTATAGGACGCAACGCTCAAAAAAACAGAAGTCATCGAGCTACTTGGCAGGGCTGGATTAATCATTACGAAGTTTAAAAGCCACCATTTGGAATTAGTCCAATCCTGGATGAATAAAAATCTAGCAGTGGGAATGACAAAGCGAGCTGTGCCAAAGCTGTGTCTGCTGCTTCTTAAAGACTCTGTTGAAGACCCAACCTTCATGTTGGGCCAAGCAAAACAAAACTGTTAAGAATCATCTAAATAGACTCAGAAATGGATGAGCGCGGTAATTTTAAGCATCATTTTCTATTTTTTTTTTGTTTCTCCCGGTTTCGCATGAATTTTTTTTTTCAAAATTGGCTGAAACCATTTTATTAATGTTACGTTTGGAGATAGCCCATTAGATGACGTAACGTTTTATTTATCACTTTTATCTGCCATAATCCACTTACCTCAACTATGATTTAAACTCAAGGCCTTCCTTGCCAAATCAGTCGTCTCTCGGCTAACCCTGTCTTAGTATCCCCATATCTGCAGAATCCGTAAGGGTTTCTAACAGCTTTCCCTCCATTATTGTGATGGTTCTCTCCGCCTCTTCTTCATCGGAGATATCTTCGTCGATGACCTGACTCGCAGCCATCCTGCGCAGCACCAACGCATCAGTACTGCAGCCGTCATCTGAGGCCTCCAACTCTGAGGCAAGTTCCTCCTTAGTAGTTGCTTGGATTTCTCCATCGCTCGAGTACGATTTGCCTTTGTGGTTACGGAGCTAAAGCCAAGCTTAGCTCTCCATGAGCAGCCTCTATGGGAGCTAAACTTTGCTTGTTCAAGATAAGAACCACCTGATTTTTCGGTCCTTCCATCTCTTCCACCTTCGCCATACGCCAGTCCGTCGTGGGAAGACGTGGGTTACATTTTTGTAACTTAGTAAGAATATGGCTTTTTAGAGGCCGGGATCCAGATCGGGATCTAGGGGGACGTCCCGGGTAAGGCTTCTTAGAACAGGGGGTCGCTAGGTAACCTGAGCCCCCCGATTGAGACTGGGCCGAGTTTGTATACCGGGCCCCCAGCCAGGCTGACTCGCGGCACGGGTCGAGTGAAACCATAGTCCAGCCCGATCTGAGATCTGTGGTATTACACACTGCATAGGTGTTGCGAATATAGAGTGATTTATTTTTCAAAAAGCTTTGGAATTGCTGACAATTTAGAGCTGCCTCAATAATTTAAAGATCCAGTTTATTCCCTTTTTAATCAGAAGAATAATGTAAAATTCTTTCTACATAAGGGGAAGATGGAAGTCTCCAGTGATATATTAAAAAGTTTGAGGAGCGGTTTTCACAGAGCCTCAGCGCAGTTCTTCAGGATATCGGATCCTGGCGAACACACGGGATTAACTCTTAAGAAAATCCGATAACACACCACTTTTATCAAAAGATGGGCAAAACATAATGTTGGCTGATTGAATATTATAACTGTAAGGCTGAGCTGGAATGATGCTAGATAAATACGTTGTTTGAAAAAACAGTTTAAAGAGATCGGTCATTGTCTGATCAGAGTTCGCTGATGAGTTTAAGCAATGGGCGAAAGTTCTGGAAAGAAAAATTCCATCAAGATCTAAAACGAAACGAAAGTGCAGCAGCAGACCTAACGAATGTCTAACGTGGTTAATTTTTGACATGTCAAACATGCCTTCAGGGAAATCATGGTGCGTGCTAAGGGGTTATATACCTTCTTTGTCGAAGGAAAAAAGGAAAAATTTGATTTTTTTTAGGTATGTAGCAATTATTTCATTCATGTTTGTGTGAATTTTCGTGGAAAATTATCAAAAAGTTTTTAAGGGGTGGCTGTTTCCCTTAGAGTTCTTTTTTTGACAGAGCCTTGCGGTGACGGTTCCCCAGGTCGAACAAGTCAACTGAAACCATAAAAGTAAAGAAATATCACTAGTTTAGCATAATTCCTTGTGCTTGAACGATCGTTTTTATTACTTTTTGGTTTTTGTACACACGGGAACGTTTTATGCAAAAAATGAACTTTTTGGTCACTAAAAATTTAAGTAAAATTTCTGCGTGATAAGTTGATCGTTCAATCTCAGAAAAATTTTATTACGAACATTTTAAAGAAAATTTGAATAAAATCGTTTCAGTAGTTTTCCGCCAATCCACGTCATCGCAAAGTCATTTTAGAAAAACACCATTTCGAGATATTCGCGTTTAAAGTTGGACGTTCGGGTTTGGGGCAGCGACGAGGCGAGCGGTTAGAAATTGTTCTATAGGAGTTGTTCTTTAAGATAAAGCAATAAAAAAATTTTTGATTTTTCCAAAATATAAAAGGTATATAACCACTTATGCAACAAAAACGGTGAAATATCAACATTAGACCACATGAGTTCTGAGATATTTAAGTCACCCGGAGCTATCAGCTGGTTACATTCAGACACAAGATTAGAAACCGAACGGTTCGGACGAAGGTGGTATGTAGGAACAGCTAACATATATCTATTGATAAAGACAAAATGATTTTAATGAAAAAAAATTCTATGTCCCCAAACTCCTGCGATTTTACCACTTCAGAAGCATTGATAGAAATCTGAAGCATGCAGACACTACATGAGACCACCCACCGCATAATATACAGGCTGGGGAATGTGAATTAGTGGTAATAAAAGGCGATCTACAGTTATTTGTCACGACGTCTTCCCACCTGAGTGCTCGGCGCGTAAGCGGCCATGGCCACATCCATAGCCTTCTGAGTACTGCATCGCTGCTTAAAAAATTCTGCCATCGACAAGTAGGGATAAAGGCCGAGGCATTTTCACCTTCCTGGTGCAGCCTGGTGCAATGATGCAGCCGGAAATGTCGCCCCCAAATTTTTCAAGCCTCACATATGGGCATTGAATTTATCTGAAAGATCGCGCGCTGCCACTAAGCTACCATCCAACAGATGAAGGCCCAAAATCGTATTCACATAAGCCTGAAAAATCAACCAATGGTTATTAAATCGTTTCTCCAAAAGATGTAGCGCGACGTCATAATATTCCGCGGGGATTTCCAAGGAACGAACTGCCCCTAAAGCTGAGTCCCGAAAACAAGATCGCAACCTCTGCAGCTTTTTCACCTTACTTATATGAGGATTGCAGCCCACGATTGTTTAGACAACCGAGTGAAACTCAGCCCTCTCCGAATAACCTCCTCTGAATGTAGGAAAAGGAAGAGGAGGCAAGGCTTTAAAACTCCAACTAAGCGCTGTGTCTGCCTGAATAGTGGCAACTCCGCTAACAAGGGTGGAATGCGGATCTCAGAAATGCCCAATTCTTCAAGCTTTCCATGTATGGCCTCCTCGTACCATACTGCGCGACCAACTGGCAATGGCGCAAGTGGAGCTCCTTGGATCCTCTTCAACTCCTGGAGGATACCCTTTGGGTTGCATTTTAAAATAGCTGGATCTGGAGTGGGTGCTCCTGTGATGGTACCGCTAGAGTTCATCGCCACTATCACTGGACTGCGATAAATGATAATAAGAAAACGCAATTACACTTTTTGGCGCCAAAATGATATTTATTGTAATTTTTTTGACTATATTTAATCATAGTTGTGCGCGTCGAACACGATTTATTCTACTGTGCGCTCAGAATCGTACACTGAGTTGTGTATACTGAATATATATGTATATGAATGCTTATGAACGGCGAATGCACTTTCAAGTGGAACGCATGTATGTATGTTTTGTAACGAACTGTTTTGCTATGTTTTGCTCGCAACAAACGCCGCGTCTAGCTCACAGAGGTTGAGGGTACGTTCCACCGAATTTATAGATTTGACGTGATTGCCCGAGCCCAGAAAACACACGTTATTGCTTCTTTTCAAATAAATCCCCTTTATTGTAATTAATTTACAAAGGAATAAAGAGAATCTCACCGGCTGTCTGGCTCAGCCGACCGACCGCTCGCCCTCCCGTCGATCCCCGATCCCCGCTCCGGGTTGGTGCCAATACGCACGCCCTCCCAAAGCTTGCGCCCTGCAGGTCGTGCGGTCTTGGTGGCTCTCGGTTCCCTTCGTTCGGACCCACGGACTCGTGCCTACGCCCCGCAGGAACTATGGTAGGCCAGAGGTTTGGGCGTCGCGTCTCCTTTGACTCCAGGTGGTCCGCTGTGCATACGCTCCAGCGCCTGGATCAGGATTCTCTTGACTTCCCGGGGTGTCCCTGCCTGGTTTCACTATTGGGCTTGAGTTCCCGGGTTGGCTATCCCTCGCGTTACAGGATCACACCTGGATCGAACGGTCAGGAGCAGACAAGGCGTACGCCAGGCTGATCCGTCTTTGCCGCCACTACACCAGGATACCTGTTGTGTCCGGGAATAACTCCACCCGACTCTTTTACCCTTGGGCCTTAGCTTTGCCGCGGATCCTTGATCCTTTATCCCCTTGCTCCTTGTTAGATGCGCGTACCGCCGCCGGACTTACCCACAGGGGGTCCTTAAGCTATTTGTCGTAGATCCTCACTCGCTTTAATATCCCCCACTTAGGACTGTCGGACTTCCCCACGGGGGGTCCTTCAGCCTGTACTCCTAACTCTTCCAAGGAAACTTCCCAACTTGAATGGCAGACTTACCCACGGGGGGTCTTTCACTCACTCTCCCAGCTTCCCTAGAAGACTCGGCCTCGATTCGCTCCAGGGGCCCTCCTTATATAGTGCCAGAGGCGCCCGTTAATCCTTGCAAATCTACTTCCTGCCGTTAATCCTCCGCTCATTCACTTTCTCCGTTAGCTTTCTCCAAGCCCGCCGTCTTTCTATTGGCGGGCTTTCTTTATTGTACCTCCCCCGATTGCCCCGCTTGGGCCTCCGATCCGCATTATTTTTGTGCCGGTCATCGGACTTCGTCCCGATACCCCGCGACCCCCCCCTGGACATTCCAAATGCATTTCTGTGTTTTTGTGCAATTTGTAAACACAGCTCTTCTTCGATGAACTTTCTGTCCCGCTCGCGCTCCCATTCCTCCGAGGGTCCCGCTATAGCTATGGACAGCCTATCCTCCAGGCATCCGCTACATCTTTCTCTTCTCGGAATCGTGACTTGGTGGCCTGCGCAGTTGATTGTTGTGCCGAATTCTGCGAGGAAATCCCATCCAAGCACCGCGCTGTCTCCCATGCCTGGCAACACTATCATATTTAAATCCATTTTCTTGTTGCCAAAGCTTACAGTTGTTAGGAGTACCATTTGAGTCTCTATGTGGCTCCCGTTGGCCAACTTTACTAGTCTCCTTGTTGCTCTCCGTTCTCCGGCGATTCCCGGGTCCTCTGCTAGCTTTTCTGAAATGAAGCTAGCCGTTGCCCCGGTGTCCACCATGGCCCTAATTTCTGCTCCTCCGACCTTGATGACTGCCGCCAATTGCTGATCGTCTCCTGTTAATCCTCCAACTAGTTCTGAGAGGCAGCACCTCGCGATCTCTGCCTTCCTCTCTACGGCTGAGATTGCTGCACGTTTCCCGCTCTTTGGCAGCATTCTGTGCTTCTCACCCCTACTGCGCCGCACATCCTGCAGAACAAAATTCTGGGGTTCCTGCACCCGCTGGCCCAATGGCCCATGCCTCCACATCTGTTGCATGCCTGTGCTGGGTTTTCCACATGTCCCTGTCTAGGCGTCGCTGCCCACTGCATGTTCGCCTGGTTACTTTGGTTCGCTGCCCATCGTTGATTCGTCTGCTGTTGCCTTGGGCCTGTCCATTGCTGGCTCGGCTGTTGCTGTGACGTTTGGCGATGCTCCTCAGGCTGCCATCTCTGCCCCCATCCCTGTCCTGGATGGCTCTGTTGCTCCGGTGGTTTATGGTGCGGTTCCTTTTTTTGGCCATCTTCCGTGTACCGCTGAGGTTTGTCTATTGAAGACCTCCTCTTCCAAAACCAGCTCCTCGAACTCCTCGGCAAGACCCATGACCTCCTCGAGTGATGAACATATGTAGGGTCTCATGAACACTTTCATGCGTGGCATGCAGTTCTCCACAAGCCTATCAATGACCTCTTTTGTGGACTTTCCTAACGGCTTCATTAGCGCCTGAAGGTCCACCATGTACTCTTTGAAAGGCTCTCCTCGTTGTTGTTTCCGCTGCTTTACCTGGTCTGCCAGTTTCTTGAAGTATCCTTTTGGCAGGAAAAAGGCCTCGAAGCTCCTTCTGAACTCCTTCCATGTGGGCCACTCCTTGTCGTTCATTAGGAACCATTTTTGCGCTCTGCCCTGGAGTAGTTCGGGCATCGCTCGCGGGATTGTGTTTATATCCATCCCGTATGTTTTGGCAGACCATGCTACTCGGTCCACGAACTCGAGAGGATCCCCTGTTCCGTCGAATCGGAACGACCACTCTCGGACTTGTCTCGCCACCCTCGCATAGTCCACCTGTACCGGGACTGGCTTCCGCACTTGTGGCTCCATGCTCCTCATGCTCTTCATTTCTGGCACTGCCAGACTTTGGATGAGCTTTTCCGATTCGCTCACCGCTCTCTGCCTCGGCGTGGTCCTTTGCGCGAACTTCTCCTCGAATCCCCGCGCGACCACCATCACTTCACCCTCCTTTGTTTCGTCGACCCACCTTGCCACCAGTGCCCTCATGATCTCCACGGTTCCATCCGCTGCGAGACCAAGCTCTCTGCACACTTCGCACAACTCTTCTTTGCGAAGCGCGTAGATCCAATTTTTCCTCCCCATCTTGAAGCAGTGTTACTCCTAGACTCTCAAGCAATCACGTAGTTTGGGCGCCAGGTGTAACGAACTGTTTTGCTATGTTTTGCTCGCAACAAACGCCGCGTCTAGCTCACAGAGGTTGAGGGTACGTTCCACCGAATTTATAGATTCGACGTGATTGCCCGAGCCCAGAAATAAAACGTTATTGCTTCTTTTCAAATAAATCCCCTTTATTGTAATTAATTTACAAAGGAATAAAGAGAATCTCACCGGCTGTCTGGCTCAGCCGACCGACTGCTCGCCCTCCCGTCGATCCCCGATCCCCGCTCCGGGTTGGTGCCAATACGCACGCCCTCCCAAAGCTTGCGCCGACAGGTCGTGCGGTCTTGGTGCCTGGCGCCGAAACGGCTCTCGGTTCCCTTCGTTCGGACTCACGGACTCTGGTTGCGGGGCCTGTGTTGCTGCTTGTCTTCTGCCGCCGCTGCCTGTCCGTCGCTGCTGCTCCCTCGTCGTCGCTGCTCTGCCGTTGCCGCTGCTCCCTCGTCGTCGCTGCTATACTTCTGCCGCTGCTCCCTCGTCGTCGCTGCTATACGGCTGCCGCTGCTCCCTCGTCGTCGTTGCTGCCGTCGCAGTTCCTCCGTTTGGGGTGCCGTGGACTCGGAATCTTTGGCTCGCCTGAATTTGCCCTTTCACCGTGGCCGGCACCTAATCCGTGTTAACAGACCGAGTGGCTCACCTCCCAGGCATACGCCGGGCAGGATATGATCCTCGCTGCTTAGCGGCCGGATCAGGGCATGAAGGGCCTTCCTACCGTACAGGACACGCCCTGGTTGCGTTCGCCACTCGCCTCCAAACACCTGCGTGCCTACGCTCCGCAGGATCTATGGCAGACCAGAGGTTTTGGCGTCGCGTCTCCTTTATCTCCAGGTGATACGCTGTGCGTACGCCCCAGCGCCTGGATCAGGGTTCTATAGACTTTACAGGGGTGTCCATGTTTGGTTTCACTGTTGGGCTTGAGTTCCCGAGCAGGCTACCCCTCGCTTTACAGGATAACACCTGGTCTTAACGGTCAGGAATCGACAAGGCGTACGCCAGGCCGATCCATCGCATTCGCTATGACACCAGGATACCTAACCCAACCCGATTCGATTTTCTATAAGGCTTCAGTTCCGCCGCGGATCCTTGATCCTTTTTTCAACTTGCTCCTTGATTTCTACTCCGTCGATGATTCGCGCACAGTCGCCGGACTTACCCACATGGGGCCCTTGAGCCACGGATCGCAGATCCTTGCGCACTCGCTGAAAGTCCCACACTTGAGACTGTCGGACTTACCCACGGGGGGTCCTTCAGCCTATACTCCTAATTCCTCCAGGGAAACTCCATGTGCTTGTACTTTTAGCTCACTCAGGTGGGCCCTCTTTTCCTTCCTTGTGCCAGCATGAAGTAGCACAGCCATCACTGGCGACACAAAGTTCACCACCGTGTACGGCCGGTACTTTGGCGATAAGTTCGCCGCGAAACCTTCGGCTGCTTTGGATAGATGGTTTTCTTTCGTCCATACTAGTTCGTCGATTTTTGGGCTCCACTCCCGCCTTCTCAGGTTATAGTGTCGAGCTTGCCCCTGCGCCGCTCGCTCCATGTTTCTTCGCACCAGCTAGAACACTTATTTTAGCTTTGCTGCATTCTCTGAGGGCGTGGCTTGTGATGCTCCCGTCCCTAATGCCTCCTTATCATATAAGGCATTCTTGGCTCTCTGCCTTGGGTTACGAAGTATGGCGAGTATCCCATGGAGTGTGACACGCTTGAGTTCACTGTCAGCATTAACTTTGGCCAGTGTTCGTCCCATGCCCTTTGATCATTGCCTGCCAACTGGGCGATCATTGTCTTAACCTTCCTGTTTGCCCTTTCTGTATGGTTTTCCTGCGGCGTGTATGGTGTGGTAAATTGATCAGGAACTCCAAGCTCCTCGAGAAATTTTTGGAAGCTCCTACTGGTGAACTGGACACCATTTTCTGTCACTATCACCTTTGGCACCCCGTATCTCGCGATAATCCTTTCGCGAATTACCTTCTGCAGCGTCTTAGCTATGGCCTTCCGCAATGGGACCATTTCTGTCCATTTTGAAAACCGATCGATCATTACTAACAGCATGACGTTTTCAACCTTGGACCTCGGCAAAGGTCCCACGAAGTCCGCACATACCGTCGCCCATGGCTCCACTGGGATCTGAGTCAGCATTTTCCCTGCGGCCGGAATCTGACTTGGTTTATACCGCATGCACGTCTCGCACTTCCTGACACACTTCCATATGTCCCTTTGCATCCCTGGCCAGAAATACCTTGCTACTATTTTTTCAATTGTTTTTCTTCCGTCTTGTTTTCACTTCGCTTGCTGTGGCACTCCTTAGCTTTTATATTATCGGCTGGCGGGAAAGTGCATCTGAAACTACGTTCAGCTTACCTTTTCTGTAGCTGATAACAAAATCATACTGTTGCAAGTCGCGATCCTTCCAAGTGGGCTCTCTATATTATTCAACCATTTCAGCGCCATATGATCCGTGATCACGTCGAACTGGTACCCCACCAGGTATGGTCTCATCTGCCGAATTGCCCATATTATTGCTAGGCACTCTTTCTCAGTCGCCGAGTAATTTTTCTCTGCGCCTATTAGGGTTCGACTGGCGTAAGCGACCACTCGCTCGCCCTCATCAATGTCCTGCGTCAGGACTGCACCCACACCGTAGTCGCTGGCATCTGTTTGCAGTACAAATTTCTTCGAGAAATCCGGGCATGCCAGCACTGGATCCTCTGCTAACCGCGACTTTAATTCTTAAACGCCTCTTGGTGTCTCGCCTTCCATTTCCACTTTGTTCCCTTTCGAAGGAGGTCGTTTAATGGTTTGGCGACCCCTGCGAAGTCTGGGACGAATCGCCGATACCACGACGCCATCCCAATGAACTGCCGTACCCCCTTCACGTTTGTTGGGGGTTCCAATTCCGTAATCGCTGCAACCTTTCCGGGATCCATGCCAATTTCCTGACTCGTTATCCGAAGGCCCAGGTATAATAGCTCTTCCCTGAAGAAATTACACTTGTCCGTGTTTATTCTCAAGTTTGCCGCCTTCAGTCTACGGAATACCTCCTTCAAATTTGACATATGCTCCTCCCTTGTGCGTCCGATCACGATGATCCTGATACGCAAATGCGTGCGGAGCCATATCCGGGCCTATGACCTGGTCTAAAGCCCTTTGAAACGTTGCTGAGGCTGAATGTAACCCGAACGGCATCACCTTCCATTAGTTCAGACCTTTCCCTGGTACCGTAAACGCCGTGTACTTTCTGCTCCCTTCCTCCAGTGGGATTTGCCAATAGCCATCTTTAAGGTCGAGGCTGCTGATTTTTTGAAAATTTTGCCTCCCTCAATTGTTCCAGTATGAAATTATACGCCGCCAACTGCTGATCGTCTCCTCAAAATCCTCCAACTAGTTTTGCGAAGCAGCACCTCGCGATCTCTGCCTTCCTCTCTACGGCTGAGATCGCTGCGCGTTTTCCGCTCTTTGGTAGCATTCTGTGCTCCTCACCCCTATTACGCAGCACATCCTGCATAACAAAATTCTGCGGTTCCTGCACCCGCTGGCCCAATGGCCATTGCCTCCGCACCTGTTGCATGCCTGCGCTGGGTTTTCTATCTGTCCCTGTCTAGGCGTCGCTGACCACTGCAGATTCGGCTGCCTCTGACTTTGGCTTGTTGCCCATTGTTGACTCGGCTGCTGTTGCCTTGGGTCTTCCGACCAATTTTGGTTCGGCTGTTGCTGCCGCATTTGGCTTCGATCCTCCGGCTGCCATCTCTGCCTCCATCCCTGTCCTGGGGGGCTCTGTTGCTCTGGTGGGTTCTGGTGCAGTTCCTCTTTTGGCCACCTCCTGTCTACCGCGGAGGCTTGCCTATTAAAGACCTCTTCCTCCAAGGCCAGCTCCAAAAATTCTTCGGCTAGACCCATCACTTCTTCGAGCGATGCACATGCGTATGGCCTCATGAACATTTTCATGCGCGGCATGCAGTTCTCCACCAGCCTTCTCCACCATCACCTCCATCGTGGACTTTCCTAGTGGCTTCTTTAGCGTCTGAAGGTCCACCATATGAACGGTTCCAAGAACGGTTCTCCTCGTTGCTGTTTCCGCTGCCGACCCTGGTCTGCCAATTTTTCCAAATACCCTTTCGGCAGAAAAAAAAGGCCTCGAAGCTCCTTCTAAGCTCCTTCCATGTTGGCCACTCCTCATCGTTCATTATGAACCATCTTTGTGCTCTACCCTGAAGTAATTCCGGCATCGTCCGTGGGATTGTGTTTATTTCCAACCCGTATATTTTAGCGGACCATGCTACTCGGTCTACGAACTCTAGACGGTCTCCTGTTCCGTGGAATCGGAATGACCACTCCCGGACTTGTTTGGCCACTTTCGCATAGTCAACCTGCACCGGTACTGGCTTCCGCACTTGTGGCTCCATGCTCCTTATGCTCTTCATTACTAATACTGCCAGACTTTGAATGAGCTTCTCCGACTCACTCACCACTCTTTGTCTCGGCGTGGACCTCTGTGGGTACTTTTCCTCAAATCCACGCGTGACCGCCATCACTTCGTCGTCCTTTGTCTCGTCGACCCACTTTGCAACAAGCGCCCTCATGTTTTCTACTGTTCCTTCTGCTGGAGTTACGTTACTTCTAGACTCGAAAGCAATCGTAGTTTGGGCGCCAGGTATAACGAACTGTTTTTGCTAACTTTTGCTCGCAACTAATGCCGCGGCTAGCTCACAGAGTTTGAGGGATCGCTCCACCTAATTTACATATTCGACGTGGGGTGCTTCGTTTTATAAATATCCCCTTTATTTTGATATAGATACAAAAGGGTTAATCTAACCGGCTGCTCGGCTCCGCCGATCGAACGCTCGTCCTCCTGTCGTTCCCAGATCACCGTTCAGGGTTGGTGCAAACTCACATGCCTCCCAAAGCTTGCGCCCAGCAGGAGGTGTGATCTTGGTGCCTGGCGCCGAATCGGCTTACGGTTCCCTCCCTTGTTGCTGCTCCTTCTGCGGGTTGTCGCTGCTTCACCTTTTGCGGGCGCCGTGGACCTTCGGTATCCTTGGCTCACTGGGAATGCCCTTTCGCCTTGGCCGGCACCTAATCCGTGTTAGCAGACCAATAGGCTCACCTCCCAGGCATACACCGGGCAGGATACGCTTCTTGGTGCCTGGCGGCCGGATCAGAGTTCCCGTGCAGGCTACCCCTCGCTTCACAGGATAACACCTGGTCTTAACGGTCAGGAATCGACAAGGCGTACGCCAGACCGATCCATCGCTATCACACCAGGATACCTGTCGATTCCGGGAATAACCTGATACCCCCGCGCTCCCCCCTTTTGGGCATTCCAAATGCATTTCTGCGTTTCTGCATTTTCTAAACACAGCTGCGCTGTCGTGGGCCACTTAGTTCCCCGCCGCTGTCGTTTGCCACTTCGTTCCCCGCCGTCCCCGCTCTCTTCTATGACACTGAAGCGTGGCCGGGGTGGCCCACCCGGGACCGTTACGTTCCACGCTGGTTCTTTCTCCTTCTTCCGCGCGCGCAGCCGTGCTAAATTGCCTGTCCCACCCCTTTGCCACCTGTCTTGGCGTGTGGGAGATCTAATCTCCTCACACTGTACATAACCACACTAGAAACTCTTGCCTTTTGATAGGGACTAGGGACCCATGTGGGATGTGTTTTTAGTGGTCTTGCTTGCTTGACGAATAGAGTTATACAGGGTGCGCCATCTCAATGTGGTCAATGGAAATGTTGAATAACTTGAACAATTTTCAATGAATTTTGGAAAAACTTTTTTTATTATCAAATTCAAAGCTTTACAATTTGTTACAGCTATGTTCAAAAAACGACGTCGACAAAATTGCGCTCTTTTTTTGGCATTTTGCATGACATTTGCCAGCATCTCGGGCGATATCGCAGCGATTTCGGCTCGAATGTTGTTTTTCAGCTCGTCCAAAGTCTTCGGTTTGTTCGCGTACACTTTGCTTTTCAAAAAGCCCCACAAGAAAAAGTCTGGTGCAGTCAAATCTTTTAGGCGCAGCATGGCCGCGATACTTTTTACGATACGCACGCTGTGTTGCAACAACTGAACGATTACATTTAATGTACATTGTAACTATTTCCGCGCGTTCTTTGGGCGTAAAGCGACTCATGGCTAAAATTGTATTGGAATAACCTTTACAAAACGCTTATTCTGTCCGACATCGGTTGAGATCTGTCAAAGTTATTCAAGGTTTCCATTGACCACATTGAGATGGCGCACCCTGTATTTGAGCAGACAATTGAGATCTCTGTAGAGATACTCTACAAACGATGCATCGAGAATAGAATCAGAGTCTTAAGCTCAGGAAAGACAACGGGATCATTTAAAAAGAGTCAAAAGAGTTCTGGTACGCCAGAAAGACAATCATTGTGCTACTATTGCACGGCTCCAAATAACGCATTATGTAAATGTGGGGAGTTGTGCACAAAAACTGTTCAAGCCTTGAACACGATAAGAATTTCAACATAGAATACAGGAGATCGGACCCATGGGAATAAGTGATTAACAGCATGGTTTGAAAGACGATCTCCTGCAGTCTAACCAAATATTTATGTGGTGCACTTGAAGCACTTAAGAAAGGGTCACACAGCATGTCAGCGTGCAGTCCGTTGATAAGTAGTTTTAAATAGATTTAAGATTTTCATGTATCTTTCTTGTAAGAGAAGTGTATGAAATAAAAACAGTTTTGAAACAGAACTCATTGGAGTAACACCATTATTTAAGGGGCTCCTCTTAACATTGTGTCCTTCGAGGCACCCTGACGTTTTCCCCCTTGTGGTAAGAGACTCAGGTTTAAAAAACTGGCACCTATAAGTGACTGTAGAAAAATTAAAATTCTCAGTCCAGGGTAGCTACAAAATAAGGCTGCGATCTGGGTAAAAAAGAGCTCAGTTTAAATATCGTAGTCCTCTGTTGTTTCCCCCCAAGAGGTAAGGAACACAGAGAATAAAATAATATAAATTCCAATGAGCATAATTGAATAAAAAGGAAAAAAAAAAATCAATAAATATTTTTGTTTCCTTCTATCGTGTTTGTTCCGGAACGACACCGGAATAATACAAAAATATATATATTAAAATATATATAAAAAATAAAATTTGTGTGTTGGCGTATCCGAGGCCTACATCGGAAAAGTTAAAAAAAAAAGTAATTGTGATTACTTGATTGTGGACAAAAGAAATTTAAAAAAAAATAATAGTAAATAAATAAATAAATAAATAGAACTTGAAAAAAAAAATAAATAAAATCGGAAAACATAAAAAAAAAAAAACACAGGATCAGTATAAGCATCAGCATCAGCCGTGACTAACATCAGTCACAGCAGCAGTGAACACCCCAAGCAGGAGCACATCAGGAGCAATATCAGCCGAAGCAACAGCAACAGTGACGCAGAAGCAACATCCGCAGCGACACCAACTTCAACAGCAAGATCAGCCAGCAGCAGTGACAACACCCCAAGAAGAAGCAGCATCAACAGCGCAGCGACAACAAAATCATCAAACCAACAGCAGCAATTATAGTCGTCGTCAAGTTTGGTCTTTAAGATTTATAACTTTTTAGTTTTATAACTTAAATTTAATTTTAATTAAAAAAAAAAAGTTAATATGTCGACAAAAGAAAAAGTCGCTATTATAGAAGACCAGGTGCGTCTCACCCGGCAAGTAGATGCGCTTCTCGCAAAAAATTCTTATTTAGAAGAGGAAGGGGATCCCTTAAAAATATCGAGCTTAGAGCCTGTACGAACCATAATCATTTGGTTCAACTTGGTGCTGTAGAGCACGAATATTTTACAAAAAATCATTTCGATAGCATGCTATCAAAATTCAAGTCCGCTAAGGAAAAAATTAAAAAAATTATTGGCCAGGATGAGCTCTTTTCTAGGCTTGAGGGTGCTATAAAGAATCTCGAGGATTACCTCGAGCAAACTTATATAGAAATCCAGGAAAGGAAAGCTGAAACCTTTCCGATAAGAGTTAAAAAATTAAAAATGTTTCTCAGCAGAGTAGAAACGGTGTCCGATTTAATAAATATTGAAGGGCTTAATAATAAAGATATGCCCAAAATAAAAGAGCTCAGAGAAGATGTGGAAATACACATTGAGCTCATGAATAATAAAATCGAAGTGGGTCGATTAGAAAAGGTAGAAGGTAGTAATCCTATAATGAACGAACTGCCTACCCTACCAAAAATTAAGGTTTCCAGTTTCTTTGGAAACTCCAAAGATAGGGACCATTTTTATGAGTTATTCAAGGAGCTTGTGCATTCAAGAATGGATTTAAGCCCATCCTTGAAGCTAAGCTACCTTAAAAGTGCTGTAAAAGGGGAAGCACGAAATGTGGTCTCCCATTTATTGCTTGGCTCAGGCAATAATTATGATGCAGCCTGGGAGTTGCTCATAAAAAGGTATGAGAATAATAGAAAAATATTCTCAGACCAATTGAATCGCCTGATTGATCTTCCAAAAATAAATTTGGACTCATACAGGCATTTAAAAAATACAATTGATTTTATAAATGAATAAATTTATATAATGCGCCTCAAATCTGACCTAAGAATCAGATATTGCATTTTTGCGCATATTATTATAAAGAAATTTACTATTGAGGCTCTGGAACAATATGAGGGCCAAGTAAAAAAGTCAAATGACATTCAAAATTTGAAAGATGTCATAGAATTTTTAGATCAACGGCTTAGTTCGTTGACATCAGTTGGAAATGAGTTACCAACTAGAAAAATAATACAAAATAATCACACAAATAACCAAAGATGCCCGATGTGCAAAATGCCCGGGCATCAATTAATTGTTTGCTATAAATTTAAAGCATTAAGTCCACAAGAAAAATCAAATATAGTTTAAAGATTGAATGTGTGTTATAGATGTTTGAAGCACAGTTCAAACACAAAATGTACAAGCGAGCTAGTATGCTCGTATTGTCAAAAATTACACCATAGCATGTTGCATTTAAAAAAAGAGAATGTAAATTCATGCATGACCTCTGAACAAGCGTTCTTGTCCACGGCGTATGTTCAGATTAAAGGTCAAGATGGTAAATTCGGGAAATTTAGAGCATTGATTGACAATGGGTCACAAAGCACTCTAATTTCTGAAGAAGCGGCACAAAAACTTAAGTTGCCAAAAATAAAAGCGCACACTGAAATAAGCGGAGTATCAGCAACAGGTGCCTGTGTTAAAATTGACAATCAGGAATAATTCAAAATATTCAAAAGAAGTGAGCACAAACGCAATTGTTTTGCCAAAATTCATGAAAAGTCTTCCCACAAATAAAATTTTTATAAATAAGTCGGATTGGAAGGGTTCTATTTAGCGGATCGCAATTTCGACAAACCTGGTCGAATGGACCTGGTAATTGGTGCGGATTTATATCCACAAATTTTACTGCCGGAGATAACCAAAAAGGGTATGCTTCTTGGGCAAAAAACTATCTTTGGATGGACAGTGTCCGGATGCACGAAATCCAAGGGTAGTAAGTCAATTGTAGCAACCAGTATCGAGCTCAAAGAAATGGACCGATATTGGAGCTTCCTGTTATGAATCATACAGCAGAAATAGCTCACCTGGCCAAACAAATAGAAGATTTGAAAGCACAAAATTTTAATTTGAAAAATATCGACTTTCATCATGTGTCAGGTCATAGCTCCTTAATTTTGGTAATGATAATCAAAACTGTACTTATTATATCCTATTTAAGGAAATAAAAGTCGAAAAACAACTGTTGGCATAGCACTGCCGAATGTTAAAAAAAAAATATGTTTATTTTATCACTGTGGACGGAAGTCCACGAGGTGACGACCTGGACGCCTTGGCGTGCGTATGTTTATTGTATAAAGTAATGGTTTTTTACATATATTGAAGTAATCAATCAAACAAAAAAAGAAAAGTTATATCTAAAAAAAAATAAGAAACAAAATAAGTAAAATTTACAGTCCACTAAAAAAACGAATGAAAAAAGTTTTCAAGATGTCCACTAAAAAAAAAAATTACAAAAAAAAAATATTTTACAGTCCACCAAAAAATCGAATGAAAATAATAATTAATTTAAAAATGTAAACACAAGTCAAGCACTTTTGTGGCCCCTTACAGGATGTTCAAACATTAAGTTGAACATGGGAGCTAATAAAATAACTTAAACAATGTTGAAATATTTAAAAATATGAAATTGAATCAAGTAATTAACAACATATTGTTATCGAACAATTATAATAATAATAATTTTCTAATATTGAAGAAAAGAAATTTAAACAAGAAAGGAAAGCTAACTTCGGGCGGAGCCGAAGTTGATATACCCTTGCAGTTCAGTCGCAGTCCGCTAGGTGGCGCCACGCATCTTATATTATTAGATATATAGCGGATCGTATATAGTCGGCCGATCCTTATGAAATTTGGCATATCGAATTATTTTGCCAAAAGAGTAATCTGTACCAAATCCCATCTTTCTAACTTAAAAAACACCAAAGTTATGCCAATTTCGATTGTTCTATGACAGCTATAGGATATAGTCGGCCGATCCTTATGAAATTTTGCACACAAGATATTTTGGTCAAATATAACATGTGTGGAAAGTCCCAACCCTCTAACTTAAAAAAAACCAAAGTTATGGCATTTCCGATCAATCAGTTATATGGCAGCTATAGGATATAGTCGGCCGATCCCGGCCGTTCCGACTTATATACTGCCTGCAAAGGAAAGAAGGGTGTGTGCAAAGTTTCAACTCGATAGCTTTAAAACTGAGAGACTAGTTTGCGTAGAAACGGACAGACGGACAGACGGACATGCTCATTTCGACTCAGGAGGTGATCCTGATCAAGAATATATATACTTTATAGGGTCGGAGATGTCTCCTTCACTGCGTTGCACACTTTTGACCAAAATTATAATACCCTCTGCAAGGGTATAAAAATAATAAGAAACAAAATAAGTTAAAATTACAGTCCACTAAAAAATGGAAAAAAAATAATAATTATTTTAAAAATCTAACTACAAGTCAAGCACTTTTGTGGCCCCTTGCAGGATGTTCAAACATTAAGTTGAACATGGAAGCTAATATAATATGCAATACAATATACATATACAGTCCGCTATCTAGTGTTATCAAAGGACAATATAATGAATCTAAAAAATATATAAAATGTACACCTTTTTTTGTGGCCCTTTGCAGAGTGTTCAAGCCTTGAATACGATAAGAATTTCAACATAGAATGTAGGAGATCGGACCATGGTTTGAAAGACGATCTCCTGCAGTCTAACCAAATATTTATGTGGTGCACTTGAAGCACTTAAGAAAGGGTCACATAGCATGTCAGCGTGCAGTCCGTTGATAAGTAGTTTTAAATAGATTTAAGATTTTCATGTATCTTTCTTGTAAGGGAAGTGTATAAAATAAAAACAGTTTTGAAACAGGACTCATTGGAGTAACACCATTAAGGAACAAAAATGTGCGTCAACTGTTTCAAGCCCGACCATAAAGCAAATGCAAAGAAAGAAATTGTTTCATGTGCGACAAAAAGCATCACACCTTGTTGCACCAGGAATCCAAAAGTCAACATCCCCCAGCTGTCGGTGCAGCGGCTAACAAGAATTACAACCTTCTTGAGACAGCAAAGGTAGCGGTCCAGGCAGATAATGGAGAAGTAGCTTAATTTTGAGCTCTGCTAGGCTCAAGGTCACAGATCAATTTCAACCCTGAGCGCCTAGCATCAATCTTGTCATTAAAACATATCGATACGAAGCTTCGGATCAAAGGCATAGGAGGACAACCAAGAATGAGGAGAGCACCTTGGGCATTGCAAATGCCCAATAAGTGTCCATTAGCAGATCCCCAGTTTGATAAGCCTGGAAGGATAGATCTACTAATCTGCATCGAGCACTATTACTCGCGGCTTCCTCCAAGTCAGCAGAAAGTCGGAAGAGATTGTACTATGCTACAAAACATTAGCAATAGCATGTAGTGTCGGTATCGATGAAGAAACTGACGCATTGATTGAAAGGTTTTGAAAGCTAGACAATTTGGACAACCAAAAGAAACATTAATCTTCGTCAGAGATACATTTTGAGAAAAACATTGTGAGAATAAATCTGCAAAGAGCAGAAGACGGAAGATTTATTGTGAAACTGCCTTTCGCTGAACACCCTTCAGCCCTGAGGGAGTCGAAAGATATTGGCATCAAAAGGTTCTTAGCACTAGAGCTAATCCGACTTCATGAAAGAATATGAGCCCTCGGGACATATGAAGTTTTTTCCAGTATCACATGTGCCCAAAAACAACTATTTCATACCACATCACTGTACTCTTAAAGCTGACGACAGCAGCACCAAATTACGAGTGGTGTTCGAGGCTTCATGCAAAACATCAAACGGAAAATCCTAGAACGACATGCTAAATAAGGGCCCCACCGTTCACAGCGAGTTATTGTCCATTCTACTGCCTTCAGAAGGCCGGGAGCCAACGGGTACTACAGGGTTCTAACGAGTCACGTGGCGGGGCGGGTGAGGGCGGGTGGTAACAGGTCCCGAGGATGCTGGCTAATTTTAGTCGGGCGGGGAGAAGAATACTCCCTTCTTCAAATCACCCCAATACAAGGTGGAGCAGATATGCCGAGAGATACAAGTCCGAATGCGCACTCTGGGCGACCGGCCGACTCCCTAGTTTCAATTATGCTTATCGTAAGCGGACTATGTCATGATGGACGAACCCCTCCGAGCCTAATCGTGGGCAATCTCCAAGGCAGAGAGAGGCCGCTGGGATGGCGAAGTTCCCCACAGACGGACAACAATTTGAAGCGGGATGTGCCGGTGTATGGGAGGAAGGTCTCCTACAAGGATAGGAGGAGAGCGGTATTCATTCTTATGAGGGCGGATCCGTCGGCGGAATCCAACCCGAACCAGGTCATTGACAATGACCTATACCCGATTGCGAAGACGCAGGGTGGTATCAAGGTGGTAATAGCGTGCCAAGATGCGAGGTCAGTAAGCCTCTTCAAGCGCATAATTGCGTCGCTGGGATGGGTTTACCCAGGAGCCAGATTGGAGGCGGTAAACTGGGACAAGGTCCCCGAGTAATCCTTGGCTACGTATTTCTTGGGTTGCCCTTGGTGCATTCTTCTTGAAGGGTGCTGAGCCGAAATCCACCAAATTGGCTTTTTCGATCTACTGCTGCCCATTCTCTTTATGGGACAGGCCTGATGGTACGCCTTGGTACATGCCACTGTAAGCGTCTCTATCATGGCGTTAATTTCCTCATAAGTCTCAATAATCCCTGAAGGTGGTTACCCTAGGAATCTATCTAGATCCTTTTTTACAGCTCCCAGTTAGCCTTCCTCGGATTGCTTACTAGCTTAGTGAAGTTTTCGAAATTTACCGCTATCTCGACGTAGCGATGGTCCGAAAAGGAGTGCTAAGGGTGCTTCCAGTATCCTCCAGCTGGTGACTGCGTCATCTAGAAAGTACGAGTGTAGGCGGGCTTTGAGCGTCTGTTACCCACTAGGAGTTAAGAGTTTAGGATGAAATCGAAGATTGACTCACCCCTCTCGTTTGAGCTAGTGCTTCCCCATTGAAGGTGATGGGCGTAGGCATCGAATCATATTAGAAGGTCGATCTTTCTCCTTTTGCTGTCATGTACAAGCTGTCTGAGCAGCGTGTGTGGGGGAGGTCCAACGTGGTCGTGGCCCATATAAGCCGAGCATATTCTAAAAAGGGCCCTCTAGCGACCCTCTAGTCCGCCGTGGGGAGTTTGGGGTCCGCCGGCTTCTCTGATAGCCATGCACGGGCCCTTGGTTTACTAGTAATAGGAATCTCAATAGTTTTAAACCCTTCAAATCTCCGGGCCCGGACGGCATTTTACCGGCTCAGCTATTTATGTCCGGGGCAAATCTAGGGCGATAAATTAAAAAGATCTTCAGCACAGTCTTCAGTCTGCAAGGCAGGGAAACCGTCCCACTGCACCCCCTAAGACTATAGACCTATAAGTCTCTCGCCCTTCCTTCTTAAGACAATGGAGAGGCCCTTAAACCTCCATATTCACCTCACCATAAGCCCAAAAGACATCTCATGCTATCGCCTTTATAGGGAAATTCCCGCAAACGCTGTGCGACCTTATGACAAGACCGTCCAAGACAGCGCTCGTTCTATTTACTAGAAAGTACAAAATACCAAGTCTTAAGCTTCTGAAGCTCCTAGGGGAATCTCTGACCATAAGTTGTAGTGCGAAATACCTAGGCATAACTTTAGACAGAAAACTGGACTGGAAGCTCAACACTGTAGAGGGATGTACAGACTACTGTATTCCCGTCGATCAACCTACCATAAACTACAACTCTAGGGAGGAGCTGGATACGCAGGGGGATCAGGGGGGTTCCCTTCACATCTACACAGATGAATCAAAGCTAGGTGGGAGGCGGTTTTTTCGTGAACGTCCTGTGTCTTAATGAGCCATTCATTTTCAAACTAGATAGTGTCACTTATGGAACAAAGTCGGCCTCGTTTTTATCAGTTTATGCAATGCATCAGTTGGCAGAGGATGAGTGGTCTATGTTTCCAAAAGGCTGGATGCAGAAAACATGCTGAACAAGCAGAAAACATCGGGGATCCCCGCCAAGGGTCAGTTTCGGCTGAGAAAGTGGTGCTCCAACTTTTCTGAAGTACTGTCTGGCGTGCCGGAGGAAGATCGGGAATCGTTCCCTCGTTGGATGATGACAGTAATTTTACGAAGACTTTGGGCCTTGCTTCGGATCCTGCGACTAATCGCTTGTTATTTTCGATTCAAGGGCTTTAGTCAGCTCCAAGGGCTTTAATCAGCCCACTAGACGCATACTCCTTTCTTTAATCGGCCAGCTGTATGAACCGATAGGACATTTTGGACCTGTTATTACAAAGATAAAGACATTTCTTCAGATGCTATTTCTCCAGAGGCTATCCTGGGATGAAAGTCTTCCTCAAACTCTTCACTCGGATTGGAAGTTGATTTTTTGCAGCTTCATCATAGCGGTGTCAGGTTTCGACAATCCACAAGTTGACTGGAACGATGGAATGGCGATATATTTTTACGTCTTTAAACCCGGCAGACATCCTGTCTCGTAGTACTCTTCCCAAGGAGCTAATTGATGATATTATGTGGTGTCATGTTTCTCCGTTTCTTCTTGGACCTTAAGATCAGTGGCCAGCAGCGGTTCCATTTGAAAGACGCACTCTGGCGCTGAGGGCAAGGGTTTTGCTAATCCAATCTCCGTACCTTGACGTGACAGATGATTCCAAGTAGGCTAATTCGATCCCAGCACAATTGTGCACAAAATCTCAAAGCGAGTTCGCCACAAGGGTATCACTGCTAGTAACATCAAATCTGGAACCCAACTATTATTGCAAATAGTGCAGCCGGTGCATTTTTGGGATGATATAAAGGCGCTTCAGAATGGAAGGGAGATTTCGTTATCCAGTATACTTGTCATATCCTTTCCGTTTTTGGACAAGATTACAAGTGACAAGGGAAACAGACTACGTTGTGGACAGTCGATTACACAATTTTTCGTTGGATTTTGATAGCCGTCTTAAATTATAATGCTTAGAAGCCATCCTAGAGGTCATATTGTCTAAAATTGTTGATTTCCATGAGCGGAATCAGCATACGGGGCCTCGTACTCTGCTTGCTACTATTCGATCCCACTGGCCAATCGAGGAGAGGAACCCGTGACGAAGACATAAGGCTGCCGCATAATGTAACGTGAATGTTTTTATTTGTTTTGTGACCAAAGCCGTCAACCTGGAGCTTGCGAAGGATCTATCCACATCTGCTTTCTTACAAGCTTTAAAACGCTTTATATGCACCCGCCGAAAGCCGCAGCACATTTGGTCTGACAACGCATATAATTTTGTTGGAGCTAAAAATGAGCTAAAAGAGCTGCTCCAACTCTTCATAAGTGACAAGCGCTGGTAGAATTTTGTGCGGAGGAGTCCATCGAGTTTGACTTGATGTTCTAACGGCAGCTTATTTTTTTGACTGGCCGTTTAGTCAGTTTCATCGACCCTGATGTCACAAAGCTGAATTTCAACCGTATGGAAAGCCTTATGGAAGGAGGAGTATTTAAGACTCGCTATTAAGTAAGCGAGCTTTCGCTCAGTTTTTCCTATGTTCTGCCTATCGCCCAGTTTTGCCTATGCTCAGCCTCAGAATATGTTCTAAGCGCGTTCTTCGTATGCATCATAAATTGGATCTTGTGTAAAATTAAAACTTTTTAAATATAACTTGTGTGATATTTTTTGGGACGGCATTGAAAAATATCAATGACCAACACTGTACTCTGCTTATCATAAACCTTTATTAAATAATACGAGTATTAAAATAATATATTATATAATAATGTATTAAATACTGTTGGGACTTGTGCCAGCATCAAATATCATAATTATTTCTATTTAATTCTTTCAGTGTAATTAGACGCAGCGGTCCACTAACCGCCCGTTATCAGCTGTTCCATATTCTTTGTTTCTCCCAGATTCGCATGCGCTTTGTTGTTCTTTTGTAGCGCATGCACTTTGGGAGTTTTGGTGGAGCATCTGCGCAAGATCTTATGTTTTATGCACTTGTTATTCGGCATTGGTTTGGATCGGCCGCGGAATTTGTTTTGGGGTTAAATTGACCCATAATAAATTTAATATAAAAATTGAACCTCGCCTTGTTAATTCGGCCGCTATCAAAACGCTGATAGCTCAACATTTGGTGACCCCGACGTGATCGCGCCTGGTTTGATTTGTGATCATTAAAGTGCATAAAGAAAACCTTGTAAAGGAAAATTTGTTGCTGTTGTTTCCATTACATTGCACCTTGCACGAAAACTTACATAATGGAGTCTAGAGACGTAGTTAGTGTCTCGGTTCCTGCAAGAAGGGAAAGGCTTTTGCGGCGAAGAGCTGAGGTGACCTACCAGGAGATGGAAGCCGTGCATAATAAGGTGAAGGCTGCAGTTCAGAAGGAACATTTGACTATCATGGTACTGGAGCAGTTGGAAATTTTGTTGCGCAAGAAATTTACCACACTCCAGGATGAGTTAGAGCGATTGAGCTCTGTTGAAGTTGGGAGTGAAGCTGGGAAGTTCTGGCAGCTTGCCGCTGATGTGCGCTTTGACATTCAGGTGGGAATGGCAAAGTACTCCATGAGGGTACCTGCACACTCCATTCGTCTCGACCGCACCAATCCGCACTGCTCCGTCAATGGCAGAACCAACCATAGCGGCTGTGAAGGTGCAAGATAGTCTGTTGGAAAATCGTCGCTCATGCAGTCAGGATTACCCGCTGGACCGCGACATCCAATCGGGTTCTCGGAATTTGAAGTTGGAACGAACCTTGAACAACAAACACGATAGCCAGGACGTGGGCAATTGCGTCTCATCAGTGCCCCTGCTATCCACCGCTCCCCCCGTTGTCTTAATCCCTCATCCCTGGCCCGGGATTTGGTTTATTATCACCGTTGCCGACTAAGTCAGCGCCCAGGTCTGACTCCATTCTGGATTCTAGCCTGCCCCCTTCAAATGGGGGAGGTCGTCCGCATCGCTGCTGCCGCCGTCTGCAACTGCCAAGTTTTCTGCTGCTCCTGCCGTTAAGCCTCCCGATCCTGCAATCAAAAGGTGCGCCTGCGCGCAATTTCGGAAAGAAGTTTCCCTCTACTCTCGCCACTCTCTTGGCGCCTGGCTCGAGCGCTCTTTGGGTCTGGATGGACACGACAACCTGCAACTGAGAATTATGGACCTTGAGATCATCAGCAATATTATGTGATGAAGCTGTCCCATACCCCTAAGGATTTTTTGGTTGAAAGATGGAATTCAACGGGGGGAGGATGTTGGGACTTGTGCCAGCATCAAATATCATAATTATTTATATTTAATTCTCTCAGTGTAACTAGCCGCAGAGGTCCACTAATTGCCCGTTATCAGCTGTTCCATATTCTTTATTATATTCTCCCAGATTCGCGTGCGCTTTGTTGTTCTTTTGTAGCGCATGCACTTTGGGAGCTTTGGTGGAGCTTCTGCGCAAGCTCTTAGGTTTTATGCACTTGTTATTCGGCATTGGTTTGGATCGGCCGCGGAATTTGTTTTGGGGTTAAATGGACCCATAATAAATTTAATATACAAATTTAACCTCGTCTTGTTAATTCGGCCGCTATCAAAACGCTGATAGCTCAACAAATACAATATTAAAATTCCAAGAACATATGCAAGAACATATGAACATGGGCATACATTTGTTGTTAAATTTTCAAGTTTTAAGGGATGGGCAATAATGGAACATCAATTTTTTGTTAAATTTTTAAGCTTTAAGATGTGGGCAATGAAGCGAATCAATTTTTTTTGTAAAATTTTCAAGTTTTAATTTTCTTGTTAAATTTTTAAGTTTTAAGGGACATTGCCCATCCCGGCGCATGGGGTGGGCATATGGTGGTCATAGATTTTTTTGTTAAAGATTTAAGTTTTAAGATGTGGGCAATGATGGGCATAGAGTTTTTGTCAATTTTTTAAGTTTTGAGGAATGGGCGATTTGGGCATACATTTTTATGTTAAATTTTTAAGTTTTAAGGGATGGGCATAGAATTTTTGTTCAATTTCTAACTTTTAAGATGGTGGGGAATTGTAGTCGATCGGGGAGAAGAATACTTCCTTTCTCAAATCACCCCAATCCAAAGAAGAACGGCATATGCCGAGAGATGCATGTCCGGTGGGTGCACGGACGTTAATATGCTAACTCTGGGGGACCGGTCGACCCCATGTTTCAACTAGGCTTATCATGATAAGCTGTATATGTTATGATGGACAAACCCTTCCCCGCCGTGGAAAAAAACCGTGGAGAACGGTACACAGAGGGACAACATTTGGAAGCGGGATGTGTCGGTATAGGGGGGGATCCCAAGGCGTAGACTTCCAAAATGGGGCCCACTATGGGACAAGATCCCAGGATCGTGCCTTTCACGAGCCGGCGGTGTCCTCAAGGAAAGCTTCGGTCCGGCTGCAAACCACTTCTTGCAGCGGAAGGGCTCCTACAAGGATAGGAGGAGAGCCTTTATCCTTATGAGGGCAGACTTGTCGCGGACTCGGACTTGGGCGGAATTCAACCCGGACCTGGCCAAGATAATCGAAGATAAAAGCGGGTATTAGTCTGTATCCCAAAAAGCCAAAAGGAGTAGGTGCCAAGGAGATCGTACAAAGTGCGACAATGCAGAGGTAGACTGAAGGTGGAGCGCCCCTAGCGAAGAAAGAAAAGGTGCAGACACAACCGGCAAATAGATCTTTCGCTGAAGTTGCTAAGGGTAGGACCATCATTAGGGTTATTGATAATGGCTCCAAAGATGGCCTGATCGCCAGGGAGCTTTGGCGGAGAATGGCAAACGAGCTACATGGGCGTTTCAAATGCTCAAGTGCAGAGCACCTCTACCCGATTGCGAAAACGCAGGTTGGTATCAAGGTGATAACGTGCAAAGATGCGAGGTCAGTAAGCCTCTACAAGCGCATGAAGAGCCTCAAGGGATTCCTGGCTTGACGTAGCCCACCGCGCATTCGGAGTCTTAATTAGGCGAATTATCTTTATTAACTATCTTTATTAGGCGAGAGGCCTTTGATATTCCCTGGATATTGGTGCAGAAACTAGCCGAGGCAGCTCTTTTTACCTTTCGCAGTTCCTTGTTGTACTGCTGAGTTCAGCATTATATGTCTCCCATGTCATTTCAGTATTGGTACCATAGGCGTGGTTGAAGGCCCTACGTGCGTTCTTCTTGAAGGGTGCTAGCCTCGAGGTCCACCCTCATAAGTCTCAAAAATCCCTGTAGGTGGTTCCCCTAAGGATCTATCTAGAATGTTTTTATACAACTCTTAGTTAGACTTCCTAGGATTGCGTACTGTTAGCTTAGTGGAATTTTCGAAGTTAACCGCTAGCTCGACGTAGCGGTGGTCTGGAAAGGAGTGCTTATCAAGGACTCTCAAGATGGTGACTGTATCCAACCAACGCCCGTCACCATCATTGGGGAAGCACTGACACAAGCGAGAGGGTGAGTCAATCTTCGACTTATCATAAGCTCTAAACTCCTAGTGACTACTAAACTCCTACAGAGGCTCAGAGCCCACCTTTATTGTCAAGAAACGGAGAGAAGTCTTTGACGTAACCCTATACTCGTACACCTTAGTTGATACAGTCACCATCTGGAGAGTCCTTGATAAGCACTCCTTTTCAGACCACCGCTACGTAGAGCTAGCGGTTAACTTCGAAAACTTTACTAGCAGTACGCAATCCTAGGAAGGATAACTGAGAGTTGTATAAAAACATTCTAGATAGATCCTTAGGGAAACCACCTACAGGGATTTTTGAGACTTATGAGGGTGGACTTCGGGGCTAGCACCCTTCAAGAAGAATGCACGTAGGGCCTTCAACCACGCCTATGGTACCAATACTGAAATGACATGGGAGACATATAAGAAGAGCTGCCTCGGCTAGTTTCTGCGCCAATATCCAGGGAATATCAAAGGTCTCTCGCCTAATAAAGATAGTTAATAAAGATAATTCGCCTAATTAAGACTCCGCATGCGCGGTGGACTACGTTAAGCCAGGAATCCTTTGAGGCAATATCCAGGGAATATCAAAGGCCTCTCGCCTAATAAAGATAATTAATAAAGATAATTCGCCTAATTAAGACTCCCCATGCGCGGTGGACTACGTCAAGCCAGGAGGCGTGGCAGCGAACAAAGGTTGTTTTCATACCTAAGGCAGGGAAACCTCCCCATTGCACCGCCAAGGACTATAAGTCTCTCGTTCTTCCCTCTGAAGAGGTTACATGGGTTTCGCGGTTCCAAAAAACCAAAAAAAAATTGTTGTATTGTTTTTTTTTTTGCTTTATTGAATTCTACAATATGTTATCTCTAGAAAATTGGCCCAAATTTTCATGTTGATCCGAGCCTTAAAGCGGAGAACGCTCGAGGTTAGGTATAGGCAGAGCCCAAACCTTTAAACGCGGTTTTTCGAAACTATTTTTTCAAAGTCGTTTGTTAAGATCTCGCAAACTACTTAACCGATCCTAATGAAATATTACCCAGGTCTTCGAGGTAATATTATTATTATGAGCCGAAGGATTTTTTTTAATTACAACTATTTAAAAAAAAATGTTGAGAAATTTTCTTCGAAATTTGAATTTTTTTTAAACCAAAAATCCAATTTTTTTTCTGATGATTCATATGGATGCCCAACAAAGACCAACTTTGCGGACGAACGCAAACAAAAGCAAAACACCAAAGCATGCAGTTCCATTCTGGACCATTTTAAACATCTGAATGCAGAGCTTAATGCCGGAAATAACATAATGCATCACTCTCGGCAACGCTGATCACCGTTTAATATTGTTGGATCCATTCATTATTCGGTGTACTCAATTCCACGTACGCAAAGGATATGACCAAAACTGTCACACACAAAACACTAATGAATCTATTTGCAAATGGTTTAAGCGAATGCAGAGTACCAATAAACTAACTTATGTTCGTCATAGAACAATCAGCCCAATGTCAATATCACCTACCAGCTACGAGACCAACTCGACTAAATTCGGAATCATTTACCACCCGACCAGATCTTGTCTGATGTTCTTTAGCTCTACAAATGCACAAGGCAGTACAACTGAAACTGAATCAACTGAGTACAACTGAATCGAAAGGTTGGACATTGTACAATCTTCAGACAATGATCATAGCTCTCAATGCCCATAGAGATCGTTAATGAGGACGAATTATGAGGAATTGCCGCTGAGGTCCGATTTCGTTAAATATTAAATCGTAAGTACCAGCACCTATTCGCTGAAGACAGGAGAAAACTTGGTTTAGCAAGCAACTTAATAGAAGTCCACTGCCAACAACAAACCAGCTTCCAGTTATTGTAACGCTTAAGACCATTTTTGGCTCAATGCAGACCGTTCGTTTGCCTTGTAATGCAAAGGATTGAGTTTTTTAAGTCAGCATCTCTCTGTTTAAATTGTCTGCGAAGAGGTCACACCGTAGCGAAGTGCAAATCGACTAGATGTCAAATCTGTGCAATATAGCTCTATAAACTTCTGCACCGATTTACAGTGACTGAAAATAACTTAGCGTTACCACCACCAACAGAAAATCCTCCTCCAGCGTTAACGGATGATAGCCCTTCTACTTCAGATGCTTTGCATGCGTCATATCTATAAAGGGTTTTTTTAGCAACGTCGATCGTAAGCTTTCGAACTAAAAATGGCGAGCACATATTGGTCCGAGCAATACTCGACTCAGGGTCACAAATGAATTTCATTATTGAAGATCTTGCTCAACGCTAAAAGATCCGTAGGGAGGAATCGTGCATCAACTTGCTTGGAATTGACCAATCTAATTCACAAGTAAAGAAAAAGATACACACCGTAGTGAAATCAAGAATCAATGGTAGTGAGTTTCCGTTCGACTTTTGGATTTTAAATACAATTTCAGGCTATCACCCTGACCAGTCAGTGAACGTGAAAAATAGGACCCTACCAAAGAACTTTCCATTAGTATTTTTATAAACCTCAGCGGATAGATATGTTAATTGGAGCTGAGTCATGTTTCGAACTTTTGTCCGTTGGTTATCCATCCCATACTTCAAAAAACGCTCCTTGGATGTTTATCGACATATCGGGAAATATATGGCAAATTGCTCAACTCCTCAACAGTCGGTCTCTAGCCTGAATCTCCAAGAAAAACTATTAGAATCAATAGACTACAATTTAACAAAATTCTGGTCGTTCCATCTTCTAAAAAGATTTTGTCGCCAGAACAGGAGTTGTGTGAGGAACATTATCAAAAGACTACTAGAATACTGCCTTCAGGTCGATTTGAAGTCAGCCTTCCATTTAAGTTGTATCCAAGCGTTTGGGCACCTCATTAGAGATAGCCAAACGCCATTTTCTTTTTAATTATCTCGAGATCCGAACTTAAAGAAAATGCATTTAGAATTTATGGATGAATACGCATCCCTGGGTCATATGTCCCCTGCAAGCAATGATGTGTTTGCTACTTCACGCTAAGTAATACCCCACCAGTGTGTCTTACGGCCGAAAGGACAACGACCAAACCACGAGTCGTTTTTGATGCGTCCTGTAAGACCTCTACACAGAAATGTTTAAATGATTTGTTGATGGTGGGTCCAACAATTCAGGCAGAGCTGTGTCAACTATTCTTCGGTTTTGGCTAAACAAATTCGCTCTGATAGCCGACATAAAAAAGATGTATCGCCAAGTAATGGTGAATGAAGCAGATAGGCGATACCATTTGATAATGTGAAGAAAAGACCCATCTGAGTCCTTGAAATTGTGCACCGTTACATATGACACTGCCCCAGCCTTATTCCTGGTCATAAGGTGTTTGAAGAGGTTGAGTCAATCCACAAAAAATACATTCCAACTAGCTGCTAAAGTTATTGGGTCTGACTTTTACGTCGACGACATGTTAACGGGTGCTGGTTGCGTGGAGGAGCTAAAGACAATCAAGTGTGAAGTAACTTAGGTTCTTCAAAACGCTGGGTTTGAATTGAGTAAGTGGTTTTTAAACTCGCCTGAAATTACTGCATCCGAGAGCACCGTTAATCGCTTGGGTTCCCAAAGATGACGTATTTAAATTTAAAATTGATACTTCAGTCATGGGGCAAAGGGTGACTAAGCGGAACATTCTTTCAGTGACATCAAAGCTATTCGACCCCCTTAGCTTATTAAGCCCAATCTTTATTAAAGGAAAGATCCTGTTTCAGGAACTGTGGCTTATTAAGCTAGATTCGGATGAGTCGATTCCAGTGAATTTAGAGTCAGCATGGAACAAAATTCAGCTTTCCTTGTCGCAGTTATAAGATATCTCAATACCGAGATTTGTGATGAGTGAGCCGATGTCACCAATTCAAATTCATGCCTTTTCTGACGCATCTATGAGAGCGTATGATATATTAAGGTCTCGTTGTTGACTGCAAAATCCAAAGTAGCACCGCTTAAGAGAAAGGCGCTCTCCCGTCTTGAGTTATTTACCGCTCACCTTCTCGCAGATCTCTGCTTCAAAATCCAGCCTCTTATTAAAGTACCGATCGAACGAAGTATATATTGGTCAGATTCAGAAGTTTGTCTTCATTGAATTCGTTCCTATTCATCGTCGTTGTCAACGTTCGTATCAAATAGAGTTGCTGCAATTCAATAGTGGTCAGAGAATAGCACGTGGCGACATGTACCAACTAAACAGAATCCGGCAGATATTGTGTCAAGAGGTGGAGACGTAAAGGAGACGGTGGAATCGATATGGTTTACAGGTCCATCGGAGTCGAGGCCGTCATGAATTCCCAAGCGATGGCGAGGCGTTGACTACCGGGCACCGCGGACCCCGGACCAGCAGGGTCTAACGTGCTTGCGGCGATAGCGGGTTGTCTCGTCAATCAAGCAAATGTTTTGGCAGCGATGGTCCCGGGAGTACATCGTCCCGTGGCTGGTTTAGCGTTAATAGATCAGAAAAAGATAGATTAATGGAAAATGAAAAATCAAATGAAGTTATTTGGAAGTCTAGTATAAGTTAGCATAGGGCGGAGCGGGAGAAAAGAAGAACTCAGTTGCACTCCCTTGTGAATAAGCCGCGCTTCGCCGCATTAGATAAGCTAGGCTTAAGTTTATTATTGAATATTGATCGAATTAAAAAGTACAGCGGAGTGCACGAATTTTGTTTTATTTTCTTCATTTTTTTTTAATTTATAGATTACGAAGCTACTTCCGTTCATTATTTCTGTGAGAAATTTGAGAAAAAACAAGAAAGGAAAGCTAACTTTGGGCGGAGCCGAAGTTGATATACCCTTGCAGTTGAGTCGCAGTCCGCTAGGTGGCGCCACGCATCTTATATTATTAGATATATAGCGGATCGTATATAGTTAACCGATCCTTATGAAATTTGGCATATCGAATTATTTTGCCCAAATAGGAACCCGCATTGAAACTCCCATCCTTCTAACTGGAAAAACAACGAAGCATTTCCGATCAATCAGTTATATAGCAGCTATAGGATATAGTCCGCCGATCCTTATGAAATTCGCCAAATCAGATTGTTTTTCCCAAAATAGAATCTGTTCCCATCTTTCTAACTTAAAAAACCAAAGTTATGCCCATTTCGATCGTTCTATGACAGCTATAGGATATAGTCGGCCGATCCTTATGAAATTTTGTACATAACATATTTTGGTCAAATATAACATGTGTAGAAAGTCCAAACCCTCTAACTTAAAAAAACATCAAAGTTATGGCATTTCCGATCAATCAGTTATATGGCAGCTATAGGTTATAGTCGACCGATCCCGGCCGTTCCGACTTATATACTGCCTGTAAATGAAAGAAGGATGTGTGAAAAAATAGCTTTAAAACTGAGAGACTAGTTTGCGTAGAAACAGACAGACGGACAGACGGACATGCTTATATCGACTCAGGAGGTGATCCTGATCAAGAATATATATACTTTATAGGGTCGGAGATGTCTCCTTCACTGCGTTGCACTTTTTTGACCAAAATTATAATACCCTCTGCAAGGGTATAAAAATTAAATTCGTCGAAGGACACATTTGGAGGAGAGATATACAACTGCAGGCAAAATTCCTTTTAAAAATTTCAACGGATTGTTGCGCAAATGCTGTGGTTCTGTTATAAGGCTAACAGAGCGCCAACCAAGGCACTATGTGTAGGTGAAGTAAGGCAGTCTCGCATCATTATGCGCACGATTCAGCAAATCGAATTAAATCGAATTGCTCCTCTACAATGAAACAATTATAAAAATGATCCTAAGAGAATTTCATGAGACCAACATGCATTGCGGTGCCCAAGCCAGTGCTCGGCAACAATATTGGATCATCAATGACAAAACAATGGCGAGAATCATTGTACCAGACGAGGGAGTCACGCAAACTCGCCCGTTCTTTAACTCTGGGACGTCGAGGAAAGTGCCAGACCATTCTTTGCGATAATGCAATGAATTTTGTTGGAGCCAACAATTAATTGAAGGAGCTCGAAACCACAATTTTCTCAACCAATGCCAAGGACATCATAGTTTTCATCAACATTGCAACAAAAGAGAAATAGCCTTCAAATTCATTCCCCCCTCAGACCCCACTGACTAATCAGTTTTAACGCTAGGACACTTCCTAATTGGAGAATCATTAACTGTTCCACCATATACCAACACTATCCTGTGCGGCAAACCCTTAATAAAAAGATGGTATCCCGACTGAAGAACGCCTTTCGGAAGCAATGGTCGTGTGAGTACCTGCAAGAGCTCCAGAATCTGCAGAAATGGAAACATGCATCTCCAAATATTAAAGAGGGATCGCTAGTCCTTATAAAGAAAGACAATATGTCGGTAATGAGTTGACCTATGGGAAGAGTTCTCAAAACGTATTCTAGATCACACAACCTCGTTCGGGTAGTGCACACCAAGATGTCATCTGAAGTATTAAAGAAGTAAAGAAGTATGGGGAATTTTATCCAATAAAATGCAAAATAATAACTGCCAGACTAACACGGCAAATAACCTCAAAGCCATGAATCCAGGAATGGGATCAAATTGATGATACAACTCTGCAACAATTTTCAAATTCATTGGCCAACCGGATTAATCAAATGTTTGTTAAACAAGAAAGGGAAGCTAACTTCGGGAGCCGAAGTTGATAAACCCTTTCAGTTAGATTGCAGCTTATAGTATATGGGCAAAAGGTCTACCACGATGCTAAAATTAAAAGTCTTTAAACATTAGTTATTATAATTTCGGTGAAGAGTGTGCAACGCAGTGAAGAAGACATCTCCGACCCATCTCCGACTCCATGGAAATCTTTTAGCGTTCGCGATGTACCGTTACAAATAGGACAAAAAGCTTATAAATACTTAAACTAATATTTTTAATTGAAACTATCTCTAGACATCGGAAATTACTTTATTTTATTATATCCTAAACATTTTTTCTTTAAAGTTACTCGATAGAATTCAATTTTTCGTACCGTTCGCGATGCAATGTTTTCTACAAATCATTTCTAAACAAGTAGGCCTCAATGCTTGCTTTTTACAATAAAAATTGTAGTAGAAAATAAAATGATCGAGCCAAAAAAAAATTCAACATTTTTTTTTTTGAATGTAACGTTTACGATCCTGGAAATGCCCATATATGGGATCGTATATAGTTGGCCAATCCCTATGTGAATTTAACCATTAAATCAATTTTCTAATAAAAATGTTGAAAACAGCCCCAAGGATCTTTCAAAATGTCAAGGTTGTGCCATTTACGATCGTTCAGTTAAATGGAAGCTATATAATATAGTGAGCCGATCCTTATGAAATAAGATTAGGTTGCCCAAAATGTAATCCTTAGAAAGTCCCAACCCTCTAACTTATATAGGGTATATAACCCTTCGGCTTATTTTTTTAAAATTAGTCAAAGTAAATTAAAATTTTTTTGTTGATTACCTGTTCAAAAGTGAGAAAATTCTTGGCTAATGGGGATTATTACAATTATCCCCATTGAGAAAAATTTTTTTGTCAAAAATGATTATTGACAAAAACCTGGGAAATTTATTTTTTTTTTTTTGCGCGGTTCCCACTGCATACGTACAGCCCACCTCCCGTCCAACCGACCGAGGGACGCTGCCGCGTAACGTACGGCTCGAATCGCGGGAATAGATCCGAGATAGATAAGCGAGGATTAGGAGAAAGATATTACGAGGAAGAGTGTTGCATAGATAAGGCGGTTAATATAAGCGATTTAAGATTGTTAGTAGAGCAAAGTGATAAGATGTGGTAGAGACCATTGTAGTCCGAACATAATACCCTGAACGGATCGTGTTGGGCATATGTCGAACTACAATGGCTGAGGAGTAGAGGACGAAAGTTTCTGGTCCTTCTACTAGGAATGTTAAAGTTTAAACGTGTTAGTAAATGCTGGCTGTCTATATTTCCATAAATAAGATTATATAGAAACATGACACCCAGCATCGTTCTACGATTTGTTAATGTTGGTAAGTTGATTAGTAAAAGTCTATTATGATAAGAGGGGAGGTAAAGATTTGCATCCCAATTAAGTCCCCTAAGAGCAAAAGTAAGGAAATTTTTTTGTACAGATTCAATGTGATCTTGGTGTACTCCATATTGAGGACTCCAGACACACGATCCATACTCAAGAATCGGACGGACCAGTGATGTATATAACGTTTTAGTTATGTACGGGTCATTAAATTCTTTTGACCATCTTTTAATAAAACCAAGCACACCCATAGCTTTATTAACCATGGTAGATACATGGTCGGTAAATTTAAGTTTCAAATCTAATAGGACACCTAGATCGTTAACCTGAGTTAATCGTTCTAAGGCGTTCCCATAGAGAAAGTACATAGCCTGGTGGGGACTAGATCGGTAAAAAGACATAAGTTTACATTTCGATCCATTAAGCTTTAGGTTATTTGCTAAACACCAATTTTGAAGTTTATCCAAATCGGATTGAAGTCTAGACTGGGCGCTAGTGAATTTATACTGAAGGCATAGCTTAACGTCATCAGCGTACATAAGTACAAGTGAATTAGTTAAGGCAAGGGGCAAGTCGTTAATAAACAGAGTAAAAAGTAGGGGTCCAAGATGGCTTCCTTGGGGCACCCCCGATGTGGCGCGGACTACACGCGAGGTAACATCTTTAAAGAAAACACGTTGCGTTCTCCCTGATAAGTAGCTCGAAATCCACATAAGAAGATCAGTTGGGAATCCCAAAAGACTGAGTTTACTTATAAGAAGCGAATGGTTAACAGAGTCAAATGCTTTACTGAAGTCAGTGTATATGACGTCTGTTTGTAAGCCATTCCGGAAGCCATCCGTGATAAAAGATGTTAGCTCCAATAAGTTGGTAGTGGTGGAGCGGCGCTTCATGAAGCCATGCTGGCACGGGGTTATTATTGAACTACATAGGTGTTGCAAATGTGGAGTGATAAGTTTTTCAAAAAGCTTTGGAATTGCTGACAATTTAGAGATGCCTCTATAATTAGCAGCGTCGGATTTTTTCCCTTTTTTATGCAGCGGAATAATGAAGGATTCCTTCCACATAAAGGGAAAGATCGAAGTTTCCAGCGATAGATTAAAGAGTTTAACAAGCGGTTTGCACAGTGCCTCGGCGCAGTACTTCAGAACACAGCCTGGTACTCCATCAGGGCCTGGCGAATACACGGGCTTAACCTTAAGAAGATCCGATAACACACCACTTTGATCGAAAGATGGGCAAAATATAAGGTTGGCTGATTGGATATTATAAGTGTAAGGCTGAGCTAAACTGCTGCTAGGTGAATAGGTAGTTTGAAAAAACTGTGCAAAGAGATCGGCCATTGCCTGATCGGTGTTCGCATAAGAGTTCTCAAACGTAAGCAGTGGGGGAAAAGATACATGTTTACGCTTAGTGTTTACAAAGTTATAAAACTGCTTCGGATCCTGAGTAAACTGAATCCTGCAGCGGCGAATATAACTCCTATAACATTCTGCGTTATGCACGGTGAAATTGGACCGAGCTACTAAGTATCTTGAATAACTAACTGTACAGCCAGATAATCTATGTTTGTTTAAAAGTCTACTCATACTATTCTTTAAATTTATAAGGTGCCTTGAATACCAAGGCGGATTCGTTGAAGCGGACGGATATTTCCACGGCACGCAAGCGTCGAAAAATATGTTCAAAGTGTAATAAAATTTTTGTAATGCGATGTTTATATCCTCGCATGCCAGTAAATCAGACCAATCAAATTCCAAAATTAACTTGTTTAATTTCATAAAGTCAGCCTTACGAAAGAAACGAACTTTCTGAGATTTAACTGTAGACTTAAGGTCAAAAAAGTAATTATTTTCGATTGAAACCTCAAGAGTGGGATGATATGGATCCTCAGGGTTAGAAAGTGGCAAAGTTCTGGAAAGAGTAATTCCATCAGGATCAGAAACGAAACATAAGTCCAACAGCCGACCTAAAGAATTTCTAAAGTGGTTAATTTGCCCGAGTGTCATGTCGAACATGCCCTCAGGGAAGTCATGGTGGGAGTTAAGCTGTAAAGACGGTGAATTATCAACATTTGACCACATAAGTTCTGGGATATTAAAGTCACCCAGAGCTATCAGCTGGTCACCATCAGACAGACGATCGAAAACCAAACGAATAGCGGACAAATGTTGCCAGTATGTTGGCGGTTTGGACGAAGGTGGTATGTACGAACAGGTAACATACAAAGATTGATCGGACAAAGTGATTTTGATGCAAAGAAATTCAATGTCACCAAACTCTTGTGATTTTACTTCTTCAGAAGCGAATTTGGAGTCTACAGAAATTAGCACTCCTCCTCCCCTTCGCAAAGTTCTATCACATCTAAAAGTGGTGTACCTACTAGGAAAAACTTCGGAGCTTAAGATCTCCGGCTTTAACCAAGTTTCTGTAAATACAATAATGTGGGATGCAAAAGAAGAACTATCAGAATACAGTTTGGGAAGTTTACTACGTAACCCTCTTGTATTCTGATAGGTAAGTGTTAATGAAGACATTAGTTTTTTGAAATTGAGGAAGATGAGGTGGAAGGTTGATCAGTGGCCTTAACATGTGGGAGTTTTACACCCACAGGTTTGGTTATCTTTTTTTTCACCGTACTTGGCTGATGTTCTTGGACTAAAATGTTCTCTGGCCAAAAGCTGGCGGAACAGATCGTCTTGAACATCTGCAAGGGCACACGTATTTTGAAAGATGACGTGTGCCTGGTGTAAGAATATTTGAATTTTGTAATATCCACCACCTTTATGTCGGCTTTTGCTTTGGCTTTGATGTAAGCCGAGATATCAATCTCCGAAGTATCAGGGGCAAGCCGGGAAACAAAAATGTGTTTTGATGGTGGGATCACCTGCAAGGGTTTTGGTGCCGCCGTAACTAATACTGCGGCATCAGTGCGTACCGGGGGTCCGGACGGTTTATTACCCTGCTTGGTGACTGTTACAGGAGTTTGAATTATTGGGTCTGGGATCACTTGAAGCGATGCCACAGAGGACATATCGGACAATTGCTCATTGAGTCCGAGACATTCGGAAGCCGAATTTTTCTCAGGTCCGGCCCTTGGGGTGGCCAGAGATATAAGCGGCTGCATAGTTGTCGGCTGAGCAGGCTGAAGATTATTCGACCCGAGCACATCACTAAAAGCGGATTTCTTACGCTTTGGAGACTCATTTAGTAGTTGAAGACTACTAAACTGTGTATCAAGCGCACAGAGTTGGTCATTGATTTTTCGAAAACCACTAATCAACTCCTTGAAACCGCTTTTAGTCTGCCTCATGAACGACCTCATTTCGTCCTGAACAGCACGACAACCGTCACAGCAAAAGTGGAGTCCAGACCTACGCGAGATTGCATCCGACACTGAGGCCGTGAACCCGGCACACTTAGCGTGTAAAACGTTTTCACAGAGCCAGCAATGGATGGTAGGCTGGGAAGACGAGATTGTCTTATTGCAAGACTTTAATGCACAGACCAATTTAAAATCCATAATTATTAAAAATTTAAATAATTAATTTATTAAAAATTATTAAAAATTAAATAATTAATTTATTAAAAATTATTAAAAAAATTAATAATTAATTTAAAAATATTATTTGATTTTATTAATGAGGAACCTTGAACCACTGTACCAAGGAAAAGAGAAGGGGAGATTAAAGAGAGCAGTTAGTGCAAGTTAGTAAGATTTAAAGAAATAGAGATAAGAATCTCTATTGAGCGAGAGTAGAAGCAAAAGAATAGCAACAACACCGTAGGAGATGAAGAAGCAGAGCAGGGCTATGTTTGGAAAGTAAGTTAAATAAATTATTATTTTACCTCCAAATATATCACTGCACACGCGAAGCGATACGGATCTAAAGAATTGCAATTTGTTTTTATATCGGTAAAGAAATAAACACCGATTGTTTATAGAAAGCTTGCAAATTTTACAAAAACGTAGTGCGCACAAAAAAACACGTCCGTCCGCTTTAAGATTTAGGCTATGTAATATTTCGTAGGTAAATATATTATAATCTTTGCTTTTCGAATCACTTTTGTAATTTTTGTAAAAAGCTGGTAAGATCAATAGATAGAAGAATCTTTCGTTAAAGTACTTATGCGGACTAGTGTATAGCACCAATCTTTGTAGATACCATTATATAATTGCAAAATCATATTCGCTTTGGCTCAACCCAAAGCTATTATAAGCTTTCCGTTTTCATTAGTGTCTTAAAACTAAAAATTACCATTTGCATATTCTACTAATATGTTGCAAGTATTTTTTTTAATTGTTTGATCACCTGTATTTATTTAAATTATCTATCACAAAAACTCTCGCATTCTGCATATAACTGTTTATTTGTAAGCACACATACTGTAATTGTACATAAATATTTGATAAGCACGAAATTTTCGGTTACCCTAACAACAAACAAATATTCAACTGATAACCTATTCAGTGTCTGATCACTCTTCAAATATCATGTGCGAGTGATCACCCACACCTGGAATCCATCTGTTTTAGACCTTTATTCGTTATTTGTTAAACAAATAAAAAAATCTCTTGGCTAGGTTAAATATCAGTGACGAGCGCGCATGCCACTCCCAAAATATTTGATATCAATTTTGGTGAAGAAAGGAAAGCTTACTTCGGGCAGACCCGAAGTTTATACACCCTTCCATTTAAGTAACCACTTATTTTAATACATATATATTAGGCTAAATATATTAGGCCATTCCTTATGAGAATTTTACTATTCTATCAATATTCCAAAAAATATAAAAAAAAAACAAGAAAGGAAAGCTAACTTCGGGCGGAGCCGAAGTTGATATAGCCTTGTAGTTAGGTAGCAGTTTATATTAATATATACATATCGGATCGTATATAGTTGGCCGATCCTTATGAGAATTTCGCCATCTAATCAATTTACTAATAAAAATGTTGGAAACAGCCCCAAGCATCTTCAAAAATAGCAAGTTTGTGCCATTTCCGATCGTTCAGTTATATGGCAGCTATATGATATGACAGTTATATTTGTCAAAATATCTTATGTGCAAAATTTCATAAGGATCGGGCGACTATATCCTATAGCTGCCATATAACTGAACAAACTGTACAAATACATAATATTTTATGTATGTAGCCTTAAATCCCTGTCCCTTTTATTATGTAGCCCTGCATCCATCACTAACGCTTGGACTTTAAAAAATATTTTGGGCAACATAAAAAAAGACCCATTTTGACACGAATTTACTTGATTTTGTCACTTACTGAGTCTCAGAACTGACTGATGACGGGTTCATTTAAGTTGGTCAGTGTCAGACTACTTGTCTGTAAATAAAGAAATTTCTGCTCTAAGGCATTACTTTAACTATTTAAAAAGTGAAACTTGCAGGTTTAAACTTATAAAAAACAAGAAATGAAAGCTGACTTCGGGCGGAGTCGGGGTTGATATACCCTTACAGTTAAATATCATTTTATATTATAATTATTATATATATGTATATCGGATCGAATATAGTGGGCCGATCTTTATGGGAATTCCGCTATTAAATTAATTTTCTAATAAAAATTTTGGAAACAGCCCCAAGGATCATCATTAAAAATACAAGGATGTTCCATTTCTGATCGTGCAGTTACATAATAGCAATAAGATATAGTCGGTAGATCCTTATGATATTTTGTAGATTATATAAAAAAACGAGGTAAAGTACCGGTGACGAACCTGCATACTAAACCGATGTACAATTTCTGTAAAGCTTTACTAAACTAGCTGAACCTGCAATAGATACGTTTTGAACATAGTTTTAGATGACTTGAAATATGAAAATATGAGATAAAAACTCCAATTTAATTGACGAAAATATTGTTTAACCGCCTATAATAAATTCAATAAAATTATTTCGAGTTTTTCCTTAAATCAAAAATTAAAACATGGTATGATCTACTGATTTCAATAAGAAAATAAATCAGAAAATTGCCATAGAAAATTGTTTGGGAAAAAATCATAGAAGACCAAAAATTAATGTAGAAAATCGGAGATTTGAACTTTGGATGAGTATTCCAAAGATATGGTAACTGCTAGATACCATTTTTTAATTTTAGTTGGTACACATACATTTCAAATTGATATGCACTAAAAACAATGATGGTCAACGCAATTACATAGCCTACATAATTCAATATATGGTAAAATTTGATCAATTTCTTCTCTTAGGTGTACCGCTGAAAATGTGGGTGATAGAACCTATGTTTGTTCTGGACGTTGGTTCAGGGGAGCATAAAGAATATGGAGCAGGGGAAATTGTGCGTGGAGATTTTTTTCGGTTGGCCTGTGTAATTTAAATGTAAGAATAAACAACAAAACAGTTTTTTTTACTCCAAAGATTTTGACATTAAAGAAAGTGGAATAATTAAAAACCTTTCCAAAGATGTAAAGAATGTTTCGATAGCTCAGTGATTCTGAAGTTATGCGTATTTTTAGTTTACAAATGTTTTGGAATTTGGTTAGATTAAAAATTTTAATTAAAAATTTGCCCAAAATTTTATTAAAAATCCTAAATTGTTTCGTAGTTGCGGGAAACCAAATTGCTTAAACAAATAAACAGGTTCGAGGCCGATCCTTATGAGATAACTATATAATAAATTATCAAAAAAAAAAAACAAGAAAGGAAGATGATATACCCTTGCAGCTTAGCAGCAGCCTTTATTATTATTATATATATCGGATTGTATATAGTTGTCCGATCCTTATGAGAATTTCACCATCAAATAAATTTTCTAATAAAAATATTGGAAAAAGCCCAAAGCTCATTTAAAAATTGCACGGTTGTGCCTTTTCCAATTGTTCAGTTATATGACAGCAGTAGGATTTTTTGCGCGGTTCCCACTGCATACGTACAGCCCACCTCCCGTCCAACCGACCGAGGGACGCTGCCGCGTAACGTACGGCTCGAATCGCGGGAATAGATCCGAGATAGATAAGCGAGGATTAGGAGAAAGATATTACGAGGAAGAGTGTTGCACAGATAAGGCGGTTAATATAAGCGATTTAAGATTGTTAGTAGGGCAAAGTGACAAGATGTGGTAGAGACCATTGTAGTCCGAACATAATACCCTGAACGGATTGTGTTGGGCATATGTCGAACTACAATGGCTGAGGAGCAGAGGACGAAAGTTTCTGGTCCTTCTACTAGGAATGTTAAAATTTAAGCGTGTTAGTAAATGCTGGCTGTCTATATTTCCATAAATAAGATGACACCCAGACATCGACAAACATGTCATGACAAACATGACACCCAGCATCGTTCTACGATTTGTTAATGATGGTAAGTTGATTAGTAAAAGTCTACTATGATAAGAGGGGAGGTAAAGATTTGCATCCCAATTAAGTCCCCTAAGCGCAAAAGTAAGGAAGTTTTTTTGTACAGATTTAATGTGATCTTGGTGGACTCCATATTGAGGACTCCAGACACACGATCCATACTCAAGAATCGGACGGACCAGTGATGTATATAACGTTTTAGTTATGTACGGGTCATTAAATTCTTTTGACCATCTTTTAATAAAACCAAGCACACCCATAGCTTTATTAACCATGGTAGCTACATGGTCGGTAAATTTAAGTTTCAAATCTAATAGGACACCTAGATCGTTAACCTGAGTTAATCGTTCTAAGGCGTTCCCATAGAGAAAGTACATAGCCTGGTGAGGACTAGATCGGTAAAAAGACATAAGTTTACATTTCGATCCATTAAGGATTTAGTCGGCCGATCCTTATGAAAGATCGGATTAGATTATCCAAAACGGAATCCGTAGAAAGTCCCATCATTCTAGCTTTAAAAACAACAAAGTTAAGCCAATTCTGATTGTTTAGTTATATGAGAGCTATATAAAGTATATTTGCAAATTTTATGAATTTTGCCCATAAGATGTTTTGACCAAATATAACATGTGTGGAAAGTCCCAACCCTCCAACTTAAAAAGCACCAAAGTTATTGCATTTCCGATCAATAAGTTATATGGCTGCTATAGGACATACATAGTTGACCGATAGACAAATAAAGTAAAAGTTGAACAAATTTATTCCATATTTTCAAGTTTTTTGCACACATACATGCACACATGCATACATTGCACACAAACACACAATTCGCTATAAGTAGCTGTTGCTAACACCTTACCTCTTGCCCGTGGAATGATAGAAAACTGCATTGGTCGAAACTTTCCTTGCTAAATTTCAATCAATTGGGTATTCGACATTGATTTAAGTGACTGCTGTTTTAAGGATTAAATTGAACCTTTGAATAAATATTGAAAATAAATATGGGACTTTTTATTAATTAGGCCGCATATTTAAACTATTAATAGAGTGACCCCAACGTGATCGCACCCCGGTTTGGTTGTTGTTGCTGCGACGAGGACCGAAGATGGTCCTCGCTGCAGGAGAAATTGGAGGAGATAAATTACAGCGAAATTGGGAGTTATTTGTATTGGTTCTCTCAGCTGGCCACGGACGAGCACGTCCAAGTGGAGGTTTCCAAGCGCTCCATGAGACTTTACGTTTCTGGTTGATACCAGTGGTGCTGGTATTTTATCCACGCATTCTGAATACTTTGAGGCAGTTTTTGCGTCTCACATCACAAAACGTCAACCAGATCTAAACATAATTGTCGCTTTATGCAAGGAGATTCCTGCTGACTCTACACATAGTCTTGACTATATATATTCTTCGCCAATTCTGGGAGAATCCTTTGCACAGGCTTTGGGTTGGTTTCATTCGCTTAAGCGTAAGCTGGATCATGTGAATGTATGGACCCAATATGCTTCGTTCATCAAACAATACTTGGATCTTGGATCACATGTGTCTGGTGCCGCAATACTTGCGAAGTAAGTGCCAGTATGTCCTTCCCGATCACTGTTTCTTGAAGGAAGACAGCCCATTACTAAGCTGAGAGATTTGTTCGATGGTTCGGCTGCCATGTCCTCTGGAAAATACTATTCATGATGAAATAATGGTTTTCAATCTCGATTCCATAACTTATAGCACAAAGCCAGCATATCCGTTCGCTGAATGCACCAACTTGACTTTCGAGTTATCCTCCGGGTTTTTTATGCAGATGGCCTCATATCTGGTGTCACGACGAAGACTGAAGCTATTGCGATAATAGGCCAGACATCGAGCCTTTTGAACAAGGCTCGGTTTTAATTAAGGAAGTGGTGCTCCAACATCCAAGAGGTTTTGGTAGGAATGCCCTATTATGACAAGTAATCATACTTGAAAGAATTAAGTTTCCTCGTTAAGCCAATTCTGCTAAGCTGGAGTTGGCGTTTACGTCTGTCAGGGCCTGCTTGTCGACTGTTATGCTCAAAGTTTCGAGTGGCGCCCATAAAGACTCAAACTATTCCGAAGCTGGAACTATCAGTTACTATCAGTCAGCTGGAGTCAGTTACTAGCAAGGCTGATGGCTGAAGATTTAATCCAGCCGATCTACTCTCCATTTTGTGAGTGTTACTCCACCTTGCCTCTCGCCCGAGGAATACTTCTTTGCTAAGCAACGCCTTGTGTATTCAATATTAAATTGAGTGGCTGCGGATTTTACGTAATTCGGATTATAAACTGACCCCTCGAATAAATATTGAAAGTTTAACTGCGCATTTTTAATCGCTCGGCTGCAAATAGCGTAACAGATATGTATATATTGGATCGATACAGTGTCCGATCTTTATAACAAATTCACTAAATCCATTATTTAAACAACAAAAATTGAAATAGTCCAAAGCTTTTATTTTCAAACAAAGTTTATGTCATTTACGATCGTTCAGTTATATGGCCGCATCGACTTGTATACTGCCTGCAAACAAAAGAAGGATGTGTAAAAAGTTTGAAATCTATAACTATAAAACTGAGAGAGTAGTTTGCATAGAAACAGACGATTCAAGCTTATATCGACTCAGAAGGTGATACTGATCAAGAATATATGTATATGCTTAATAGAGTCAGAGCTGTTCCTTCACTGCGTTGCACATTTTTGACCAAAATTATAATACCCTCTGCAAGGGTATAAAAATTTCATTCACAAAATTGCGGCTGGTCACATTATCACATTATAATCACATAATAAAACAAGAAAGGAAAGGATCGGATTTCATAAGGATCGGCCAACTATATACGATCCGCTATATATCTAATAATAAAAAATGCGTGGCGCCACCTAGCGGACTGCGACTCAACTGCAAGGGTATATAAACTTCGGCTCCGCCCGAAGTTAGCTTTCCTTTCTTGTTTTGTGTATAATTAATGCCCCTTAACCGAAAACAATCAAAAAAATAACTTAAACAATGATTTTGTTAAATTTTGTCGCACAGTGTAATTCATCACCAATGAAGCTATATAAACGTGCTTTAATTCGTTGAAAATTATTTTTGATGTATATTTCACTTTATTTAAAATAGAAAACTACTAAAGAAACAAGAAACAAAAGCTAACTTCGTGCGGAACGGAAGTTGATACACCCTTGCAGTTAGGTAGCAGCTTATAAAATATTATTATATCTATATCGGATCGAATATAGTTAGCCAATCCTTATGAGAATTTCACCATCGAATTAATTTTCTAATAAATTGTTGAAAACAGCCCCAATTATCTTTAAAAATAGAAAGGTGTCATTTTCGATCGTTCAGTTAAATGGAAGCTATAGGATATAGTCGGTCGATCCTTATGAAATCATATTACTTTGCCCAAAATGAAATCTGTACAAAGTCTCATCATTCTAACTTAAAATAAATAAGATAAGATAAAATAGATAAGATATTTTGGCCAATTATAATATGATAACATCCTCATCCAGGATCGGCCAACTTTATACGATCAGCTATATATGTATATATAATGATTAAGCTCCTACCTAACTGCAAGGGTATATCAACTTCGGCTCCGCTCGAAGTTAGCTTTCCTTTCTTGTTATAGGAAAGCAAATCTGCCAATTTTAAAAGAGCTATATATTTATTTAGTTATATAAGAGGCCGTTATATTTTGATTTCCATATTGTCTTGCTGTATTTTTGAAGACATGTATCTCAGAGACTTTATGAGATAGACCTATCAGATTTGGCACATAGATTTCGAAATTTGGCCTCCTTTTGCACCCCCAAAATAGAATCTTGATGTAGAAAAGAAAAGTGACTTAGAAAAGTTTTTTGAAAAACAAAATTTATAACAACCATTTAAAGAGGAGTTAAAGATTTTTTCTGCTTCCCTACTGGACTTGATTGTTTGAGTTGTATGTTCCAAAACATAAAAAAATTCACAACATTTTTTTGTGGAATCTATACTTAAAAAGGTTAGATAAAGTTTGGGTGGAAAAAATTAGTACCGGGTTTCATATAGTCAGAAAACACGACTATAGCCCCCTTTTCTTCTTTCTTCTTCGTAATCGATTTGTGCAAAGACGAGAGGAATCCTTACCACTGCAATTTAGACTTTAATAGTTTCTGAAGTGTTTCTGGAGAGTTAGAGTTTCATTGCATTTAAATCATATTGTTCAATTTTTATATATTCATATACATATTACATGTACATATACCACCTTCGTCCGAACCGCCCACACAATTGCATCACTTTTGCGCGGTTCCCACTGCATACGTTCAGCCCACCTCCAGTCCAACCGATCGAGGGACGCTGCCACGTAACGTACGGCTCGAATCGCGGGAATATATCCGAGATAGTTTATACGAGGAGTAGGAGAAAGATATCACGAGGAAGAGTGTTGCACAGATAAGGCGGTCATTATAAGAGATTTAAGATTGTTAGTTGAGCAAACTGACAAGATGTGGTAGAGACCATTGTAGTCCGAACATAATGCCCTGAACGGATCGTGTTGGGCATATGTCGAACTAAAATGGCTGAGGAGTAGAGCAGGAAAGTTTCTAGTCCTTCTAATAGGAACGTTAAAATTTACGCGTGTTAGTAAATGATGGCTGCCTACATTTCCATAAGTAAGATTATATAGAAACATGACACCCAGCATCGTTCTACGGTTTGTTAATGATGGTAAGTTTATTAGTAAAAGTCTACTACGATAAGAGGGCGGGTAAAAATTTGCATCCCAATTAAGTCCCTTAAGAGCGAAAGTCAGGAAGTTTGTTTTTACAGATTCTATGTGATCTTGGTGTACTCCGTATTGAGGACTACAGACACACGATCCTTACTCAAGAATCGGACGGACCAATGACGTTTTAGTTATTTACGGGTCATTCAATTCTTTTGACCATCTTTTAATAAAACCAAGCACACCCATAGCTTTTTAAACATTGTAGATATATGGTCGGTAAATTTAAGTCTCAAATCTAATAGGACACCTAGATCGTTAACCTGAGTTAATCGTTCTAAGGCGTTCCCATAGAGAAAGTACATAGCCTGGTAAGGGCTAGATCGGTAAAAAGACATGCGTTTACATTTCGATCCATTAAGCTTTAGGTTATTTGCTAAATCGGATTGAAGTCTAGACTGGGCGCTAGTGAATTTATGCTGAAGGCATAGCTTAACGTCATCAGCGTACATAGTACAAGTGAATTAGTTAAGGTAAGGGGAAAGTCGTTAATAAACCGTAAAGTAAAAAATAGGGGTCCAAGATGGCTTCCTTGGGGCACCCCAGATGTTGCGCGGACTAAACACGATTTAACATCTTTAAAGAAGACACGTTAGCTTCTACCAGATAAGTAGCTCGAAATCTAGATAAGAAGATAAGTCGGGAATCCAAAAAGACTGAGTTTACTTATAAGAAGTGAATGGTTAAGAGAGTCAAATGCTTTACTGAAGTCAGTGTAAATGACGTCTGTTTGTAAGCCATTCCGGAACCCATCCGTGATAAAAGATGTTAGCTCCAATAGGTTGGTTGTGGGGGATTGGCGCTTCATAAAAGCATGCCCTGTTGGCACGGAGTTATTATTGAACTACATAGGTATTGCAAATGTTGAGTGATAAGTTTTTCGAAAAGCTTTGGAATTGCTGACAATTTAGAGATGCCTCTTTAATTTGCAGCGTCGTATTTTTTCCCATTTTCATGCAGCGGAATAATAAAAGATTCCTTCCACATAAGGGGAAAGATCGAAGTTTCCAGCGATAGATTCGGCGCAGTTCTTCAGAACACAGCCTGGTACTCCATCAGGGCCTGGCGAATATACGGGATTGACTTTAAGAAGATCCGATTACACACCACTTTGATCGAAAGATGGACAAAATATGAGGTTGGCTGATTGGATAATATAAGTGTAAGGCTGAACTGAACTGCTGCTAGGTGAATACGTAGTTTGAAAAAACTGTGCAAAGAGATAGGCCATTGCCTGATCATTGTTCGCATACGAGTTCTCAAACGTAAGCAGTGGGGGAAAAGATACATGTTTACGCATAGTATTTGCAAAGTAATAAAACTGCTTCGGATCCTGAGTAAACTGAACCCGGCAGCAGCCAATATAGCTCATATAACGGTGAAATTGGACTGAGCTACTAAGCTACATAGCTACCGAATAACTAACTGTACAGCCAGATACTCTATGTTTAATTAAAAGTCTACTCATACTATTCCTTAAATTTATAACGTGCCTTGTATACCAAGGCGGATTCGTTGAAGCGGACGGCACGCAAACGTCGAAAAATATATTCAAAGTGTAATAAAATTTTTGTAATGCGATGTCTATATCCACGCATGCCAGTAAATCAGACCAATCAAATTCCAAATTTAATTTATTTCATTTCATAAAGTCATCCTTACGGAAAAAACGAACTTTATCAGATTTAAGTGTAGGCTTAAGGTCAATTAAGCAATTGTTTTGGGTGGGAATTGTGGTGGGAGTTAAGCTGCAAAGACGATGAATTTTCAACATTTGACCACATAAGTTCTGGGATATTAAAGTCACCCAGAGCTATCAGCTGGTCACCATCAGACAGACGATCGAACATCAAACGAATAGCGGACAAATGTTGCCAGTATGTTGGCGGTTCGGACGAAGGTGGTATGTACGAACAGGTAACATACAAAGAATGATCGAACAAAGTGATTTTGATGCAAAGAAATTCAATGTCACCAAACTCTTGTGATTTTACCTCTTCAGAAGCGAATTTGAAGTCTACAGAAATTAACACTCCTCCACCCCTTCGGAGAGTTATATCACAAGGTTTATTAGGTGAAAAGGTTAATATTATATATATTTAACTTTCTTTAAGACCAAACGTCTAAACAACATATTTTTCAAAATTGGCCCATTTGATCTTATTTATATTGCACGTGGATATAGCCCTAGCGATGTCGCAACTTTTAATATATCGCATATATCTGGCAAAATTCGTTAACTCAAGATATTGTCCTATAAGTGCAGCTACAAATTCTGGACAGCCACCTGTGAAGCTTGGTGTTACGTAGACATACATATATGGATGTGTATATTTGATGGGGAATATTTTTTTGAGCTTGTGCATATTGTGTGCAATAAACTTAAAAATATGGAATAAATTCTTTCAACTTTTACTTTGTTTATCTATATGTCGACTATATCCTACAGCTGCATAAAACTAATTTATCGGAAATGCCATAACTTTGGTGTTTTTTAAATTACAAATATGGGACTTAGTACAGATTGCATTTTGGTACAGATTGCAATCTTGTCCGATTTAAAAAATTATTAGGATCGGCCGACTATATCCTATAGCTCTCAAATAACTTAACAATCGAAATTGGCTTAACTTTCTTGTTTTTAAAGCTAGAATGATGGGACTTTCTACGGATTCCGTTTTGGACAATCTAATCCGATCTGTCGACTAAATCCTATAGATGTCATATAACTGAACAATTGGAAAAGGCACAACCGTGCTATTTTTAAAGGAGCTTGGGGCTGTTTCCAATATTTTTATTAGAAAATTTATTTTATGGTGAAATTCTCATAAGGATCGGACAACTATATACAATCCGATATATATAATAATAATAAAGGCTGCTGCTAAGCTGCAAGGGTATATCATCTTCCTTTCTTGTTTTTTTTTTTTTGATAATTTATTATATAGTTATCTCATAAGGATCGGCCTCGAACCTGTTTATTTGTTTAAGCAATTTGGTTTCCCGCAACTACGAAACAATTTAGGATTTTTAATAAAATTTTGGGCAAATTTTTAATTAAAATTTTTAAACTAACCAAATTCCAAAACATTTGTAAACTAAAAATACGCATAACTTCAGAATCACTGAGCTATCGAAACATTCTTTACATCTTTGGAAAGGTTTTTAATTATTCCACTTTCTTTAATGTCAAAATCTTTGGAGTAAAAAAAACTGTTTTGTTGTTTATTCTTACATTTAAATTACACAGGCCAACCGCAAAAAATTTCCACGCACAATTTCCCCTGCTCCATATTCTTTATGCTCCCCTGAACCAACGTCCAGAACAAACATAGGTTCTATCACCCACATTTTCAGCGGTACACCTAAGAGAAGAAATTGATCAAATTTTACCATACCATAAGGATCGGACAACTATATACGATCCAATACATATTATAAAAATAAAGCCTGGTGCTAAACTGCAAGGGTATATCCACTTACTTTTTTTTTTTGTTTTTTATAACACAGGCTGACAATTTCCAACTTTTTTTTCCTCCACGAATAATTTTACCTGCTCCATAACCTTTAGGCTCCCCTGAACCGAAGTCCAGAACAAACATAGGTTCTATCACCCACAGTTTCCGCGGTACACCAAAGAGAAGAAATTGATCAAATTTTACCATATATTGAATTATGTAGGCCGTGTAATGGCTATGACCATCATTGTTTTTAGTACATATCATTTTTGAAATGTATGTGTACCAACTAAAATTAGAATATGATCTCTAGCAGTTAACATTTCTTTGGAATACTCATCCAAAGTTGAAATCTCAGATTTTCTACATTAATTTTTGGTCTTCTATGATTTTTCACCAAACATTTTCCTTTGGTAGATTTATATTTTCTTATTGAAATCAGTAGATCATACCATGTTTTAATTTGGGATTTAAGGGAAAACTTTTTGAAAATATGATAAATATATATAATATAATAATAAATTCAAAAAAAAATATTTCGCGTTTTCCCCTAATTAATTATTCCACTTTTCTTAATGTCAAAATCTATGGGGTAAAAACATGAGTTTTGGTGTTTATCCTTACATTTAAAGTTTTGCTAACTGTGTGAATCGACTGTCCAGAGGTTACTTAAATATTATATATATTATGTGTACAACTGATATAAAAAAAACAACTGATATCATATAAAAAAATCTCTTGACGAGGTCAAATACCGGTGACGAACCTGCATGCTTATTTTTAAAAAAATCTTCCATCTAATAAATTCAATAAAGATCAGCCGACAATGTACTATGGCTGCAATAAACATAACTGGAAGATCGCAAATGATACAACATTATTATTTTTGAGGAGAGACGCTTATCCGATGAATGAAATACTAGGATAATAATAGGATAGTCCCGAACGTTCTTTACTTATATATCTTATATATATATAGACCTGCATGCAAAGGAAAGAATAATTTGATGCTGATCAAGAATTTCTATACTTATAGGGTCTGAGATGTCTCCTTCAGTGAGTTTAGACTTTTGACCAAAATTGTAATATCGTGTGCAAGGAGGTATAAATATTCCTAATATAAAATTAAGATTATCTTTCAAGTTTTCTGTTACTTAATATTTTCCCATCAAATTTTAAAATTGTACAATGAATAGTAAACAAATATATACCATGTAAAAATGAATAATATTTTTCTTTAATTAAAAATATATATAAATATATTTTGACACTATTATCTCCAAAAAACTGTACTTTCAATAGGGATTCTCCAAAACCCGACGGCAATGATACCCAAGTAATAAACGATGATTTTCATGCTGCACCCACATAAGAACACATTATATACTCTAAGGGGTTACGAGAGGAAAAGAGAGGCTCCCAGGCTGAGCGTAAAGCACATTGGTACATTGTTTTTCAAAGCTGTTTTCGTCTCCCTCTTTCATAATTACCACTCTGCGTGGAAATAATTACCCCATTACGATTACCTCGCAAAGACTCTCAGACTCCAAAATCTCGCTATGTACGTATGATTTCCCCCTTTTATTGTGCCGTTCGTTTTAAGGGGAATACAAGGCGAGAGCGCAGAAAAGAGAGAAAGAGAAGGAGATGGAGAGTAACATGACCGTTAGCGCTAAATAAACATGTAAGACTCGCCCGATAGTCGCTCGACACGACATGTTGCGTATTATGCAGTATGATGGGACAGGGATGGAATTCAGATCTCTCGTTGCGTGCGAGCGAGAGGTAAATAGATCCGCGCTCTGCCGCAACTGCAACGAACCTTGTTCGACAGGCCGAGTATGTTCGGCGCACAGGCACGAACTATGAAACACTTGTAAAAATTGAGTAAAATGTGAGTAAAGGTTGGCAAAAATATCTGTATCTGTGTCTCAAGTCAGTCGAAAAAAGCCGTTGAATAAGTCAGATGCGGGTCGGATGGTGAGTTCTGAATTCTCATATAAAGTGATTTCCATGTGGGGATCTTTTTGATGATAATTTAGTCGCGTCTGTTATTGTGATCTATCTTGCCACTGTATCGAAGTTTTTTTTATAAGCCCTCGTCAGTATCCGAATAATAAAATAGATGCCCCACATAAAATTACCGGTACACGTAAATGTACGGTAACGTAAATCGGTTAAAAACGGATTTCATTGTATGGATAGTGCTATTTCATTCATCGGATAATGCTACGCATTTTATATCTGTGTGCTCGCGTCTACCTGAGGTGAACAATGGACAGTGTAACTACTGATGAATGAAAGCGGAGAAAAAAACACAATAATAATACACGCCAACTATGTTTTCAGCTAGAAAGCAGACTTCCCAAACTCATCAGTTGAAACTCTCCGAAATAAAATTGTAAAAAAAATATGTGCTTGTATGCACATATGTACATTATTGTGTTTTAGTGGTGACAGTAAAATGTAAACTTACCCCTTACTTTGCTTAGCAACAGGAACATTAGCATTTAGGGCATAAACTCTTTATACATACCATATTATCATATCATAGCAAAACGAAATGAAACTATGTATGTATATATATACTATATCCGTATGTATATTAAGAATAATCAATGAAATAAAGGACAATTTAATGTTCTTTATCAGAACTTTTACTCAAAACAATCCAAAAAACTCATCGGAATTAAACCACACCAAGTGCAAAAGGGTGAGCGAAATAAGAAACAAAAAAGCAATCTAAAAAAAGATCGCGCAATGAAAGGGTGCCTAGATAAATTCTCTCTAATTCGTATTCGCGACTTAATGAGTTTGTGGTCCACGAGAGAAGTGTATGCAAAAAAAAGTCTTTCTCTTTCTTGAATCTGTTTCTGTCTCTTTCGTGCTCGCTAGCCCATCTCTCTTTGCCGCTTTTTATTGGGGGACATTAAAAGTCGGAGTTACCATTTATGTCTTAATGTGCGTGTGTGCAATTGTATGTATAAAAAAGAGACAACTGTCTCGCTTTCGATATATGCAGTCAAATAGGAAAAAGTGTTGATATTAAAAATGCAAAAACGCAGAAAAAGTTGGCAAATTAAATCGTTGGGCGTATCACGCGAGTATACACTCACCTACCCACACATATGCACCATACCTAACTCGCTCTTTCGGATTCGCTTTTTTCTGGCAAAGGTACATACATATGTACATGCAGATGTGTTCAATGTGTATACTAAGTACACAAAAAGTATTTATATTACGAGGGCCATTTATGTATCTATTTCAGATGTAAAAAAAAAATACGTAAGGGTTTTAAAATTGCAAATAACTCACAGCAAATAACTCGTAATATTATATTAGGAGAATCATTTGTAGTGACTAACATGTTGTAAAAAATACATATGCCAACGTGGTCATTAGCAACATGTCACTATTACCATTAATACACCATAGAACCATATTTTAGCTTATTATGTTAAAACTTTTTTTTATTCCATTTAATCGTCATTTATTAAACTATAATTATTTTATCTTGCTTTGATCCTATTACTTATTTTCTCAATGGAAACAAATTTAGGTTTTGCAGGATAATGTAAAACACGCCCACAACTACGATCGCTTGATTTAAAAGTTCCTATAATATTTAAGTATAAAGATAAAGCATACAATAGTACAAAACCATCATTGCTAAGTAATAGTAAGCAAATCATTTCCCACGGAAAAAATAAGATACCTTAACCAAACTTAAAATTGTAAAAAGGACCAACATATTAAGCAGCTGACGTCCAATTTGATGGCTACTAAAAATCTAAGGTGAGTACAAAAATTAGTAATATGAAAAATTTTTTAATTGGCAATACATTTCCTTCCTGACTTCCGATTTTATGGGGTAGTACATCTCAATGAAATTGTTTACATCTCAATGAACTACTTATGTATGTACATATATACGTACATATTTATGTTAGAACATACATATATACATGTTTATATTATTATACATGAATATGCTTTTACCCCACTGGACAGAGTCGAGTTTATTTAAGATGCGGAAAGTCAAAATACACCAATTAAATGTCTCGGTATTCAGTAGCGAATCACCCTTTAGACTCTAGTTAATTAAAATCTGAGTCTAATTAGCCAATGACGGAGTTTTCAGTTTAAATAAGTGGTAGTGTGGTTATCCTCTTTGGTTGGGGAAGTTAGAACGACGAACAAAACGAGCTTTTCCGAAATGAACCGAACCCTGAGAAAATGCAATCATTAAGCTGATACCCGAAGTCGACCGAATAATTAAGCAGGGCTAAAAACAATGATGATAGTAACGAGGCATAAGAAGAGAGCTAGTTTCCCGCTCATTCTCTGATAAATCTCAGACGGTTGCGACGCAAAAGCGAGAAGCTGAAACAGCGGAAACAGAAGAGCAAAGCACTAGAGAACGACAACCACCAAAACGCGTCTTGATTGGTCGGTTTCACTGGTTGGAGTCCTCATCTCATTTTTCTTTACTTCGTTCTCCCCTCTTCTCCGATACTATGCCGCACCTGCTACCTCTCCATCCTCTTTGATGTACATTTTGTACTTGCAGTATGTACATTCTTTCTTTCGTGGGTGGTTGGGATTGTAGACTACCATAATTGCTGACTTCAATCACACACTATACATGTTGGTACTGGCTGCGACTCTGCATCCGGGATTCGTTGCTATCGTCAGATGAACTTCCACATCCCTTACATTTTAGTTACGTTACAGGAACAGGGTTTAGCTTATTTGATGAAAAGTTAATTATTAATTTAAATAACTAATAATTTTTGGTCAACTGATTCAATTTGCAAATTTCAATAGGATCGGCCGACTACGTCTTAATAACATATAACTGAACGATTGGAAAAAAATTAATTTTATGACATTCATATAAATACTGATCAACTATATCCGATAATAATATGTGCTTAACTTAACTACATACTAACATACTTTCGCAAATTGTGTTGGTTTGGTTATCTGTAAAAACACACCATCTTAACATCATCCTAAAATTTTTTTCATGCATTCCATTATATTTGAAGGTACGTCACATTTTGAGGAAACCCGTATAGATAAGCTAAAATACGTTATGGGTACAGTAGGGTAATGGAAAGAAATAAAGAAACCAGAAATTCTGATTGTCAAAATGTCCTTAAATACATAAATGTACTTGTTAAATGTACTTATAAATGTATGAATATTTACTTATTTACATAAAATATAATTACATATATAACTATGTATGAAGTTAGACGGTCTGAAACTTTTACAAACACTAACTACGGCGCACTTAGTGAAAATGTTCTATTTTAATGGTCAAAATTACTAACTCAAAAATAAGATAAATGACTTTAAACCCTTGCAGAGGGTCTTATAATTTTGGTCAAAAGAGTGCAAAGCAGTGAAGGAGTCATTTCCGACCCTATAAAGTATATATTATCTTAATCAGGATCACCTCCTGAGTAGATATAAGCATGTCCGCCTGTCCGTCTGTCTGTTTCTACGCAAACTAGTCTCTCAGTTTTAAAGCTATCGAGTTGAAACTTTGCACACATCCCTCTTTTGTTTGCAGGCAGTATATAAGTCGGAACTATCGAATCAGATCTACCAAATTTCATAAGGATCGGCCAACTGTACCCTATAGCCGCCATATAAATGAACGATCAGAAATGGTACAACCTTAACTGCAAGGGCATATCAACTTCGGCGCCGCCCGAAGTTAGCTTTCCTTGCTTGTTTTGATTTATTTTTGAGCTTCTATGATTTTTCCCCAAACATTTTTCTATGGAAGATTATTTTTCTTATTAAAATCTGTGGATCATACCATGTTTTAATTTTGGATTTATGGAAAAACTCGAAATAATTTTATTGAATTTATTATTGTTAGTTAAAGAAGATTTTCTTCAATTCAATATGAGTTTTTATTCGCATATTTTTAAAAAGTCATGGCAATCTAAAACTGTTTCTATGTTCAAAACGTATCTATTGCAGGTTCAGCTGGTGTAGCAAAGCTTCACAGAAATTGTAGATACCCATGACATTTTTAAAATATGAGATTAAAAACTCCTATTAAATTAAAGAAAATATTGTTTGTTTTGGCTGTTGGCCTGTGTTGTTTATAACTTTTAGGAATATGTACTTATTTACTTGTTATATACGTTAAACTGCACATGAACAAAAGATAACCAGTCTAATAAAAAATTTAATAATGTCCATATTGTAAAAAATTTGACACAAAAAATACGAGTTTAATCTTTTAAATTACACTATTTTAAATAACACACTTACATATTTCTGGTATTTTACATATAACAAATACATTCAAAAATGTTTATTTATTTTGCTTAAAAATCATCTTTTTGCTTCTTTAATTTGCAATTTAGCAGTCAAAAATTTTATTATGGTACATATACCATGGTTTTTATACCCTTGCGGAGGGTATTATGATTTTGGTTAAAAGTGTGCAACGCAGAGAAGGAGACATCTCCGATCCTATAAAATATATATATTTTTGATCAGGATGATCTCCTGAGTCGATATGAGCATGTCCGTCTGTCAGTTTTAGAGCTATCGAGTTGAAACTTTGCACACATCCTTCTTTTATTTGCAGGCAGTATATAAGTCGGAACGGCCGGGATCGGTCAACTATATCCTATGGCTGCCATATAACTGATTGATCGGAAATGGCATAACTTTGGTGTTTTTTTAAGTTAGAGGGTTGGGACTTTCCCCACATGTTATATTTGACCAAAATATCTTATGTACTTATGTTAATGTAATTTCATCATTGCTAGAATGATGGGACTTTCTACGGATTCCATTTTGGACAATATAATCCGATATTGCCAAATTTCGTAAGGATCGGCCGACAATATCCTATAGACGCTATATATATGAACGATCGGAAATGGAACAACCTTAACTGCAAGGGTAAAGGGTCCCCTTTAGGGTCCCATTTTTCTAAAAAATGTAGACCCAAAATTTTGTAATCAGTAGTAGAAGTAGTTTATAATCAGTAGAAAAAATTTCTTCTAGTGGGACTACACTTCTGTATGTACGCTTTCAGATTATTAAATCTGTAAATGATCGAACATCATCAATATTTTGCTATTAAAGTTATGTGAGCTTATTAAATAACAAGCATAATAACATAAGCTGATCTGATATGATCAATAATGAATGAATATTTAATTCCTGGTACAAAATAAAATTCTTTCCGTTGTTATTATACAAAAATTTTATATATGGGCATTTGTCCCCCTACTTCTCGACTATACTCCTATCTCTTTTTCTTCCTCGAACCACGCTTAGCATACATTTTCTACTGGGTTGCCATAAGAGACGTCGAAAACGACATAAAAACAACGTCAGTGACGGGCTCAGTTAGAAAAGTCTGAAAATATGCAGAAAAGAGACACATTCAACGTCGGTTTCAATAGCAGATTCAGATAAGTTTTTTATATGAAGGAGAAGCGCAGCCAGCGCGTTATATGTAAATTATTTATTTACATTCACATTTATTTGAGCTGGAGCACTGCTTGGTGGAAAGAGTTTGGGTGTACATACATACATACACATGTCGGTTTACTTCTCCAATAAATGGATCGAAACGAACGAGTCGCCACCAGGTCTCATTCAAGATTGAGTGCTTTTTAACTCTAGTTTTTTATATTGCAAGAAATCGAAAACATTTATGTATAATGCCAACAGACAGTCGCACTCACGTATTAGGAAAAAATTAAAAATTAAAAAAAAAACCGACTTCAAGAAAAATAATGGAAATTAGCAAGGAATATTCGAAGGCTAAGTCAAACTCAACGACAAACCTAACCAGAATTCGAAACAATTGCCAAGGTCCGAGAGATTTGGTGTTCGTAGAACCTGTTTTCATTTTTATGCTGGTTAGCGTGAATTTCTCAGACGGTAAAAATGATTTTTGTTGATGGTAGTGTGGGGGGTGGTGGTGGGTTTTGTGCTCGTGTTCACAATAATGAAGTTCTGTTTCTTTCCTCTCACAGTCACGCTCTCCCTGTTTGTCAATACTAATTAAATTAGGAAGTTACTCTTCTGCGTTTTCTTTCCACTCCAAGGCATGATTCTCTCTAACTGCACAACCTCTCTGCTCTCAATGTCGCTTGCGAGTATTTCTTGCTCTTACATACAATGAACATATGTATATACATAAATATACATGGTTATGGTAACGCTACAAGTGCAAGCGAGAAAGAGAGAATGGGTGGTAATGATTTACTCCTTCTCATTGTTTTTGGAGTCGGTTGGGAATGAGTTGGGATTGGATGGGGTCGAGAGCTGATGCTGGGAGCTACTAGGTTATTGCTTTTCCGTTTTTTTCTTTTAAGAGTTTTTAAACTATTCTCATCTCAATAAAATTTGTTCATCCATGTGCTTTATGCGTCAATATTCTCACAGACTGAAAAAAAGTGTAAATAGGCGAGCCATACTAATGATTTCATGACTCACAGTTTAACTGCGGCTCAAACAGCAAAACCCGGCAAATAAAAATCTGAATATCTTTTAAATCTTCAAACCGTTATTAGTACTTTCAGCGCATGTCTACAAGTTTGGACATATATACATTCATATGTATACAAATATCAAGAGTTTCCTACACGTTCGTGGAATGTTGGCCTTATGTTTCTTATATGCAAATATGTTCACATCTCTACACGAACATGCGAACTTTCATCAATTTGAGTATACACAAATATAAATAAGGTACATATATACATACATATGGTACATACACTCCACCTACACTTCCACCCATTCAAACTTTTTGCTCACACAGTTAGTGGCACATAAATCGCACTCACCCAGTGGCAGTGTGCATGTGTGTTTGTGTAAGCTAAGCATTTCGCACACTGATGCGGTCTGCGCTACCGCATAGCATCTTCTGATTGGTCGTTTAAGTGTGTGCTGAGTGCTCCCGCCTTTCCCCCTTATCACATGATGCCTTCTTGCTCTGTCCTAGGTGGCTTCATTAATTAGATGCTTTACTTAATAATATACATACATACATATGTATTTAACAGCTGTGAAACGAGAATTTTAATTGGTCAGCATTTGTTGTCGCTTTAGAGGTTTTTAGGGGTAATCTTTACACATATGTAATACTGAATGCCATCGTAAATCTAGGTATTTTGAAAAATATGAAAAACAAAACAAACAAGAAAAGCTTTCTTTTGACGGAGAAGAAACTTATAGGTACATATGTATGTATGTATAACCCATCGAACATTGTACATATTAAATGAAGTATCTCAATACAAATACATATGTATGCCCAATCACTCCTTAAATAACGGCTGAAGATCCAAAGCTTCAAAAGATAAAAAATTAGTTAATTATTTTATTGTTTTACTCTATATATTATTATTTATTATTCGCTTATTGTATCGCATTATTGTATCGCACAGGGAGAGTTTCCGACCCCGAATAAATATTTACATATGTATATAAATTCACTATGGTATCATGGTATAAACTGGAAAAATTATGGCAAAAAATACAATTCTTTTGAAATTTTTTTTTCACGATCATTAGATTTCACCAGTACTAATTATATTTAAAATTGAAAGTTTTGAGGACATTTTGTTTTGAAACAATTGGTAGAAAACAATGCTTCGTGAACGGTACAAAAAATAGTAGCCTTGTTTGGTTTCAGCTTGAAAATTGCAAAAAACTACAAAATGTAGCGAATTATTTGAAGAAAAACATCAAATGTCACAATAAAATCTTCAGTTAATCCTAAAATCTTTAGATAAATATAATCATTTTCAATTATAAATATATTTAGTCCTTTAAATGGGCTAGCGTTCCTTAAATTGGCTAAATTAAATGTAGCTAAAAATAATTTTTTTCATTTTACAATGCACAGGGCAATATTTTACGGGAAAACAAGAAAGGAAAGCTAACTTCGGGCGGAGCCCAAGTTTATATACCGTAGCAGCTTTAATTATTATATAAATATTGGATCGTATATAGTTGGCCGATCCTTATGAAAATTTCATTGATTCGATAATCAATTTTCGAATAAAAATGTTGGAAACAGCCCCAAGCATCTTTAAAAAGAAAGGAAAGCTAACTTCGGGCGGAGCCGAAGTTGATACACCCTTGCAGTTAAGGTTGTTCCATTTCCGATCGTTGAGATATATGGCGTCTATAGGACATAGTCGGCCGATCCTTATGAAATTCGGCAGATCGGATCATATTGCCTATATCCTATCCTATATATCCGACTATATCCTATAGCTGTCATAGAACGATAGGAATTGGCATAACTTTTGGGGTTTTTAAGTTAGAAATATGGGAATTGTTGCAGATTCTATTTTGAACCAAATAATCTGATTTGACAAATTTCATAAGGATCGGCCGACTATATTCTATAGCTGCCATATAACTCAACAATCGGAAATGGCACAACCTTGCTATTTTTCTCAGTGGCGTAGATAGGATGATCGGAAGTGCCATAACTTCGGTGTTTTTTGGTTAGAGGGTTGGGAGTTTCCACACATGTTACATTTGGCTAAAATATCTTATGTTCAAAATTTCGTAAGGAGCGGCCGACTAAATTCTATAGCTGTCATAGAACGATCGAAATTGGCATAACTTTGTTGTTTTTTAAGTTAGATAGCTGCCATATCACTCAATGATCGGAAATGGCACAACCTTGCTATTTTTATAGGGCAATATAAATTAAAATAGATATAGCAAAACCTTTGCAAGTAATGCATTACTTAATTACTTATTCATTAAAGTAGGACAGTCAAACCGATGGAACACCACACATTTGGTAAGAAGACGAGAAAATCGATTTTATTGAATAACTTCTGAACCAAATGTCAGATCGGGATGGTGACAACCAATGTACGCCATATCTCTAACTTAGTGAAAAAATTTGTTTTTCTTTTATCTGACTTTCTCCCAAATCCGATGATTTTTGGCAAATGTCTGAATAAAAAAGCTTTAAATTAAACAATACCTTTCACGACTACAATAGGAAGTACGACTAGGGGTAGGATCAATAAAAACTTTGTTATCCATTATATGACTGCCAAACTAAAGGCATGTTGCTACAGCGGCTTATTATACTTATTTAATCATATGTACAAAGTACATCCAAACGTTAAAAATCTATCCTATGATGCTTTTATAATTGCTGGTGAAGCATGTTTACCAACCTGAACAAAAAATCTTGCTAGTGCTTTTAATTTCATAATTTAATTGAAGGGCGAAACTGTGTTTTGGTCAACGGAAACGAATATGATAATGGGAAGACAACCCGTCGAAAAGACCCGACCAGACAAGCCCTAATTTGTTGGAATTAAATTTTTCAACGAATTTCGTATTTTATTGTACCCATAATTACAGTTGCTATGTAATTATTAGAGAAATTGCTATTAAATTGGCGAATCATTATCATCTTCCTTTCCACTTATGTATGTATGTATTTAGTGTAGAGAAAATTATGCTTAAATGCGATTGTTAAGCCCTAAGAGTCTATGGTTCTACATTTTTATACCAGTTAAGAAAAAATAATTTCATTTCTTGGATGTCTTGAGTAATTGGATAATATACCATTTTCCAAAGTATATATGTTCTCAATCAGCACCAACAGCCGAGTCGATATAGCCGTCTGTCCGTTCGTCCATCTTTCTGTATGAAGGCATGGATCGCAGAGGCTCAGTAGAAAATATAGAGGGGGGGGGGGGGGGATCAGGGGGATCAGGGGGATCAATCCCCCCCTTGGGTCAGAGAATTATAAGATGATATAATCTCAAAATTGTGCAGTACAGCCTTATTATTATTATTATCGCAGATTGCGGATTATTATCGCAGTGTAAAATAAAACTTACAAAAAAACAGGATATTATTCTGAGTCATATCCCCCCCATATCAAAAAGCTATCTACGCCACTGTGTCCGTCTGACCGTTTCTACGCAACCTAGTCTCTCAGTTTTAAAGTTATCAAGTTGAAAGTTTGCACACATCCTTTTTTTGTAGGTAGCATATAAGTCGGAATGGCCGGGATCGGTTGACTATATCCTATAGCTGCCATATATCTGATTAATAGGAAATGCCATATCTTTGGTCTTTTTTAAGTTTTTATACCCTTGCAGAGGGTATTATAATTTTGGTCAAAAGTGTGCAACGCAGTGAAGGAGACATCTCCGACCCTATAAAGTATATATATTCTTGATCAGGATCACCTCCTGAGTCGATATGAGCATGTCCGTCTGTCCGTCTGTCCGTCTGTCCGTCTGTCCGTCTGTCTGTCTGTCTGTCTGTCTGTCTGTCTGTCTGTTTCTACGCAAACTAGTCTCTCAGTTTTAAAGCTATCGAGTTGAAATTTTGCACACATCCTTCTTTCTGTTGCAGGCAGTACATAAGTCGGAACGGCCGGGATCGGTCGACTATATCCTATAGCTGCCATATAACTGATTGATCGGAAATGCCATAACTTCGTTGTTTTTTAAGATAGAGGGTCGGGACTTTCCACACATGTTATATTTGATCAACATATCTTATGCACAAAATTTCATAAGGATCGGCCGACTATATCCTATAGCTGTCATAGAACGATCGGAATTGGCATAACTTTGGTGTTTTTTAAGTTAGAAAGATGGAACTTGGTACAGATTCTATTTTGGACAAAATAATCTGATTTGCCAAATTTCATAAGGATCGGCCGACTATATACGATCTTCTATATATCTAATAATATAGGATGCGTGGCGCCACCTAGCGGACTGAGACTGAACTGCAAGGGTATATCAACTTCGGCTCCGCCCGAAGTTAGCTTTCCTTTCTTGTTTAAGTTAAGATGGGACTTGGTACAGATACCATTTTAGGCAAAATAATCTAATTTGCCAAATTTCATAAGAATGGCCGACTATATCCAATAGCTACACCTCGTTATTTTTAAAGATGCTTGGGGCTGTTTCCAACATTTTTATTAAAAAATTAAGTTGATGGTGAAATTCTCAAAAGGATCGGCCAACTATAAACGATATATATATATGTATATATAGATATATATATATATATGTATATATAGATATATATATATATAAACTTCGGCACCGCCCGAAATTAGGTTTCCATTCTTGTTTTTTCAAAATTTCACTGCGTTTTAATGTCTATCTATTCTAATTTATAATTGTCTAGATTGTTGTTAATTTATATGCTAGTACCTGGTATCACATAGTCGGGAAACTCTACTATAGCCGTCCTTTCATTTTTAAGTTAGAAAGACTGAACCTTCCATGGTTTCTACTTCTGCACAACTTTTATAAGGAAAATTTATTATATTTGATTTATTTTTTATTTTTTAATATTTATAAAGTTTATAAATACTAAAACATTTATAAAAGAAATTTTATAAAATTTTTTTTTGCCAATAACCAAACACTACGTAATTGAAGCTCATTTAGTGTCCGCTAAAAAACTGGAATGCAAAATGAATCCTAAATTTCAATTCCAACAAAAATTCGATCATAAAATAAAGATCGGCCCATTATATTTGATCCCATATTTATCTAATAATATCAAATACTAATTAACTGTAAGGGTATATCAAGTTCGGCACAGCCCGAAATTAGCTTTCCTTTCATGATTCTTAATAACATTAAAACAAAATAAATACTAATAAAATAAATATATATAATACCAATAAACAATAAAGGAAAGCTAACTTCGGGCGGAGCCGAAGTTTATATACCCTTGCAGTTCAGCCGCAGTCCGCTAGGTGGCGCCACGCATCTTATATTATTAGATATATAGCGGATCGTATATAGTTGGCCGATCCTTATGCAATTTGGTATATCGAATTATGCTACCCAAAGAGGAATCCACTGAAACTCCCATCCTTCTAACTTGAAAAACAACCAAGTTATTGCATTTCCAATCAATCAGTTATATGGCAGCTATGGGATATAGACGGCCGATGCTTATGAAATTTGGCAGATCGTATACGATTGCCCAAATTACAATCCATAGAAAGTCCCATCCTTCTAACTTGAAAAACAACGAAGTTTCCGATTTCCGATCAATCAGTTATATGGCAGCTATAGGATATAGTCGACCGATCCCGTTCCGACTTATGTACTACCTGCAAGAAAAAGAAGGATGTGTGCAAAGTTTCAACTCGATAGCTTTAAAACTGAGAGACTAGTTTGCGTAGAAACAGACAGACAGACAGACGGACAGACGGACGGACATGCTCATATCGACTCAGGAGGTGATCCTGATCAAGAATATATATACTTTATAGGGTCGGAGAGGTCTCCTTCACTGCGATGCACACTTTTGAACAAAATTATAATACCCTCTGCAAGGGTATTAAAATGGGACTTGGTACAGATTCCATTTTATACAACGTCATCTGATTTGCCGAATTTTATAAGAATCGGTTGACTATCCTATAGGTGCCATATAACTGAACGATCGGAACTGGCATAACTTTGTTGTTATACCCTTGCAGAGGGTATTATAATTTTGGTCAAAAGTGTGCAACGCAGTGAAGGAGACATCTCCGACCCTATAAAGTATATATATTCTTGATCAGGATCACCTCCTGAGTTGATATGAGCATGTCCGTCTGTCCGTCTGTCTGTCTGTCGGTTTCTACGCAAACTAGTCTCTCAGTTTTGGAGCTATCGAGTTGAAACTTTGCACACACCCTTCTTTCCTTTGCAGGTAGTATATAAGTCGGAACGGCCGGGATCGGTCGACTATATCCTATAGCTGCCATATAACTGATTGATCGAAAATGCCATAACTTTGGTGTTTTTTAAGTTAGAAGGTTGGGACTTTATGCACATGTTATATTTGACCAAAATATGTTATGTACAAAATTTCATAAGGATCGGCCAACTATATCCTATAGCTGTCATAGAACGATCGGAATTGGCATAACTTTGGTGTTTTTTAAGTTAGAAAGATGGGACTTGGTACAGATTCTATTTTGGGAAAAACAATCTGATTTTCCAAATTTCATAAGGATCGGCTGCCTATATACGATCCGCTATATATTTAATAATATAAGATGCGTGGCGCCACCTATCGGACTGCGACTGAACTGCAAGGGTATATCAACTTCGGCTCCGCCCGAAGTTAGCTTTCCTTTCTTGTTTTTTAAACTAGAATGATGGGACTTTCGACGGATTCCATTTTGAGCAACCTAATCCGATCTGCGGAATTTCATAAGGATCGGCCGACTATATCCTATAGCTGTCATAGAACGATCGAAATTGGCATAACTTTGGTGTTTTTTAAGTTAGAAAGATGGGATTTGGTACAGATTAAATAATATCTGATTTGCCAAATTTTATAGGGATCAGCCAACAATATCCAATAGCCGTCATATAACTGAACGATCGGAAATGGCACAGCTGCAAGGGTATATCAACTTCGGCTCCGCCCGAAGTTAGCTTTCCTTTCTTGTTTTTTTAATATGTTTGAATATTGCCGTTAAAAAATTCGGAAAATTTAATTATACTTATTTTTACTTTCAGAACTTATCAGTGAATAAAAATGCAGTTAGCTCTTAAGTTGGTAAGTTATTCGTTACAATTAAACCAAGCCGATTTTACGAATATTAAAGTTCTATTGTTAAAGGGTTAAAGGGCATGTCAATGAAACATCTCCAACCCTTTGAAGTGTATCGCCCTGATCTACCATGTCTGTCTGCATATTCGAATTTAACCCACACTTTTTTCCATAAATGAAAGACAGAGAAGCGATTTCACAAACTAGTCTCTCAATTTAAAAACTATCCATTACAAACTTTGCGCAAATGTTTATATTTTGCACGCAGCATATAAGACGGAACGGCCGGAATCGGTCGGAAATGCCATAACTTTGGTGTTTTTTAAGTAAGAGGGTTGGGACTTTCCACACATTATATTTGGTAAAATACCGATCCCGTCTGTTCTGACTTATATACTGCCTGCAAATAAAAGAAAAATGTGTTCTCCGCGCAGAAACAGTCAGACGGACATACTCATATCGTCACAGGAGGTGATCCTGATCAAGAATAAATATACTTTATAGGGTCGGATATGTCTTGTTCACTGCGTTGCACACTTTTGTTCAAAATTATAATACCCTCTGCAAGGGTATAGAAAAGAACTACCATTTGCTATGGTATAAAAATGACTCATTACCATATTCATGTGCCGCACATTTTCAACAACCGTCGAAACGTTACATTTATTGGTTTTTTTCCACTCTTGAAAGCTTTAAGAACAGTTCATCAAGTGAGTTTTGCCGATCCCACCTCAAAAACTTATACCGTTTAGCTTTCGCCTGCATGTGCCAATTCTGTACCTCCCCAGGCACATCGTATCGAATCATTGATCTTACCGAAATGAATGATTGTGGGGCCTTGATAGAACCAAAAGTAAAAAATTAAACGATCACATATTCTGAAATATGTACATTTATATGCACATACATGAATACATACTTTTAATACGAATACAAACCAAGCTAACAAAGAAGAATAACAATGCAAGCTGAACTTCGTCTGGATCCTCAGTCCCTGGGCAAGTGACACTTTTGTTTTATATTCGCAACTTTTTATGCTGTATGTCGGAGAACAAAAGGCGATTTCCTAGTAAAAAAAACCTGAACACAATCACAGGCATACCGAATGTGTATTGTACTTGGTTATTGTAGGGTTCCGCATCCCTTGTCATCATATACCTACATGTGTATGTTTGTATATGTATATTACTCCACCATCATAAAGTCCAATCATTGGACTTTTTTTTTTTTGTTTTTTTTTTTTTTGTAAAACGTTTATATTTATTCAAAATTAACAAGTATACTGCTACCTATGTGGCAGCTTCAGCAGGTTGTAAATAACAAAATTAACAATTATGGTAGATAATTGAATCGAGAGAGATTTACGAGAATTTAGAAATTTGTGTTATGTTATATTACAGGTGATATTATTTGGATTTTAATTTAATAATTATTATTAGCGACTGTTATATGTAACGCAACGGTAGGTCGTGCGGGTATCTTTTTAGCCTTCTAATTCTGGGACGACGAAGCAATCTTTTTGCCAGGGCGTTGGGGTTACACATTTTCCTAATCACCTTACTTTGAGCCACTCTTAAATTGGACTTTTTTTTTAAAGCTTATATTTTTTTAAGTAATGCACGAAAATATGCTATATAGGTGTACAAAATTGCATATAAAAACAAGAAAGGAAAGCTAACTTCGGGCGGAGCCGAAGTTTATATACCCTTGCAGTTCAGTCGCAGTCCGCTAGGTGGCGCCACGCATCTTATATTATTAGATATGTAGCGGATCGTATATAGTTGGCCGATCCTTATGAAATTTGGCATATCGAATTATTTTGCCAAAAGAGTAATCTGTACCAAATCCCATCTTTCTAACTTAAAAAACACCAAAGTTATGCCAATTTCGATCGTTCTATGACAGCTATAGGATATAGTCGGCCGATCCTTATGAAATTGCGTACACAAGATATTTTGGTCAAATAAAACATGTGTGGAAAGTCTCAACCCTCTAACATAAAAAACACCAAAGTTATGGCATTTCCGATCAATCAGTTATATGGCAGCTATACGGACATGCTTATATCGACTCAGGAGGTGATCCTGATCAAGAAAATATATACTTTATAGGGTCGGAGATGTCTCCTTCACTGCGTTGCACACTTTTGACCAAAATTATAATACCCTCTGCAAGGGTATAATAAATAAATAATAAAAAAAATAGGATATAGTCATCGGATCCTCATAAAATCATAAAATAATAGATCGGATTATGTGCCGAAAAACCGATGATGTGTATGTGTGGGCAAGATTTTCCGAAGGTCCCATAAGTTCAAAGTCCAGAAATTGGACAAAAGACACGTTTATGTAAATGTGTACAATTAAGCCATATTCTTTTATATATTCTAATGTGGGCTTAAAAATAACAGGAAACGGCTACACTTTCACGTTGATCTTTTTAGAGTATTTAAAATTCAAAGATAAAAACGTTATCTGGCGGCTACAACCATCGTGGTTCCTGAGTATACCTACATTGTACGTATGTACTGAGATATGCATGTATGTAAATATACCAGAGCTGTCCAGCCATAGCCCCCGCGGGCAGTTAGTTCGGCTTTTTACACAGGCAATGCTCGAGGCAGTGTTGCCACAATTTTTTGGGAAAAAAACGCTAGATTAATCCACAAACAAAAAAAAAAAAACCAAAAAATTAAATCTTATATTGTCAGCATCTTTATCTCTGTACTATTTTTAGATGTTCCGATCATCTTTAGGATATTTTGTGGTAAACTATGTTGTAATCGTAGCAGCACTTGCAACACCCTCTGCAATTATAATTACAAAACACGAAAGGAAAGCTAACTTCGGGCAGAGCCGAAGTTTATATACCCTTGCAGTTGAGTCGCAGTCCGCTAGGTGGCGCCACGCATCTTATATTATTAGATATGTAGCGGATCGTATATAGTCGGCCGATCCTTATGAAATTTGGCATATTGAATTATTTTGCCCAAAGAGTAATCTGTACCAAGTCCCATCTTTCTAACTTTAAAAACACCAAAGTTATGCCAATTTCGATCGTTCTATGACAGCTATAAGATATAGTCGGCCGATCCTTATGAAATTGTGTACACAAGATATTTTGGTCAAATAAAACATGTGTGGAAAGTCCCAACCCTCTATCTTAAAAAACACCAAAGTTATGGCATTTCCGATCAACCAGTTATATGGCAGCTATAGGATATAGTTGGCCGATCCTTATGCAATTTGGTATATCGAATTATGCTACCCGAAGAGGAATCCACTGAAACTCCCATTATTCTAACTTGAAAAACAACCAAGTTATTGCATTTCCAATCAATCAGTTATATGGCAGCTATACGATATAGTCGACCGATCCCGGCCGTTCCGAGGAAAAGAAGGATGTGTGCAAAGTTTCAACTCGATAGCTCTAAAACCGAGAGACTAGTTTGCATAGAAACCGACAGACAGACGGACATGCTCATATCGACTCAGGAGGTGATCCTGATCAAGAATATATATACTTTATAGAGTCGGAGATGTCTCCTTCACTGCGTTGCACACTTTTGACCAAAATTATAATACCCTCTGCAAGGGTATAACAAGAAAGGAAAGCTAACTTCGGGCGGAGCCGAAGTTTATGTACCCTTGCAGTTGAGTCGCAGTCCGCTAGGTGGCGCCACGCATCTTATATTATTAGATATATAGCGAATCGTATATAGTCGGCTGATCCTTATGAAATTTGGCAAATCAGATTATTTTGTCCAAAATAGAATCTGTACCAAGTCCCATCTTTCTAACTTAAAAAACACCAAAGTTATGCCAATTCCGATCGTTCTATGACAGCTATAGGATATAGTCGGCCGATCCATATGAAATTTTGTACATAAGATATTTTGGTCAAATATAACATGTGTGGAAAGTCCCAACCCTCTAACTTAAAAAACACCAAAGTTATGGCATTTCCGATCAATCAGTTATATGGCAGCTATAGGATATAGTCGACCGATCCCGGCCGTTCCGACTTATATACTACCTGCAAAGGAAAGAAGGATGTGTGCAAAGTTTCAACTCGATAGGTCTAAAACTGAGAGACTAGTTTGCGTAGAACCCGACAGACAGACAGACAGACAGACGGACAGACGGACAGACGGACATGTTTATATCGACTCAGGAGCTGATCCTGGACAAGAATATATATTCTTTATAGGGTCGGAGATGGCTCCTTCACTGCGTTGCACACTTTTGACCAAAATTATAATACCCTCTGCAAGGGTATAAAAATTAGAGTAAACAAAAATCAACGCATAATAAAGATTTTCCTGCTTGGAATCGAACCCACGACCTTACGATTAACAGGCAGATACCTTAATCATTAAACCATGGGGTTAAGGTATACCGTTAAAAATATTTAGAATGACAAGAAAATATTAGTGATTAATAACTTATATCGAATATGCGTAATTTCGAACTCTAGGAGCAGCAGAGGGCCGCAGAATTACTTCGCCTACTTTGTTTTGACGTTCGAAGGGCAAACCTTATTGAATTGTTTTTGTTTTTCGAATAAAATTTTACATTACGGCCAGAAAAGGCGGTGACAGGAATTTCAGTTCTGCTGGGTACTGCTGGATTTTTTGAGCTTGTATGTGTACAATAAACTTGAAAATATAGAGTAAAGTCTTTCAACTTTTACTTTATTTGTCTATCGGACGACTATATCCTATAGCTGCCATATAACTGATTGATCGGAAGTTCCATAACTTTGATGTTTTTTAAGTTGGAGGGTTGGGACTTTCCACACATTTTATATTTGTTCAAAACATTTTTTGGGCAAAATTCATAAGGATCGGCCGACTATATCTTATAGCTGTCATATGTTTATGCTGTGGCATGTTTTTTAAGTTAGAAAGATGGGACTTAGTACAGATTTCATTTTGGGCTATCTTATCCGATTTGCAAAATTTTATTAGGATAATTGGCTTAGCTTTGTTGTTTTTGAAGCTAGAATGATGGGACTATCTACGGTTTCAGTTTTGGGCAATCTAATCCTATGTTTCCGACGCCATATAACTGAACGATCGGAAATGGCACAACCTTGCTATTTTTAAAGATGCTTGGGGCTGTTTCAAATATTTTTATTAAAAATTTTTTTGATGAAGATACCGGTGACCTGCATGCGAAACCAAAAATATCTGATATAAATTTTTGTGACGAAAATATGCTCTATATGGGTAAAAAATTGCACATAAAAAATATAGCGTCAATCAGGCGGCAATCAGCTAAGATAAGAATTAATAAGTATTGGCTTTGATTTTAATGTACATAATGTCAAACATACATATATGGCCGACTTTTTATGGGGGTACAAATAAACAATGATATCAAATAAAAAACCACTTGACGATGCAAAATATTGGTGACGAACCTTCATAAAAAGCCCAAAATATCTTATATCAACTACAAAAAAACCTCTTGACGAGGTAAAATAACAATGCGAACTCGCATGCCAAGTTAAAAATATCTGTTCTCAGTTTTGGTGACGAAAAAACACCCTATATGTATTAAAAATTTCACATTAATATTTTTATTCGCAATAACGGGTAATAATATTTTAAGTGTGTAATTTTGTATACATGTATAGTAGTTTTTAGTCACCAAAATTGATATCAGATATTAGCTTTCCTTTCTTTTTTTATTTATTTTAAACTTTTTGAAAAAAAAAAATTTAATATTGCCAATAAACTTTTTTTTTTCTTTATGAAAAATATTTGCTAGTTACGCAAAATATTATTCTGATTGGGCTGGTTAGGCGCTCTCAAGCAAAATGTTGTGAAAAGGAAGATAGAAAAACGAAATTCAAGGCACACTACTTCAAAGTTGTGGTTAGAAATAACAAAGTTCACTGCCCTTTTTTTAATCGCAAAACAAAGAAAGTCAAGGTTCCATTCTGGAATCTCTACTATCCATTCCAATCTCATTGCTTTCATTTGAATGGTCTACTTCCACGTGCTTTTGTTGTGTCTTTATTTCTTCGTCGTTTTAACCCCCGTCGTTTAAAAGCCGTCGTTTAAATACCCTTGCAGAGGGTATTATAATAAAGTATTATAAGGATAAGCGCAGTGAAGGCCCTATGAAGTCGATATAAGAATGACCATTTGTTAGTCTGTCTGACTGTACTGTGTAAACTGAGTATGTTATAGTTGTGGTGATTAAAAACCATAAAACTTTTTTAAAAATGCATATTAACAAAAATACAAATTTCGATATTTGCGATATGCGTCAGATCCGATATGTTTAAAAACCATTAAGCTGAAAGGGTATATCAAGTTCGTCCCCACCCGAAGATAGCTTTTCTTTCTTGTTTTATCTTCATATTTCGTAACTGGTTTTACCAAGGCGTTTTTTGTTGGGTATACATAGTCAGTACTCCCACTCGCAAATTTTGCGGTATATCAGACCCCACCATCAACTCACAAATTTTTTTTGGTCTTTTTAAGTCTTCCTGCTAGCCTAACTAAAGATGGGAAGGAATTCTTTTATTGTTGATGGTTGCGAAATTTGTTCAGTCTGACACTGGTAAGGGCTGTCCATATAAAATGAATCGTAAATTTGATAACGATACTAAAATCATAAATATAAACAATCCTCACATATGCCATTTGGATTAAATAACTATTAAAAAAAAAAAGAAAGCCGAAATGGATATGCAGTTACCTAGAAGTCTATTTAGATTTATATCACTGTGGAAGGCAGTCCACGAGGGGGCGACCGGCATGCCTTGGCATGCGCGAGGAACCTCTATATAAGACCGAAGAATTAAAAATTTCCTGTAGGCATCCGATCTGAATGAATAAGACACAAATCGAAAGGTATTGTTTTAATTAGATAATTCGTTTTCCAAAAATTGTCCAAAAGTCGTTTTGTTTGGGTGAAATTTGGGTGAAAGTAAAAAAAATTTCAATAAAAATATTGGGGCTGGCGGAGACATTTAGAATATTTTTATATATTCACATTCTACTCCTAAATACTTATTTCAGAAGTTATTCAAGAAAATCAATTTTTACAGCCTTTCCAATATGCAGGCAGTTTGTCTGGTTGCACTTTTTTTTCTTGGCAATCCTGAAAAAAATGGAGATATTTGTTACTATCACATGAGCAACTATTGTTCTACAACTTTTTTAAATACTTTAAGCTTACGTCAAAAAATTAAAAAAACTTTGTTACTTTAAAAATTCATAACTTTATAATCAAGAAAGATATAAAAGGCAAGAAAAACAAATAAAAAATCAGGCACCTGCCGAATAAGAATATTTTTATATGCAATTTTGTACACCTATTGCTTTACTCTTATTCTTATACACATTGTTACTTCGGAGCGCACGCAAGGTTGAATTGCCTTTTTTTGGGAAAAGCGTTGTAACTTCAACAATTTTCATTATTTTTTGATGAATTTGTCTCGTTTTATTCAGAATTAATGAGACAACATTGATATGTTGTAAAAATGACAGAATTTTTGTAAGTTGTACCGAAAAACTGCCATCAAAATCCGAAAAACACAAATAAGAGTCGAAAACTTCAGTTTCAGGTGTAAAAATTTTGTCCTTTTTGTTTAACAAAATCGAAGATATATTTTTTTTCAAAAGCTACAACATTTAACTATTGAAAAACACCGAAAATGTTGAAATCGTTTGAAAAAAACGCGTTCAGGAATTTTTAAGCTCAAAAAACTCCCGAAAAAACGTTTTTTTAATCCATAAATCAAGATTTTGAGGGTGTTACAAATATTTCAAACATGGTTTTGTGATATACTCGACCCAATAAACTATTCCTACTATGTCACTTTAAAAGTTCATTCACTTTTGTTTATTTTGTAACACTGTGTAATATAAGCTCCTTGCAGAGGGTATTATAATTTTAGTCAAAAGGTTGCAGCCCAGAAGGTTGCAGAAGGAGACTTCTCCGACCCTATAAAGTATATATATTCTTGATCAGGATCACCTCCTGAGTCGAGCCCCAACCCTCTTACTTAAAAGGATGTGTGCAAAGTTTCAACTCGATAACTTTAAAACTGAGAGACTAGGTTGCGTAGAAACCGACAGACAGATGGAAATGCTCATATCGAATCAGGAGGTGATCCTGATCAAGAATTTATAAACTTTATAGGGTCGGAGATGTCTCCTTCACTGCGTTGCACACTTTTGACCAACATTATAATACTCTCTGTAAGGGTATAAAAATAAGTCTATCTATAATTGCTAGATTTGGCTAAATTGTTGAATATAGTTAGTATATAGTTAGATCTGACCTGATATCAGGAGGTTAATTTAGATTCTAATTAAGAATATACTCTTTGGGGTGTTTCTCACTGTTATATTCTCATTTAACCTCAACATTTCCACTCAATGAAAATTTAAACATGTTTTCACTTTATATATCATTTGCAGCTCTAATAATGGTAATGACGACGGCTCTCCAATGTCCAAATCTGATGTGGAAACTTTTGAAGGAAAAATAGTGTACAATCTCGATGGCAGCGCTTATATTATTGACGCAGACCATGCAAATAGAAGTGGATTGGAGTGTATTAAAAATATTGAAGCCTCAACTTCGATTTCAGTAACTGAACTTCCATCAAGCGGCCAGGAAAAGAAAAAAGGATACCAGAATATTCAGTTATTTAAACAGACTAAGCATGATCTTGATCAAATTGATGATTTTTCTGTTCTGGGTAGAAATTCAGTAATAGGATCAGGCGCTACCTATAGATCCAGCCCAAAAATACATTCCTTTCGGGTTGTGTCTGCGCAAGATGCTCATTCAAATTGTCCAACCCAAGCGTTTAAAATCGAAAAACCTATTTTAATGTGCTTTATTTGCAAATTGTCTTTTGGTAACGTAAACTCTTTTGGCTTGCATGCAAACACAGATCACAGGCTTAATTTGGAGGAACTAGAGCAGCAACTGCTTAATCGCGAGTACTCTAGTGCCATTATACAACGTAACATGGATGAAAAGCCACAGATATCTTTTTTGCAGCCCCTGGACATTAATTCCAGTGATGAAACCGAAAAACTGCAATTATCCAATAAAGACAGAAAGGCTATTCTGTCGCTGTCACCACAATTAGAGTTCCCAAATGAATCGGAACCAGAAAAAAAAGAAGAACAGAGTAATAAAAAAGACAAAAATTCCGGGTCTGGACTTTACTCAGACATGGACCAATTACATGAACCAGAACATGAGCCAAAACTTGACGATAGTAGTAGATACATGGGCGAACCTAGTGCAAAGCTGCCAGTATCGTCACCTAAAGTAAGAGGAAAATCTTCTATGAATCTTGGTTCCTTAAATTCAGAAACAGCTAAGACTAACCTATTGATAGTATCCCTAAAAAACTCACCTGCACCCCCATTAATATCAGCCACCGAAGGGGTCTCATTACACTGTACTGATAATATAAGTAATAGTAAGTCACCAATATATACCCATGAAATGGAGCTAACATCATCTAAAGGACTCGAAATAAAATGCCCCATACTCGAAGGATCTATAAGTCCATCATCTCATTTAAACGAATTAGATGCAACCAGCTCAGAATTTTTACATGAGACAATGGGGGCACCAACTGGTAGCATATTTCCTTCCCAAATCAGTTCTTTTCACTCTTCTTTGGCAGCTCTAGCTGTACAAGAATCTAATGGAAACCAAGTCAAAATAATTACGGAATTTCTCCAACAACAGCTGCAACAACAGCAACAAACATTAGTATCTACTAGACTATGTCCTGATCATCCTGATTCAAAGGGTATCGATTGTAAAAGCTGCGAACTTCTGGAAGTTAACCAGATTTCCATGTCATCACCCTCCTCGCATCAGCATGTAGCTCAATTTTTGCCCCAACATCCGGTCCAATCTCAGCCACCCCAAATACCCCAACGTTCTCCTGGCAGCAACAGTGGAGGTCTACCTATTTCTCCCAGTACTTCATCAGCAAATAGCGTGGGAAATACGTCAAGCACTACATCCTGCTTTACGATCGGCGCTTGCTCCGAACACATAAATGGCCGGCCTCAAGGAGTAGACTGCGCCCGGTAAGAAATTTTCGATACATTGATTCCGAAAAAATAAGTAGATGTGGGGGAAAATTAGTTTTTGGTCAAGCAGCATCATAGCCGTAAGCGCTTCATTAATAAAGGGTTGCTTACATATGACAGTGAAGGCACTATAGAAGGGGTCTGACAGAAGGGGTTGAAAATATACCCTATCTTCAGTAGCCTAATATGCGTAATTATAGTCGCTTTTTGAACTTCTGACTTGTACTGCGTGCTTCCTGTTTAACAATACGTCATTAGGCCAAGAAGCAGTAATTGTCATAGAGCTGTAAAACTTGCCCTGGGCTTTTCGAACTTAGGCTTGTTCATTTACACCTAAATGAACTAAGGGATTTGAATCCATTCGTTTCTGATCTCCCTCCTACTAAGTGCATGACTCTGAAATAATAAAAGTATTCGTCAAATATCCTAAAACGAATAGGCGCAGGTTGCATTAATAATAATTAATTAATTATTATAATTAAGGAAAAAATCTAGCCTCAATAAGTCCCAAACCTCTGCCTTCAAAAACACCAAAGTTGTGTCATTTACGATCGTTCAATTATATGGTAGCTATAACTTTGGTGTTTTTGAAGTTAGAGGGTCTTTCTGGACTTTCCACACATGTTATATTTGGCAAAAATATCTTATCTACAAAATTTCATAAGGATCGGCTGGTTATATCCTAAAGCTGTCATATTACGATCGGAATTGGCAAAACTTTGGTGTTTTTTAAGTTACAAAGATGGGATTTGGTACAGATTCTATTTTGAGCAAAATAACCTGATTTGCCAAATTTCATAAGTATGTCTATATCCTATAGCTGCCATATAATTGAACGATCGGAATTAGCATAACTTTGGTGTTTTTGCTAGAATGATGGGACTTTCTACGGATTCCATTCTGGGCAATATAATCCGATCTGCCAAATTTTATAAGGATCGGACGACTATACCCTAAAGACGCCATATATCTGAACGATCGGAAATGGAACAACCTTAACTGCAAGGGTATATCAACTTCGGCCCTGCCCGAAGTTAGCTTTCCTTTCTTGCCATACCCTTGCAGAGGGTATTATAATTTTGGTCAAAAGTGTGCAACGCAGTGAAGGAGACATCTCCGACCCTATAAAGAATATATATTCTTGATCAGGATCACCTTCTGAGTCGATATAAGCATGTCCGTCTGTCCGTCAGTTTCTACGCAAACTAGTCTCTCAGTTTTAAAGCTATCGAGTTGAAACTTTGCACACATCCTTCTTTTCTTTGCAGGCAGTATATAAGTCGGAACGGCCGGGATCGGTCGACTATATCCTATAGCTGCCATATAACTGATTGATCGGAAATGCCATAACTTCGTTGTTTTTCAAGTTAGAAGGATGGGACTATATATGCATCCTAATTTGGGCAAACTTATACGATCTGCATACGACTCAACTGCAAGGGTATATCAACTTCGGCTCCGCCCGAAGTTAGCTTTCCTTTCTTGTTTATAATTTAATTAGGAAACCTTTCGGGTTTTTTGGTTAATAGACTGATATGAGATTTGTATTCGAGGACAAGAATATAAAATTGGCTTAACTAACAAAAATGAAACCAATTGCCTTGATTTCTTTTAATAAATTTTTCCCTAATCTGACCGCTCTCAATTGCCACAATTTGATGATGACGCCTCCATTCAGTGACAGTCATCCATTTAGGGAAGAGGGCCCCACACACAACTGTTGTCATTAGTATTTATGTCATTTATTTGTATGCCGATATCAAAATAATGAAAAGAAACTGTATTATTGATGATATTATGTTTGAATTGCTCCAACTTGGAGACTATAATACCTTTTTTTAATGCAGTATTTTTGGAGCAATTTAATATTTTACTTTTATACCCCTGCAGAGGGTATTATAATTTTGGTCAAAAGTGTGCAACGCAGTGAAGAAGACATCTCCGACCCTATAAAGTATATATATTCTTGATCAGGATCACCTCCTGAGTCGATATGAGCATGTCCGTCTGTCTGTTTCTACGCAAACTAGTCTCTCAGTTTTAAAGCTATCGAGTTGAAACTTTGCACACACCCTTCTTTCTGTTGCAGGCAGTATATAAGTCGGAACGGCCGGGATCGGTCAACTATATCCTATAGCTGCCATATAACTGATTGATCGGAAATGCCATAACTTTGTTGTTTTTCAAGTTAGAAGGATGGGAGTTTCAGTGGATTCCTCTTTGGGTAATTCGATATGCCAAATTTCATAAGGATCGGCCAACTATATACGATCCGCTATATATCTAATAATATAAGATACGTGGCGCCACCTAGCGGACTGCGACTCAACTGCAAGGGTATATAAACTTCGGCTCTGCCGGAAGTTAGCTTTCCTTTCTTGTTTATTATAATTTTGTTGAACAAAGTGCAACGCAGTGATGGAGCCATCTCCGACCCTAATCAATATCACCTCCTGAGTCGATATAAGCATGTCCGTCAGTCTGCCTCTCTTTTTCTAGGCCAACTAATCTCTTAGTTTTAATGCTATCGACTTGAAACTTTGCAAAAATATTTTTTTTATTTTCAGGCAGTATATAATTCGGAACAGACGGGATCGGTCGACTATATACTATAGCTGTCATATAACTGATTGATCGGAAATGCCATAACTTGGGTGTTTAAGTTAGAGACTTTCTAGGGATTCCATTTTGGCAACTCCGATCCGATCTGCCAAATTTCATAGGGATCGACCGACAATGTCCTATAGCTGCCATATAATGGAATGATCGACATGCCACAACCTTGCTATTTTTTAAGATTTTTCGGGCTGTTTCCAAAATTTGTATTAGAAAAAAGATTTGATAGTGAAATTCTCATAATGATGGCCAAACTTAATACGATCCGCTATATATGGATACATAATAATTAAGCTTATACCTAAATGCAAACTTCGGCTCCGCCCGAAGTTAGCTCTCCCTTTTTGTTATGAATTGATTTCATATTAAAATTTTCATAAAGATTATATGATATCAAGCTGCTACTTAACTGCAAGGATATATCAACTTCGGCTCTGCCCGAAGTTAGCCTTCTTTTCTTGTTTTACATATATTTTTCATGCTTATTTTATTATAGCTGTGAAATGCTCTTGAACTCTGCTCGATTAAACAGCAGCGTACAAATGTCCACTCGTAATTCGTGCAAGACTCTTAAATGCCCTCAGTGTAATTGGCACTACAAATATCAGGAAACATTAGAGATCCATATGAGAGAAAAACATCCAGATGGGGAGAGCGCTTGCGGATATTGTCTAGCAGGTAATTATTTTAATACGGTTAAGTAAATTTCCATTGCTATATAAATAATCAAATTACATTATGAATAATACTTTAGTACTCAATTCATTACTTAATGCTAAAGTATTTATATATTATAACACTATAGATTTCTTCTCATTTCCTCATTCAAACACCCCCAGGGCCATCATTTCCATTTTTTCTTGCAATTGACAGTCAAAGTTGATAAATAAACCAAAAAGTTCGTTTTCTAGACGTTATATCGTATAATATAGTAGTAGCTGTTTTATATTTGTTTCAAGCCCCCTTTCGACCTAAAAAGTGACATATTCAGGAAACTTTTGTGGAAAACTCTTGATGGTAGTTTTATTTATAGCTCATTTATATCTCGACCAAATTTTAGAAGAGTTATAGACATTTATATTTTGGCGTCCATATTGGCTTGCTATATTTTTGAAGACGTGTATCACAGAGACTTAATGAGATAGAGCTATCAGATTTGGCACGTGGACTCCTATACCCACGCAAATCAAGCTTATGTCGAAATTTGGCCACGCCTCCTTTCGCCCCCAAAAAATATAATCTTGATGTAGAAAAAAAAGGGACTCAGAAATATTTTTTGGATGCCAAACTATTCCAATGCCTAAATTATAACTTCAAAAAAAATTTACAACAAAAATAGGAACATTTGAGAGGAGTTATATTTTTAATTCTGCTTCCCTACTGGATTTAATTATTTCAGTTCCAAATCCAAAACATAAAAAAGTATGCAACACAACATTTTTTTGTGGAATCTATACTTTGAAAGGTTAAATAACGTTTGGGTGGAAAAGATGAGTAGCAGGTTAATTATTATATATTTATATATATATCATATATATATATATCATCTTCGTCCGAACCGCCCTCACACATGCATCATGCGACCAGTTAGTGGGTGGACCAACTTTGATAATCAATTATTACGCACCATAACTTCATCCCGGAAATGTTTAACACTCATCAATTCACTGTGGACGGCAGTCCACGAGGTGACGAACAGCATGCCTTGGCGTGCGCGAGGAGGCTCTATATATAGCCGAAGAATTAAAAATTTTCTGTATGCATCCGATCTAAATGAATTATATGGCAATCTAAAGGTATCGTTTGAATTAGATATTTTTTTCAAAAATTTGTCAAAAGTCGATTGGTTTGGGAGAAATCCGGGTGAAAGGAAAAAAATGTTGAGTTATGTTGACTGAATTGGTACCTCAACCGACCCGATCCGAGTTATTCCCAGTTATTCAAGAAATTCGATTTTTACATCAATTTTCAAATGAAGGCAGTTCCCCCTCTATTTGTCTGTTTCCATTATTTTATTCTTGGCAATCCTGAAAAAATTTGAGATGTTTGTTAATAAAATATAAGTAACTTTTTTTCTATAACTTTTTAAAATATCTTAAGTTTACGTTAAAAATTTAAAAAGAAACTTTTTTAATTAAAAAATGCTTAACTTTATAATTATTTAACGCGCCTTACACTGTTAAAAATGTTTTTTAAACATTTATCCAAACGTCTTAATAGTAGACAAAAACAAGAAAGGAAAGATAACATCGGGCGGAGCCGAAGTTGATATACCGTTGCAGTTAAGGTTGTGCCATTTCCGATCTTTCAGTTTTATGATGGCTATAGGATATAGTTGGCTGATCCTTATGGCATAATTTGGCAGAACAGATTAGATTGGTCAAAATTGAAACCATAGAAAGTCCTATCATTCTAGCTTAAACGACACCAAAATTATGACAATTCCGATCGTTAAGTTATATGGCAGCTATAGGATATAGTCGGCCGTTGGCAAATCGCATTACTTAACCCAAAATGGAATCTGTACTAAGTCCTATTTTTCTAACTTAACAAACACCAAAGTTATGCCAATTCCGATCCGGATAAGATTTTTTAGCCAAATGTGCGAAAAGTTCCAACTTTTTATCCTAAAAATCACCAAAGTAATGGCATTTCCGATCAATCGGTTATAGGGCAGCTGTGGGATATAGTCGACCGATGCCGGCCATTCCGACTCGTATACTGTCTGCAAACAAAAGAAGGATGTGTGCAAAGTTTCAAGTCGATAGCTTTAAAACTGAGAGACAAGTTTACGACAGACATGCTCATATCGACTCAGGAGGGGATATTTTCACTCCATATTTTCAATATTTATTTTATTTATTGCACACATACATGCACAAGCTCAAAAAAAAAAATTTCCCATCAAGTATACGCATCCATGTATGTGTACGTAACACAAAGTTTCTCAGGTGGCTGCACAAAATTGATAGCTCCACTTATAGGACTCTATCTTAAGTTAACTAATTTGGCAAAATATCAAAAGTTGCAGCATCAAATGGGCTATCTCCACGTCAAATGAGCCATTTTAAAACAAGAAATTTTTTCTGGAACCCTTGCAGAAGATGTTCTAATTTTGGTCAAAAGTGTGCAACGCAGTGAAGGAAATATCTCAGAACAGAGGGAAAAGAGGGTGTCGGTCGAATATATTCGATAGCTGCCATATTTTGATTGATCGGTTTGAGACAGATGGTCCACAGACCAATTACACAGGCCGAATTCAATAAAAATATTTCGAGTTTTTCCTTAAACCCAAAATTAAAACCTGGTATGATCCACTGGTATGATTTCAATAAGAAAATAAAAATCTTCCATAGAAAAATGTTTGGGGAAAAATCATAGAAGACCAAAAATTAATGTAGAAAATCTGAGATTTCAACTTTGGATGAGTATTCCAAAGATATGGTAACTGCTAGATACCATTTTTTAATTTTAGCTGGTACACATACTTTTCAAAAATGATATGTACTAGAAACAATGATGGTCATCGCCATTACACGGCCTACATAATTCAATATATGGTAAAATTTGATCGATTTCTCCCCTTAGGTGTACCGCGGAAACTGTGGGTGATAGAACCTATTTTTGTTCTGGACTTTGATTTAGGGGAGCTTAAAGGTTATGGAGCAGGTAAAATTATGCGTGGAGATTTTTTGCTGTTGGCCTGTGTTATTTTTTCCCAACATATCTTGTCTATCTTATCTAAATTTCATAAGGATCGACTTACCTTTGGCCGTGATATAACTGAATGAGTGCATAACCTTTTTGTTTTTTAAGCTAGAGAGTTTCTGCAGATTAGGGGGAGTTTCTGCAGATTTAAGACAAGGGAGTTTCTGCAGATTTCATGTTAATATTTGTATTAGAAAATTGATTTGATGGTAAAGTTTATATAAGGATCGGCCAACTATATAAGATTCCACATATATATAATAATATAAGCAGCTACCTAACTGATAAGAAAATGTGATGAAAGCTTCAATTTTTTGTTTGTTTTTGTTTTTCCAATTTTAAAATATTGTTTAATCTACGCACTTATTAAATAATTCAACCAATAGCGGAATCTTTGGCGCATTTGTGGCGATTGATATCCATTTGCAAACAGTGTTTTAGACTCAGTAAAATCCATCAGTGTTTGATCTAAAAATCAAAATTGAGCCGAAAGACTAAATACAATATAAAGTTTGGGTTGAAATTTACCTTATCAAAAGGTAAAGAAAAAAAAACAGTTTAAATATTATTATATACAGTACTATCACTTTCGTTATTCACTTTATTTTTACATTTTATTAGGTCTTTATTCGCTTTTACTATTCTAAAAATTGTAGTTAATTTTTTTTTGCAATATTTTCATTTTAGGCCAGCAGCATCCCCGACTCGCACGTGGGGAGTCGTATTCTTGTGGCTATAAGCCATACCGATGTGAAATTTGCAACTACTCGACGACTACAAAGGGAAATTTATCTATACATATGCAGTCGGACAAGCATTTGAACAATATGCAGGAACTTAACAGTTCACAAAACATGGTAGCTGCTGCAGCTGCGGCTGCTGCGACTGGAAAATTGATGCTATCTAGCACCACGCCTCAATCAGCCGGTCCTGTCACTTCTGGTCCCAATGGGTCGGGTAGTGCTACCATACAATGTGGTCCAGTTTCAAGTGGAGGCAGTAGCAACATAGGAACCGTTTCCATTAACCCCAATGTAGCTGGACCAGGATTAACCAATGCTACAGGAAATTTAGGAAGCAGTGGCAATTCTAAGCCAAAACCATCATTTCGTTGCGACATCTGCAGCTATGAAACATCAGTTGCCCGTAACCTGCGCATACATATGACTAGTGAAAAACATACACACAACATGGCCGTTCTCCAAAATAACATCAAACATATTCAAGCGTTTAACTTTTTGCAACAACAAAGTAGCAGTAGTAACGCTTCTGTCTTGAATTCTGGAAGTAGCTTCTTGCCTGAGGTTGCATTAGCTGATTTGGCATATAATCAAGCACTAATGATTCAGTTTTTGCATCAGCAACAGAATCAGCATCCTGTCAACACTAAACAATCCCCTACATCTTCTCCTGTTAGTACACCAGAACCATTTTCTCTTTCACCGAAGGTAATAAAAATGGGTCATGGATTTGGTACTGCAATGAATATGGGCCTTGGAATACCAATTGGGACCAGCCACGCAAGTGAAGCACCTATTGATTCGACGAGTGATTCTAGTTCATTGACAAAACCTGATATGTGGCCTTCGGCGTTCTATAGTTGTTTAATATGCGAATGTTTCAGTACTAATAATTTGGACGATCTTAATCAGCATTTGTTGGTAGATAGATCTCGTCATTCTTCTATCACATCTTCTGATATAATGGTTATTCACAACAACAACTATATCTGTCGTCTTTGTAATTATAAAACAAATCTAAAGGCCAATTTCCAACTGCACAGTAAAACAGATAAACACTTGCAAAAGCTAAATTTTATTAACCATATAAGGGAAGGCGGGCCTAGGAATGAAATAAAACTACAGTATCAGCAACATTTAGCTAATGTTGTGCAAATTAAGTGCAACTGCTGTGATTTCCATACGAATTCCATTCAGAAATTATCTCTTCATACCCAACAAATGCGCCATGAAACGATGCGAATGATATTTCAGCATCTTCTTTACATAGCCCAACAGAGTCGTATGCATAAAGATTCTTTTGACCCTGGAGCAGATGTTCAACAATGTCCCAGTCCTGATGAAGATCATCCGCCTTTGCAAGGAACTGAGAAACTTCTTCTCTGTCAGCTCTGCAATTTTTCAGCTAAGAATCTGCATGCGATGATGCAGCATGTTAAAGGGATAAGGCATATGCAAGTCGAACAGTTCATGTGCTTGCAGCGACGTAGTGAAAACCAAGAAATACCTGGACTAAGTGAAGTATTTAAAGTGACGGAATGGCCTCGAAATACTGAAGGTAGGATACAAAACTTCTCCTATATAGTAGTCACTTATATATATAGATAAAGTTGAATAAATGATATAAAAAATGGTTTTGTTTTAAATGTTTTTTCCAATCGTTGTTCGAGAGTAGTTTGGTTTCGGAAAAATTATGGTAAAAGTGAATAATTTTCATAAACCAGATAAAATATACAAATTCTCTCAAAAATATACAAAAAATATACAAAATCGACTACAATTTTTTCTAATATTCCTTATGCTTGCGATAAAAGTATAAAAAAACAAGAAAGGAAAGCTAACTTCGGGCGGAGCCGAAGTTGATATACCCTTGCAGTTCAGTCTCAGTCCGCTAGGTGGCGCCACGCATCTTATATTATTAGATATATAGTGGATCGTATATAGTCGGCCGATGAAATGAAATTTGTCGGCTTATGAAATTTGGCAGATCAGATTGTTTTTCCCAAAATAGAATCTGTACCAAATCCCATCTTTCTCACATAAAAAACACCAAAGTTATGCCAATTTCGATCGTTCTATGACAGCTATAGGATATAGTCGGCCGATCCATATGAAATTTTGTACATAAGATATTTTGGTCAAATATAACATGTGTGGAAAGTCCCAACCCTCTAACTTAAAAAACACCAAAGTTATGGCATTTCCGATCAATCAGTTATATGGCAGCTATAGGATATAGTCGACCGATCCCGGCCGTTCCGACTTATATACTACCTGCAAAGGAAAGAAGGATGTGTGCAAAGTTTCAACTCGATAGGTCTAAAACTGAGAGACTAGTTTGCGTAGAAACCGACAGACAGACAGACAGACAGACGGACAGACGGACATGCTCATATCGACTCAGGAGGTGATCCTGATCAAGAATATATATACTTTATAGGGTCGGAGATGTCTCCTTCACTGCGTTGCACACTTTTGACCAAAATTATAATACCCTCTGCAAGGGTATAAAAACAAGAAACGAAAACTTACTTCGAGCGGAGCCGAAGTTGATTTCCCTTGCAGTTAGGTAGCAGCTTGTATTATTATATATATATCGGATCGTATATACTTGGCCGATCCTTATGAGAATTTCACCATCAGATCTATTTTTTAACAAAAAATTTTGGAACAGCCCCAAGAATCTCTAAAAAAACGCATGGTTGGACCATTTCCGATTGTTCAGTTACATGGCAGCTATAGAATATGGTTGGCCGATCCTTATGAAATTTCCGATGGCAGATCGGATAAGGTTGCCCAAAATGGAATCCGTAGAAAGTCCCATCCATCTAGCTAAAAAATCACCAATGTTATGGCATTACCGATCAATAAGTTATTTGTAAGCTATGGGATATAATCGACCGATCCCGGCAGTTCCGACTTATGTACTGCCTGCAATAAAAAAAAGGATGTGTGTACAGCTTGGAGATGATAGCTCTTAAACTGAGAGACTAGTTTGCGTAGAATTAGACATGCAGGTAGACGAAAAGACAGACATGCTTATATTGACTCAGGGGGTGATCCTGATCAAGAATATATAAACTATATAGGGTCGAACATATGTTTCCTTCACTACATTGCACACTTGTCACCAAAATAATAATACCGTCTGCAAGGGTATAATAAAAAAAATATGTGACTTAAAAAATTTATATAAAACAAGAAAGGATAGCTAACTTGGGGCAGAGCCGAAGTTAATATACCCTTGCAGTTAAGTTTTTTCCATTTCCGATCGTTCAGTTTTATGGCGGCTATTGGATATAGTTGGCCGATCCCTATAAAATTTGACAAATCAGATTATTTTGCCCAAAATGGAATCTTTACCAAGTCCCATCTTTCTAACTTAAAAAAAAGTCAAAGTTATGCCAATTCCGATCGTTCAGTTATATGGCAGCTATAGGATATAGTCGGCCGATCCTTATGAAATTTGCCAAATCGGATTATTTTGTCTGAAATAGAATCTAAAATAGAAGTCCCATCTTTCTAACGTAAAATACACCAAAGTTAGGCCAATTCCGATCGTTCTATGACAACTACAGTATATAGTCAGCCAAAAAAAACACAAGTTATGGCATTTCCGATAAATCAGTTATAAGGCAGCTATAAGATGTAGTCGACCGATCTCGTCCGTTCTGACTTATATACTACCTGCAAGGAAAAGAAGGATGTGTGCAAAGTGTTAACTCGATAGCTCTAAAACTGAGAGACTAGTTTGCGTATAAACCGACAGACATACGGGCATGCTTATATCGACTCAGCAGGTGATCCTGATCAATAATATATATACTTTATAGGGCCTTCACTGCTTTGCACACTTTTGACCAAAATTATAATACCCTCTGCAAGGGTATAAAAACACATAATAAAATACGTTTTCTGTTCTGATTCTGATAAATTTCATATGTAAGATAGGAGATTATTTTAATGATATATATACCAATATGCATATATAACATATACATAAATATATAGCTAACACACACGAAATAAAAAATAGCTCGTTCTTTCGTAACTCATCATTAAGCACTGATTTCGGTTCAATTTCATTGCTTCACTTTTCGATAATAATCGTCTTTGCCCCTGAGTCTTCCTTAACCCATCTTCACGTAAATTCTTTCTTTCCTTTTCCCTCATCCTGTTTTTGCAGCACCTTAAATGCGTTGTGCGATTTATACGCTGACGCTGACCCTTAAGGAAATTATTACAAATTACTTAAGAATGCAAAAACGATTATGTGTATCCATCGAATTTGCAATTAGTGACGTGCACACTTTACTTCAAGGTAGCTTTAACCTTAGTCTCCAGTTTAAGCGATGTTCCGAGGGCAGACTCTGGGTAGTCTTTTCTTTGCTTTGGTTCGATGCTTACATTCAGAGAAAGAAACTTATAAACTTCAGTCTGAGATTCCCATATCAGATGCGAAGCACCATGCCGGACCGAACCGCAGGTATAGCACCTAACCACAAAGCATCGAGCAGGCAAGAAACGCGCAGAGACACAACAAACAGTTAGCGCACCGCCGCCGTTTCATACAGCACCACACCAACCAAACTGGCTCATTCCAACGCCACATCAATCTGAAGCCAGACCGGATTGCAGCACACCCTTATCACCCTTTCCTTTATACAATTCTCCCAACAACTCCCACCCCACTCATACCCTCGCCCACTCGTCTTTAGATGTTGATAATTGCGTATGCTTCTCCCCACATATTCAGGGTGTTTCGGACTTATATGCAAAACATGATATGCTTGCAAAGGTAGACAATGAGAGCCTAAAGATATTCTTTCCTCCGTCGTCTTTTCCTCTCGAATTTCTTAAGCATTCTTTTCATTGGTCCAAGTAAGCTGTCTTTGGAGTCGTTATGCAAGGGCACTTAAAAATATCCTTACACTATTTCTAAATTAAATATTATTAATTATATCCTTGCATTAGGATCCTTGTATTATGATTTCAAAATATCTTATGTACAAAATTTCATAAGGATCGGCCGACTATATCCTAAAGCTTTCATAAAACGATCGGAATTGGCATAACTTTGGTGTTTTTTAAGATAGCTAATGATGGGACTTTCTACGGATTCCATTTTGGGCAATTTAATCTGTTTTGCAAAATTTCATAACGATCGGCCGACTATATATCCGATAGCCGCCATATAACTGAACGATCGGAAATGGCACAACCTTAACAGCAAGGGTATATCAACTTCGGCTCTGCCCGAAGTTAGCTTTCCTTCCGTGTTTTTTTTTTCATTTTGGCCGAATCGATATATGTACATATGTATATATAAATGCTTTATGTAAATAACGCTTGAAATGGCTTAAGTGGGTGCAAAGAAGCAAACTTATAAGTTAAAAAAAAACATAAGTTAACTGGTACTGCATAGGAAACTTATACAAAAAAAATTTTAAATGATTTAAATTTGAATGAGCTAAAATTTCTAGCTGAAAAATGTGAGCTAAAAGCATCTTTTTATACCCAGTACTCGTAGAATATTATAGTCGTGAAGATATAGTATGAGTGTGAATGTATATATATATGTATTTATGAATATTCTTGATCAGCATCAACAGCTAAATCGATGTTCATCTGTCCGTATAAATGCGTGGATCTCAGTGACTATTATAATAAGTATCTCGAGAGATAGAGTTATAAGATTTGGCAAAAAAGACTATTAATGATGCGCAGGTAAATTTTGTTTCAAATTTGTATATTATTATACCCTTGGCGAGGGTATTATAATTTTTGTGAAGAGTGTGCAACGCAGTGAAGTAGGCATCTCAAACCCTTTAAAGTATATATATTCTCACCTATATATAGGATATATAGGTTATAGGTATATATAGGATCACCTCCTAAGTCTATATAATTATGTCCGTCTGTTCGTCTGACCGTCTGTCTGTTTCTACGCAAACTAGTCTCTCAATTTTAAAGCTTTCAAGTTAAAATTTTGCACACATCCTTCGCAAAGCATAAGGTATATAAGTCGAAACGGTCGGGATCGGGCGACTATATCCTAAAACTGCAAAATAACTGTTTGATCGGAATTTTTTTTTTTTTTTTGAACTCTTCATTTATTTACAATCTGTTTTTATAAACAATAAGTAAATTTTACAATTAATATTAAATAACAGGAATAGCAGTTTTCCAGTGAACCCTGCTATTATATACAACATCGTTTCTGTTAGTTGAATTTATCTATCTGGGAGATCTAATATGTGGTATCTTTTTAGTCTTCTTAATGATAAGCTGTTATCTACTAGGCTTAAGGCTAAATTATTTTTATGATTATGGAGTCTGTCGATATATTTTTTAGTAATTTTATTTATTTCTTCTCTTATGGTTGGGATATTGAGATCCTTGTGGATGTTTGCATTAGTTACATAAAAAGGAGCATTGACAATTTGTCGCAAAGTTTTTGACTGGTAGCGCTGTAGTATCTGAATATTTGAGTTGCTAGCAGTTCCCCAAAGCTGTATAGCGTAAGTCCAAACAGGATTTAATATAGCTTTGTAGAGGCGAATTTTGTTTTCCAATGAGGTTTCCGATTTTCGACTTATCAACCAGGACATTTTTAGTGTTTTAAGTCTAAGTTGCTAACATTTGGCTTTAATGTGATTTTTCCATGTTAATCTGCGGTCGAGATGCAAGCCCAGATACTTGACACAGGTACTTTGTGGCATTGGCGAGCCGTTAAGTGACACATTTGGGCAATTACCTGGTCTCAATGAAAAAGTTATTTGGACAGATTTTAGGGAGTTAAGAATGGAATGGAAAGCCAACTTCAGGTGGAGCCGAAGTTGAAATACCCTTGCAGTTATATAGCAGCTTATATAATAATATATATATCCGATCGTATATAGTTGGCAGATCCTTATGAGAATTTCACCCTCAAATCAATTTCGTAATAAAAATGTTTAAAACAATCCCAAGCATCTTTAAAAATAGCAAGGTTGTGCCATTTCCGATCGATCAGTTACATGGCAGCTATAATATATAGTCGGCCAATCTTTATTAAATTTGGCAGATCGGATTAAGTTATGAAATCCGTAGAAAGTCCTATCATTCTAGCTTCAAAAGCCAAAAAGTTAAACCAATTCTGACCATTTAGTTATATTCTAGCTATAGGCTATAGTCGGCCGATCCTTATGAAATTATTCAAATCGGAATACTTTGCCCAAAATTGGATCTGTACCAAGTCTTATCTTTCTAACTTAGAAAACACCAAATTTATACCAATTTCAATCTCTCTATGACAGCTATAGGATATAGTCGGCCGATCCCTATGAAATGTTAAAGATAAGATATCTTGGCCAAACCAAACCATTTGAAGAAGCTTTGATTAAAAAAAAACTTTTTGAAAAATTTTTGACCGTATGGATGCATGTGCATTTCTTCTGAACGGATGGTGACTGGCAATAAAAGGTGATCACTTACGACAACGTGAAGCGCAAATGGTCGTGGTCGAAAAACGGTGAAACTGTCCAGACTGTGGCCAAGCCTGGATTGACGGCCAGGAAGGTTCTTCTGTGGTTTGGTGGGATTGGTAGGGAATCATCCACTATGAGCTGCTCCCCTATGGCCAAACGCTCAATTCGGACCTGTACTGCCAACAACTGGACCGCTTAAATGCAGCACTCATGCAGAAGAGGCCATCTTTGATCAACAGAGGCCGAATTGTCTTCCACCAGGACAACGCCAGGCCACACACATTTTTAGTTAAGCGCCAGAATCTCCGGGAGCTCGGATGGGAGGTTCTTTTGCATCCACCGTATAGTCCGGATCTCGCACCAAGTGATTACCACCTATTTTTGTCCATGGCGAATGAGCTTGGTAGTCGGAAGTTGGCCATAAGAGAGTCCTGTGAAAATTGGCTCTCCGAGTTTTTTGCCAATAGGGAAGCGAGCTTCTATAAGAAGGGCATTATGAAGTAGGCATTTCGTTGGGAACTCCTCATCGAACAAAACGGCGCATAATTGATTTAAATCGCGTTATTATAACCAATTTTATGAACAATTGAAAATTCAATAAAACTTCAGCAAGACTTTTTTGACAATCTTATATAACATGTGTAAAAAGTCCCAACCCTCTAACTCAAAAAACACCAAAGTTAAAAAATAAGTCTCAATTATGAACCCTTTGAACAAAATGTCGGGAAAAAACCTTTGGATTCGGTTTTTCATTTAAAAGGTCTCACTCAGAGAAAAACTGATATTTATACTTTTGCAGAGGGTATTATAATTTTGGTCAGAAGTGAAGGAGGCATCTCCGACCCTATAAAATATATATATTTATGACCAGGATCACCTCCTGAGTCGATATAAGCATGTCAGTCTGTCTGTCTGTCTGTCGGTTTCTACGCAAACAAGTCTCTCAGTTTTAGAGCTATCGAGTTGAAACTGTGCACACATCCTTTTTTTCCTTGCAGGTAGTATATAAGTCGGAACGGCCGTGATCGGTCGACTATATCTTTTAGCTGCCATATAACTGATTGATCGGAAATGCCATAACTTTGGTGTTTTTTAAGTTAGAGGATTGGGACTTTCCACACATGTTCCACACATGTATTTGGCCAAAATATCTTATGTACAAATTAATTAATCATAAGGATTATAGCTTTCATAGAATGATCGGAATTGGCATAACTTGGTTGTTTTTTAAGCTAGATAGATGCAACTTTCTACCGACTCCATTTTGGGTTCCATTCCAATTCCGGGCTCCATTTCAATTCTGACTTCATTCCAATTTAATCCGATCTGTTAAATTTCCTAAGGATCGGCCGACTATATCCTATAGCTGTCATATCACTGTGAACGGCAGTCAACGAGGTGACGATCTGCCTTTCGAGGTGACGAATTTCTGTAGGCACCCGATCTGAATGAATTATACACCAATAATTAGATAATTTTTTTCCAAACATTTTACAAAAGTCGTTTGGTTTGGGAGAAATTAGGGTGAAAGTAAAAAAAATGTGAATCACTTAATTGGAGCTGGTGGAGACATTTTAGTCCCCACATAAAATATTTTTCTATATTGGCTTTCTACCGTCCTAAACACGCGTCGATAGGTACCTCAACATACCCGATCCGATTTCTTTCAGAAGTTATTTAAGAAATTTATACAGCTTTTTCCAAATGAAGGCAGTTTGTCTGGTTGTCTGTTTGCACTATATTTTTCTTGGCAATCCTGAAAAAAATGAGACATGTTTGTTACTATCTGGAAAAATTCGTTAACTTAAGATATAGTCCTATATGTGCAGCTACCAATTTTGTGCAGCTACCTGTGAAGCTTGGTGTTACGTACACATACATGGATGCGTATATTTGATGGGACATTTTTTTTTTTAGCTTGTGAGCAAACTAGTAGTAAAAACTACTGAAATCGTTTTCCAATAGTGTAAAAGGCAATGCCCACCAATATTTTCAAATGCCACCCTCCCGTTTTAAAATTATTTAAAGTTGCAATTTTTCAAAAAATTAAATATTCTGATTTACTTCTGAGGTACTTGATTCTCCAAGTCTTAAAAATTAATAGTGCTCCAGCCCTAATCAGGCTGCGTTTTTATACCCTTGCAGAGGGTATTATAATTTTGGTCAAAAAGCAACGCAGTGAGGGAGACATCTCCGCTATAAAGTATATATATTCCCTATAAAGTATATATATTCTTAATCAGGATCACCTCCTGAGTCGATATGAGCATGTCCGTCTGTCTGTCTGTCTGTCTGTTTGTCTGTCGGTTTCTACGCAAACTAGTCTCTCAGTTTTGGAGCTATGGAGTTGAAACTTTCCACACATCCTTTTTTTCCTTGCAGGTAGTATATAAGTCGGAAAAGCCGGGATTGGTCGACTATATCCTATAGCTACCATATAACTGATTGATCGGAAATGCCATAACTTTGGTGTTTTTTAAGTTAGAGGGTTGGGACTTTCCACACATGTATATATTTGAAAATTTCTTATGTACAAAATTTCATAAGGATCGGTTGACTATATCCTATATGTCCTATATATCCTATATCCTATGTCATAGACCGATCGGAATTAATCGATCGGAGTGTTTTTTAAGTTAGAAAGATGGGACTTGGTACAGATTACTCTTTGGGCAAAATAATTCAATATGCCAAATTTCATAAGTATCGGCCGACTATATACGATCCGCTATATATCTAATAATCTAAGATGCGTGGCGCCACCTAGCGGACTGCGACCCAACTGCAAGGGTATATCCACTTCGGCTCCGCCCGAAGTTAGCTTTCCTTTCTTGTTACTCCATGGCAGTGGTTCCCAAACTCTTTTCTCTCATAGGCCACTTTCAAAACTTGGCTGGATCCGGTGGACCCCCTGCAGCTAAATAACTATCAATTTTTGTAATCAACGACGAATCAACAGTTTTGGAAAAAAAGGTTAAAATTTATTGCTTGATAGGGTTTTAATCATTTGATAATAAAGTCGACTGAACAAATTTTAAATTTTAATTGATTGTGCTGCGAACGCATGTCAAAAAAGAAGAGTTAGCCAATCGAAAAAGTAGCTCATAGCACAAGTACCAATCAATTTTTACAAATTTTAATTAAAAAACGTCAAAACTAAGTTTCAAAAAGAAGTAGGTATATCCTTGTGTTGTAGATATTTATTCAAATATTAAAATTATTACACTAATAATTATTATTGTTATAACAGTCGTAATGTTATCAAAATTGGACACTTATAACGTAATGTAACTTCTACAATGGTAATTAAGAAAAATATATATAATTTTAATGAGATGGATGTGCTTGATGTATGGTTAGCAAATTATCAATATTTGGCTTGAGTTTTGTAAGAAATAACCGCAAATCTCCCCGTTCTGTGATATTCAATCTGCTCCTTTTTTTTTGTCAATAAGTTTTTAACGGCACTAAAACTTTTTTCGACGAGATATGATGAGGGAAACGCTATGAGAAGCTTTTGCGTGATTGCCCACAGTCCAGGATGTTTTTTAGGTATTTCTGCCTGCAACCAAAATTTTTGATACCCTTTTTTAAATGTCACTTTCAGCTCCTCATTAGTGCTGAGCTCGAGTAGCTCCTCTTGTAATATCACATTCTCCACTTCTGTTTCATCAAATGGATTTATGATCCATGGTGGTATTTCCATCGACAGAATGTCTTCCAATCTAGTTTTAAAATCACCATGCAGGGCAATCAAATGTTGAATGTATGTCTGAATATCTTCATCAAGGCATTCTACCTGCGATAAGTTTGAAAACTGTGAAAATTCGCGCCGACCAATATTTCCCTTCATAAACTTCAATTTACCAATAAAAGCTGAAATTACACTCTTTGTTTTTATTAAATTAAGGCTGTCCCCTTGTAATTGTAAGTTGAGGTCATTAAATTTTTTAAACAAATCTGTCAAATAGGCGACGTCTGCTTTAAAATTGATTATGAATTCATTTACACGTTTGAACAAGTATTGCGGACGGGACGGTTGCCGGCAGCGGCGCGTCGACGACAAGTCTCGACGCGTTGTACTGAATATGGAACAAATTTTTACAATTTTACAGGGTTTTACAAGTAACAGTCGCTGAGCTTCTCAAAATATTATCTGCCTATATTGATAGGAGAAGTCAAGCCAATATCTTAGTTCTTCACTATCGAAACCAAATTAATTTTCATGCATATCCGCTTACAAAGTGTAGACCCCCATTTTTTGTTACACCCAACGTAGACCACCGTCCAGTCTCCCGTGGACCCCTAGGGGTCCACCTGGACCACTTTGGGAACCACTGGTCTATGGGATTGTCTTAGAACAGGGGTGTGCACAAAGAGCGCAAAAAAGAAGTGAGAGAGTGGTGAGTAAATCGATGTGATGCACTGATTGGGTCAAAGAGTGCTGTGCGTATGAAAATATTTTGGTCATACATATAATTATTTAATAACATTTTTATTTTTTTATAACATAATTAAATCTAAAAAACTTACTAAAAAAAATTGCACGCGTGAATCTAAATCATTTTATTGGGATATAATTTAATCCTTAGAAAATTGTATACCTTAAAAATAAGTCAAGGAGATTCTCATGGCGATTCGTAAAAAAATATTTGTAATGTAATTTTTCAAAGTGTTCGTTTGGCACAACGTGAAATCGACCTGCTCACTTCAACGCATTATCTGCGACTGATTAAAAGGTATTCACGTAAGCATGAATATTAATGGTACGATTAGGAACTTAGGTCCTGGGCGGGCCAAGTCTGCAAAGCTATGCCCTATAAAAATTAGTTATGGTTAACGATCTTGGAACCCTTTTAAATTTAAAACTTAAATTAGCCGACCATATTTCTATAAAGTATAACTTATTAATGATCTTAACAAATCGTGAAATGATAAGTATAGTTTTCCTACATAACCTCATTTATGGAAATTTAGTCAGCCAGAATTTACTTTAACGCTTACATTTCAACGTTCCTAAAAAAATCTCTGGAATTAACAAACGACCAAAGTATAAAAATAGTGTAATTTTTGACCAACTTGGTGTGCGCGAGGAGACTCTATACATAGGCGAAGAATTAAAAACTTCCTGTAGGTATCCGATCTGAATGAATTATACACCAATCGAACGGTATTGTTTTAATTAGATAAGTTTTGTCTAAACATTTTCCAAAAGTCATTTGGTTAAGGAGAAATTAGGACGAAAGTAAAAAAATTGGGAATCACTAAAGTGTGGCTGGTGGACACAATTTAGTCCCCAGATAGAATCAGGGGTCTTTCTTTTTTATATATAAGCATTCTACTCCTAAATACGCGTCGATTGGTATCTCAACCGATCCGACATTTCTTTCAGAAGTTATTCAAGAAATTCACAGCTCTTTCCAAATGAAGGCACTTTGTCCCTCTGTTTTTCTGGTTGTCTGTTTGCAATATTTTTTTCTTGGCAATCCTGAAAAAAATTAGAGATGTTTGTTACTAAAATAATTTTAATACACCTTAACTTTACGTTGCAAAATTAAAAAAACTTTGTTACCTGCACCTGCCTTCTTGCGCTATCGTTTTCTCGCTCTCTCGCGGTACCTCTCAGGCGCTCCGCAGCATCAAGCGTTGAGCCGCGCTCCCGCGTTTCTTACTTCTAAATACGGTCTTCAACCCTACCCAGACCCTACCAGAAAGCAAATCAAGTCATCAAAATAAATTGTCTTCATACATAGAAATTAACTGAGCTTGATTTTAATTAAGCCTAGATTTGGAACATTAATTTAAGTTCCCGAAAACGCTCGGTAACTGAACATATATATTTCAATTTCAAGTCTTAATAGTAGACTTAAGTCGTAATAGTAGACAAACAAAAATACACTAAAAATATTTCCTTTTCGACTGTTCAGTTTATTTATACACAGTGTGCAAAGGAAAGAAGTAAATTTGCACAGTTTCAAGTTGATATCTCTAAAAAAAAGGAACTAGTTTACGTAAAAATAGCCAGACGGACCTGCTTGTATTGACTTAGATGGTAAGCCTGATCAATAACACAGTGCAACAGTGATTCTGAACTTTTGAATTGATAGTTTAATCACTGTGGACGGAAGTCCACGAGGTGACGACCTGCATGCCTTGGCGTGCGCGAGGAAACTCTATATATAGCCGAAGAATTAAAAATTTCCTGTAGGCAACCGATGTAAATGAATTATATACCAATCGAAAGGTATTGTTTCAATTACATAATTTTTTTCGAAACATATTCCATAAGTTATTTGGTTTAGAAGAAATTAAGGTGAAAGTAAAATAATTTTTAATCACTAAAGTGGGGCTGATGGACACATTTTAGTGCCCAGACCCAAAATATTTATATATATATATATTTTATATATTCTAGAGCTAAATACGCGTCGACAGAAGTTATTCGAAAAATTCGATTTTTTCTTCTTCTTCAAAATGAACCCAGTTTGCGTCGGTTTGTCGGTTTGCACTATTTTTTTCTTAACAATCCTGAAAAAAATTGGAAAATGTTTGTTACTTGGTGTGCGCGAGGAGACTCTATACATAGGCGAAGAATTAAAAACTTCCTGTAGGTATCCGATCTGAATGAATTATACACCAATCGAACGGTATTGTTTTAATTAGATAAGTTTTGTCTAAACATTTTCCAAAAGTCATTTGGTTAAGGAGAAATTAGGACGAAAGTAAAAAAATTGGGAATCACTAAAGTGTGGCTGGTGGACACAATTTAGTCCCCAGATAGAATCAGGGGTCTTTCTTTTTTATATATAAGCATTCTACTCCTAAATACGCGTCGATTGGTATCTCAACCGATCCGACATTTCTTTCAGAAGTTATTCAAGAAATTCGCAGCTCTTTCCAAATGAAGGCACTTTGTCCCTCTGTTTTTCTGGTTGTCTGTTTGCAATATTTTTTTCTTGGCAATCCTGAAAAAAATTAGAGATGTTTGTTACTAAAATAATTTTAATACACCTTAACTTTACGTTGCAAAATTAAAAAAACTTTGTTACCTGCACCTGCCTTCTTGCGCTATCGTTTTCTCGCTCTCTCGCGGTACCTCTCAGGCGCTCCGCAGCATCAAGCGTTGAGCCGCGCTCCCGCGTTTCTTACTTCTAAATACGGTCTTCAACCCTACCCAGACCCTACCAGAAAGCAAATCAAGTCATCAAAATAAATTGTCTTCATACATAGAAATTAACTGAGCTTGATTTTAATTAAGCCTAGATTTGGAACATTAATTTAAGTTCCCGAAAACGCTCGGTAACTGAACATATATATTTCAATTTCAAGTCTTAATAGTAGACTTAAGTCGTAATAGTAGACAAACAAAAATACACTAAAAATATTTCCTTTTCGACTGTTCAGTTTATTTATACACAGTGTGCAAAGGAAAGAAGTAAATTTGCACAGTTTCAAGTTGATATCTCTAAAAAAAAGGAACTAGTTTACGTAAAAATAGCCAGACGGACCTGCTTGTATTGACTTAGATGGTAAGCCTGATCAATAACACAGTGCAACAGTGATTCTGAACTTTTGAATTGATAGTTTAATCACTGTGGACGGAAGTCCACGAGGTGACGACCTGCATGCCTTGGCGTGCGCGAGGAAACTCTATATATAGCCGAAGAATTAAAAATTTCCTGTAGGCAACCGATGTAAATGAATTATATACCAATCGAAAGGTATTGTTTCAATTACATAATTTTTTTCGAAACATATTCCATAAGTTATTTGGTTTAGAAGAAATTAAGGTGAAAGTAAAATAATTTTTAATCACTAAAGTGGGGCTGATGGACACATTTTAGTGCCCAGACCCAAAATATTTATATATATATATATTTTATATATTCTAGAGCTAAATACGCGTCGACAGAAGTTATTCGAAAAATTCGATTTTTTCTTCTTCTTCAAAATGAACCCAGTTTGCGTCGGTTTGTCGGTTTGCACTATTTTTTTCTTAACAATCCTGAAAAAAATTGGAAAATGTTTGTTACTATCATATGAGCAACTATTGTTCTACAACTTTTTGTAATACCTTAAGCTTACGTCAAAAAATTAAAAAAACGATTACTTAAATTACAGCCACAACCGTTTTTGGGCCAAATCATGTATTAAAAGCTATAAAAAAAAACTAGGCAAAGCTCCAATACTTTTCTAATATTTAATATTTTATATCGCACACCCAAAATAAAGTGATACATTCCAAAATTTGTTTAACTAGAAAACCCTTTTTTATACCCTTGCAGAGGGTATTATAATTTTGGTCAAAAGTGTGCAACGCAGTGAAGGAGACATCTCCGACCCTATAAAGTATATATATTCTTGATTAGGATCACCTCCTGAGTCGATATGAGCATGTCCGTCTGTCCGTCTGTCTGTTTCTACGCAAACTAGTCTCTCAGTTTTAGAGCTATCGAGTTGAAACTTTGCACACATCTTTTCCTTGCAGGTAGTACATAAGTCAGAACGGCCGGGATCGGTCGACTATATCCTATAGCTGCCATATAACTGATTGAACTGGAAATGCCATAACTTTGGTGTTTTTTAAGTTAGAAAGATGGGACTTGGCACAGATTCTATTTTGTGCAAAATAATCTGATTTGCCCAAAATTTCATAGGGATCGGCCAACTATATCCAATAGCTGCCATATAACTTGACGATCGAAAATGGCACAACTGCAAGGGTATATCAACTTCGGCTCCGCCCGAAGTTAGCTTTCCTTTCTTGTTTTCTGATAACACAGTGTTACAAAAAAAACAAAAGTGAATGAACTTTTGAAGTGATATAGTAGGAATTTTTTATTGGGTCGAGTATATCACAAAATATTTCAAAATGTTTGAAATATTTGTAACACCCTCAAAATCTTGATTTATGGTTAAAAAAACCGTTTTTCGGGACTTCTTTGCGCTTAAAAATTTCTGGACGCTTTTTTTCAACGCTTTTCCCAAAAAAAATCAATTCAACCTAGCGAGCGCTCCGGATTAACAGTGTATGATATAAGAATGGAATATGCTCTTATTCTTATAGTGCTCGCTAGGTTGAATTGCCTCTTTTGGGAAGAGCGTTATAACTTCAACAATTTTCATAATTTTTGGATGAAATTTGTCCCGTTTTATTCAAAATTATTGCGACAACATTGATATGTGGCATGAATGACAGAGTTTTTGTAAGTTGTACCGAAAAACTGGCGTCAAAATCCGAAAAACACGAATAAAAGGCGAAAATTTCAGTTTCAGGAGTAAAAATTTTGTCCTTTTCGTTATAAAAATTTAATATATATTTGTTTTTCAGAAGCTACAACCTTAAACTATTAAAAAACACCGGAAATTTTGAAATCGGTTAAAAAAAAACGCGTTCAGGAATTTTTAAGCGCAAAAAGTCCCGAAAAAACGGTTTTTTTAACCATAAATCAAGATTTTAAGGGTGTTACAAATATTTCATACATGGTTTTGTGATATACTCGACCCAATAAACAATTCCAAAACATCTATGTCACTTCAAAAGTTCATTCACTTTTATTTTTTTTTGTGTAATATATATTGGTAGTGTAACACTAGTAGTGTTGGAGATTTTTCTTACAGCCCACACACACTTTTTGCTGCTGTTTTCATTTATTTTAAATACGAAGTTTTAATTATATTATTATACTGCTGATCTTGTAAAGTTAGGCTTATTATATTAGTAAACTGATTGGTGGGAGATCCACCCATTCTACATATATTTATACATTTACATTTATAACTATTATTTTTTCATTTGTAACGCTTATAGATATTAACTTTGAAGTTGGATTAGACTTTGCTAAAACCGCAGCCAGCGACACAGTAATAGAGGTGAGTTCCATGGCATCAGGATCTGAAACAACGCCAACGACCGCTGCAGATGGAAGCTTCTTCGGGCCGTCCTCCCCTATTTCAGGTGATAAATCATTTAGTCTACCTAAGTTTCAAAATGCTTATGATTATGAAATAGATTTATCTGCAGGCATACCGACAACAGTTTTCAAATGCAATATATGCGAATATTTTGTACAATCAAAAATGGACATGGCAGCTCACATTGAAACTGTGCACCCTAGTGCAGATAACGATGATTTTATAAGTATACCAACAAACACGGCCGCACTTCAAGCTTTCCAAAATGCTGTAGCCGCAGCTGCTATAGCAGTCGTGCAGCAACAGTGCAACTCAATTAACCAAGGGCCTTCAGTGTCAGACCAAGAACATAATAGCAATAAAGGTACTGAAGATATTAAGTGTGAGCGATTTGAAGAGGACGAGGATCAAGTGTCTAACATAGAGAATGATAAGACTTTAGATAATTTTACTCGCCAAACAACAAGCTTCACAGTTCAAAATTCGTCACCTCCACAGGAAACCCAAATCGCGGTTCAATGTCCGCTATGTTTGGAAAATCGTTTTTCTGATAAAGCTTCCTTGGAAAGCCATTTGACGAATGTTCACAGCGTAACCAAAGATGGTCTTTCTCGACTTTTACTCTTCGTAGACCAAACTGCGTGGGCAAAGTCCAATGAGACAGTGTCAGAAGGTGTAAAAAGCATAACTTGTTTGACGACCTCAGATAACAGCAACGTTGTAGAAAATACAAAAATCAATTCTGAAACCATGATTAGTAAAGTCATTAGTAAGTCTACAGGAATTAAATGTCTTTCCTGCCAGCATTGCGAAGCCACATTTAAACATGAGGAACAGCTGCTTCAGCATGCTCAACAGAACCAGCATTTTTCTTTGCAAAATGGAGAGTACTTTTGCCTTGCGGCGAACCATATTAGCCGTCCTTGCCAAATGAGGTTTAGAATCCTTTCGTCCATGATGAGTCATTATCAAGACTCGCATATAAGTTTAGTAATCTCAGAACGGCACGTTTATAAATATCGTTGCAAGCAATGTTCGCTAGCTTTCAAGACTCAGGAAAAGCTTACTACTCATATGCTATACCATACAATGCGAGATGCGACAAAATGTTCACTTTGTCAAAGGAACTTTCGTAGTACGCAGGCGTTGCAGAAGCACATGGAACAAGCGCACGCCGCGGATGTCATTGATAGTAGTTCTCGCCCACTGACACCCAACACAGAAGAAATAGACAAACTTTCTGCAGGAGAAGCCATTAATATGGGAAGAGGTGAAATTAAAATATTCATTGTACAAAAGCACGCATAAGAATAAAGTAAGTACTTTTTTACTTACAGAATCTAAGTCAGCAGATATGGCGGGACCTTCTATTTCTCCGCCGCAGCTAGAGTCACAAATTAGTAAGGAATCGGCCCCTTTACCATCTAGTCCAAGTACTCTTGGGACACAGTCACACCATCAGCACTTTGCTACATTGACATCCTTGCTTAAACAGCAACAGTGTATTGACTCTGATTCTATTGGCGTTCATCCAGAAGCATTACCTATAGCAGAAGGAGAATTTTCTCAAAATTTGCAGGTAGTTTTAAATATAATATAACCAGAATTTTTTGAATAAAAAAATCATTTAACTTCAGGGATTCCAGAATATACACAATTTACAGCATATGCAACACCAAGTTGGTGTAGGTACCGCTTCGGGATTACCTATTAACCCAGTGGATATGATCAATCTAATGCAATTTCATCATTTGATGTCTCTAAATTTTATGAACTTGGCTCCACCACTAGTGTTTGGGGAAAACTCAGCCGGTACCACTGCAACAGCCGCTCAAAACAGTAACATTACTTCCAGTATAATACCAACTAGTGTAGGAATGGCAGACTTGCAAAATCCCATCAGTGCCAACTCTTTAATTGGAGACTCTGTTAACATAAGCCCAGTGCCAATCAAAAATCAAACTCAACACGTCAACTCGCAGGTTCGCAAAAAAATTTTCTTATTTAATAATGATTTCCAAAGAGCTTAAATATCTTTTTAATGTAAAGCATTGCATTGAATATTATGATTTCAACCAAAAATTATACATAAATATATTGATAACTAGCTGACCCGGCAGACTTTGTACTGCCACAATTTGAGATTAACATTAATTTTATAGTTTTCTACGTCATCCTGGTTTATAAGGGTGTCGACTGAATTGAAAGAAACCAACTTTCCATGAAGAAAATTCTAAATGGTCGCATTGAGATCCTCGACTCCCAATATTGCTCGTTTACCCAGCCAATTATGGTTATTGATCTTTTGAGCAATCTGTGATGTGACAGAAATCTGTTGGTAATAAGATACCGGATGTGGATGTGAATCCGGTCAGAGGGTATTATAATTTTGGTCAAAAGTGTGCAACGCAGTAAAGGAGACATTTCCGACCCTAAGACTACATATATTTTTGATCAGGATTACCTCCTGAGTCGATATAAGCATGTCTGTCTGTCTGTCTATTTCTACGCAAACTAGTCTCTCAGTTTTAAAGCTGAGAAATGGAAAATGGAAATGGATCGTCGCAACATCGAATGGGGTTCTCGTGATTTGAAACTGGAATGAAACCTAAATAACGATCGCATCTCATCAATGCCCCCCCTATCCACCGCTCCCCCCGTGGTCGCTATTTCCACGTCGCGTCTGGCAGTTGTCTGCGATGGATTTTCTGAAGCTGCTGTTCCTAATCCCTCATCCGGGGACCCGGGATATTGTTTATTGTCACCGCTGGCGACTAAATCAGCACCCAGGACTGAATCCATTCTGGACTGTAACCTGCACCCCTCCAATGGGGGGAGGTCGTCCGCTTCGCTACTGCCACCATCTGCAGCTCTCAAGGTGGCTGCTGTTCCAGCCGTGAAGGCTCCCGATCCTGTAATCGTCCTTAACCGTACTACAATAATTATATTTCAGAAGTCGACGAGTCTGCTGCAGCAATCGACAAGAGCGCTTCCGCGCATTCCCGTAAAGACGTTTCCCGCCACTGTATTGGCTCCTGGCTCAAGCGCTCTTTGGGTCTGGATGGACACGGCAGCCTGGAACCGAGAATTATAGACCTTGCGAGCAATATTATGTGATGAAGCAGTCCCATGCCCCTAAGGATTTTTATTGAAAGTTGAATTTTCAACGGGGAAGGATGTTGGGACTTGTGCCAGCATCAAATATTGTAATTATAACTAATTAGTTCTCTCAGTGTAACTAGGCGCAGCGATCCACTAATTGCCCGTTATCCGCAGTTCCATTTTTTTTGGTTCTCCCAGATTAGACAGATTCCCAGATTCACTTGTATATGCATTCTTAGGCACTGATCTATTCTATTGAATTTATACTTAGATGCTTGCATAACTTTCCAAGCGGTGGAATGCATTATTTCGCTTCATAAGACAGTTTTCAAAGCAGTTACTGAAAACTTTCGAGGGATTTCTGAGCTCCAAAAATATTACAGTGGATGACTTCCTATCATCAAATCGCACGTAGCGAGTTTTGTTAATAGATTTTAATCAATTCACTTGGTGTCTCGCACGTATGACGTTTAATCGCAGTGTGCCTAATATAGTATCATACTTGCTTTGGAAACACCCTTAGATCGTGTTTCCTTAATAAATAATGTTGAGGTTGTTTTTTCCTCTGGTTCATACAACCCTGCTGATGCGTTTGGCGTCCGTAATACATGGTTCATGAAAAGAATATAGATAAATATACATCTGTTCAAATTTTCATTTTTGAAAATTAATTTTTTGTGGAACTTCTGTTACTAATGGAGTTACAAGAAGTTTTGAATGCAGCAGCCCATATGGAGAGTGCTCCGCCTTTGAGTTTGCTGGACTGAGTTTGAGGTCGTCCACAATATACTGAGCTGGAAAAGCTTATATTAGCACTCCTAGATTCTGGCTTTTATAGATCTATATCTGGCAATTGTTCGTCACCTGATCGACGTATTCGACGTCCGGAATCCAAGCAATCTATGCTGACTGACACTACTGTTGCAGCTTCTGCTTTATTTAAAGTCCTCGTTTCTGATTTGCCGCCACTTCTACTAAGCTTCCACGATGGAATCGTCGAGCCTTTCGTTGCCGTTTTCTTGCCAGAATTAGGAGTGCGTATGGTTCTGTCAGCCGCATGTATCCTAACTGGCATCGAAAAGCCTCTATGTCACATCCGCAATGTCCCACTGGGAGGATCCCTATGGCATGATAAAGTTGAGTCTCGGATTGTTCGAGCCCCGCCATCTTCTCGCATGGTTTAATCGAGCGCTGATTCAGTCGACCGTCCGAAGGAACTGCTTCATATGTTTTGACATCCAATTTATTTCACCCACTGTCACCGTGAGCATCTGTAGCCGCGGGATTTCCTTTCTTGTTAAATAAAATGTAACCTATGAACTTTTTTTTACCAATATTTACCAATATATTAAAAATACATGTGCTACTAAAATTTTTGTTTCAGCCAGATACCTTTCCTACACAGGCCAACAGCAAAAAATCTTCACGTTTAATTTCACGTGCTCCATATCCTTTAGGGTCCCCTGAAACAAAGCCCAGAACAAACATGGGTTCCATCACCCACAGTTTCAGCGCTACACCTAAGAAACGAATTTAATCATACTTTATCATATATTGAATTATGTAGGCCGTGGAATTGAGACGACCATCATTATTTTCTGTACATAACATTTTTGAAATGTATGTGTATGTACCAACCAACTACAATAAAACAAGAATGGAAAGCCAACTTCAGGTGGAGCCGAAGTTGAAATACCCTTGCAGTTAAATAGCAGCTTATATAATAATATATATATCCGATCTTATATAGTTGGCAGATCCTTATGAGAATTTCACCCTCAAATCAATTTTGTAATAAAAATGTTTAAAACAAACACCAAGTATCTTTAAAAATAGCAAGGTTGTGCCATTTCCGATCGATCAGTTATATGGCAGCTATAAGATATAGTCGGCCAATCTTTATTAAATTTGGCAGATCGGATTAAGTTATGAAATCCGTAGAAAGTCCTATCATTCTAGCTTCAAAAGCCAAAAAGTTAAACCAATTCTGACCATTTAGTTATATTCTAGCTATAGGCTATAGTCGGCCGATCCTTATGAAATTTTTCAAATCGGAATACTTTGCCCAAAATTGGATCTGTACCAAGTCTTATCTTTCTAACTTAGAAAACACCAAATTTATGCCAATTTCGATCTCTCTATGACAGCTATAGGATATAGTCGGCCGATCCCTATGAAATGTTAAAGATAAGATATATTGGCCAAACCAAACCATTTGAAGAAGCTTGGATTAAAAAAAAGCTCGATGTATGGGTGCCACACGACTTGACCCAAAAAACATTTTTGACCGTATGGATGCATGTGCATTTCGTCTGAACGGATGGTGACTGGCAATGAAAAGGTGATCACTTACGACAACGTGAAGCGCAAATGGTCGTGGTCGAAAAACGGTGAAACTTTCCAGACTGTGGCCAAGCCTGGATTGACGGCCAGGAAGGTTCTTCTGTGGTTTGGTGGGATTGGTAGGGAATCATCCACTATGAGCTGCTCCCCTATGGCCAAACGCTCAACTCGGACCTGTACTGCCAACAACTGGACCGCTTAAATGCAGCACTCATGCAGAAGAGGCCATCTTTGATCAACAGAGGCCGAATTGTCTTCCACCAGGACAACGCCAGGCCACACACATTTTTGGTTAAGCGCCAGAATCTCCGGGAGCTCGGATGGGAGGTTCTTTTGCATCCACCGTATAGTCCGGATCTCGCACCAAGTGATTACCACCTATTTTTGTCCATGGCGAATGAGCTTGGTAGTCGGAAGTTGGCCATAAGAGAGTCCTGTGAAAATTGGCTCTTCGAATTTTTTGCCAATAGGGAAGCGAGCTTCCATAAGAAGGGCATTATGAAGTTGGCAATTCGTTGGGAACTCCTCATCGAACAAAACGGCGCATAGTTGACTTAAATCGCGTTATTATAACCAATTTTATGAACAATTGAAAATTCAATAAAACTTCAGCAAGACTTTTTTGACAATCTTATATAACATGTGTAAAAAGTCCCAACCCTCTAACTCGAAAAACACCAGTTAAACAGTTAAAAAAAAGTCTCAATTATGAACCCTTTGAACAAAATGTCAGGAAAAAACCTTTGGATTCGGTTTTTCATTTAAAAGGTCTCACTCAGAGAAAAACTGATATTTATACTTTTGCAGAGGGTATTATAATTTTGGTCAAAAGTGTGCAATGCAGTGAAGGAGCCATCTCCGACCCTATAAAATATATATATTCATGACCAGGACCACCTCCTGAGTCGATATAAGCATGTCAGTCTGTCTGTCCATCTGTCTGTCGGTTTCTATGCAAACTAGTCTCTCAGTTTTAGAGCTATCGAGTTGAAACTGTGCACACATCCATCTTTTCCTTGTAAGTAGTATAAGTCGGAACGGCCGGGATCGGTTGACTATATCCTATAGCTGCCATATAACTGATTGAGCGGACATGCCATAACTTTGGTGTTTTTTAAGTTAGAGGGTTGGTACTTTCCACACATGTTATATTTGACCAAAATATTTTTATTTTTAAAACTCTTCATTTATTTACAATCTATTTTTATAAACAATAAGTAAATTTTATAATTAATATTAAATAACAGGAATAGCAGTTTTCCAGTGAACCCCGCTTTATATACAACATCGTTTCTCTTAATTAAATTTATCCATCGGGGAGATCTAGAATATGGCATCTTTTTAGTCTTCTTAATGCTAAGCTGTTATCTACTAGACTTAAGGCTAAATTATTTTCATGATTATGGAGTCTTTCGATATATTTTTTACCAATTTTATTTATTTCTTCTCTTATGGTTGGGATATTGAGCTCCTTGTGGATATTTGCATTAGTTACATAAAAAGGAGCATTGACAATTTGTCGCAAAGTTTTTGACTGGTAGCGCTGTAGTATCTCAATATTTGAGTTGCTAGCAGTTCCCCAAAGCTGTGTAGCGTAAGTACAAACAGGCTTTGCTTTGTAGAGGCGAATGTTGTTTTCCGATTTTCGACTTATCAACCAGGAAATTTTTAATGTTTTAAGTCTGAGTTGCTGACATTTGGCTTTTATGTGATTTTTCCATGTTAATCTGCGGTCGAGATGCAAGCCCAGATACTTGGCAGAGGTACTTTGTGGAATTGACGAGCCGTTAAGTAAAATATTTGGGCAATTACCTGGTCTCAATGAAAAGGTTATTTGTATAGATTTTAGGGAGCTAATTCTAATTTTCCATCCAAGGAACCAGTCTTCAATCAGGCTTAGCTCACGCTGCTGAAGTTCAGAATCTTCATTTCTAGATGAGCTTGTGGCCAAAACGGCTGTATCATCAGCCTATGTTGCAACAGTGCAGTTGTTTGTGACTGGCATATCCGCCGTATATAAAGTGTAGAGGATTGGTCCCAATACGCTTCCTTGCGAGACGCCTGCATTAATGAGAAGTAACGTTGATGAATCGTTTTTCTGCTGCACGTAAAAGCACCTTTTATTAAGATATGATTTGATTATTAAGTAATACGGAGCAGGTAGCAATTTTTGTAACTTGTACAATAAACCTTTGTGCCAGACTCGATCAAACGCTTGTTGTAAATGCAGTAATTATATCATTAATGACCCTGTGGCACCACTCGGGGGTCCCGTGGCCTCTCCTGAATCCGAATTGGTATTCAGGAATGATGGAATGTTCGTCCAAAATTGGCAACATTCTCTTCAGGAGAATTTTTTTAAACATTTTCGAGAATATTGTCAGCAGACTAATGGGACGATATGATGTTAATTCTGTTTCCACTTTGTTTGGCTTTAGAATCATTATGATCTCTGCACATTTCTATTGCCTTGGAAAGTGGTCTAGTCTGAGAATTCCGTTAAATATAAAGTATTGGATTGATAAAGATTTGGGTGAATATAAGGGTGAATATGCATTTTGTTGGTAAGCTTTTCAGGGTGATGCCGTTTATTTTATCAGGACCTGGTGCTTTTTTATTGTTGAAGTCTTTGATTTCTGTAACGACTTCTTCATATTTGATGCTTTCTATACGCTCATTTGGCAGGGTGACTCAAGAAATTTTTCTACTTCGGTCTCTGTTATGGAATCGTTGGTCTGGAAGACAGATTGCAGATGTTGTGCAAATGCTTCCACTTGTTCGGTATTAGTCCTACACCAATTTCCATTGCTATTACGAATATTTGTGTTTCTTTTAGCTGGTCTCTTTAGGTATTTAGTCGCCCTCCATAGGTTGTGTTCGTTGTTGCAGGAATTAGGATCTAAGTTTCTCAGATACGCAACTAGAGATTCATTGCGTAAGTTCGACAGAAGTTGACTAAGCTCAGATGCAGCCTTGTTGTATAATCTTTTGTCAGGAGGGTAGTGAGTTTCTTGCCACCAGTTATGCAGTTTTCTTTTATTTTCTACTTTCTGAAAGTATTGTTTCGTATGCATTTGTATAACTCCGATCCCTTCGGGTTAGTCAGTCTGGAACCCCACCATGGATGTTTGGCATTGAAGTCGCCTCCTACAATAAACTTTGTGGCCAGTCCTTGGAAAAAGATTTGAAAATCAAGCTCTTTTTTTGTGAATATGGGAGGGAGGTAAATTGATATTTTTGATACATCCGCGGGCATACATTTTATCTTAATTGTGGCAGCCTGCATAGCGTTTTCCCTAGTACTATCCATGATTTGAAACTTAAGGCCCTGCTTGACAATAATTGCAGCACCCCCATGGGCTCCATCTGACAGATGATCAGCTCTTACTGTGTCGTATCCAATAATTCTAAAATAAGATTTGCTAGTGAAGTGAGTTTCTGAGATAAGCATGACGTCAATTTCATTCGTTTTTAAAAATTAGGATATTTCATTTGCATGGTTGGAAAGCTCATTTGCATTCCATATTCCTAAGTTTAGGTTTATTTGCATAGCTTGTTTACAAGTAACATTATCATATTGAGTAAATTATTTGTAAGTTCAAATTGTTCTTCCAGAAGCTGTTCTATTCTTTCTAGGGACGTGTTTGAGATACTTTTACTCCTGCAGCAGCTTGAGCGTATGACTGGTAATCCATATTTGACCAAAATATCTTATGTACAAATTTTTATAAGGATCGGCCGAATATATCCTATAGCTGTCATAGAACGATCGAAATTGGCATAACTTTGGTGTTTTTTAAGTTAGAAAGATGGGACTTGGTACAGATTCCATTTTGGGCAAAATATTCTTATTTGACAATTTAATAGGGATCGGCCAACTATGTCCAATAGCTGCCATATAAGTGAACGATCGGAAATAGGGTATATCAACTTCGGCTCCGTCCGAAGATAGCTTTCCTTCCTTGTTTTGTTTAAATTTGATCAGGTTATTTACTGACCCTTTGACTGAGTTTGAAAAATAAAAGTCATTCGGATATTTATCAATTTGATTTTTTTTTAATTAAACCTGGTGGGTTTGCGGGAGAACTTTATATAAGGAATCAGTATAACTAAATTCCTTTTTTATTTTATCAATATGATGTCATATAAATATCGAATACTTCGAAATATATTTTTAAAATAGACCCAATAAAAAAAAACAATTAGTAAAATAAAAAAAAATTTTAGTTGGATTCAAACACTACCCTTTTATTTCCTAGGTGGAAACATTACCTCTGGGCTATCTCCAAGTTTTTTTATTTGGGAATATATTTGAAATCTCAACTTTCAAAGTTGAGACAAAATTGTTTGTTTTTGAGTCAAAACACAAAAGAAGAATTGATTTTAAAATAATTCAATATATGGGAAAATTTGATTTATGTCTACTCTTAAGTGTACCATGGAAACTGTGGGTGATGGAGCCAATTTTTGTTCTGGACTTTGGTTCAAGGGACCCTATAGGTTATGAAGCAGTTGAAATTTTTCGTGGAGGAAAAAAAATTGGAAATTGTCGGCCATTGTTATTTAAAAAATAATAAAACTTATAAAAAATAAACAACTAGGTGTGTTTAAAGCAAATAATTAAAATTTTTCCACTTATATACTCTTTTTTCAGCTGGGCAGCAACCAAAAACGGGCGCGAACGCGTATAACAGATGAGCAGTTAAAGATTTTACGAGCACATTTCGATATAAACAATTCGCCGAGCGAGGAAAGCATAATGGAAATGTCCCAAAAGTCCAATCTACCAATGAAGGTAGGCTTTATTTTCTTATAAAAATCAAAAGTAAAAACAAAAAATCGTATATTTTCAGGTTGTCAAACACTGGTTTCGAAATACATTATTTAAAGAACGGCAACGTAACAAAGACTCGCCCTATAATTTTAATAATCCGCCGTCAACGACTCTAAATTTAGAAGAATATGAACGTACTGGTCATGCTAAAGTTACAAACCTTAGCGATATTGAAACACCTACATTAATTACAAAGCCACTTACGATTTCATCAACGTCCATTGAACAAAACACTACGAAAACCAATGAAAAAAAAACTTCATTAGATAGTTTAGGTAACATTCCTGTAACAGTGCCCGTGCTTCTTACAGAGAATGTAACCCCATCATCTCGCCCAGGATCTACAAACTCCAGTGGAAATATATCTGATTATTTAAGCAATAATTTAACCTTAGGACAACAGGGAGTTAAATGCCAAGATTTAGTATGCCCTGAGGAAATTCAAATAAAAACAGGACAACACCAACATTGTGGTATCAGCTCAAATGAATTCACATTTCATAATAAACAGAAAAAACCAAATTTGTTAAAACAACAATCTCAAATTGATCATTCAGATAAGCCCATACCAAGTACAGAAATGGATTCACATACCAGCCATAGTCTACAGCAGACATTTGAAACAAAGTCAGAAAGCGGAAGTTCCGATGTAATGTCACGTCCTCCTACTCCTAATAGTGCGGTCGCGGGTAATATATATGGTAACATGAGCGAAATAGTTAATCAACAATTAGATACCTTGGGCAGTAATATGGGACCACCGAAAAAACTTCAAATTACGGGAAAAACATTTGAAAAAATTTCGCCGCCAGTTTTGACTTCCACTTCATGCCAACAGTACGACAATAGCTCGAGCTCATCTTCATCATCTTCAGGGGGTAAAAGAGCGAATCGAACACGTTTCACAGATTATCAAATTAAAGTTTTGCAAGAATTTTTTGAAAACAATTCATATCCAAAAGATAGTGATCTTGAATACTTAAGCAAACTTTTATTGTTATCTCCTCGAGTTATAGTAGTTTGGTTTCAAAATGCACGCCAGAAGCAACGAAAAATTTATGAAAATCAACCAAACAATTCATTATTCGAAAACGAGGAGGCCAAAAAGCAAAATATTAATTATGCTTGCAAAAAGTGTAGCTTAGTATTTCAACGATATTATGAGCTAATACGTCACCAGAAGAACCATTGTTTTAAAGAAGAGAACAATAAAAAATCAGCCAAGGCACAAATCGCTGCTGCTCAAATTGCTCAAAATTTAAGCTCAGAAGATTCAAACTCTTCCTTGGACGTTCATCACGTTGGAATTTTTCCGTCTGGATCAACAGTAATCGCCCCATCCGCTACAACCGGTGTTTCCACAACTGGAACACAGTCATTTAGTGCATCGCCTTCCCCTCAAAATTTATTTCCTAAGTCCACATCACTTACTGATTTTAGTCCTTCTACAACTCCCACACCCCCTCAACGGGAGCGTAGCAATAGTTTAGATCACACAAACAGATCTGCCAAATTTGAATGTGATAAATGTGAATCGCAGTTTAACCTCATAGAGCAATTAAGAGAGCATCAATTAATGCATCTTATGAACCCAGTATCACTTTTCGCATCTACAAATTCGAGCATTGAATCTCAATTTGGTCCATTCGGTAGTATACTTCAAAGTTTACAACACGCAGCGGTAAAACATCAAACACAACCTGAATCTCCACCAACAAAAAGACGAAAATACTCTGATAGCTCATCAAATGTTGATGATAATTCTTTTTTGAATGATCGTGAAAACCGGAACAAAAATTTCGAATTTCTTCATAAATATTTTATGCAGCATGAATCAAATTTAGAACTCAAACAGCAATTTTTAAAACAATCTCAACATCCAAGTCAGTTACAGCAACAAGAACAAGGAAATGAACTAGACTTTCAATTAGAATTTCTTACTAATTTCTATCAAAAAATGGAATTAAAAAAAGTTAGCAATTATGATTTTTTGCTAGAGTACTACCGAAAACAGGAAGAATCAAATTCAAAAATCAAGCCTCAACAGAAGCAAAATTCTTTTAGTTCCAGCCAGAAACCCTCTATTGAGTTTTTGCTTCAATATTATAAGCTAAATGAATCAAAAAAGTTTTTTCACTTTGTTGCCTCGCCAAGAGCAATTTCTGATGGAGCAGGTAGTCAACCTAAATTGACTGTTGATGAGCCTTTAACCATTATCGGTAACTCTATATTGGAGAAGGAATCTGAAAAGGACCAACAGCTTCAGGAGGAACCGTTTGAAAAAGACACATCCATGAATAAGGGAAAAGGAGAAACTAATACCATTTTTTTAACTACATCGGATCGATTTGATGGAATCAAAGAAGACAAGATCGAACTAATCGAAAATACAGTAAATGTTACCTCGAAAGAATCCTATAATGAAGGTAATAACAATAGGCAAGCTAACCCCCAATATTTAAATAATCTTGAAGAGTTTTTGGATGCAACATTGATAGAAAACAACTCCCAGACTTTAACATTCTTGGATGATGAAAATGGAAGTTCAAAGGAGGAAAAGAATATATCTTCAGCACCGAAAACTAATGAACTTGAAAAACGGTCTCCAGGTTCACCTGTTAATGTTTCATCAAAACAAAACAAACGCCTACGTACTACCATTCTTCCAGAACAATTAAATTTCTTATACGAATGTTATCAATCAGAATCGAACCCAAGCCGGAAAATGCTTGAGGAGATATCTAAAAAAGTAAACCTTAAGAAACGTGTAGTACAAGTATGTAAACTTATCGTGTTTTTATATTATTGATATTAATATTGATATATTTGATTATATGATTATTTGATAATTAATAATAGTAATATTTTAATTTATTTTATTTATCTTCTATATTTAACAAATTTTGTATACCCTTGCTAGGTATATTAATTTTGTTCAAATGTTTGTAATGAATTTTGCATAGAGTTCTGAACTGCTCCCAGGCAGATCAAGTTTGATAAGAACCCTATTTTTTAGGAACGAATTGGTGGACTTACTTTTTTTTCAACATACAAGTATGCATAAATTGATTGAAAAAGTTTTACCGGATCGTTGACGCTTTCTTAACACCTTACCAAATTCAATTGGTGTTAGCACAGCGCTAAACAATATACATATATACATTTTTTGTTGCAAAAATTTAAAAAAAAAAACAAGAAAGGAAAGCTAACTTCGGGCGGCGCCGAAGTTGATATTCCGTTGCAGTTACGGTTGTGCCATTTCCGATCATTCAGTCATATGGCGGCTATAGGATATAGTCGGCCGATCCTGATGAAATTTGGCAGAACAAATAAGATTTCTCAAAATGGAATCCGCAGTCCCATCATTCTAGCTAAAAAGACACCAAAGTTATGCCAATTCCGATCGTTCAGTTATATGGTAGCTATATAGTCGGCCGATCCCTATAAAATTCGGCAATTCAGATTATTTTGTCCAAAATAGAATCTGCATCAAGTCTTTCTAACTTAAAAAACAACAAAGTTATGCCTACCAAAACCAAAAAACCTAACCAAAAAAAACGTAAAAAAAAGCTGCAAGGGTATAATATCTTCGATGGGGCAAATTTTTTGATTTTTTAACTAAAGTATGTTTTTAAGTGCATTTAAGTTTGAAAAATGCGTCTAGAAGTTTTATATATATATATATTTTTCTTTTTTTTTTTTTTTTTGCGCGGTTCCCATTGCATACTTACAGCCCACCTCCCGTCCAACCGACCGAGAGACGCTACCATGTAACGTACGGCTTGAATCGCGGGAATAGATCCGAGATAGTTAAGCGAGGAGTCGGAGAAAGATATCACGAGGAAGAGTGTTGCACAGATAAGGCGTTTAATATAAGCGATTTAAGATTGTTAGTGGAGCAAAGTGACAAGATGTGGTAGAGACCATTGTTGTCTGAACATAATACCCTGAACGGATCATGTTGGGCATATTTCGAACTACAATGGCAGAGGAGTAGAGGACGAAAGTTTCTAGTCCTTCTACTAGAAACGTTAAAATTAACGCCTGTTAGTAAATTCTGGCTGTCTATATTTTCATAAATAAGATTATATAGAAACATGACACCCAGCATCGTTCTACGGTTTGTTAATGATGGTAAGCTGATTAGTAAAAGTCTACTACGTTAAGAGGGGAGGTAAAGAATTGCATCCCAATTAAGTCCCCTAAGAGCAAAAGTAAGGAAGTTTTTTTGTACAGATTCAATGTGATCTTGGTGTACTCCATATTGAGGACTCCAGACACACGATCCATACTCAAGAATCGGACGGACCAGTGATGTATATAACGTTTTAGTTATGTACGGGTCATTAAATTCTTTTGACCATCTTTTAATAAAACCAAGCACAACCATAGCTTTATTAACCATGGTGGATATATGGTCGGTAAATATCTAATAGGACACCTAGATCGTTAACCTGAGTTAATCGTTCTAAGGCGTTCCCATAGAGAAAGAACATAGCCTGGTGAGGACTAGAACGGTAAAAAGAAACGATAGGAAGATCAGTTTTGAATCCCAAAAGCCTGAGTTTACTTATAAGAAGCGAATGGTTAACAGAGTCAAATGCTTTACTGAAGTCAGTGTAAATGACATCTGTTTGCAAGCCATTCCGGAACCCATCCGTGATAAAAGATGTTAGCTCCAATAAGTTGGTAGTGGTGGAGCGGCGCTTCATGAAGCCAGGCTGACACGAAGTTATTATTGAACTACATAGGTATTGCAAATGTGAAGTGATAAGTTTTTCAAAAAGCTTAGGAATTGCTGACAATTTAGAGATGCCTTTATAATTGCAGCGTCGGATTTCCCTTTTTTCCCTTTTTTATGCAGTGGAATAATGAAAGATTCCTTCCACATAAGGGGAAAGATCGAAGTTTCCAGCGATAGATTAAAAAGTTTAAACTTAAAGATTAGAAAGTTTAAGATAAAACATCACTTTGATCGAAAGATGGGCAAAATATAAGGTTGGCTGATTGGATATTATAAGTGTAAGGCTGAGCTGAGCTGCTGCTAGGTGAATACGTTGTTTGAAAGCTGTGCAAAGAGATCGGCCATTGCCTGATCAGTGTTTGCATATGAGTTCTCACACGTAAGCAGAGGAGGAAAAGATACATGTTTACGCTTAGTGTTTACAAAGTTATAAAACTGCTTCGGATCCTGAGAAAACTGAATCCTGCAGCGGCGAATATAACTCCTATAACATTTTGCGTTATGCACGGTGAAATTGGACCGAGCTACTAAGTATCTTGAATAACTAACTGTACAGCCAGATACTCTATGTTTAATTAAAAGTTTACTCATACTATTCCTTAAATTTATAACGTGCCTTGTATACCAAGGCGGATTCATTAAAGCGGACGCATATTTCCACGGCACGCAAGCGTCGAAAAATATGTTCAAAGTGTAATAAAATTTTTGTAATGCGATGTTTATATCTTCGCATGCCAGTTAATCAGACCAATCAAATTCCGAAATTAACTTATTTAATTTCATAAACTCAGCCTTACGAAAGAAACGATCATTCTGAGATTTAACTGTAGACTTAAGGTCAATTAAACAATTGATTTCGATTGAAACCTCAAGAGTGGGATGATATGGATCCTCTGGGATAGAAAGGGGAAAAGTTCTGGATAGAGTAATTCCATCAGGATCAGAGACAAACAAGAAAGGAAAGCTTACTTTGGGCGGAGCCGAAGTTTATATACCCTTGCATTTGAGTCGCAGTCCGCTAGGTGATCGTATATACTTCACCGATCCTTATGAAATTTGGCATATCGAATTATTTTGCCAAAGAGGAACCCCCATTAAAACTCCCATCCGTCTAACTTGAAAAACAACGAAGTTATAGCATTTCCGATCAATCAGTTATATGGTAGCTATAGGATATAGTAAGCCGATCCTTATGAAATTCGACAAACCAGATTTTTTCCCCAAAATAGAATCTGTACCAAATCCCATCTTTCTAACTTAAAAAACACCAAAGTTATGCCCATTTCGATCGTTCTATGACAGCTATAGGATATAGTCGGCCGATCCTTACGAAATTTTGTACATAAGATATTTTGGTCAAATATAACATGTGTGGAAAGTCCCAACCCTCTAACTTAAAAAACACCAAAGTTATGGCATTTCCGATCAATCAGATATAGGGCAGCTATAGGATATAGTCGATCGATCCCGGCCGTTCCGACTTATATACTGCCTGCAAAGGAAAGAAGGATGTGTGCAAACAACTCGATAGCTCTAAACTGAGAGACTAGTTTGCGTAGAAACAGACAGACGGACAGACGGTCAGACGGACAGTCGAACATGCTTATATCGACTCAGGAGGAAATCCTGATCAAGAATATATATACTTTATAGGGTCGGAGATGTCTCTTTCACTGCGTTGCACACTTTTGACCAAAATTAGAATACCCTCTGCAAGGGTATAAACATAAGTCCAACAGCCGACCTAAAGAATTTCTAACGTGATTAATTTGCCCGAGTGACATGTCGAACATGCCCGCAGGGAAGTCGTGGTGGGAGTTAAGCTGTAAAAACGGTGAATTATCAACATTTGACCACATAAGTTCTGGGATATTAAAGTCACCCAGAGCTATCAGCGGGTCACCACCAGACAGACGATCGAAAACCAAACGAATAGCGGACAAATGTTGCCAGTATGTTGGCGGTTCGGACGAAGGTGGTATTTTAAATTTAATGTCAAATTTAATGTCACCAAACTCTTGTGATTTTACCTCTTTAGAAGCGAATTTAGAGTCTACAGAAATAAACACTCCTCCTCCCCTTCGCAGAGTTCTATCACATCTAAAAGTGGTGTACCTACTAGGAAAAACTTCGGAGCTTAAGATCTCCGGCTTTAACCAAGTTTCTGTAAATACAATAATGTAAGATGCAAAGAAAGAACTATCAGAATATAGTTTACTACGTAACCCTCTAGTATTTTGATAGGTTAGTGTTAATGAAGACATTAGTTTTTTGAAACTGAGGAAGATGAGGTGGAAGGTTGATCAGTGGCCAAACATGTGGGAGTTTTACACCCACAGGTTTGATTATCTTTTTTTTCACCGTACTTGGCTGATGTTCTTGGACGAAAATGTTCTCTGGCCAAAAGCTGGGGGAAAAAATCGTCTTGAACATCTGCAAGGGCACACGTATTTTGAAAGATGACGTGTGCCTGGTGTATAATTATTTGAATTTTGTAATATCCACCACCTTTATGTCGACTTTTGTTTTGGCTTTGATGTAAGCCGAGATATTAATCTCCGAAGTATCAGGGGCAAGCCGGGAAACAAAAATGTGTTTCGATGGTGGGATCACCTCCAAGATTTTTGGTGTCGCCGTAATCAGTATGTACCGTACGTACCGGAGGTCCGGACGGTTGATTACCCTGTTTGGTGACTGTTAAGGGGGATTTAATTATTGGGTCTGGGATCACTTGAAGCGATGCCACAGAGGACATATCGGACAATTGCCCATTAATTCCAAAATAAGCGGAAGCCGAATTTTTCTCAGGTCCTTGGGGTGGCCAGAGATATAAGCGGCTGCATAGTTGTCGCACATTACTAAAAGAGGATTTCTTACACTTTGGAGACTCAATAATTAGTTGAAGACTACTTAACTATGTATCGAGCGCACAGAGTTGGTCATTGATTTTTCGAAAACCACTAATCAACTCCTTGAATCCGCTTTTTGTCTGCCTCATGAACGATCTCATTTCGTCCTGAACAGCACGACAACCGTCACAGCAAAAGTGGAGACCAGACCTACGTGAAATTGCATCCGAAACTGAGGCCGTGAACACGGCACACTTAGCGTGTAAAACGTTTTCACAAAGCCAGCAGTGGATGATAGGCTGAGAAGGGGAGATTGTCTTATTATAAGACAATACAAGTCTACATACAAGGCACAGACAAGTTTAAATTCCATAATTATTAAAAATTAAATAATTAATTTATTAATGATTATTAAAAATTAAATAATTAATTTTTTAATGTTATTTTTCTAATTATTAAGGAACCTTGAACCACTGTACCAGGGAAACGAAAGGGCGAGATTAAAGAGAGCAGTTAGTGCGTGTTAGTAAGATGCAAAGAATACAGATAAGAATCTCTATTGAGCGAGAGTAGAAGCAATAGAATAAGAAGCAACACGGTAAGAGATGAAGATGCAGAGCAGGGCTTTGTTTGGAAGAATAATCAAATTATTATTTTACCTCCAAATATATCACTGCACACGCGAAGCGATACGGATCGAAAAACTGAAATTTGTTTTTTTATTTATTTTATTTTATTTGTGTAAAGGAATAAACACCGATTGTTTATGGAAAACTTAATACAAATTGAATAAAAACGCAGTACGCACAAAAAAACACGTCCGTCCGCTTTAAGATAAAGAGAGGAAGTTTTATATATACATATATATATATTCTTAAAATTATATTAAATATAGTAACGCCAAACGACAAATAATTTTGTTATACCCTTTCAGAAGGAATTATAATTTTGGTCAAATGTGTGCAACGCATTGAAGGAGACAACCCCGACCCTATTAAATATATATATTCTTGATCAGGATCACCTCTTGAATCGATATGAGCATGTCTGTCTGTTTCTACGCAAACTAGTCCCTCAAGTAGAAAGTTATTGAGTTTAAACTTTGCACACATCCTTATTTTGTTTGCAGGCAGTATATAAATCGGAACGGGAGGGATCGGGCGACTATATCCTATAGCTGCCATATAATGGATTGATCGGAAATGTCATAATTTTGGTGCTTTTAAGTTAGAGAGTTGGGTCTTTGGAGAGTTTTGAGTTAAGTTAGAGAATTGGCATAACTTTGGTGTTTTTTAAGTTAGAAAAATGCTTGGGGCTGTTTCAGAAGATGGTAAAAGTAGATGGTTTAAGTAGATGGTGAAACTTTCATTAGGATCGGACAACTATATGCGATCCTATATATAAATAATATAAGCTGCTACCTAATTCCAAGGGTATATCAACTTTGGCTTCACTCGAAATCAGCTTTTCTTTCTTGTTATACCCTTGCAGAGGGTATTATAATTTTGATCAAAAGGGTGCAACGCAGTGGTGGAGTCATCATCGGTCGACTATATCCTATAGCTGCTATATATCTGATTGATCGGCAATGCCATAACTTTGGTGTTTCTTAATTTAGATGGTTCGAACTTTCATAATTTTGCCCAAAATATCTTATCTACAGCATAACTTTGGTGTTTTGTGTTAAAAAGATGGGACTTGGTACAGATTCTATTTTGGGCATAATCCGATCTGCTAAATTGCATAAGGATCGGCCGACCATATCCTATAGACGCCATAAAACTATACGATTGGAAATGGAACAACCTTAACTATAGGGGTATATCAACTTGGGCTCCGCCCGAAGTTAGGTTTCCCTTCTTGTTTTTTAATAAATAACTTTAGAGTTTAAACTAGTAAACATAATATAGGTATACCCAATTGTTCGTATAGACCGTCATATGCATTTCTCATAGGGTTCGAATCATAATAACTATCAAACGAAAATGTATTTGTTTTTTATTGTTTTTGTTACTTTTTTATTGTTACAATTTTTTTATTTTTATCTCATTGTGCATATCAGGAATATATACATTTTATAGGGCTGAGGATTCTATTCCAGATTAAAAATATAATATTTTATTAAAAAGTGAACATTGATTTGATTGGGCTAAAAAAGATCTTTTACCTGTTTGTAAGTAATACGATTGACAAAACTGACGCCTTTATTTTTCTAATATACATTATCTATAAGCACATAATTATTATACGTATTTTTTTATTTTTTAAGGTTCAAAAATAATTATTTATAATTTTTATTGCTTTTATAATTTATTTTAGTGAAGATGCCATAACGGACTGTAATGTTATGGAAAATATTACAATCAATAATTTTATTGGAAACAGACTGATTTTATTTGTTCCCAATTTTTCAAGATTCAAATTGTTTATATTTATAAAGGTAACTTATTTTTTAATTTTTCAAATGTCCTTTGTTTACAAAGTTAGAAATGTTTTTGATTTTTTCATCTTTAGGTCTGGTTTCAAAACTCTCGAGCCAAAGATAAAAAATCACGTAATCAGCGTCATTACGCACATATATCAGACGATAATAGTTATGATGGTTCAAGTGGCAAGGAAGTAGCCAACGACCTCAAAAGCAACTACGTTTCTATGGAACTGGATTCCGATAGAATTTTGCAAGACTGTCAGTTGTGCCAAGTCACCCAAGTCAACATTCAAAAACACGCTTTTAGCGTAGAACATATTTGCAAGATGAAAAAGCTTTTTAAACAAACCACCGAGCTTTACTCTCATAGCAATGGCAGCGGAAGCGATGACAATGATTCTGATAGAGAAAAACGCTTTTACAATTTATCAAAGGCTTTTCTGTTCCAGCATGTTGTTTCAAATGCAACAAGCATTGCTTCGTCCCATACATCTGGCTCTGGTCAAGATTCTAACAGGCTGCATGAAGACAACATCATTTTAAATTGTGACACTACTACCGGCAATAAGAGCTCTACAGCCGAGGTCGAGTCTGAAAATGAAACAAACATCGCTGGTAACCAGGATCTTATTCAGCAGCTATTTAATCGAAATCATATTACCGGTAAGAGTGTCGGCGAATTTGACTTCTTAGGTCAAAACTTTTGATCCTATCTTTTTTTTTATCAACTTATACTTTTGTGTAAGTAAAAAAAATACCTAAGTTTTATTTTCGTCTATTTTTTGTTATAATTCAGTTTAACTAATGTATTTTTAAATGACAACATTTAGTTTCCCGCTGACACTATAAGACAGAGAACTTCTACAATGAATGTGCCTATTTTTTTGTTAAATAAATCGCAATATACTAATTCGTTCATTCTTTTTATAAAATGCGCATACATTTAATGCCTCGCAATTATACAAAACAACAGAAAATTTAATTTTCCAATTGCAGGCATTTTTATTATAAATATTAGTCTCCTAATAACTCCTAATCACAAAAAATTATAATTTTAAATAAATTATATTATAATTATATTATAATTAATAAAATTATAATTTTAAATAAATAGTTATGAATATGTACATATATATATATGTATATGTATATGTATATGTATATGTATATGTATATGTATATGTATATGTATATGTATATGTATATGTATATGTATATGTATATGTATATGTATATGTATATGTATATGTATATGTATATGTATATGTATATGTATATGTATATGTATATGTATATGTATATGTATATGTATATACATATATGTACATATATGCATATGTATACGAAGTATGGTTGACGACATCTCAAATAGGATTGAAGGATTGATAGGATAGGTTGAAGGTTTTTTTACTGTTTCAGTTGTAAGTTTTAAGAAGGCGTATTACTGTTTTCTCAAATGACTAAAATCCTAAAAATTTATTTGATCGGTATCGTCCCAAAATATTTCTTATAAATGTTTAAAAATTTTTAACTAATAATGGAAAAATAATAACACTTTGACATTTTATTTCACCTTTTTAGAGATATGTAAAAAAAAACAACGGTTGGGCTTAAAATTTTGACTAACGATTAAAAACAATATTTATTTTGTTCGATTCCAGTAGCGTAGATAGGGGGGGATCAGGGGGATCAATCCCCCCCCTTGGGTCTGAGAATGATGATGATATAATCTCAAAATTGAAAAAGAAACACATTTTTACGCGATGACTGTGCAGTACAGCATTATTATTATTATTATCGCAGATTGCGGATTATTATCGCAGTGTAAAATAAAACTTACAAAAATACAGGATATTATTCTGAGTCATATCCCCCCCATATCAAAGAGCTATCTACGCCACTGTTCGATTCACATGTTGTGTCCGTATCCTACATAAAGATATCTATTCAAAAATTTAAAGATTGAATATTAAAAGAGAAAAAAGCTAACTGTTATTAAGCTAAATTCACCGAAGTTATTAATTCTCTCAGTTTTTCTTAAATATTAGAAAGATTACTGAAGCATGCGTGGCTGAATGAGTAACTTCCAACTCTGTACAAGAGGGTTCAAATCCTAGCTACCAACATACGAGAATATTATTAAAATTTGTTTAAAACAAATTTTAGGTATAGTCAATAAACTTCGTTAATTTTAATAAAAATACTTGTTAAGCGCAATATCATGCACGTTAAGCACTTTGTTAACATTGTGTGGTCAATTGTGCTAAGGTGTTGAGCATCCGTTACACTTGAAATGCGAGTTGATCCACCAAGCAATTCAGGGTAAAATCTGTGTCAACCCTATAGCTTTTATACTCCCCGAGTAAAATGAATTGAAACAGGCAGACAGACGGGCATACTGACATGCTTTATTTTAATTAACTCGTCGTTCTGATCATAAATATATATAATCTATATAATTACAAACATCCAGTTAAAATAACACACCATGAATGGGTATAAAAATATTATTTTCATAAAGACCCATTTAAATTGTGCGATGATCATAGGTGAAACCCACATTTTGAGTACAAAGGCGATGATTGCGAGACTAAAATCTATAAAAAAAAAGTCGTCAATTGGAAAATTTTAAAATTTTGCAGCATAGAAGCATTGTAAAGAACTTTGCATAGGAGATAGGATATATAAAACAAATATGCAAACTAAAGTAAATTCATATATAAAAACACTTAGTGTTAAATCATATCTAACGAGTATGGTACTTTGAGTTTATTTTCAAATTCTAAGCACCACTTCCACTTAATTCATAAAAAGTATGCTTTAATATTTACCGGTATAAATTCGACTAATTGGTGCTAAAAATAATTTTATTAAAAATTCTTAATTTTAATTTATGTATACAAATTAATACAATTGATTTATATTAAAATGCTGAAAATTTGTACAAAAAATAAACATTTATTTCATTAAAAATAAATTATTTTTATTTCTGCGTTTTCTTGATTTGTTTTTCTAGAGTATATTCTTAAAAAATAAAATCAGTATTTTTCAGTTGGATTAGATAGTAACTATTATTTTATTAGTTATAGGTGGAAAGTGAAATGGATTGTGAGTTTCGCCTTGTAACAATGGATAATTATTAAAACACAGGTATGTTTTATACTTTCAATACCTCCAAGGAGCTAAATAGAATCTGTTTTCAGGCCTCTAAAACGCTCTCTCAAATCAAACAAGGAAATACATGCATATGTGTATAAAAGATGAGCATAAATAGCTGCAGATACTACTATGTAAACTTGATAGTTCCTATTTTATCGATATATTATAAAATCATAGGCATTCCATGATACCATACGTATATAAAGATATTTCTAAAATAAATCTTACGAATACCTAACTTAACTTAGTAGGAAATTCTTAAACATACGGAAGTGTTCCTATCTATTTTAAATGTAGCGTTTCTACGTTTACGTTTTATATGAGACAATTGGAGTCATATTTCCTGATAAAAATAATAAAATAACATTGATCACGTCGCAATGTCAAAAAAAGAAGATAAAATTATATAATAGAATGATTAGGTTTAATGAAACGCAAACTAAGTTCCTAGCATTTTATTGCTTTATGCCTTTGTTTCCTATTTAAGAGTATAATAAATACATAAAGATACTAAGATCTGTTTCGGCGTGCCGAATGTCCTAACAAACTCTTAACAAAATACACTTAAGGCACTTATTACCAAAACATAATATCTTAAGAAATTTCGGTTAAAATTTAAAAAATTATGAATTAAAGGAACATTTTTAAGTAACTTTCATCATTGATGGGAAAAATGTGCCAATAATTTATTTTGCATAAAATATGAAAAAGCTTATTTATCTATATTAAATTTGTATCTTAATAAGTTTAACATGTATTTTGAATTCCAATAATGTGAGTTTGTTCATAATGAAGCAAAGAGTTTTGTTTAAACCTATCATATTGTTTTCTCGTTAAAAATTTGTTACGATCTATGTCAAAAATTGTAATCTTAAATATTTATTAGCTCTGTGGATGATCTAATACAAAATTTACATTCTTCTAATTTTTTAACATTTTTTAAAGCTTATATGATTGAGACTTTTAAGCTTTTTATTGTACCGTTATCTTTATTAAAAATAAATATAAAGTTCGTAAAAAGGAACAACCATTTTCAACGATATTGCATTAGACTGATTTTTTGAACTACATTTGTATAACACAATTTTCGTGTAAACACATTTATTTCCCATAAAAAATGTTTACAAGAAAACTGAGTTATAATAATAAATTAAGGCGTTGAGATACATTAAAAACTTCTATGATGTTCCTATATATTAGATAAGAAGTTTCTATAAATAATATTCACACTCTTCAGAACAATGCTAATTTTTTTAAATTTGTGGAAGAGTTTTTGCTAACATAATTTATAATTTCATTAATATCCCAGTAAAGATCTTCACTTCGAATCAGTCCCTTTCATTGAAAATTCCAAATTTCTTTTTCATTTTGAGATAAATGTATGCTTTTCATGTATTAATGATCAATTTCTTTTCTTATATTGAATGTAAAGGAATGGTTTATCAATTAATAGCTTACGCGTACTAAAATATTAGTAATTAATTGATAACTTGCAATCTTATACATAAAAAACCAAGACCTCGCAAAGTAATTGGTAGACTTTTTTCATTGCTCAATTCATAGAATTACATATGAATGAGTATATAACATATCACGGTATAAGGTAATTATACAAAAACTCTTATATTTTGGTCTGTAATTAAACTTATTTATTTTAACAGTATACAAAATATTTCATGAACTGTTTATATGTCTCATAAAGAACATTGTCCCATTGTAGGTGAAAAAGCTTAACCATTTCCTAATCGTATGTGAATGTTTTCGGTATTAAAATCTTCATTGATACTTTTCCATGCGTATGTATAGGTACTCATCCAATGAATATAAAGCAGTTCATTCATAAAAAAAATAAATTAAACTTAATTGTAAAGTAAAACGATGTACTACTGGAGTTAATGAAAATATTAAAAAAAAGATGAAAGATATACATAAATACATAACTATGAAGTTCCTATATATTTACTAATTGGCGAAAAATGTGCATATATTATAAAATTAAAATTCAATAAAGATATACAAAAAACAAACAAAACCCTTTTTATTGATATTATTCAAGGGAAGAAAGGAGACAAAGTAATAGGTACAGAAAAGGTACAGATACCATATTTGCGTAAAAACAAATCAAAAATTTGTTTGATTACCAGCTCTTACTATTTTTCTATGATTAAAAATACTCTCAAACATAAAGAACTAAAAATATTTGCCCGAAATACCAGGAAAGTTACTGAACAACTCTAAAAACTTCTTACAATTTTCAGGTAACTTTTTGACAGAATTATATTAATGTATATTATATGTGTATAGTTTTATATCATTTATATATTTATATAGAATATTAAATAAATCTTCTGCCACCTGGCAAACCTTCTGCCACTTATATACTGCATTTAAAAGTAAGAAGGTTGTGTGTAAATGTTGAAAGAGATCATTATAAAATCGGATTACCTTACCCAAAATGAAATGTGTACCAAATCCCATGTTTCTAACTTAAAAAACACCAAATTTATGCCAGTTCCGATCGTTCTATGACAGCTATGACAGATATAGTCGCCCAATCCTTATGAAATTTTGTTGATAAGATATTTAGGCCAAATGTAACATGTGTGGAAAGTTCCAACCCTCTTACTTAAACCCTCTAACTCTTACAACAAAGTTATGGCATTTCCGAACAATTAGTTATATAGCATAGTTATAGTTCCGATTTATATAGTGAATGCAAAGAGAAAAGGATGTGCTTTAAAACTGAAAGACTAGTTTGCGTAGAAACAGACAGATAGATAGACGGACATGCTCATATCGACACAGGAGGTGATCCTGATCAAGAATATAAATATATAATAAGTCCTAGACATCTAACTTAACTTAAACTTAAAAAACACGGCAGCTATAGGATATAGTCGACCTATCCCGTCCGAATTAAATACTGAGTGAAAAGGAAACAAAATTTGTAGACAGAATTTGTGTACAAAATTTGAAGACAGACAAACGGACCTACGGATAAACTCTTTATATAAACTTTATATAAATTACTATTTTTAATGTACTCTACTGTTAATATTTAAAAAAAAACCGAGTAGTTCTTTATTTTCAACTACAAACCGTGTGAAACGTTGGAAATTTTAAATGGAACTGAATGTTTATACAATTCTTTGACTAAAGGCTAACTGAATATGATACTTACAGCGGTCACCCAAATATGAAATGTATGTCGTCTGTGCACGAGCAACCGGGCAAATGCTGTGTAAGCAATTTTACCAGTGGTAGACCACGGTCAACAAGACAGGATTATTCTAGTTCACTACCCTTGCCTTAAAGCCAAGGCCGCCCTCGGACGACCCAATGCTGGCAATCACCTCCCTTTGTTGAATCGTGTATCTTCTGGCCCAGGTGAGACGTCGATAGGTGAGGCCAATACAAATTAGGGCGCAATATACCGTTATTGCGATCAACGATACTCTAAGGAAACGGCCGAAGCTGATATCCTCTCCGATGTGTTTAATAGTCACCAGGTTACTTTCAGTAATTTCTTGGCTAAAGGAATAGTTTAGTGATTGCGAATTCGCAACTCCCGGAATTTGAGAATTATTATAAATTATAAAGGGGGTATCGTTTACCAAGACGCGATCATTAGAGTTGACCAGATGATTACCGTGTATACAAGTGATAATTCACCCATTACCACCTTGTACTCGGGAAGTCCCATCGTTGAAAATGATAATCCCTTCGTCCACTCAAAGCACAGGAAGTAAGTCGCATGAAACTCATTTTCCAGGTTGCACCCCGGAAGCGGATGCGCCGCCAAATACAAATGCCCCTCCTACAAACTTGAAACTGGATATTGATCAGAAACCTCTATACTGGGTAATACACAATTCAAGCCTTATAAATCGGCAGGTCCCGACGAGATAATACCTTCACAAATCCAACAAGCAGGAAACATTGCCACAAACTGGCTTCTAAATATCTTTAACAGATCCCTTTCCCTAGGCAGAATCCCACAACAGTGGCTCAAATCGCGAATCGTCTTTATAACCAAAGCGTTCAAACCATCACATATGACGCCAAAAGATTCCAGACCTATCAGTCTCTCATCCTTCCTGCTTAAGACGCTCGGAAGAGTCATAGGCCTATACCTAAGATTAACTCTTAAACCCACCGTATTCTCTGATGCACAGCATGCTAACAAAAAGGGTTAATCCACCGAGACTGCCCTCCATGCGCTCATTTTCAAATTTTCTCAGAAGGAATACTCCATGGTAGTCCCGAACACCATAACCCCCACCCCGAGGGCTCTTGGGGAAGATGGGGTAGATCACCTGGTGGGACTCATTGACCAGCTGCTAACCTGCAGCTCCTCACTTGGCACTTCTTCCTTAACAAGGGCCGTCAGTAGAGGCACACCGCAAGGCGGAGTCCTCTCCCCTCTCCTATGGAGACATGGCTATGGAACAAAGCTATCGATTCGATCGAGCTAAATAGATCCTAATAGGATAGAAAGATTCACCAAAGCTTCAGAGCGGAGGAACTGCTAGACCACAAGTCCTTCTTCGCGAATAAAGGGAATTTCAGATCCGGGACCGAATGCGGTCTAAGTATGGTTGCCGCTTCCTTAGGAGGAGGACAGCCGTCTAACCCAACCTAACCTAAAATCTCGTACAGGTGGCTGGTATCAATTTTAGAATTGTTTTTAAACTTTTACAATTTGGTTTATTTATAGAATTTATTTATCTGATTCTGAACATTAGTGTTAATGTCTATTTGTCTATTATTTGAATTAACGAGTTGCGATTCTGAGAGCTTAATTTTTTCCAAGTCCCCTGCGTCTGGCGGTCCGGTTACCGGTCTCGGGCCTTGGTGAAAAAGTTACGTGTTCGGCCGGGCCGGGCCTCTCAAAAAAGAGTTTATTTTAGTGGGGGTACGGGCCCCAAAATAGCCCGAGTCTCTTCTATTATTCGCCTGTATTCTGAGATGTTCATCGTATGTGTCACATAGACAAAGTCTTCTCACACAAGAATCAATACTTTTTTTTGGACAGGTAAAGAAATATTTCAAAAAAAATTACTGAAATCGATTTCCAATAGAGCAAAAGCCATTCCTATCAATATTTTCAAATTCCCACCTCAAGTATTGTAATTATTTAAAGTTAAAACTTTTCAAAAAATTAAAATTTTTGTTTTTGAATTTTTTTTTTTTGAAATCGAAAACAAGCCCTTTTTTCACCAATGCCCATCTTTTAGAATTTTAAAATAAAATTTATTTTTCGAGATACTGGATTCTCCAAGTCTTAAAAATAAAAAACCAGCCATATTAAAAAAAAAAATTGATGCCAATCCTTTGCCCTTAAAACATAAAAATTTAACAAAAAAATCTTTTTACACCATTGCCCACACCTTAAAACTTACAAATTTAACAAAAAAATGTATGCCCACCCTTTGAAACTTACAAATTTAAATATTTTAAAGGTTCTTGTAATTAAAATATTGTATTCAATAACTAACATAATGTAATTTCATAACCAGTATTCAATACAGGATTTCAATATATTGCAGAGGGTATTATAATTTTGGTCAAAAGTGTGCAACGCAGTGAATGAGACATCTCCGACCCTATAAAGTATATATATTCTTGATCAGGATCACCTCGCGTCCGTTTCTAGGCAAACTAGTGTCTCAGTTTTAAGCTATCGAGTTGAAACTTTGCACACATCCTTCTTTTGTTTCAGGCATTATATAAGTGGGGACGGCCGGGATCGGCCGATTTATTCAGTATTAATGAGACAATATTGATGTGTGGCATAAACGACCGAATTTTTGTCAGAAGAAAGAGCGCTCGGTTGAATTGACTTTTTTTGGGAAAAGCGTTATAACTTCACCAATTTTCATAATTTTTTTAGGAAATTTGTCTCGTTTTATTCAGAATTAATGAGACAACATTGATACGTGGCATGAATGACAGAATTTTTGTAAGTTGTACCGAAAAACTGGCATCAAAATCCGAAAAACACGAATAAAAGGCGAAAATTTCAGTTTCAGGAGTAAAAATTTTTTTTTCTGTTTAAAAAAATCTAAGATATATTTTTTTTCAAAAGCTACAACATTTAAATATTGAAAAACACCGAAAATTTTGAAATCGGCTGAAAAAAACGCGTTCAGGAATTTTTAAGCACAAAAAAGTCCCGAAAAACGGGTTTTTAACCATAAATCAAGATTTTGAGGGTGTTACACATATTTCATACATGGTTTTGTGATATACTCGACCCAATAAACAATTCCTACTATGTCACTTCAAAAGTTCAGAATCACTGTTGCACTGTGTTATTTTCCATTGCAAATTTGAGCTGCGCTACTTAAAATATAAAATAAATTAAAACATTAAAAAACAGATTCCTGCCTTAGTGAATCTGCCTTGGAGACTGTTCGATCGTTGGAGCTCACAGTCAAAAATTATGACGTCGCATTGGAGCTGCTAAACAAAATGTTTAGTAATCGCAGGCTTATTTTTAAAGCTTATGTTAATGAGATAATGCATCTGAGGGCCGTTGAACCGTTCAGCGTCCGCCGCCGTCAATTCTCTCGAAGTTTTGGTGAAGTGGTGCTGCTAGCCACAGCCAATATTCTGGTAAGGAACCACTCCGGAGTTCTACCGGTGTTCAGGGTTCTCTACGGATGGGTTTTCTGACTACTCGGCGCGATTAACTGCGATCGTAGCCTCCAACATTGGTGACCTTCAGCCCAATTTTGCATTAGACGTCAGCATTAGAAGAAACTTCCCGCCAATGTAAAGCTACCGGATCCTAATTTTCACCAGCCTAAGCCAGTCGATTTGCTAATTGGGGCTGGATTATTTAATGAGCTGCTTTGTGTGGGGCAAATTCATCTGTCTCCAGGTTTGCCCACAATCCAAAAAAATCGGCTCGGCCCTGACAGTTATAAGGTCCTCATGGCAGCTGAGCAGTAAAAGTTGCATGTCCAGCCTCAGACAAAGCCGGTGAAGGTGGAGTCTCATCGTAGTTGTGTTTCCGAGCAAGAAGGAGCAAGAAGCTCAGCAAGAAGGAGAACTATTACAGACACGGTCCTCACTTCGAGCAGCGCATGGAGAAGCGTCTGGCCGGGAGCTGCACTGTGGTGGCTAGTGTGATAGGTCACATATTGTGTTGATGTGAAGCCGCTCTTGACTTTGGCAGCAAAATGGCTACCGAGATGCCATATATTTTATGAGTTTTTTTACCCTTGCAGAGGGTAAAAAAAAACCTCTAACTTAAAAAACTCCAAAGTAATGGCATTTCCGATCAATAAGTTATATAGGAAATAGTCGACCGATCCCGGCCCTTCCGACTAATATACTACCTGCAAAAAAACTCGATAGCTTTAAAACCGAGAGACTAGTTTGCGTATATATAGACTCAGAGGTGATCCTGATCAATAATATATATACTTTATAGGGTCGGAGATGTCTACTTCACTGCGCTGCACACTTTTTCTTAAGTTCAAACAAAATTATATATCCAAAATATATATCTTAATACAATATACATTTTTTTTTTTTTTTTTTTTCGCGCGGTTCCCACTGCATACGTACAGCCCACCTCCCGCCCAACCGACCGAGGGGTGCCTGCCGCACAACGTACGGCTCGAATCGCGGGAATAAATTCGAGTTAGTATAATGAGTATAGTATATAAGTTTAAATAGAAGGATTATAAAGAAAACGAGGAAGAATTAGTATGCTATTGTAGGTAATTTAAAATGGAGGTTTTTAAATTTGACAGGGAAGAAAGAGAAATAATATTATGCAGACCATTATAGTTCGAACATAAAATCCTAAGGGGATCATGCTGTGCATATGTCGATCTACAATGGCTTAAGAATAAAGGACTAAAGTTTCTGGTCCTTCTATTCGGAACGGTAAACTGTAAGCGTGTTAGTAAGTGCTGGCTATCTACATCACCATTAATAAGGTTGTGTAGGAAAACGATACCCAGCATTGTTCTACGATTTTTTAAGGAGGGTAAGTTTATTAGTAGGAGTCTACTATTATACGAAGGTAGGTGAAGATTTGCGTCCCAGTTAAGTCCCCTAAGAGCAAATAATAAAAAGTTCTTTTGTACGGATTCTTTTGTACGGATGCGGTCTTGATGAACACCGTATTGGGGACACCAGACACATGAACCGTACTCCAGTATCGGGCGGACCAAGGATATAAATAAGCTTTTAGTAATATAAGGGTCGTTAAATTCTTTAGCCCATCTTTTAATAAAACCGACAACACCTTTAGCCTAATTAACCATTGAAGAAATATGGTCGGAAAATTTAAGTTTTATGTCTAAAAGGACACCAAGATCATTAACCTGAGTTAATTTTTCTAAGGCAATCCCAGAGAGATAGTACGAAGCCTGGTGAGGACAACCTGATAAATATACATATATTAAATAAAATAACTTAATAATATTATATTACGATTTTTTTCAAAAGAAGGTAGATGTAGCATTCATTCATATTGAATATGTACTGCACAATTATACATATAAATTACTAGTTGTAATTCCCGAAAAAAAAAAACTAAAATAAGATTTTAAATTTTAAAATTTTATTTTAATATTATATTATATATTAAGAATGAGTTACAGCAGTTTCCTTTTGGATGGATAACGAATTAAGAACTGATTTTACAAATACAAATTTCTTATAACTATGGCGTTTATTTACTGTCATCGATAAAGGTGTGTGAAAGGTTAATGTCTATGTTTCTGTCTGGATTTCAATGATAATGGTACGGGAAAAGGTTTGTGTCTAACCTTGTTGCAATAAAAAAATCTGGTGTAACCCAATATAAGCGAATAGACGCTTAACTACAATTTATGAAAAGCAATAGACAAGCTATTTCTAACAGTTGTGATGTGCTAAAACAAAATCTAGTGCATTATTTTAAATAAATAAGTGCCACGCAATGAGCTTATTGAGCAACGATCAAAAGAACGAGCGTAGATGCTCAGTGAACCAAAGAAACGGCTTCTACTCTTACTTTTCAACCCGCGATATCGAAATGGAAAAATTGGCGATAAAGAGCAACCCGGCTCTACTGATCGCTGAAAGCCAAAGGACACGGTCATGCTTATCCGCTCTGCTCACTCCGACTCCCGCGTCATGGAGTAAAACCCCCCTCGGAACCAAATTTCGCACCAACAACAAGCAGTGCTGTAATTGCTGCAACAACAGCGACAACCACTGCAACTCAAAATACCCCGACATCAACGATTACAGCGAATACAAAAACAACTACTTCGGAAAGTGCCAAAGCGGTCCCGGCCACACAGACTGAAATGGATCGCTACATCCAATTTAAGCGCAAGTTTAGCCCGCAGAGTAGTCCGGCAGGCAATAAAACAAAAATTAACCGCGTCCAGAAGGTCGACGAAGAACCAGGCAGATTAAGTAGTAACAGATTGCAATCATGGCGGAGGTTGACGAAAACTAACCAGCTCCAGACACCGCAAAAAACCCAAGCCCCCTCCAATCTATATCAAACCAAGACTGAAGATCACTTCCGAATCGTGTCCAAATATTTGAACAATGCTCGGAAAAACTATTACACGTACCAGCTGAAAAGCAGCAAGGGCATACAAGTGGTAGTAAAGGGAATCGAACCCGATGTTACCATCGCAGAAATAAAAACCGCCCTTAAAGAAAAGGGCTTCGCTGTCAAGAACGTTATTAACATTCTAAATAAAGATAAAGACCCACAACCCCTCTTCAAGGTCGAGCTCAGGCCAGAAAGCAGGTCGCTAAAGAAGAACGAAGTCCACCCAATCTAAAAGCTTCAATATCTTTTGCATCGGAGAATCACAGTTGAAGAGCCACATAAACGCATCGGTCCAGTGCACTAACTGCCAAGAGTATTGACACACTAGGTCATACTGCACACTTCGGGATGTCTGTGTAGTTTTTGGGGATGCCCACAACTCCACACACTGCACTACAAACAAGGACAGTACCGTGAAGATATGTGGAAACTGTGGAGGCAACCATACGGCAAACTTGAGACGATGTATGGTTTACAAGGAGTCGCATGCGTCAAGCGACCGCAACGCGCAACCAAAATCCACAGAATGTGTATATTGCATCAAAAGCTACGCCAGACGTCTTCTGCGCCAAAGCTGCGAGGTCCTTATTCGGTCCCCTAAACACCACCAACGGCTTCTCCTATGCCGATGCTCTACGATCTGGAATGGAAAATCCAATTCAGCCTAACTCACAAAGCGCTCAACAGGCCCCAGAACAGCCACATAGCAAAACGGAAACTATGATGCTTACCCTCCAACAAAGTATGATGGAGCTTATGTCATTCATGAAAACGACCATGCAAACACTTTTTCAAAACCAGAACATGGTAATACAGCTGCTCGTAGCACATTAATCTAAATAATCTATGCAGACTCTACGAATATGAATGTGGAACGTCAATGGTGTCTCACGATATAAACTAGAGTTGTCACAATTCTTCAAGCAAATACAACTTTCAAATAAGAGCCTTTTCAAATATACAATCTATCGCACAGATCATCCAGATAGGACAGCCCACGGCGGAACTGGAGTTGTAATCAGAGAACGCTTAAAACACCATTTTCACAACTTCTTGCAGGCCACATCGATAATAATTCAGTCAAGAAACGTAAGTCTTTCAATCGCTGCCGTTTAGTGCCCTTCTCGTTTCTCAATCTCGGAGAGAAAATTTATGGACTTCTACAATTCACTTGGTGATCGTTTTAATGCCGCAGCAGACTACATCGCCAAACATACGCACTGGGGATCACGTCTAATTACTCCCAGAGGAAGGCAAAGTAATAATAAATGTGAGAAATAAACTGGACTATGTTTCCCCTGGAAGTCCCACATACTGGCCAACCGACCCACGCAAGCTCCCAGACCTTATTGATTTTGCGGTGAAAAAAAACATACCTTGCAATCTAATAAGTGTCAAAGTAGTCTCGGACCTATCATCAGACAAATCAAAGTACGTGAGTGCCCACATAGAACTCCCCCGGAGTTTAACATCACACGACAACGACTACACGACGAGCGCCCTGGAAGAAGTACTCTTTGCGGCAGCTAAAATCGCTACTTCTCAAGGGAAGTAGACCGAAACAAATACTACAAATCCAATCAGAAAATCGAACAGTTCGTGCGAGAAAAGGGGCGCACGCGTCGTGACTGGCAAAACAGTAGAACACCAGCTTCAAAGCAATGCCTTAAGGAAGCAACCCGATCACTCGACCAGGCTCTTCACCAAAATGCACAACTGAGGTACATCCAGAATCTTTCACCAACAAGCACAAAGTATCCCCTGTGGAGGGCCAACCCAAATCTTAGTGTCCCAATCGAAACGACCACCGCGATAAGTCATAAGAGGGCTAAAACCAACTCGCATAATAGCACATCTGGAATCTTGCAAAATTATCCCGACACACCAATTTGGTTTCCGAAGAGACCACGGAACCATCGAGCAAGTGAACAGATTAACATCCGAAATACGCTCAGCCTTCGAACAGCGAAAATACTGTAGCGCTATTTTTCTCGACGTATCTCAAGCTTTCGACCGACTTTGACTTAATGGACTCATGAACAAAATTAAAAATTATTTGCCAAGATACTGGAATCATACCTCTATAATAGGATATTATCAGTGAGATGCAACGCAGCTACTTCGGGCGACTACATCATCGAAGCTGGAGTTCCACAAGGAAGCGCACTAGACCCGTGTCTATATGTTTTGTAGACTGCGGATATTGCGAAAGATACGGCTATCCTTAGTCGCTCCAGATGCCCAACGCAAGCAATAAACCAACTGGTTAATCATCTCATAGTAGTGGAATGGTGGCTGTCCGATTGGCACATTAAAATAAATGAACAAAAGTGTAAATATGTAACGTTTACTTTTAATAGACAAACATGCCCTCCGCTTTCACTAAACGGTATGAAGATCCCTCAAGCTAACGAAGTAACGTACCTTGGCATTCACCTTGATAGACGACTAACCTGGCGTAAGCACATCGAATGCCAGAAGGTGCACCTAAAACTGAAAGCCAGAAGCCTCCACTGGATCATAAACTCACGATCGCCACTGTGCCTGGAATACAAGCTACTCTACAATTCAGTCCTAAAGCCAATCTGGACGTATGGCTCCCAGCTGTGGGGGAACGCGAGCAGCAGCAACATAGACATCATACAGCGCGTACAATCAAAAATCTTGAGAACTATCACTGGTATGTTCGCAACGAAAACATCCACCGGGATCCGAAAAGAGTCCTATAAAGAAAAACTGTCTTCGCACCCAAATCTCCTCGCTCGGGGATTGACTCGGGTTTCTAGCAGGTTCCACCTGGGACGCAACGACCTTCCAACCCAGCAATCGATTTTTAGGGTCTTCTAACACTGAATCAGACTGTTTCTTAAGTTAAAAATATAAGATTTGATACACCTCTTGTTAGTCTCGCAAAGAAAAGATTCAAGAAATAAAAGCAACGTTTAAAAATAAAAAAAATTAAAAAATATATGGGTTTGAAAAGCTATGCTACTCCCGTAGTATTTTATTTTTCAATTTCTATTGATCTCACTTTTTTGACAGTCGGGCCAGAGCTGAAGCAGATTCATGAACAATTTTGTGCTCTGCTCTGCTCCGAGTTTTCGCGGAGAAAAAACTGTAGCAATAGCTGTAGTCAAAGTGAGGGAAGGAGGCATGAAGCAGTGAAGGAGACATCTCCGACCCTATAAAGAATATATATTCTTGATGGTGATCCTGACCTCCTGAGTCGATATGAGCATGTCCGTCGGTCCGTCTGTCTGTTTCTACGCAAACTAGTGTCTCAGTTTTAGAGCTATTGAGTTGAAACTTTGCACACATCCTTGCGGCCGTATATAAGTGCAGGCCGTATATAAGTGGGCGATAGCCGCCATATAACTGAACGATCGGAAATGGCACAACCTTAACTGCAAGGGTATTGTTCATGCTGAATTCATAATTCACAATATATAATCACATATGTACATATTCATAGTATATACTAACATATCATACATATGTATATCGATAACCACCGACTGTGCCATCACTTGAGAATTTTACCATCTCTGGAATGAGCTTAAGTTTTTGGAGTTATCTCTTGCCGCTAAAATTCGTTTTTATAATAAAGAAAGGAAAGTGAATTAAACCTAACCCGAGTGTCTTTGAAATCATCCTCAAATCCTTTTTTTTACCTACCGTTCGCCTCAATCCTGGCACCACATTGGTCCTTCGAGCCGGATATCACCGACACAAAACGGCAAGTTCACTATTCAGGTGGCTAAATTATTTTTGGTTGAGACATATAACAACCGAAACATATTTACCCACATTTATTCATTCCTACTATCATCTTCAAAAAATATATATAAAAATATCATCATCTTCTATCACCTCATCTTCTGCATATATACAAATTGTTGCCGAGGGCTGCTAGAAAAGTTCTCCTATATATTATTCCTATTATTCCTATATATTATTCCTATATATCCTATATATTACTACTCCATTTAACGCGTTAAGAGAAAGAAAATAAAAAAAAAAAAAAAAATAATAAATTAAATTATTTGGTTAAAATTCCTATTAAATTCCATTAATTCCTATCGCGTTTGCAGGGGGGTTCGTATCCTCTGAACTTATCCAAGGCTCCCATATTATATCCTCTGGACGAGAGACAAAACCAAAAGGTTTTGCACCCGTCAAAATTATAAGAAGGAGTACATCCTCATCTCCAGTTCCTCCTTCGCATCCGTTAGCAAGATCTGCGAATACCAGATCCAAGAGCGAGTCCCTGACGCCAACGCTACCAAATCCGCAGAGCATCTCACGAACCCCAATAGGAACCCGATCCGTCACTCGGAAGACAGTTTCTGCAACCACGATGGCTCTTGCGACGTTCATTTCCGTGTGCGATAAACTAAGCCATTTCGAGGCCAAGATCAATGAACCATCGACTTCTGAGTCCACTCAATACGCCCTTGAGGTCCGCCGTGACCACGTAAAGAAACTTTGAGAGACGATTGAGAGCGAGTACGACAAATGTTCCCAAGTTCTCCAGCAGGAAGCCTCCAGCAGTGGTGAGTGGCAGGCAATAGAAGTATGACTACTGCTATTCCGTTTATGAACACTGTGTAGCCCAGCTAACAGAGGTTATCGAAAGAATGTCCGTTCCAACTCTTACAAGGGCATCAAGTACTGCCCAACTGTCCATGTCTAGCGGATGCCGACTTCCGCCCTGTGACACTGAAGTTTTCAGGGGGGATTACTTACGGTGGCCAACGTTCCGCGACCTTTTCACTGCTATCTATGTCAACAATCCGAGGTTGACGCCGGTGGAAAAGTTATTCCATTTAAATGCCAAAACAGAGGGAGAAGCGAAGGCTATAGTAGCAAAATCTCCACTCACGCATGACGGTTTTGAATCGGCTTGGACCGCGCTTTGTGACCGTTATGAAAACAAGCGTCTTCTTGTCAACAGCCAATTAAAAATCCTGTTCAATCTTCCCGTAGTGGTTGTTGAGTCCGGTGCAGCTTTAAAGGAGCTGCAAAGTACCATCCAAGGCTGTCTCACGGCGTTAGAACACTCCAAAATTTCAATCGATAATTGGGATTGTCTTCTCGTATTTCTCTGCTCCTCCAAGCTTCCGAAATTGACCCTTTCTTTGTGGGAACAATCCTTGTCCAATAAGTGCGAGATACCCGCATGGCATGAAATGAACTCGTTTCTCAGCGAACGATATCGCACCCTGGAAGCCATAGAGGATGTTACCCAGCCAGAGGACCCAGCTCCAGCATTAAGATGGTTAACTCCCAACCGCCTTCAAAAAACACAGGCTCAAAAAGGATCAACTCCTTTGAGACCAACGTGATGCAAGGACCCAAAAACTGTGACCTTTGCGCAAAAGAGAATCACCCAGTGCGGGTATGTCCTCGGTTTCTCCAAATGCCCGTCAGTGAACGATCCGCATATATAAGGAGAAAGAAATTGTGCTTAAACTGTTTCGCTGGGGGACACCAACTTAAAGAGTGTACCAGTAAGCACAATTGTTTCACGTGTAAAGGGCGCCACAATACGCTCCTGCACGGAGCTGACCTTCCTCAGTTGACTACAATTCAATCCAATAATAATCCTACTACTTCAACTATACAGTCCACTACGCCTACCAATGTGCAAAGTTATCTAGCGGCAGCCATACAAGGTGTGCTGTTAAGTACGGCAATGATAAATGTCTGTCACTTAGGAGTGACTTATACTGCAAGGGCCTTACTTGACTCCGGGTCTGAGGCTACTTTTATCTCGGAGCGTCTCTTTAGGATTTTGAAGCTTCCGTACCAATCCGTACAAGCTAGAGTTTCCTTACAAGCTAGAGTAGAGAGAAATCAAGCAGTAGCTGCCCAATCAACTAAGATGTGCCATTTTCAAATTGGGTCGCCAATAAAACCTAGACTACACATCGAGGCAGAAGCATTTGTCGTGCCACTTCTATCCGGAAAGTTGCCTTCAAACTCCATACCAAAGGAGCAGTTAAAGGACCTTCCCAGTTTTACATGGGCTGATCCTTCGTTTTTCGAGAGCTCACAAATTGATTTGCTGATTGGGGCGGATATTCTTCCGTCTATTCTTCTGAGTGGCTCGAGGACAAAGATTTGTGGCACTCTGTTAGGTCAGGAAACAGTATTTGGCTGGATCCTGAGTGGGCCAGTCTCCAAGGCCGTGCCAAAATCTATTTCGAACTTTTCCACAAAGGTCTCGATAAGCTCTGAAGCTAAACTCGAGAAACTTCTCACCAAGTTTTGGGAGGTGGAGGATCTTCCAGGGAAGCCGGTAAAAGAGTCCGATTCTTTCTGTGAGAAGAACTTTGTGCAAACAACAAGGAGAGATGACACTGGGAGATATGTCGTCACCCTACCATTCCGAAGTTGTGATCGGATTGATCTAGGGCATTCAAGATCCATAGCACTGGCTCAATTCCTAAAGAACGAAAGCCGTTTGAGAAAAAATCCAACTCTTAAAGAAGAATATGAAGCAGTAATCAGGGATTACTTAGACCAGCGGCATATGTCTCCAATCGTTCCAGACTCCAGTGGGAAGAATTTCTACTTGCCTCATCACGCCGTTTTTAAGCCAGATAGCACTACTACCAAGGTTCGTGTAGTATTCAATGCTTCCTGCCCTACTTCCAATGGAAAGAGCCTGAATGATATCCTTCATCCAGGGCCTGTGTTACAGTCCGATTTGACTTTGCAGGTCTTACGCTGGCGGTTCTTTCGCTTCGTTTTCAATGCCGACATTACGAAAATGTACCGGCAAATTCTCGTTGCTCCAGAGCACACTCCATTCCAAAGAATCCTGTTTTGTGATGCAAATGACCAAATCTGTGACTATGAACTCAAAACAGTCACATTTGGAGTAAATTGTGCTCCGTTCCTTGCAATAAGAGTATTGCAGCAGTTGGCGAAAGATGTGAGAACGACTTTTCCATTGGCAAGTGAAATTATTTCTACTTCTATGTACGTAGATGACGTACTGGCTGGGGCGCACACAAAGCAATCTGCTGGTGTAGCTATTGAACAGCTACGTGCGGCGCTCAGGAGCGCAGGATTTCCGTTGCGCAAGTGGACGTCCAACTCCAAGTGCATTCTCAAGGACATTCCTAAAGATCACTTGCTAAGAGAGGGTTTCTTAGAGCTAGATGATCAGAGCACTGCCAAAACTCTCGGGATTCGTTGGCAGGCAAATAAAGATGAATTTTTCTTCGCCCCATCCGATATTACTCCAAAGGCAGTCCTCAGTAAACGGGAGGTACTGTCACAAATTGCAAGACTTTTTGACCCGGCAGGATGGCTGGCACCTTTCGTGATCCGAGCAAAAATCTTTATGCAGGAGATTTGGCTCCAACAGCTGGGTTGGGACGATCCACTCCCTGCTGAGCTCATGGGAAAATGGAACGAATTTCTTATGAGCTATCCTACTATAAACCAAATCCGAATTCCAAGATGGGTGAAATTTGGTCCAAAATCCAAAGTTCAATATCACGGCTTCTGCGATGCATCGCAGCAAGCATATGGAGCCGCGATCTATGTCCGAATTGAACACGCTCAGTGCGGGTATGTCCTCGGTTTCTCCAAATGCCCGTCAGTGAACGATCCGCATATATAAGGAGAAAGAAATTGTGCTTAAACTGTTTCGCTGGGGGACACCAACTTAAAGAGTGTACCAGTAAGCACAATTGTTTCACGTGTAAAGGGCGCCACAATACGCTCCTGCACGGAGCTGACCTTCCTCAGTTGACTACAATTCAATCCAATAATAATCCTACTACTTCAACTATACAGTCCACTACGCCTACCAATGTGCAAAGTTATCTAGCGGCAGCCATACAAGGTGTGCTGTTAAGTACGGCAATGATAAATGTCTGTCACTTAGGAGTGACTTATACTGCAAGGGCCTTACTTGACTCCGGGTCTGAGGCTACTTTTATCTCGGAGCGTCTCTTTAGGATTTTGAAGCTTCCGTACCAATCCGTACAAGCTAGAGTTTCCTTACAAGCTAGAGTAGAGAGAAATCAAGCAGTAGCTGCCCAATCAACTAAGATGTGCCATTTTCAAATTGGGTCGCCAATAAAACCTAGACTACACATCGAGGCAGAAGCATTTGTCGTGCCACTTCTATCCGGAAAGTTGCCTTCAAACTCCATACCAAAGGAGCAGTTAAAGGACCTTCCCAGTTTTACATGGGCTGATCCTTCGTTTTTCGAGAGCTCACAAATTGATTTGCTGATTGGGGCGGATATTCTTCCGTCTATTCTTCTGAGTGGCTCGAGGACAAAGATTTGTGGCACTCTGTTAGGTCAGGAAACAGTATTTGGCTGGATCCTGAGTGGGCCAGTCTCCAAGGCCGTGCCAAAATCTATTTCGAACTTTTCCACAAAGGTCTCGATAAGCTCTGAAGCTAAACTCGAGAAACTTCTCACCAAGTTTTGGGAGGTGGAGGATCTTCCAGGGAAGCCGGTAAAAGAGTCCGATTCTTTCTGTGAGAAGAACTTTGTGCAAACAACAAGGAGAGATGACACTGGGAGATATGTCGTCACCCTACCATTCCGAAGTTGTGATCGGATTGATCTAGGGCATTCAAGATCCATAGCACTGGCTCAATTCCTAAAGAACGAAAGCCGTTTGAGAAAAAATCCAACTCTTAAAGAAGAATATGAAGCAGTAATCAGGGATTACTTAGACCAGCGGCATATGTCTCCAATCGTTCCAGACTCCAGTGGGAAGAATTTCTACTTGCCTCATCACGCCGTTTTTAAGCCAGATAGCACTACTACCAAGGTTCGTGTAGTATTCAATGCTTCCTGCCCTACTTCCAATGGAAAGAGCCTGAATGATATCCTTCATCCAGGGCCTGTGTTACAGTCCGATTTGACTTTGCAGGTCTTACGCTGGCGGTTCTTTCGCTTCGTTTTCAATGCCGACATTACGAAAATGTACCGGCAAATTCTCGTTGCTCCAGAGCACACTCCATTCCAAAGAATCCTGTTTTGTGATGCAAATGACCAAATCTGTGACTATGAACTCAAAACAGTCACATTTGGAGTAAATTGTGCTCCGTTCCTTGCAATAAGAGTATTGCAGCAGTTGGCGAAAGATGTGAGAACGACTTTTCCATTGGCAAGTGAAATTATTTCTACTTCTATGTACGTAGATGACGTACTGGCTGGGGCGCACACAAAGCAATCTGCTGGTGTAGCTATTGAACAGCTACGTGCGGCGCTCAGGAGCGCAGGATTTCCGTTGCGCAAGTGGACGTCCAACTCCAAGTGCATTCTCAAGGACATTCCTAAAGATCACTTGCTAAGAGAGGGTTTCTTAGAGCTAGATGATCAGAGCACTGCCAAAACTCTCGGGATTCGTTGGCAGGCAAATAAAGATGAATTTTTCTTCGCCCCATCCGATATTACTCCAAAGGCAGTCCTCAGTAAACGGGAGGTACTGTCACAAATTGCAAGACTTTTTGACCCGGCAGGATGGCTGGCACCTTTCGTGATCCGAGCAAAAATCTTTATGCAGGAGATTTGGCTCCAACAGCTGGGTTGGGACGATCCACTCCCTGCTGAGCTCATGGGAAAATGGAACGAATTTCTTATGAGCTATCCTACTATAAACCAAATCCGAATTCCAAGATGGGTGAAATTTGGTCCACAATCCAAAGTTCAATATCACGGCTTCTGCGATGCATCGCAGCAAGCATATGGAGCCGCGATCTATGTCCGAATTGAACACGCTCAGGAGGTTTCTATTTCTCTTTTGACCGCTAAAACTCGCGTGGCTCCAGTAAAGACCATGTCCATACCACGCCTTGAATTATGCGGTGCAGTTCTTCTGGCTGAGTTATTCCAATCGGTTGTTCCACAACTTCCTCCTGATGACTTCGACACATTCTACTGGACGGACTCCACGATAGTGCTAGCATGGTTAAGCAAACCGCCATGTACCTGGACATGTTTTGTGGCAAACAGAATTGCCAAGATTACACAGTCCGTAGATGCTGGGAAGTGGTCTCACGTGCGGTCTGAATTCAATCCAGCTGACTTGGCTAGTAGAGGCGCGGCTCCACAGGATCTCGTCTCAAGTAACTTGTGGTGGAATGGCCCACAATGGCTACAGCTTCCTAAGGAGCAATGGCCTACTCCAATAGAATCCGTACCAGAGACAGAACTTGAGCAGCGTCCTATCAAATGCAACTTGGCTAAGTTGCCACCATCGGAGGATTACATAGATCGTTTTTCAGACCTAAGTCGTGCCCTCCGGGTGACCGTTTATGTCCTGCGGTTCCTAAGGCGTTGCAAGGTACCATCTACGGTCTTGCCAACTGAAATCAGTACCGCCGAAATCCGAGAGGCACAGGAGTGTCTTCATGTTCTGACCCAACGGCAAGGGTATCCAAAAGAATACAGTTGCTTGTTAAAAAAGCAACAGATCCCATCATCCAGCCCTCTCAAGAACCTGAATCCCTTCTTAGACCATAGAGGGGTACTGCGAGCATCGGGCAGGCTTGTTGCGTCTGACACGCTTTCCTACGATGAGAGACATCCGATTATAATACCATATTTCAGTCCATGGGCCCGTCTACTGGTTCGATTTACTCACCGCATATCCTTGCATGGTGAGAGTCAGCTCCTAATGCGACTCATTCGATCCAAGTATTGGATTCCAAAGCTTAAAACTTTGCTAAAAGCTACTATTAGTGCATGCAAGGTGTGCTTGATCTACCGAAAGCGGTTGCAGACCCAACTCATGGGGGAGCTGCCCGCGGAACGGGCCACTTTCTCATGTCCGTTTACACACACTGGCGTAGATTTTGCCGGTCCCTTTGAAATTAAAAATTATACGGGCCGTGCGTGCCTTATCACAAAGGGCTACGTGTGTGTATTTGTCTGCTTCAGCACAAAGGCAATCCACCTTGAAGCTACGTCAGACTTGACGAGTGAGAAATTCCTGGCGGCTTTTGCGCGCTTGGCTGGTAGAAGAGGCTGCCCACAGAAATTATATTCAGACAACGGTAAGACATTTGTGGGTGCCTCAGCCATTATCACGCGGGATTTCCTACAAGCAACGAGAGAGATGGTCATTGCACACTACAGCCACCAAAACCTATCCTGGTACTTCAATCCGCCAAGTGCGCCACATATGGGAGGACTGTGGGAAGCAGGAGTGAAGAGCTTTAAGGCGCATTTCTACAAGTCTGCTTCCTCAGTCAAATATACGTTTGAAGAACTTTCGACATTATTAATAAAAATCGATGCGTGTCTCAATTCACGGCCCATTTCTCCAATGTCAGAGGATCCTACTGACTTATTAGCCTTGACTCCCGGGCATTTTTTGATCGGTGGCCCACTGCTAGCTCTGGCCGAACCAGAAATTAAAGCTAACGCAGTATCCATCATCAACCGTTGGCAACGTTTAAAGGGCCTTCATCAACAATTTTGTGTCCGATGGAAGGAAGAATACCTAAAGGAGCTCCACAAACGGAATAAGTGGCAGTCACCAACTACGAATCTCCAGGTCGATGACATGGTTGTCATAAAAGAAGACAACCTGCCCACGAACGAATGGCGCCTCGGCCGAATTCAGAAGGTTTGCCCAGGTGCAGACGACAAGGTCCGAGTGGTGAATGTTCTTACGTCAAGAGGCGTAATACGTCGGCCGATCGCGAAATTAATACTTCTTCCACTCCTAAAGTAACCCCTACGCTATGCTTCGTCAATGTTCGTTTGTCCATGTTCACGTCTAGTCATATGTTTTTGGATACCACTAATTCTACTTCTCTTTCCTTATCATACAGAGAAAATGGCACCGCGTCCGAAGGCCCAGAAGCCAAACTATCCGCCGCAAGGAACCGCTTCCTATCGGTGCCGAGTGTGCAGAGGAGTTCATGCACTGCGGAAGTGCCAGCAATTCCTCAAGCTGACGGCCGAGAAACGCCTGCGAGCAGTACTTATCAATAAGTACTGCAGCAATTGCTTAGCCCATGAGCATTCCGGGCGCTCTTGCCGCAGTGCGGGAAAGTGTCGACTTTGCCAAAGGGACCACCACACGCTTCTGCATCTGCACAATGAAGGGGGCCGTCGAAGACGCTCACTTCAACGTTCCCGCTCCTCCCGTAGGCGGTCACCATCCAGATCCCCTCACCGCCGTCCGCTGGGGCGGTCGGATTCAGACCTAGGGGTTGAGCCGTTGAGCTCCGCCAGGCCTAGTTCTCCTGCTGCGCTTCAGGAGGATCAGCGTGGCGCCTATTACACCACGCTGTCTACCCTCCTGCAACATAAGGCCACGAGTGTCTTGCCTACGGCTGAGGTGGTTATCAACACCGGAGTCAAGAAGTTCGAATTGAAGGCCTTGATCGACCCTTGCTGTCCTACCAGTCGGATCAGTGCATCCTTGGCAAGGTCCTTGGGCCTCTCCGTCACAAGAGTCGGGACCGATGGTGTGTGCACAGCGAGGCTCCAGTCGATCAGGGGGCCGTTGGACGAGGAAGTCATCTTCCACGTTGATTCCCAGCTACAGCAGAGATCGCCTGCACGGGAAATCGATCCGACGGCATACGAAGCCTTCGCAAACCTCGCCCTGGCGGATGAACGCTGGTTTAGGCCGAGTACCATATTCTTGGTATTAGGGGCCGAAGTATCCTCACATCATCCGTTCGGGATTCATTGCTGGTCAACGAGGATCCCCTGTCGCCCAAAATTCCGCCTTTGGATGGATTTTGTCGGGCCCGTGCGGCCATTGACAAAAGGCCCAAATTTGCAACTGCGTTGCAAGGGGGCCGGGATGTTCATGCTGAATTCATAATTCACAATATATAATCACATATGTACATATTCATAGTATATACTAACATATCATACATATGTATATCGATAACCACCGACTGTGCCATCACTTGAGAATTTTACCATCTCTGGAATGAGCTTAAGTTTTTGGAGTTATCTCTTGCCGCTAAAATTCGTTTTTATAATAAAGAAAGGAAAGTGAATTAAACCTAACCCGAGTGTCTTTGAAATCATCCTCAAATCCTTTTTTTTACCTACCGTTCGCCTCAATCCTGGCACCACAGGTATATAGACTTCGGCTCCCTCCAAGCCGGCTTCGGCCGGCTCCAGCTTATATTAATACCCTTGCATAGGGTATTATAATTTTGGTATTACAATAACAATACATTGTTCTTTCTTTTACACACAGTATGTATGTCGCACCGGCCGGGATCGAAAGGCTATGGCCTTCAGCTGCCATAAATACGATGTGAATGATACAATTTGGCTTAGGTTAAGGTGCTATTTCTCTAAACCAGAAATAATTTCCTTGCGAAACTTTTCGCTTTACTTGACCCAGGCCCTTGGAGTTACGTCATTCCCAGAATTCGTAATTTAATTTCATTTGACTTGACAAATTTAGCACTGACGCCGAATATGTTGAAAACAAGCCACGCTATCTATTTCCAAGGAGACCAGTCGATTACTACACTCTTGTTTTATTTAAAGTCTTACATTTGCTGCGACATGTTTTAATTCTGATTTGCACTTATTTCCATTTAATGTAAAGTTTTTTCCATTTTTGTCCTTAAACCCTTAACATATAAGGTCAATAGGGTTTGATTAGTTGCCGTTTTTCTTTTTCTGCAGGCAACCAAAACCATTTTTTTGCTCTTCGATTTGGGTTTCATGCAATGTGAAATGCTTCCTTATATTGAAAACACGATCTTTTTTTTTTACATTTAACGTGGTCGTTATCCGTCTCTACAAAGTATTTTTAGATATTGAACGTTTTCTTGGTTGGTGCCAGGTTTACACTATGAATATATTGTTAAAAGTGACAAATGTCAAAGGTGCAAAGGGCAAAAACGTATTTTTGCAAGACCCTGGTATAATACCAGAATAAGGAAACTTAAAACAGAACAACAAAAACACAGAAGCAGTAGCACATGAGAAATTTCATTTGAGCTGCTGTCATTTTGCTCCCAAAGCTCTGCTCGGACTTTCAAAGTTAAAGCAATAGCAATTTTATATATCTGACTGATTTAGAATAGTTAATTCTAAACCTGCCTTATATATGATTTCAAAGGTATAGCATGGTATACTGGTTGTATAGGGGTTTCGTTATCTAGGGTATTTGCAGATATGTCACTTACATATACATATGTATATGTATACATAAATAGGTCATAAAATGTGCAGCAATTTTAACACAAGATTTTCAGTGTAAATCACGATATGCTTAGTCGGCATATCTAGCATGCGCGACAGCGATATGTATGCATGACACCTGTCAACTCTCATACACATTAATGCACTTTTATATACTAGCCCTTTACATGTAAAATATACGATGACGTTGGCGTAGCCGGCGACGTCTCAGATAGATATATAATTAAATCCCTATAGATATGGAAATATTATAATTATTCAATAAAGAACGCCCAAACGATTAAGACATGGACCTTTCATCTTGTACCTGAATACTTTCACAAGAACTAACATATACACCTGTGTATAATATATAAGTTGCTAATTTGACACTTTCATAAGAACCTTGCATATGCATTAAGAGTGATTCCTCTCTCATCCAATGCAAACCATGGAATCATAAATCAATCAATAAAGCAGCTAAAATAACAAATTTGTTTAATTATTCTTCTTAGCGCTGTCCTTAGTCAACTCAAGGGACACTAATTCGACTAGTAAATAATAACAATTAAACTATTAAAAAAAAACCAAAAAAAAATTATGTATCCTAAAAAATGTTCTAAGAAAATATGCATTCAAAATGTAATTAAACAAAGATAATGATAATATATAAATATATATACATATTTTAAAATCTGGAATTCTTCAATATTTATTGAAAGTAACAATTATTTATTTATTGAATATAACAATTAACTGTTATTATTGTTATAACAATTATTATTAAAATTAATTATAATTAAGAATTAGGCAAATTATTCTAATAGAAAAACAATCAATTTAGATTTTATTACATCTAGGGATAATTCTGGCGAAAATATATGTGACAATAGGTTACATTACAATTAGTTAATTAACAATTAACTGTTATTTAACAATTATTTAAAAATTAAAAATGAACTGTAATTTTTAAAATTAATAAATTCAGAGATAATTAAGAGTTAGGCTAAATTAAAAATTCGAATAGAAAAACAATTAATTTAGATTTTATTACATCAAATAGGTTATAATTTTTACAGATAACGCGAAAAGGATCATGATCCGTAAAATTAGATCTGCAAATTGGTAACGAAAGGGGCCGGAAGGACCTGGTTGACCTGTTCGGAACAAAAAAAAAGTATCTTTTCCTGTAAGAGTTTCGAGTCTACTTGACCGAGAATGATTTTATGAAGGAGCATGACCCCATCACAAGTACGACGCATGAACAGTATTCCAGGATCGGTCGAAAAAAAGAGATATACAACGTTTTAGTGGTGAAGGGATTATCAATCGCTTGATAAAAGCAAGTACTCCTCTGGCTTTATTAACTGTTACAGAAATATGTTCATTAAACGACAGCTTGTGGTCGAAAATAACTCCAAGATCATTCATTAAGGAAACACGATCTAGAAAGTAATTCCAAAGTGAGTACGAGATGAACAAAACCCGCTGCGTACTATTCGATAGATATAAAATCATTTACTGTATGATATTAGAAGGAAAACCCATAAGATAAAGTTTCCGGAGAAGGAGACGATGATTAACAGAATCGAAAGATTTGCTAAAATCGGTGTAAACTACATCGGTTTGCATTCGTTTTAAATAACCCTTGTGGACGATCGAAGTGAATTCTAGCAGATTGGTTGTTGTAGAAGGATGCTTGACAAAACCATGCTGGGTGGAGGAAATTATATAAAAGAAAATAACATCACACGGTTGCGTTATTTTTCAAAAAATCCAAACCGTTCCCACGGTGACCGCTAGCAGCATAAACATATGTGCGCATATGACATTTCTGCTCTGATATATTTATGTGACAGATGTATACATGTATGCAGCCGCTCCGCGCACCGGCAGCGTGGCTACTTGGCCTTAGCTTATGCATAAATAGGCTAAACATAATTAAATATTAAATAAATCATTGAAAAGCCGAACTCAAAGAGCACACACGTGTAAGCTCAAATCTATTAAGAAACATACCTCAGTAGATCTTGATAGAATACTCTCATACTGCAGTTATATCAAACCCATGCGAACACAGCCAAAACTCAAAGCATATTGGCTTATGAACGCCCATTGTCTTAAATACAAATTCCTGATGTACAACTCCTATTTGGGCTTATGTTTCCCAGCTGTAGGGAAATGGCAGCAACACCAATAATGACTTAGCCCACAGACCGCTGTCAAATATACTTAGAACAATCACAGGGAGATTAATGCCACTTAATGCGACACTTAATGCATCTTGCATTCGATCGCCCGTCGGGATCCCCAATCTTTAAAAAAATGTGAATATTACAATTTATAATCTATAATTGTTTTCGTAAGATTAAAAAATTGCACATTGCAACATAATAAACAACACTATTTCAATAAGCAATTTGTGTTTTGACTGATTAAGCAAAGAAGTCAAGCGTATCAAGTGTGTGTTTAAGGTTTCGTTTTTATGTTAAGCACTGCTTATGACAGAGAAAAATCCAATATCGATGCACAAAATCACAAATACATATGTGCGATAGTTTTTTTTTATTTCCAATCCAACAACAAAATGCCTTCGCACTAAACCGAAAAGTGTTGAAACTTTGTTAAGTATTGTTAAGCCATGCAAGTAATCTCTGAATGTGACCAAATAACACCAAAAATTATTGCCGATCTTCCATACTGTGCCATCAACCTGCTCTTTAACTCCATTCGATACTCTCTAAACCTCGATACTTTCCAGAGACATAGAAAAAAACGACGAATCCGAACCACAACCAGGCAATGACCTAACAACTCTCTCGTTTTATAGCTCTTGAAGTCTTCCAGCATACCAATCAATACCTACAACTTTTCGATAAATGCTTCCTGACCCGGATAAATCAATTCCTCTAAACTATAAAAATAAGGCAACCACACATATGCGCACTTTACAGCTAACATCCCACAAAACAGGGAACTCACAGCTATTATCGGCCTTTCTCAGCCGCACCAGATGCCCTTCAAATAGCCCTTCATCTTGCCAAGGTAGAAAAATAAATATCCCATTGACGAATAAAAGTAAACAAACAGAAATGCGCGCACGCCACGTTCACCGTTACGCAGAATTGTCATCACTAAATAACGCAACGGTCCTGCAAGCAAACGTAATAAAGAACTTGTAAGTCGATTTTTATAGAAGACTCACTATCGCAGGCATTTCGAGGTCAAGAGAAAATAGCAAAAACTAAAAGCCTTCATTGACTTATTAACGACGTGTCTCAGATCACGGATTGTGTTCATACCCAAAGCTGGCAAGACCCCAAAATACTTCAGACCAATCAGTCTATCATTCAATCTTAACCCAAATATCAAACTTATAACCATCAAAAAAAGGCAATCCACAGAAATTGCCCTTCACGCGTCCCATCATTTTAGCTTAAACGACACCAAAGTTATGCCAATTCCGATCGATCAGCTATAGGATATAGTCGGCCGATCCTTATGAAATTTGCCAAATCGGATTATTTTGCCTATACCAAATCCTGTATCTGTACTAAATCCCATCTTTCTAAATTAAAAAACACCAAAGGTATGCCAATTCCGATCGTTCTATGACAGCTATAGGATATAGTCGGCCGATCCTTATGAAATTTTGTAGATAATATATTTAGACCAAATATAACGTTTGGAAAGTTTTAACCCTCTAACTTAAACCCTCTAACTCTGACAACAAAGTTATGGCATTTATGATCAATCAGTTATACGGCAGCTATAGGATATAGTCAACCGATCTTTTGAGGTAGCTAAGCGCTCCATGAGAATCGCTGCCCACTCCACACTTTTCGACGGTGCCAGAGTATCGCCAATGCCATACAAGCCAGCCGCCTCCTTGCCACCGTTGCCGATGCCAACATTTAGCGGCGGCTATGCCGAGTAGCTTGCGTGAGTCAGCCTTGGAAATCATGAGAGCTCTGGAAATTACTGAAGCGAACTACGATGTGGCCCTTGACCTATTGCGCAATTGTTTTAGTTATCGGCGTTTAATATGGTCATTGGATGCTCAGCTTCCCTCTGCTCGACGTGCAATCACCGTTATCATTTCCTGTTGCACCTTCGCGGGCAGGTTTCACCCGTACGAGTCTCACGTCCCATCGGTGCAGTTTCTGTTGCGAACCCATGCCGCTCAATCAACACTTTTGTGACCCAGGATCGCAATGCTAGTGCTTCCGCCAACAGCCAATGTACTCGTGTGAAGTTTCGCCTTGTCACGTATTCTGTGGAAATTGAGCCTTCAAATATATGCTTTGGGCTGTAAGACCCCAACTTCCACAAAACGCAGCGAGTGGGCATGATGATTGGAGTCAGCTTATTCTTAGACCCGTTGTCGGCTGGCCAAATCCAGTTAGGTCATGGGCCCAGAATACTCGATTTGGCTATCTCGATTGGGACGCGGTGGACTATCACGGGAAGGTCGGCGCTCTGTCCTAGGGAGACAACTCACAGAATAACCACTGCAATTATGTGACTATTGCCCCTTCCCAAATTGTTATTGAAAGTCCACCCTTCTATAGAGGGAGGATGTTGGGACAAGCAGCCACACACAAATGCATGTAAAATAATCATAATATGTTCAGCTGAAGCTGTTGTTATCAGCATGTATTCTTGTCTGTTTTGTCACCTACTTTCGCATGCGCCTTATTGTTATTTGTAGCGCATGCGCTTAGGGGATCTTTGGTAGAGCTTCTGCGCAAGCTCTTTGTTCGTGCGTAGAGCGTTATGCGGCCACTAAGTCGAATTCGAACTCGCGGGGAAACCGTTGACCCCGGAGTCGTAGTCAAGGAATGTATGAAATTTGACTTATTTACCTGGATTCTGCAAGGGACTGATCGGGTTGACCAGGTGCTTGCTGTGATCAGGCTGGAGTGGATGTGGGGTACTTGAAGTCCTGGTTTCGGTTTTCCTCAAGTTCCTCAAGGCTGGTTTTCCTCAAGTACAGATGGTATGGTGATTCGGCTGATTCCTTATCGGCCGGTCCTACTTGTGGTCCGTTTCACGGAAGCAACACTCGAAGTAAGTTGGGTAACGCGGGGTCTATTTGTGGTCCGTTTCACGGGACCAACACTCGAAGTAGACTGGTATGTCGCGGGTTCTCCTTATGGTCCGTTTTACGGGAGCAACACTCGAAGTAGGTTGGGCAACGCGGGGTCTACTTGTGGTCCGTTTCAAGGGAGCAACACTCGAAGTAGGTTGGGAAACGCGGGTTCTACTTGTGGTCCGTTTACACAAGAGCCACTCGAAGTAGGTTCGATGATGAAAGTTCTACTGGTGGTCCGTTTATACTGGAGCCAGATAGCTTTCAGAGAGTCCTACTTGTGAACCGTTTTACACAGGATCACTCGAAGTAGGTTGATTTTAAGTGCCGTAGTTCAGACACTGAGGAAGGTCAATATTATGGACATGCTGAAACTAATGTTAGTGCCAGGGTCACCCACCTCTGAGTCCGCTGACTCAGATTGTTTGTTCATGTACTGCTTTTACATGCATTTTGGCTTAGCTAGCTGGTTTTTGCTTGCTTTGGTCATTCGGTCATTTTTCCCGCTGATAATGCTGATTTCTGCTTCTGGCGCCGCTTACTAGTGCTGGGTTATTAGGTTGGATATTGTTTTGTGCTTATTGCTAATAGGTTAGTGGGTTTGTAAATTGCAACATGCTGGGTAGTAGGTCTTGGCACTAGATGCCAACACACTTGGTTATGCGTTTGTTGTGATTTGGCATTGATTGAAGCAGCATAGATTAGGGGTAAATTGAACCCAAATAAAATATTGAAAATCTAAATTGAAGCGCGTCTATTTATTCGGCTTCTATTAAAAACTATAAATGGCATAACATTTGGTGACCCCGACGTGATACCATCCCGGTCGATTATTGTGATGACCATTAAAAGTGCCAAGAAAACGTCGTTGTTGTTGTTGTTACAAAGTTGCGTTTTAATTGCATAATAAGGTGTGGACCTTACACTATTGCATAAAGGAGTGTGGAGCTTAGACTATTGGAGCTGGTGCCGCAACCCGGAAAGGATGCTGCGGAGAAGAGCAGAGGTGACCTGTTAGGAGTTGGAGGCGCTGTATCATAAAATGAAAGCTACGGCGCGGAATGAGAATTGCACGATTATGGCGCTGGAATTAGTGGAGAAGCGTTTGCGTGAGCGGCTCACCGCGCTTCAAGAAGAGTTGGAGGAGCTTCATTATAGCGAGATCGGGAGTGTATTGGAGATTCTCGTAGCTGGTGACTGATTTGCAAGTGGACATCCAGGTGGAGGTTGACAAGCGCTCCATGAAAATCGCTGCCCACTCCACACTTCTCGAAGGTACCAGTGTATCGCCAATGCCAACTTTCAGCGGCGGGCCGAGTGGCCGGATTTCTGCGCCCTTTTTAAGACCACGATTGACACCCTTCCTTACCTAACGAAAATGGAAAAGCTCCTATGGCTCATTTCGTGCTTGCGTGAGTCAGCGTTGAAGCCCATGAGAGCTCTAGAACTACGCGAACTACGATGTCACCCTTGACCCATTGCGCAATCGTTTTAGTAATCGGCGTTTAATATTTCGGTCTCACAACAATGAGATCCTGCAGCTTCGTGTGGTCGAGCCAGTGTCTGTGGCTACTTTGCGGGTTCCAGATCAGCTGCCGAGATCCAAGGATGCTTGCTTATCCAGATTATTCTCCATAACTTGGATCCTGCCACAAAGGCCAAGTGGGAAGACATACTCGCTGCATACTACGACAGCCTTCCATCTTGGGAGTCCATAGCACAATTCTTAAAGAAAAGGTGCCGGACTCTCGAAAGCGTTGACTTTTTTTTTGGCGTATTCGCTAGCTATCCAAGTGGGCCGAGGTAGATCATCCAATAACCGATCTACCGCAATGCTGAGCTTGTGCTCCTGCCAACAGCCAATGTACTCGTCCGTGGTCGATCTAGAGCCTTCCAGCCTTGCCGAGTCTTATTGGATTCCGGTTCACAAGTGCATCTCATCTCGTCGCGGCTGCTTCAGCTTTGCTGCTCCAAATGTGCTACAATGGTGGCCGGTTGCGGCGGCGCTGGGTTTGAAACGGATGGAGTATCTGTTAATGTGTGCGTGAAGTCCCGCCTTGTCACATATTCTGTGGCGGTTAGGTCACGGGGTCGATTTGGCTGGGTGTTTTCTGGACGCGGTGAACTATCACGGGAAGTGTCGGCGCTCTGTCCTAGGGAGGACAACTCACAGAATAACCACTGCAATGATGTGACTGTTGTCCCTTCCAAAATTGTTATTGAAGGCCCACCCTTCTATGGAGGGAGGATGTTGGGACAAGCAGCCACACACAAATGCATATAAAATAATCATAATATGCTTAGCTGCATCTGTTCTTATCAGCATGTATTCTTGTCTGTCGTCTCCCAGTTTCGCATGCATTTTATTGTTATTTGTAGCGTATGCGCTTTTGGGAACATTGGTAAAGCTCCTGCGCAAGCTCTTAGTTATGCGTTTGTTTTAATTTCGCATTGATTGGAGCAGCATAGATTAGGGTTAAATTGAACCCAACTAAAATATTGAAAATCTGAATTGAAACGCGTCTATTTATTCGACTGCTATTTAAAACTGTTCATACCATAATAGTTACTTTCCAAAAATTTTCGTTTTTCTTTTGGAGGCCAAGTACTTATCGGACCACCCTCGTATAAGCTCATGCCGGGTAATAATATTAGAAATTTATGAGTAATTTTGTAAACATATATAGCATTTTTTCCATCCTTAAATTGATATCATTATTTTACCTCGTCAAGAGGTTTTATTTTGATGGATTATAAAATTAAAAATTGTCCCAAAAGCGACATAAAGTTTTTGTATGTACAATTTTTTTAAAGCAATTTCTTTAAAAAGGACTGGAGGTCGAGCGAACAATTAACGGTGCCAGCACCGAAATGTCCAACTACTGTCCGGAAAAACGAAAAGTTCAATCATAGATGGGTCATCTCGCAAACCAATTCTATTTGCCCAAGCTGGAAGCAATCCTTACTTGTCGGTCATGCGGTCGCATAGTGTTTGTGGAAATTTCCCGGTGATGGCAATCGCAAAACTCAGCAACCTTGTTCCATAGAAGGAAAGAGAGTACACCTCCTTGCGGAGTGCGCCAACTGACGAATCTCTAAACGAACGCTTCTACTTATATCACCAGAACAGTCCTGTTAACCTAAATCTCCCATGTTCGATGTAGGGAAAACCGGTGAGCACGTATTCCTTGTCATTGAGGCCTCTCCTATATGCGTGCTGGTTGATCTGAAAAATATCAGAATCATACTTTAGATTCTCCATCACTGTAACCGCCGCCTTCGCTTTGGAGCTCAGAAACGTATGCTCCGTCTTTCTCTATACCCACCCCTCTCAGAGCCCTTGCCAATTCGCTCTCTTCTGACATGTATCACTCCAGAATGTCCTGCTTTTCATCACGCTCTTGGCATCCGACTTGTAGATACGTACCGTCACGGGCTTGAAATAGTATTTAATGCGGTTTCCTCTTCCTTCAAGCTGAAAGGTCTAGCCTTTGTCTTCGACCCTAGGGTCCTCTCCAAGCCGTGCTGTGGTCCGGATGTAGTCTAAGAATTTTACTATCCCAGTGTCTCCGTAGGTTCTATTATGTAGGCCCACAGTGGTTTACAGTGGTTTACACAAAACTTGTCACTCGGGGGTTCTTGGGGTCGCTGATCTCGAATCTGAAGTCGGATTTCAATTCGAAATGGCGGGTCCAATATGGCGGACAATTTTTTGAAAAAGTGATCGGATTTACTTGAAATTTAATACATGGGCGCTTTTGGGATCGCTGATTATTTTGATTTGATTTTCATTTGGTACCAAATTTATGTAAATTAAATACTTGAATATGGAGTTATTTCCATATATATGAAAAAAAAAAATTTAAAAATTTTACAAAGTCATCAGACTGACATAAAAAAATCATAAAATCTGAAATTGCAAATATACTGAATCTTTTTAAAAATAGTATAATAAACCAAAAAAACATACCATACCTTGGAAGTACTTCTAGGTAGTTTTATAGCTCTACAAGTTCTAGTACAAAAAGTGGTTAAGCATTTGATTAGTATATTGCAATATATTCCAATAGCCTCTGAACCGAATTTGGATATTTTTGGTGAATTATGGCCTTAGTATATAAAAGAATATGGACAATATACAAAGAATTAGTTACAAATGATATGCACATTATAATATGCATCTGGAAATATTAAATTACACTACAAAACACTTTGAAGTCTTTTAGCTCTTATATTAAATATGCATGTATCATTAAAATAATGTAATATTACATATTGGACAGCACAGATTACTTATTTTACGTGACAAACGTCTTTAAAAAACTTTCAACATTATTATTTTTTGAATTTTTTCCTCAAATTGACCACTGTGCGTTTCCTCTCGGTATATATCTTAGAATGGGGTAATGTGAACTACAGCTTTCGTTTCGATCGTACTACGGTACCACTTTGATTTTTGTCAGTATTTTTGACTGGGTTCTTTGGACTATGACAACTTCGCTGTTTCTGGCACTCTCCCAAAGCTGAAAGCCATAGCCGAATGGTTTAAGTACGGAGTTGTACAGCATGACTTTGTAATCAAGACAAAAGGCGTTAATAAGCCAATCTGCAGCGGCTGAGAATAAAATAGAATGAATGTTGTGAGTTCACCGATTTTGGGATGTAAGCTGTGAAGAGAAAATTTGACTGCCAATTTTCTAAAGTAGAGGAACTTTTTCGTATTTTTTTTTTTAAATATTAAGAAAATGTTTGTTAAAACATCTAAGTCATTCCAAAAAGTTACACTGGAAAAAACACTACTCCCAATATCCCCAAAATCCATAATCATTGATTATTAATCAATGAAAATTTGTATTTTGAAAATAAGCTTTTGATATATTCCTGTTCTGTAACCCTGCTCCCTGCTAATAACCCTGCTCTAATAGACGCCGTCAGAAACAGAAATCAGTAATATCAGCGGCACGAATGACCGACTGACCGGAGCAAGCGGTGCGTTCAGCCACAACCCTGCTTACAGATAAGCCCACCGTTCTGTTAGCAACCGCCCAAGTGGCAATACGTGGACCAGCCGGACCCCCTCATTTTTATCAATACAAATTGTAGTTTTCAAATTCCTAAAAAAAAATGTTCTCAGTGAAAACACATTGCTAAGTTACCGAGCGTTTTCTGGTTTAATTTACATTTATTTGGTTTGATTTGTATTTATTAGCGTAATTTTTTTTGGATTGGTTGAGGATTTGGTTGATTTTGTTTGTTGATACAAATTTGTTCAAAGTTTGACGGGTTAAAGACCGACCGAAGAAGTAAAGTAAACGCGGTGTTGCGGGGCGACCGAGACACCGCGGGCGACGCGAAAAGAGATAACGACCATCGTAATCCAAGAATGAGTTTTTATGCCGTCCGTCTACTCAAAGCAATCCAAAAAGGGGGATTACGAATCCAGCGATCTGGAGGAGGCAACCTGAAATGTCCAGAAATCATCCATATGCGCGCTGAACAGCCCCCAAAAGCATGCGAGTGGTTGAAGGCCCTACGTGCATTTTTTTTGTAGGGGGCTAACGACGAGGTCCACCACGAAGGCTTCTTCGATCTGTTGCTACCTATTCTTTTCTTGGGGCAGGCCTTGTGGTAAGCTTTTGCGCTAGTCGCAGTAAGCGTATCTACCATGGCGTTGATCCCCTCATAGGTATCGATGGTCTCTGAAGGCGGTTCGCCTAAGGATCTATCTAGTATCTTTTTATAGAGCTCCCAGTTTGCCTTTCTAGGATTTCGAACTGCTTGCTTGGTGAAGTTTTCAAAATTTACTACTATCTCAATATAGCGATGGTCTGAAAATGAGTGTTTGTCAAGGGCTCTCCAGCTGGAGATTGCATCAGCCAGGGAGTGCGAGAATAATGTGACATCAAGAACCTCCCTTCTGTTCTTGACTACGAAAGTGGGTTCTGAACCTCTGTTACCCACTAAAAGCTTAGAGCTGAGGATAAAATCGAAGATTGACTCACCCCTCTCGTTTGTGTCAGTGCTTCCCCACTGACTGTGATGAGCGTTGGCATCGCATCCTATTACTAGGTCGATGTCCTTCCTTTCGCTGTATTCCACAAGCCGCCTGAGTAGCGAATGGGGTGGAGGTCCTAGGTAGTCGTGATCCATATATGCCGAGCATATTCTTAGATGGCCGTCTGGGCCCTCTATCGATGCGGCTACGTGATCTTTATTGCTGAAATTTGGTAGCAAGAAGGTATTAAGGCTTTTCTTTGCGAGTATGCAAGCTCGCTTTTTACCTGTTACATCGGCTGTGTACAGCCTGAAGTCCGACGCCCCCAAACCGAGAATCCTGTCTCCGTAGATCCAGGGTTCTTGGATGAGGGCCACGTCAGCTCCCCTCTCTGCAAGATGGAGCAGGAGGGCGGCGGAAGATAACGACCATCGTAATCCAAGAATGAGTTTTTATGCCGTCCGTCTACTCAAAGCAATCCAAAAAGGGGGATTACGAATCCAGCGATCTGGAGGAGGCAACCTGAAATGTCCAGAAATCATCCATATGCGCGCTGAACAGCCCCCAAAAGCATGCGAGTCCCCGCCTTGAGATTATAAATGGTAATTCCTTTATGACGGACCCGTCTGCCAAACTTATAGAAGTACGCAAAAGGGTTTCGACTTATATGGGTAAATGGCCACACAACTGATCTATCCTTGCATTGCGGTACTATCGACCGACAAAGTTTTTTAAAATTTTTTTTCAACTTGTACTTAATAAAATATAATAAAGTCGAATTACTAAAGAATTTGTCAATACTTATTGGTCGGTCGAGCCAATACATTTGTGCCGCAACATTTCTTTAAAAAACTTTACTTCTTATAAAAACTTAATTTCTTTTAAAAACTTTAAAAACCAACTGTTGAGCTATCAGCGTTTTGATAGCGGCCGAATTAATAGACCAGGTTCAATTTTACAAATCAATTTATTATGGGTCAATTTAACCCCAAAACAAATTCCGCGGCCGGTCCAAAACAATGCCGAATTACAAGTTATAAAACCTAAGAGCTTGCGCAGAAGCTCCACCAAAGCTCCCAAACTGCATGCGCTACAAAAGAACAACAAAGCGCATGCGAATCTGCGAGAAACAAAGAATATGGAGCAGCTGATAACGGGCAATTAGTGGACCGCTGCGGCTAGTTACACTGAGAGAATAGAAATAGAAATAATTATGATTTTTGATGCTGGCACAAGTCCCAACATCCTCCCCCCGTTGAATTCCATCTTTCAACAAAAAATCCTTAGGGGCATGGGGCAGCTTCATCACATAATATTGCTGATGATCTCAAGGTCCATAATTCTCAGTTGCAGGCTGCCGTTTCCATCCAGATCCAGAGAGCGCTCGAGCCAAGCGTCAACAGAGTGGCGAGAGTGGAAGGAAACATCTTTCCGAAATTGCGCGTAGGCGCACCTTTCGATTGCAGGATCGGGAGCCTTCACGGCTGGAGCAGCAGCCACCTTGGCAGCTGCAACCGGCGGCAGCAACGATGCGGACGACCTGCCCCCATTGGAAGGGTGCAGGCTAGAGTTCCGAATGGAGTCAGACCTGGGTGCTGACTTAATCGGCAACGGTGACAATAATCCAAATCCCGAGCCAGATGAGGGATTAAGTTCAGCAGCTTCAGAAAATCCATCGCAGACAACTGCCAGATGCGACGTTGAAATAGCGACCACGGGGGGAGCGGTGGATAGCAGCGGCACTGATGAGACGCAATTGGACACGTCCTGGATATCGTGATCCTTGTTCAGGTTTCGCTCCAATTTAAAAACCTGAGAACCCGATTGGATGTCGCAGTCCAGCGGGTAATCCTGACTGCATGAGCGACGCTTTTCCAACAGACCATCCTGCACCTTCACCACCGCTATGGTTGGTTCTGCCATTGACGAAGCAGTGGGACCATTGGGGCCGTCGAGACAAGTGGAGTGTGCAGGTACCCTCATGGAGTGCTTTGCCATTCCCACCTGAATGTCAAAGCGCACATCAGCGGCAAGCTGGGAGAACTTCCAGCATAATTCACTCCCAACTTCAACAGAGCTCAATCGCTCTAACTCATCCTGGAGTGTGGTAAATTTCTTGCGCAACGCAATTTCCAACGGCTCCAGTACCATGATGGTCAAATCTTCCTTCTGAACTGCAGCCTTGACCTTGTTATGCAGGGCTTCCATCTCCTGGTAGGTCACCTCTGCTCTTCGCCGCAAAAGCCTTTCCCTGCTTGCAGGAACCGAGGCACTAGCTACATCTCCAAACTCCATTATGCAATTTATTTTTGTGCAAGGTGCAATGCAATGGAAACAACAGCAACAAGTTTTCCTTTGCAAGGTTTCCTTTAAGCACTTTAATGATCACAAATCAATTAGAGCGCTATCACGTCGGGGTCACCAATGTTGAGCTATCAGCGTTTTGATAGCGGCCGAATTAATAGACCAGGTTCAATTTTACAAATCAATTTATTATGGGTCAATTTAACCCCAAAACAAATTCCGCGGCCGGTCCAAAACAATGCCGAATTACAAGTTATAAAACCTAAGAGCTTGCGCAGAAGCTCCACCAAAGCTCCCAAACTGCATGCGCTACAAAAGAACAACAAAGCGCATGCGAATCTGCGAGAAACAAAGAATATGGAGCAGCTGATAACGGGCAATTAGTGGACCGCTGCGGCTAGTTACACTGAGAGAATAGAAATAGAAATAATTATGATTTTTGATGCTGGCACAAGTCCCAACATCCTCCCCCCGTTGAATTCCATCTTTCAACAAAAAATCCTTAGGGGCATGGGGCAGCTTCATCACATAATATTGCTGATGATCTCAAGGTCCATAATTCTCAGTTGCAGGCTGCCGTTTCCATCCAGATCCAGAGAGCGCTCGAGCCAAGCGTCAACAGAGTGGCGAGAGTGGAAGGAAACATCTTTCCGAAATTGCGCGTAGGCGCACCTTTCGATTGCAGGATCGGGAGCCTTCACGGCTGGAGCAGCAGCCACCTTGGCAGCTGCAACCGGCGGCAGCAACGATGCGGACGACCTGCCCCCATTGGAAGGGTGCAGGCTAGAGTTCCGAATGGAGTCAGACCTGGGTGCTGACTTAATCGGCAACGGTGACAATAATCCAAATCCCGAGCCAGATGAGGGATTAAGTTCAGCAGCTTCAGAAAATCCATCGCAGACAACTGCCAGATGCGACGTTGAAATAGCGACCACGGGGGGAGCGGTGGATAGCAGCGGCACTGATGAGACGCAATTGGACACGTCCTGGATATCGTGATCCTTGTTCAGGTTTCGCTCCAATTTAAAAACCTGAGAACCCGATTGGATGTCGCAGTCCAGCGGGTAATCCTGACTGCATGAGCGACGCTTTTCCAACAGACCATCCTGCACCTTCACCACCGCTATGGTTGGTTCTGCCATTGACGAAGCAGTGGGACCATTGGGGCCGTCGAGACAAGTGGAGTGTGCAGGTACCCTCATGGAGTGCTTTGCCATTCCCACCTGAATGTCAAAGCGCACATCAGCGGCAAGCTGGGAGAACTTCCAGCATAATTCACTCCCAACTTCAACAGAGCTCAATCGCTCTAACTCATCCTGGAGTGTGGTAAATTTCTTGCGCAACGCAATTTCCAACGGCTCCAGTACCATGATGGTCAAATCTTCCTTCTGAACTGCAGCCTTGACCTTGTTATGCAGGGCTTCCATCTCCTGGTAGGTCACCTCTGCTCTTCGCCGCAAAAGCCTTTCCCTGCTTGCAGGAACCGAGGCACTAGCTACATCTCCAAACTCCATTATGCAATTTATTTTTGTGCAAGGTGCAATGCAATGGAAACAACATCAACAAGTTTTCCTTTGCAAGGTTTCCTTTAAGCACTTTAATGATCACAAATCAATTAGAGCGCTATCACGTCGGGGTCACCAATGTTGAGCTATCAGCGTTTTGATAGCGGCCGAATTAATAGACCAGGTTCAATTTTACAAATCAATTTATTATGGGTCAATTTAACCCCAAAACAAATTCCGCGGCCGGTCCAAAACAATGCCGAATTACAAGTTATAAAACCTAAGAGCTTGCGCAGAAGCTCCACCAAAGCTCCCAAACTGCATGCGCTACAAAAGAACAACAAAGCGCATGCGAATCTGCGAGAAACAAAGAATATGGAGCAGCTGATAACGGGCAATTAGTGGACCGCTGCGGCTAGTTACACTGAGAGAATAGAAATAGAAATAATTATGATTTTTGATGCTGGCACAAGTCCCAACACCAACACACGGCTGAATTTCATCACAAATTGTGAAATACCCGAAAACATCTGCATAGACGCCCACTCTTACACATACACATGTACAAGGCAATCCGAATGCAACCTCGTATAGTACATCACAAAAAGTGAACAGGTCCTAACAGGCAAACGCAATCGTCAACATCACTTGGACGGATTGACTCCCAGCCCGTTCCTTTGCGCTCAGGCCGACAGAACTTCGAGCTTCCCTGTCATTAGGTCGCATAGCGTCTGTGGGAATTTCCCTACGAAGGCAATAGCAACATCGTCCGCGTTCGCAATGATCTTACAGCCGCCACCCTCTAAGGATCGCAGTAGGCTGTTAACCGCCACGTTCCAGAGTAGTGGTGAGAGTACACCTCCTTGCGGGGTGCCCCTCTTGACGTATCTTCGAATAGTCGAACCTCCAAGAGTAGCCTCGACACTCCTGTTAACCAGGATCTGCCGTATTAGGTGAGTTGATCGGTTGTCTATTCCAAGTCCCGTCAGTGCGTCGATTATTGAGCACGGCAAGATGTTGTTGAAGGCCCCTTCTATGTCTAGAAAAGCCACAAGTGCGTATTCCTTAGAGTTGATCGCTCGTTCGGCGATCATAGTGATATCGTGCAGGGCTGTTTCTGTTGATCGGCCCCTTTTGTAAGCATGCTGAGAGCATGAGATGTCATTTGGGTTAATGTTTAGTTGTAGATGGAGTCTTTCCATAGTCTTAAGGAGGAAGGAAGACAGACTTATAGGTCTGAAGTCCTTGGGGGTGCAGTGGGATGGTTTCCCCGCCTTGGGTATGAATACAACCTTCGTGCACAGCCACGCCTTTGGTATCATACCAGTAGTGAAGACTGTTCTGACGATTTTCTTAATCCATTGCCTTAGGTTAATACCGGCTCTGGATAACTGACCCGGTAGAATACCGTCCGGTCCCGGAGATTTGAAGGGTTTAAAACTGTCTATTGCCCATTTTAGATTTCTGTCACTAAGTAGGTAGTTGAGTGGGCCCTGGTGACCCTGGCTACGCATCACCTGGGTTGTTCCTTCCGATGAGCAACCCGGGAAGTGAGCGTTGATAAGGGTCTCTGGGGATTCCTGGCTTGAGGTTGTCCAGCGCCCCTCCGTTTTCTTAATGTAGCCTGCGATGGGGGCTGTAGTAGAGAGAATCTTTCTTAGGCGGGCGGCCTCTGATGTCTCCTGGATGTTGATGCAGAAATTGGCCCAGGCAACCCTCTTTGCCTTGCGCAATTCTTTGTTATATTGCCTAAGTTCAGCTTTATAGGCTTCCCACGCCTCGTCTGTGTTGGTACGGTGCGCGTGGTTGAAGGCCCTACGTGCATTTTTTTTGTAGGGGGCTAACGACGAGGTCCACCACGAAGGCTTCTTCGATCTGTTGCTACCTATTCTTTTCTTGGGGCAGGCCTTGTGGTAAGCTTTTGCGCTAGTCGCAGTAAGCGTATCTACCATGGCGTTGATCCCCTCATAGGTATCGATGGTCTCTGAAGGCGGTTCGCCTAAGGATCTATCTAGTATCTTTTTATAGAGCTCCCAGTTTGCCTTTCTAGGATTTCGAACTGCTTGCTTGGTGAAGTTTTCAAAATTTACTACTATCTCAATATAGCGATGGTCTGAAAATGAGTGTTTGTCAAGGGCTCTCCAGCTGGAGATTGCATCAGCCAGGGAGTGCGAGAATAATGTGACATCAAGAACCTCCCTTCTGTTCTTGACTACGAAAGTGGGTTCTGAACCTCTGTTACCCACTAAAAGCTTAGAGCTGAGGATAAAATCGAAGATTGACTCACCCCTCTCGTTTGTGTCAGTGCTTCCCCACTGACTGTGATGAGCGTTGGCATCGCATCCTATTACTAGGTCGATGTCCTTCCTTTCGCTGTATTCCACAAGCCGCCTGAGTAGCGAATGGGGTGGAGGTCCTAGGTAGTCGTGATCCATATATGCCGAGCATATTCTTAGATGGCCGTCTGGGCCCTCTATCGATGCGGCTACGTGATCTTTATTGCTGAAATTTGGTAGCAAGAAGGTATTAAGGCTATTCTTTGCGAGTATGCAAGCTCGCTTTTTACCTGTTACATCGGCTGTGTACAGCCTGAAGTCCGACGCCCCCAAACCGAGAATCCTGTCTCCGTAGATCCAGGGTTCTTGGATGAGGGCCACGTCAGCTCCCCTCTCTGCAAGATGGAGCAGGAGGGCGGCGGAAGCCACCTTACTGTGATGGAGGTTTATCTGCAGGAATGTCAGGGACATCCTTCAGATTCTCCACCACAGTAACCTCCGCCTCGGTGTCGGAGCCCAGCATTGAGTCCTCCTCCATACCGACGCCACCAAGAGCCCTCGCCAGGTCACTGTCCTCTGAGGTGTACCCTTCCAGAATGTCCTCCTCCACATCTGACATTCCTTTTGGGCGGACCTCTTCGGTCGGTTCCCCCAAGTCTAACTCTTGTGCGTCCATCTCCAAGTCGATGCCTCCAGGTTTACTCTTCGCATCCGACTTGTAGATCCTCACCGCAACGTGCTCGAACCCGTATTTGATACGGCTACCGGCACCCTTCAGGATCTTCGCAGTCTCCTCATTTAGAGTGGGGACAACCTGCCTTCTCAGTCCCACTGCTTCCTCCACCTTGGCGACTCTCCAGTCCGCCGTAGGGAGTGTGGGATTACACATTTTGAGCATGGTCAGAATGGTGGCAGGGTCCGCCGGCTTCTCTGTCAGCCATACGCGGGCCCTCGGTTTGCTGGGGATCTTGTCCCAGTCCACCGCCTCCAGACTGGCTCCTGGGTAAACCTCCCGAAGCGACGCAATCATTCGCTTGTAGAGGCTTACAGACCTCGCATCTTGGCACGCTATCACCTTGATGCTACCCTGGTACCACCCTGCGTCTTCGCAGTCCGGTGGAGGTCCTCCGCTCTTGAGCATCTCCTCTATGAAGCGCCCATGCAGCTCGTTCACCACCTTCCGCCAAAGCTCTTTGGGGATCAGGCCATCTTTGGAGCCATTATCAACGACCCCAATGATGGTCCTGCCCTTAGTAACTTCGGCGAAGAATCTGTTACTTTGCTGTGTCTGCACCTTCTTCTTCTTAGCTAGGGGCGCTCCACTTTCGCACTTTGTGCACTCTCCTTGGCAGAGTCGCCTACTCCTCGGCTTCTTTGGGTCTAATCTGGCCCCCGCTCTTGCTGGCTGAAAGTCAGGCAGGACTTCCCTCGCCCACTTTATTGCTCGGCTTTATGCTTTATGGACAATCTAATACTGCTACGGATCTCGCTGCTAAGTTACCTACTCATCACAAATTAAGCTGGGCTATGCAAAAACGCCACGATTAAATTCCCATAATAAAATCTTTCAGCGACTGGCTATATAAACCAGCGAAAGCAGCCTCTACTATCCCGTACTACCCGGATCAAGCGCAAAGACCAACAGTGTCAACACCCATTCACAAACTCGCCGAGGATCGGAGAACGAAGCAACTTTCGATTCGGAGTTCGATCTCCAGCAAGAAACCAGAGCGAGTCAAACCTGCGTTATGTGTAACTCTACTGAACACACCGCCGCCCAATGCGAAACACTTAAGCTGCTAACTGTTCCAAAGACAAAGAAAGACAAAGAATTATAAACGACTCACGGGCTTGCTACAGATGATTGAAGGCCCATCGCCGCAAATGTTTTTCCAGGCGCGACTGCGGAATCGATAACTGCCAGGCCAAGCATACTTCACTGAGATCCACCTAAATCACAGCTAGTTAGTGTTCATCATGAAAAAGGAATTATGAAAGAACAATACTTCCGAATTCTGCCAGTCACTCTGTATGGAAAAGGAGTTTCAAGTACGTGTTCGAGTCTATCAATACATTTGCCTTTTTGCTCATCAGTGACTCTCATCGAAAGCGGACTCCTGAAGGATATAAAAATTGCCACAACAAATGAACCGCTATGCCTACAGTGGACTGGCAGCACCACCAAGATGGAGGATATTTCCGAGAGTGCACAACTTCAAATATCAGAGACTGAAAATTCGAAAAAAATGTGGCTTAACAAAATCCACTCTGTTAAAAAGCTATCATTACCAAAGCAGACCGTTGATACAGAAAAACTATGCAAAAGGTAAAATATTTAAATGGATTGCCTCTGAAATCGTTTTATAACGCAGAGCCTATGGTTCTTATTGAGCCGAACAACTGGGCATTAGCGGTTCCTAGCCTCCCTAAATCCGTGAAGGAAGACGCGACGAATCCATCGCCTCAAAATGTGCTCTAGGATGGAGCATCCAAGAAAAGGAAATTCAAGCAAATATGTTAATCTACATCACTGCGAATGCAACTGGGGCGAACTCGACAAAGCCGTTAAGGATAGTTTCAATATCGGAAGATGAGAAAAAGGCCATACGCATTCTTGAAGACACATGCAAAAATGTAAATGCCCTTTACCAGGTTGGTCTTCTTCGGCGTGATTACCATGCTACGCTCCCAGAAAGCCTTTCCACCGCTTTAAGACGTCTAGAATGCCTGCGGTCAAAAATCAAAAGAGATCCAGAAATTTTCGATTAAGTTCAAGACCAAATCTATAATCTACAATGATGATTCCGGGCGGTATCAGTGGGTAGAATACCCTTGACCCTCAGTCAAGGGTATTCATGCGAATGGAGGATTCACAACAAGAAAATAGATCTCGAATTCTAGTGCGCTTATGCATCATTTTGGAGGGCGCTAATCAAACATCCACAATTCAAAAGAACTTGGTGGACCCGAAAAGATTCTCGGTATGTATTGGGATCCAAAACATGACTTTTTTAAGTATATATATAGTTTCAGAAGACTTTAAAGAGATGTCCTGAACAGAGACGCTATACCAACAAAGCGAGAAATCCTGCAGATTCTCATGTCCGTCTGTGACATAGGCCACTGGGCCTAATCTCTTGCTTGCTCATACAATCGGCCTAAAGATGCTACTTCAAGAAGTGGCCAGGCATAGACTAAGATGAGGAACTTCCCGAAGAGCTACTTCAGTTTTGGATGCAATGGAGAATCGTCCTTCTACTAAACTTGAATTTCCCCGTCAATAGTCCAGTTTGCTACCAGACGCAGAGAATATTGATCTACATATCTTTGTAGGCGCCAGAGAATACGCTTATGCCGCAGTTTCATATCATCGTCCGAAGTTCCGCAGTTTCATATTTCATCCGAAAATATTGCTTCATATTTTTTTCCAAGCTTTTATAGCGCTTTGGCCTTTGGGAAATACTCATTCTCTGACTTAGAGCACATTCTCATGGAGCTTGGCATCATTTTTTTTAAACTGGGTCCATGAGTGAGTGAGCTGTTTGGGTCTCTCCTCGAAGTATCCTTCCTTGAGTTTTCGCTCTGCGGAGTCCTGCTTTGTTGCTTTCAATTTGCTCAGCAATGAGCATTTGGATTACGGTATCTGATTCTGATCCCATGGTTGCGATGTATCGTTTTCTTTTTATACCCTTGCAAAGGATATTATAATTTTGGTCAAAAGTGTGCAACGCAGTGAAGGAGACATTTCCAACCTTATAAAGTATATACATTCTTGATCAGGATCACCTCCTGAGTCAATATAAGCATGTCCATCTGTCCGACTGCCCGTCTGTGTGTTTGTCTGTATGTTTCTACGAAAACTAGGCTTTCAGTTTTAGAGCCATCGAATTGAAACTTTGCACACATCCTTCTTTTGTTTGCACGCAGTATATAAGTCCTCCGGGATCGGTCAACTATATCCTCAAGCTGCCATATAACTGATTGATCGGAAATGGCAACCCTTTGGTGTTTTTTGAGTTAGAAGGTTGGGACTTTCCACACACTTGGTCAAAATATCTTATGTACAAAATATGGTAAAGATTGGCCGACTATATCCTATAGCTGTCATAGAACTGAACGATCGGAATTGGCATAACTTTGGTGTCTTCTAAGCTAAAATGATGGGACTTTCTACGGATTCCATTTTGGGCAATCTTATTTGTTCTACGAAATTTCATAAGGGTCGGCCGACTATATCCTATAGCCGCCATATGAATGAACGATCGGAAATGGCACAACCTTAACTGGAAGGGTATATCAACTTTGGCTCCGCCCGAAGTTAGCTTTCCTTTCTGGTTTTTTTTTTTGGATGAGTTAAATTGCGTTGCGGCTTGTGTTCAGGTTGTGATTCTATAGAAAAAGGACACCGTCGAGGTCACCAAACATTCGTTCGTAGATCGTTGTGCGGCCACTATGTTGGCCCCTACTATTTGCACTCGCGAGCATAACGGTAGGTGCCGGAGTCGTAGTCAAAGAACGTTTAAAAGTTCTGACTAAATGTACCTGGATTCTGCAAGGGACTGATCAGGTTGACCAGCGCCTGCTGTGATCAGGCTGGAGTTGATGTGGGATACTTGAAGTCCTGAGCTGGATCTCCTCAAGTACAGATGGTACGGGGTTTCAGCTGATTCCTTATCGGCCGGTCCTGCTTGTGGTCCGTTTCACGGGATCAACACTCGAAGTAGATTGGGGAATACGGGTCCTACTTGTGGTCCGTTTCACGGGAGCAACACTCGAAGTAGATTAGATTAGTAGATGAATCTTTACTAGTGGTCCGTTTACACAGGAGCTACTCGAAGTAAGTTCGATGAAGAAAGTTCTACTTATGGTCCGTTTTACACAGGATCACTTGAAGTAGGATGGTTTTAAGTGCCGTACCTTGACACTAAGTAACGAACCGATCTACTCTGTATTCGCAACTATCTTTATTTCAGAAGAACAATTCTTATATATGATGCTTAACTATACATAATTAAATTTAAGGAAGGTCAATGTTATGGACGTGCTAAAACTAATGTTAATGCCAGTGTCACCCACCTCTGAGTCTGCTGACTCAGATTGCTTGTTCATGCATTGCTTGGTTTTTGATTGCTTCAGTCAGGTCAGTCGGTCATTCTTCACGCAGATAATGCTGATTTCTGCTTCTGGCGCCGTCTACTAATGCTGGGTTATTAGGTTGGATATTGTTTATGCTTATTGCTAATTATTACTAGGTCTGTCAATAAGTTAGTGGGTCTGATTATTGTGTATTGCAACATTGCGGATGACAATTGATTAGATCAGATTACGAAGTGTGAATATAGGGTAGTAGGTCTTGGCATTAGGTGCCAACAGTATGAAGAAATCCAGCCCGCTTATCGCCATTAAACGTCTGCAAGTTCTTTTTAAGAAAGTCCGAAATAGCCACAAATGGCCTTTATGCCAAACTCGCTTCCTTTGACAGACCCTTTACGTATACCGGAATAGACTACTTTGGCCCGATCCTCGTCAGCGTCGGAAGGCACAAGGAAAAGCACAGGGGAGTTCTGTTCATCTTAACTTTGAGAGCCGTGCACTTAGAAATAGCCCACAAGCTTAACGTTAGTTCCTGCATAATGTGCCTAAAAAACTTAATGGCACTTTCAGGAGTAGCGAAAAAAAATTAACTCCGATAACGGCACGAATTTTAAAGTCACAAAAAGGTTGCGAAGGAGGAACTTAAAAGGATTTACTTCTATGATATAACCTGTAACGAACTGTTTTTGCTAGCTTTTGCTCGCAATAAATGCCGCGACAAGCTTACAGAGTTTGGGGGAACGATCCCCCGAATTTATATATTCGACGTGATGTCCCGAGCCCAGAAATAACACAGGGCGCTTCGTTTAAATAAATGTCCCCTTTATTTCGATAAAGTTACAAAAGGGTGAATCTCACCGGCTGCTTGGCTCAGACGACCGACCGTTCGTCATCCCGTCGATCCCCGATCACCGTTCCGGGTTGGTGCCAATACACAATCCCTCCCAAAGCTTGCGCCCTGCAGGACGCGTGGTCTTGGTGCATGGCGCCGAATCGGCTCACGGTTCCCTCCGTTTGGAATCACGTGCTCCAACTGCAGGGCCTGTGCTGTCGCTGTTGTTGTCGTCGCCGCTGCACCTGTTGTTGGCGCCGCTCCTGTTGCTGCTCCCTTGTGTCTGCTGCTCCTGATCCTGATCCTATCGCTGCTCCCGTTGTCGCCGCTGCTCCTGATCCTGAACCTCTCGCTGCTCCCGTTGTCGCCGCTACTCCTGATCCCGATCCTCTCGCTGCTTCTCCTTTGTGGGCGCCGTGGACCTTCACTCTTGGCTCACTGGGAATGTCCTTTCGCCATGGCCGGCACCTAATCCGTGTTAGCAGACCGATAGGCTCACCTCCCAGGCATACGCCGTGCAGGATACGCTTCTCGGTGCCTGGCGGCCGGATCAGGGAACGAAGGGCCTACCTACCCTGCAGGACACGCCCCCGGTTGCGTTCGCCACTTGCCTCCAAACACCTTCTTGCATACGCTCCGCAGGATCTTTGGCAGACCAGAGGTTTTGGCGTCGCGTCTCCTTTAACTCCAGGTGATGCGCTGTGCGTACGCCCCAGCGCCTGGATCATGATTGTATTGACTTTATTTCTATCGGCCGGCCCTCATAAACACCGCTCCAGAGCAAGTTCTCACGACGGAGACCCTGACCCTTCCGTCTGCGCCGGCGTGAGTTTGGACGACTCTGGCGGTGATCTATTGTTAGAGCGGCTGGTGATCCTCTGCGACCAGGACCAGATCGCCCCTTATGGCGGCTTCGACTCCATCGAGGACGGTTTGCAACTCCTCTGCGGTCAACCTCGCGCTGCCCACCACTCGTCGGAATAGGTGCTTTGCAGATTTGACACCTGCCTCCCATAGTCCGCCCATGTGCGGAGCCCGCAGCGATATGAACGCAAATACGCAACCTTTTTTTTATGCACATTGTCGCAGTTGGTCCTCGATTTGCTACCACAGTGCCGCGAAGTGGCGACTCGCTCCGACGAAGTTCGTCGCGATGTCGCAGTGAACGATCTGCGGACGTCCTCGGCACCCAACGAACCTTTAAAATGCCAATAAAAAGGAATCAGTTGATAAATCAGATACTACTTCTAAATGAACTGCGTTGGACTCACAACAAACAAAAAGGGGAATGTAGGACTTGTAGGGTGGCCTACCACAAATTTTCAATGTCGTCTCAATAGGGCACGGAGAGTACGGATTCGATCTAAAAAAAAACTGTTGGAAAATCGTCGCTCATGCAGTCAGGATTCCCCGCTGTACAGCGACATCCAATCGGGTTCTCGTGATTTGAAATTTGAGCAAAACCTGAACAATGATCACGGTAGCCAGGAATTCGGCCGCTATCAAAACGCTGATAGCTCAACAGGTAAATATCCCATGATTTGAGTCATCAGAAGAGGCTTGCACTTAAAACAGCGTATGCATGACCGTACTATCTGACTGCAGACTTCCTGCGCGTTTACTATCCAAACACCCTGTCGCAAGAGACTCACCAGTGCTCGTGGACCCACATGAAAATTCGATTCGTGCAAGTATCGGACATAGCTCTGGACAAATCGAGAGCGCTTCGTCAACAATAATGGAAATCGTACGATATAGGAGAATTAGCTAGTCGCTCCCCGACCCGCAACAATAAAAAGACAAGCCCAGCGTGAGAACCTTCATGGACAAATGGATTTAGCTTCTGTAGACTTGGACTAACAACAAGGTTTTTTCGAATATTTTTTATTTCCTCTTGATACTCGTGCTCTTGAATTATCTTGACAATTTTATTAAAAGCTTCTTGATATTCGACAGGTGAAGGCACACTATCAAAAGGAACTACTAATTTTTCCCCTTTTCTTTATAAAGCGGAACATGTAAACGAACACTCTCAGCAGTTTTAAGTGAGAGGAAAATCCTTCAATCCAATCTTACACGTTCAGTGTCTGGTCAGGGTAATAGTCTGAAATTTTTTTTATTTATTCATTTATTCTCGACTTTAACACAGAGTGTAGCTTTTTCTTTACTTGTAAATTAAATTGGCCAGTTGATGCAAGTTGAAGATCTTCAATAATAAAATTCATTTGTGACCCTGAGTCGAGTATTGTTCGGACCAATATGTGCTCGCCATTTTTTGTATGAACGCTTACGATCGACGTCGCTAACAAAACTCTTTCTAGAGGCGGCGCATGCAAAGCATGTGAAGAAGAAGGACCATCATTCGTTAACGCTGGAGAGGGATTTTCTGTCGGTGGTAGTAACGCTAAGTTATTTTATGGTGCGATCTTGCAAATATTTGACTTCTAGTCGATTTGCACTTCGCTACGGTGTGACCTTTTTGCAGACAATTTAAACAGAGAAAGGCTGAATTAACAAACTCAAACCTTTGCATTACTGGCCCAAAAGATGGTCTTGAGCATTATAATAACTGCAAGCTGCAAGCCAACTTCTATTAAGTTGCTTGCTAAACCCTGTTTGCTTCTGTTTTTGTTTGCCAGTCTCTTCAGCGGACGGGTGCTGGTACCAATGATTTAATATTTTTCCGAAATCGGACCACAGCGGGAATTCTTCATAATCCAGTGACTCTTCCCATTTTTGCCTGAACACTGGATCTACTCTACTCAAAACTAAATGTATAATCATTGAGTTTGCAATGATCTCCAATGGATAATATTGATCCATAAATCGATGACACAGTGCCGATGAGACCCCTCAATTTTCGGGAGGCTGAACAATTGGTTCGGAAAACCACATTCGTTATCATAGACGTATCATATCATGGTTAGTTGGTTCGCAAAGATGACACATTCGTTATCATAGACTCTTTTTAAACTAGCGATAGCTTTGTCATAATTACTCTCGGTGACCTGAAATGCCTTGATAGTTCCTAAGGCTTCACCAGAGAGGCAAGAAATTAAATTATTAAATTTCCTGACAACAATGAATGTTAACATCTTTGTGTACTAAGGTATCGTGTACTAAGGTTTGAACTCCGAATAATTCCACTGAATTTTGGTAATGCCAAACTGGGAATTAGAGCTCGAGTTGGGGCTGCAGAAATTGCAGTAGCTGGACGGGAGTCTTTAGCTGTATTAAAGGCATTACATAAGGACATTTTTTTTTTTTTTGTTTTTTTTTGCGCGGTTCCCACTGCATACGTACAGCCCACCTCCCGTCCAACCGACCGAGGGACGCTGCCGCGTAACGTACGGCTCGAATCGCGGGAATAGATCCGAGATAGATAAGCGAGGATTAGGAGAAAGATATTACGAGGAAGAGTGTTGCACAGATAAGGCGGTTAATATAAGCGATTTAAGATTGTTAGTAGAGCAAAGTGACAAGATGTGGTAGAGACCATTGTAGTCCGAACATAATACCCTGATCGGATCGTGTTGGGCATATGTCGAACTACAATGGCTGAGGAGCAGAGGACGAAAGTTTCTGGTCCTTCTACTAGGAATGTTAAAATTTAAGCATGTTAGTAAATGCTGGCTGTCTATATTTCCATAAATAAGATTATATAGAAACATGACACCCAGCACCGTTCTACGATTTGTTAATGATGGTAAGTTGATTAGTAAAAGTCTACTATGATAAGAGGGGAGGTAAAGATTTGCATCCCAATTAAGTCCCCTAAGCGCAAAAGTAAGGAAGTTTTTTTGTACAGATTCAATGTGATCTTGGTGTACTCCATATTGAGGACTCCAGACACACGATCCATACTCAAGAATCGGACGGACCAGTGATGTATATAACGTTTTAGTTTGTACGGGTCATTAAATTCTTTTGACCATCTTTTAATAAAACCAAGCACACCCATAGCTTTATTAACCATGGTAGATACATGGTCGGTAAATTTAAGTTTCAAATCTAATAGGACACCTAGATCGTTAACCTGAGTTAATCGTTCTAACGCGTTCTAATTGAGAAAGTACATAGCCTGGTGAGGACTAGATCGGTAAAAAGACATAAGTTTACATTTCGATCCATTAAGCTTTAGGTTATTTGCTAAACTCCAATTTTGAGGTTTATCCAAATCGGATTGAAGACTAGACTGGGCGCTAGTGAATTTATACTGAAGGCATAGCTTAACGTCATCAGCGTACATAAGTACAAGTGAATTAGTTAAGGCAAGGGGCAAGTCGTTAATAAACAGAGTAAAAAGTAGGGGTCCAAGATGGCTTCCTTGGGGCACCCCCGATGTGGCGCGGACTACACGCGAGGTAACATCTTTAAAGAAAACACGTTGCGTTCTCCCTGATAAGTAGCTCGAAATCCACATAAGAAGATCAGTTGGGAATCCCAAAAGACTGAGTTTACTTATAAGAAGCGAATGGTTAACAGAGTCAAATGCTTTACTGAAGTCAGTGTATATGACGTCTGTTTGTAAGCCATTCCGGAAGCCATCCGTGATAAAAGATGTTAGCTCCAATAAGTTGGTAGTGGTGGAGCGGCGCTTCATGAAGCCATGCTGGCACGGGGTTATTATTGAACTACATAGGTGTTGCAAATGTGGAGTGATAAGTTTTTCAAAAAGCTTTGGAATTGCTGACAATTTAGAGATGCCTCTATAATTAGCAGCGTCGGATTTTTTCCCTTTTTTATGCAGCGGAATAATGAAGGATTCTTTCCACATAAGGGGAAAGATCGAAGTTTCCAGCGATAGATTAAAGAGTTTAACGAGCGGTTTGCACAAACCTTCGGCGTAGTTCTTCAGAACACAGCCTGGTACTCTATCAGGGCCTGGCGAATACACGGGCTTGATCTTAAGAAGATCCGATAACACACCACTTTGATCGAAAGATGGGCCAAATAAAGGGTTGGCTGATTGGATATTATAAGTGTAAGGCTGAGCTAAACTGCTGCTAGGTGAATAGGTAGTTTGAAAAAACTGTGCAAAGAGATCGGCCATTGCCTGATCGGTGTACGCAAAAGAGTTCTCAAACGTAAGCAGTGGGGGAAAAGATACATGTTTACGCTTAGTGTTTACAAAGTTATAAAACTGCTTCGGATCCTGAGTAAACTGAATCCTGCAGCGGCGAATATAACTCCTATAACATTCTGCGTCTACGGTGAAATTGGACCGAGCTACTAAGTATCTTGTATAACTAACTGTACAGCCAGATAATCTATGTTTGTTTAAAAGTCTACTCATACTATTCTTTAAATTTATAAGGTGCCTTGTATACCAAGGCAGATTCGTTGAAGCGGACGGATATTTCCACGGCACGCAAGCGTCGAAAAATATGTTCAAAGTGTAATAAAATTTTTGTAATGCGATGTTTATATCCTCGCATGCCAGTAAATCAGACCAATCAAATTCCAAAATTAACTTATTTAATTTCGTAAAGTCAGCCTTACGAAAGAAACGAACTTTCTGAGATTTAACTGTAGACTTAAGGTCAAAAAAGTAATTATTTTCGATTGAAACCTCAAGAGTGGGATGATATGGATCCTCAGGGTTAGAAAGGGGCAAAGTTCTGGAGAGAGTAATTCCATCAGGATCAGAAACGAAACATAAGTCCAACAGCCGACCTAAAGAATTTCTAACGTGATTAATTTGCCCGAGTGACATGTCGAACATGCCCTCAGGGAAGTCGTGGTGGGAGTTAAGCTGTAAAGACGGTAAATTATCAACATTTGACCACATAAGTTCTGGGATATTAAAGTCACCCAGAGCTATCAGCTGGTCACCATCAGACAGACGATCGAAAACCAAACGAATAGCGGACAAATGTTGCCAGTATGTTGGCGGTTCGGACGAAGGTGGTATGTACGAACAGGTAACATACAAAGATTGATCGGACAAAGTGATTTTGATGCAAAGAAATTCAATGTCACCAAACTCTTGTGATTTTACCTCTTCAGAAGCGAATTTGGAGTCTACAGAAATTAGCACTCCTCCTCCCCTTCGCAAAGTTCTATCACATCTAAAAGTGGTGTACCTACTAGGAAAAACTTCGGAGCTTAAGATATCCGGCTTTAACCAAGTTTCTGTAAATACTATAATGTGGGATGCAAAGAAAGAACTATCAGAATACAGTTTGGGAAGTTTACTACGTAACCCTCTTGTATTCTGATAGGTAAGTGTTAATGAAGACAATAGTTTTTTGAGATTGAGGAAGATGAGGTGGAAGGTTGATCAGTGGCCTTAACATTTGGGAGTTTTACACAGGTTTGGTTATCTTTTTTTTCACCGTACTTGGTTGATGTTCTTGGACGAAAATGTTCTCTGGCCAAAAGCTGGCGGAACAGATCGTCTTGAACATCTGCAAGGGCACACGTATTTTGAAAGATGACGTGTGCCTGGTGTAAGAATATTTGAATTTTATAATATCCACCACCTTTATGTCGGCTTTTGCTTTGGCTTTGATGTAAGCCGAGATATCAATCTCCGAAGTATCAGGGGCAAGCCGGGAAACAGGCCGTCAGCCAATCGGGTACAACAGGGGGAGAAACGCATGATCTCATGTGCCGTAACTGTGTACACCGATGGTAGTGCGACTATACTCTCCACGTGAGGGCGGCTGGTAACAGGTCCCGGTTAGGTCATGTCTCTGCCGAGGATGCTGGCTAATTGTAGTCGGGCGGGGAGAAGAAAACTCCCTTCCTCAAATCACCCCAATCCAAGGTGGAACAGCATATGCCGAGGGATGCATGTCCGGGGGATGCACGGACGTTAATATGCGGACTCTGGGGGACCGGCCGACCGCTCAGTTTTAGCCAGGCTTATCATGACAAGCGGGCTATGTCATGATGGACGAACCCCTTCCCGCCTACTCGTGGGTCCAAAAATGAACGATAATACTATAACAAGAAAAACAAACAGTGGAGAACGGAACTCCCTAAGAAAGTCCGGAAATGGGATCTCGGATCCGTCAATCTCCAAGGCAGATAGAGGCCAAAGAGATGCTGGGATGGCGAAGCTCCCCACTGAGGGACAACATCCGGAGGCGAGCGGCGCCGGTGTAGGGGGAGATGCCAAGGCACCGACCCCCAAAACGGGGCCCACTATGGGACCACCGAACGGTGTGGGGGGTAAGATCCCTGAATCGAGCTCCTTTCGCACCGGCGGCAACCCTAAGGAAGGCCCCGGTCCGACGACTGCTGGCCCCCTGCAGCAGAAGGGCTCCTATAAAGATAGGAGGAGAGCGGCCTTCATCCTAATGAGGGCAGACCCATCGGCGGAGTCCAATCCCGATCAGGCTGAAATTATAAAGTGGGCGAGGGAAACCCTGCCTGACTTTCAGCCAGCAAGAGCGGGAGCCAGATTGGACCCAAAAAAGCCGACAGGAGTAGGCGACTCTGCCAAGGAGAGTGCACAGAGTGCGAAAAGGCAGAGGTCGACCGATGGTGGAGCGCCCCTAGCTAAGAAGAAGAAGGTGCAGACACAGAGTAGCAGATCCTTCGCCGAAGTTACCAAGGGCAGGACCATCATTGGGGTCATTGATAATGGCTCCAAAGATGGCCTGATCCCCAAAGAGCTTTGGCGGAAGGTGGTGAACGAGCTGCATGGGCGCTTCATGGAGGAGATGCTCAAGAGCGAAGGACCTCCACCGGACTGCGAAGACGCAGGGTGGTACCAGGGTAGCATCAAGGTGATAGCGTGCCAAGATGCGAGGTCTGTAAGCCTCTACAAGCGAATGATTGCGTCGCTTGGAGAGGTCTACCCAGGAGCCAGACTGGAGGCGGTGGACTGGGACAAGATCCCCAGCAAACCGAGGGCCCGCGTATGGCTGACAGAGAAGCCGGGGGACCCTGCCACCATTCTGGCCATGCTTAAAATGTGCAATCCCACACTCCCTACGGCGGACTGGAGGGTCGCCAAGGTGGAGGAAGCAGTGGGACTGAGAAGGCAGGTTGTCCTCACTCTAAATGAGGAGACTGCGAAGATCCTGGAGGATGCCGGTAGCCGTATCAAATACGGGTTCGAGGCACGTTGTGGTGAGGATCTACAAGTCGGATGCGAAGAGTAAACCAGGAGGCATCGACTTGGAGATTGACGCACAGGAGCTAGACTCGGGGGAACCGACCGAAGAGGTCCGCCCAGAAGGAATGTCAGATGTGGAGGAGGATATTCTGGAAGGGTACACCTCAGAGGAGAGTGACCTGGCGAGGGCTCTTGGTGGCGTCGGCATGGAGGAGGACTCTTTGCTGGGCTCCGACACCGAGGCGGAGGTTACTGTGGTGGAGAATCTAAAGGATGTCCCTGACATTCCTGCAGATAAACCTCCATCACAGTAAGGTGGCTTCCGCCGCCCTCCTGCTCCATCTTGCAGAGAGGGGAGCTGACGTGGCCCTCATCCAAGAACCCTGGATCCACGGAGACAGGATTCTCGGTCTGTACTCTTCAGGCTGTACACAGCCGATGTAACAGGTAAAAAGCGAGCATGCATACTCGCAAAGAAAAGCCTTAATACCTTCTTGCTACCAAATTTCACCAATGAAGATCACGTAGCCGCATCGATAGAGGGCCCAGGCGGCCATCTAAGAATATGCTCGGCATATATGGGTCACGACCACCTAGGACCTCCACCCCATTCGCTACTCAGGCGGCTTGTGGAATGCGAAAGGAAGGACATCGACCTAATAATAGGATGCGATGCCAACGCTCATCACAATCAGTGGGGAAGCACTGACACAAACGAGAGGGGTGAGTCAATCTTCGATTTTATCCTCAGCTCTAAGCTTCTAGTGGGTAACAGAGGTTCAGAACCCACTTTCGTAGTCAAGAACAGAAGGGAGGTTCTTGATGTCACATTATTCTCGCACTCCCTGGCTGATGCAATCACCAGCTAGAGAGTCCTTGACAAACACTCATTTTCAGACCATCGCTATATTGAGATAGTAGTAAATTTTGAAAACTTCACCATGCATGCAGTACGAAATCCTAGAAAGGCAAACTGGGAGCTCTATAAAAATATACTAGATAGATCCTTAGGCGAACCGCCTTCAGAGACCATCGAGACCTATGAGGGGCTCAACGCCATGGTAGACAAGCTTATTGCGACTAGTGCAAAAGCTTACCACAAGGCCTGCCCCAAGAAAAGAATAGGTAGCAACAGATCCAAGAAGCCTCCGTGGTGGACCTCGTCTTTAGCCCCCTACAAAAAAAATGCACGTAGGGCCTTCAACCACGCGCACCGTACCAACACAGACGAGGCGTGGGAAACCTATAAAGCTGAACTTAGGCAATATAACAAAGAATTGCGCAAGGCAAAGAGGGTTGCCTGGGCCAATTTCTGCACCAACATTCAGGAGACATCAGAGGCCGCCCGCCTAAGAAAGATTCTCTCTACTACAGCCCCCATCGCAGGTTACATTAAGAACACGGAGGGGTGCTGGACAACCTCAAGCCTGGAAACCCTGGAGACCCTTATCAACGCACACTTCCCGGGTTGCTCATTGGAAGGAACAACCCAGGTGATGCGAAGCCAGGGTCACCAGGGCTCGCTCAACTACCTACTTAGTGACAGAAACCTGAAATGGGCAATTGACAGTTTTAAACCCTTCAAATCTCCGGGACCGGACGGTATTCTACCAGCTCAGTTATCCAGAGCCGGTATTAACCTAAGGAAATGGATTAAGAAAATCTTCAGCACAGTCTTCGCTACTGGTATGATACCAAAGGCATGGCTGTGCACGAAGGTTGTATTCATACTCAAGGCGGGGAAACCATCCCACTGCACCCCCAAGGACTTCAGACCTATAAGTCTGTCTTCCTTCCTCCTTAAGACTATGGAAAGACTCCATCTACAACTAAACATTAACCCAAATGACATCTCATGCTCTCAGCATGCTTACAAAAGGGGCCGATCAACAGAAACAGCCCTGCACGATATCACTATGATCGCCGAACGAGCGATCAACTCTAAGGAATACGCACTTGTGGCTTTTCTAGACATAGAAGGGGCCTTCAACAACATCTTGCCGTGCTCAATAATCGACGCACTGACGGGACTTGGAATAGACAACCGATCAACTCACCTAATACGGCAGATCCTGGTTAACAGGAGTGTCGAGGCTACTCTTGGAGGTTCGACTATTCGAAGATACATACGTCAAGAGGGGCACCCCACAAGGAGGTGTACTCTCACCACTACTCTGGAACGTGGCGGTTAACAGCCTACTGCGATCCTTAGAGAGTGGCGGATGTAAGATCATTGCGTACGCGGACGATGTTGCTATTGCCTTCGTGGGGAAATTCCCACAGACGCTATGCGTCCTAATGACAGGGAAGCTCGAAAATCTGTCGGCCTGGGCGCAAAAGAACGGGCTGGGAGTCAATCCGTCCAAGACAGAGCTCGTGCTGTTCACCAAGAAGTACAAGATACCTAACCTAAGACTTCCGAAGCTCCTAGGAGAAACACTAGTTCTTAGTGATAGTGCGAAGTACCTGGGTATCACGCTAGACAGGAAACTGGACTGGAAGCTAAACACCGCTGATAGGAGTAAGAAAGCGGCAATAGCACTCTATACCTGCCGCAAGGCGGTAGGCCTGAAATGGGGAATGTCCCCGAAGATGGTCAGATGGTTATACACAGCGATCATCAGACCAATTCTATTCTATGGTGTTGTTGTCTGGTGGCCCGCCCTAGACAACTCCACATGCAGGGAAAAGTTCAGGAAGATGCAGCGCATGGCGGAAGTCTGTATGACAGGCAGTCTACGCACTACGCCTAGTGATGCCCTAGACACTATACTTGACCTACTACCAGTTGAACTGATGGGGGTAAAGACAGCCACTCTGGCAGCAATAAGACTGCGGGAGGCAAACCTATGGAGCAAAAATAGTTTCGGTCATACCAGACTGGACCTACAACATTTCATGCCTGAGGGGGGTACGGATTACTGTGTGCCCGTCGACCAACCCACCACTAACTACAAAGTCTTAATCCCCTCGAGGGAGGAATGGGATGCCCGGATACCGGGACCGGAGGGCTCCATTCATATCTATACAGATGGATCAAAACTTAACGGCCAGGTGGGAGGCGGTTACTTTTGCGAGCATCTGAGCCTAAAGGAGTCCTTCAGACTCCCTGACCACTGCAGTGTGTTCCAAGCTGAAGTAGTAGCCATTAAGGAAGCACTTGAATCCCCAGCTCTAAGGGGCAATCGGGGTACAATATGTATATTCTCAGATAGTCAAGCAGCGCTCAAGGCACTTGACGGATTCTCATCCAACTCCAGGACAGTCAATGACTGTCGCAGATCTCTCAACGAGATGGCTGAACAGCTTGACATCTACCTCATCTGGGTCCCCGGTCACAGGGACCACGAGGGAAACTGTGCTGCAGATGAACTAGCTAGGGCAGGGACTACCAACCCTCTCCTACCGGAGAAAGAACTTGTAGGCATACTCTTGGCTACTTGCAGGCTAAAGTGCAGGGAGTTTTTCGACCTGGCAGCCAATAGGAAATGGAATAATCTCCAGACCTGTAAAACATCACGTTTGATCTGGCCGACACGCTCTGAGAAAAGATCAGCGAGACTCATTGCTCTGACTAGACCGGAATGCAGCCTAGCGATTGGGGCAATCACTGGGCACTGGCTGATAGGCGAACACGCGGCCAGGCTTGCAGTCCCCCACAATGATTTCAGCAGGAGCTGCAGGGATGAAGAGGAGGTAGAATCGGTATCGCACCTCTTATGCCACTGCCCGGCACTCGGACGCAGCAGGCTCAAACACTTCGGGTCCGAAGAACTCTCGGACCTTAACGATCTCTCAGAGATCTCTCCACGCGGACTGGTTGCCTTCATAAAAAAAGCAGGCTGGTAGTCTAGGCATATATACGCACCCTGGTAGACAGGAAGGGGGGGGTAGCATCTCGGTGAAACCTTTGCTCCAGCGGCAGCACAAGGAGCCCTTGCGGCTCAAGTGGAAGTGAGGGGGTATTCTATGACCCCCTTGCATCACCGCCCTAACCTAACCTAACCTAAGCCGGGAAACAAAAATGTGTTTCGATGGTGGGATCACCTGCAAGGGTTTTGGTGCCGCCGTAACTAATACTGCGGCATCAGTGCGTACCGGGGGTCCGGACGGTTTATTACCCTGTTTGGTGACTGTTACAGGAGTTTCAATTATTGGGTCTGGGATCACTTGAAGCGATGCCACAGAGGACATATCGGACAATTGCTCATTGATTCCGAGACATTCGGAAGCCGAATTTTTCTCAGACATTACCCTTGCCTTGGTTGTTATTGCTAGTACTTTCAACTCGGCTCCAAATTCCTCCCTTTCGTCTGATTGCTTAATCTAGTCTTGGAACTCGTTTGCTTTAGAAAATGTCTCCTTTAAAACGTGAAGCCTGCACTCTAGGTCTCGGCATTTTCTAGAGGAAGTGATTCAGCTTCCAAACGTTCCTCTAACCTGCGAAAGCTGTTCACTTTAACATTTAATATTCTTTTTAAATCATTAAGGGTCGTAGAATTAAGTTTGGGTCTATCATTTTCCATTCTATAAAAAAAATTTCTTTTCTAAAAAGAAGCAAAAGCGATGAAAATTGTAATATTATAATATTATTACAATTTTAAATAAATGTCCATTTTAATTTCGAAAATTGTATGTACAAACATGTATGCACAAAATACATATAATAATTTTTGGCTGTACTTTAACTATTTATTAGGTAAATATTTACAACATCGAGAACCCTTGTTCTCGTAGGGGTAATTGTAACATAGAATAATTTATGTGTCTTAATTTTTGTCTATGGGCAATTGTTCATTTATGATGGCAATATTTTAATTAAATTAATATATGAAGTTTATTATTCACTTTAGCTCGACTAATTTTGAAGTACGTATGCGCCAAGGATTGAAAGGAGGGTGCAATATTCCATAAGACGGATTTTAATTTTTCTTTTCTCGAATTTAAATTTTTTGCACAAATACCTGCGGTTCTGATTTCAGATCCTTTCAGGTAAAGAGCATGGGAATGAAGATGAATCCTTCCAGTTGCAAAAATTTGCTGAATAAAAATCCTGCCAGTTGGCAGTTGCTGAATAAAAATGATGGGTCCCGACGCGGACTTTAAATTGTTTTCCTTTTTTTTGGTTTGTTTTTAAAGTTTCACACCACAACCGTCAGCAACTCTTTTAATTCATTTTTTTATTTAAATTTTTTTTTTTATTCTTTATTGTGTCACTGTCACTAGTTACTTTGTTTTATTTATTTATAATACACAGAGTCCACCCGTCACATCTACTCATCTGGGACATCTCATCTGAGACATCTACCTCATCTGGGTCCCCGGTCACAGGGACCACGAGGGAAACTGTGCTGCAGATGAACTAGCTAGGGCAGGGACTACCAACCCTCTCCTACCGGAGAAAGAACTTGTAGGCATACTCTTGGCTACTTGCAGGCTAAAGTGCAGGGAGTTTTTCGACCTGGCAGCCAATAGGAAATGGAATAATCTCCAGACCTGTAAAACATCACGTTTGATCTGGCCGACACGCTCTGAGAAAAGATCAGCGAGACTCATTGCTCTGACTAGACCGGAATGCAGCCTAGCGATTGGGGCAATCACTGGGCACTGGCTGATAGGCGAACACGCGGCCAGGCTTGCAGTCCCCCACAATGATTTCAGCAGGAGCTGCAGGGATGAAGAGGAGGTAGAATCGGTATCGCACCTCTTATGCCACTGCCCGGCACTCGGACGCAGCAGGCTCAAACACTTCGGGTCCGAAGAACTCTCGGACCTTAACGATCTCTCAGAGATCTCTCCACGCGGACTGGTTGCCTTCATAAAAAAAGCAGGCTGGTAGTCTAGGCATATATACGCACCCTGGTAGACAGGAAGGGGGGGGTAGCATCTCGGTGAAACCTTTGCTCCAGCGGCAGCACAAGGAGCCCTTGCGGCTCAAGTGGAAGTGAGGGGGTATTCTATGACCCCCTTGCATCACCGCCCTAACCTAACCTAACCTAAGCCGGGAAACAAAAATGTGTTTCGATGGTGGGATCACCTGCAAGGGTTTTGGTGCCGCCGTAACTAATACTGCGGCATCAGTGCGTACCGGGGGTCCGGACGGTTTATTACCCTGTTTGGTGACTGTTACAGGAGTTTCAATTATTGGGTCTGGGATCACTTGAAGCGATGCCACAGAGGACATATCGGACAATTGCTCATTGATTCCGAGACATTCGGAAGCCGAATTTTTCTCAGACATTACCCTTGCCTTGGTTGTTATTGCTAGTACTTTCAACTCGGCTCCAAATTCCTCCCTTTCGTCTGATTGCTTAATCTAGTCTTGGAACTCGTTTGCTTTAGAAAATGTCTCCTTTAAAACGTGAAGCCTGCACTCTAGGTCTCGGCATTTTCTAGAGGAAGTGATTCAGCTTCCAAACGTTCCTCTAACCTGCGAAAGCTGTTCACTTTAACATTTAATATTCTTTTTAAATCATTAAGGGTCGTAGAATTAAGTTTGGGTCTATCATTTTCCATTCTATAAAAAAAATTTCTTTTCTAAAAAGAAGCAAAAGCGATGAAAATTGTAATATTATAATATTATTACAATTTTAAATAAATGTCCATTTTAATTTCGAAAATTGTATGTACAAACATGTATGCACAAAATACATATAATAATTTTTGGCTGTACTTTAACTATTTATTAGGTAAATATTTACAACATCGAGAACCCTTGTTCTCGTAGGGGTAATTGTAACATAGAATAATTTATGTGTCTTAATTTTTGTCTATGGGCAATTGTTCATTTATGATGGCAATATTTTAATTAAATTAATATATGAAGTTTATTATTCACTTTAGCTCGACTAATTTTGAAGTACGTATGCGCCAAGGATTGAAAGGAGGGTGCAATATTCCATAAGACGGATTTTAATTTTTCTTTTCTCGAATTTAAATTTTTTGCACAAATACCTGCGGTTCTGATTTCAGATCCTTTCAGGTAAAGAGCATGGGAATGAAGATGAATCCTTCCAGTTGCAAAAATTTGCTGAATAAAAATCCTGCCAGTTGGCAGTTGCTGAATAAAAATGATGGGTCCCGACGCGGACTTTAAATTGTTTTCCTTTTTTTTGGTTTGTTTTTAAAGTTTCACACCACAACCGTCAGCAACTCTTTTAATTCATTTTTTTATTTAAATTTTTTTTTTTATTCTTTATTGTGTCACTGTCACTAGTTACTTTGTTTTATTTATTTATAATACACAGAGTCCACCCGGGGGCTCCAGAATGTTTTAGGGGATTATTTTATCTCACCGAAGTAACTAAAGGGGTGGCTGCGTAAATTATAACTTTCGAAAACGAAGAACAACAAGATTCGTGCACTTACCTGTACGTTATAATTCGATCTACATTAAATAATTAAAATATAGATCTTATAATTAAAATAGATTAATATAGATAGTTGCCGGGGTCGCCAAAATGTTAAATGAGATTATTTTATCTCAACAAAATTAAACGTAAGCTGGCTGTTTTTATAGAGTTTCGAAAATGACGTGCTTTTGGCTATACGTTATAAATCGATATGTATTCAATAATAAAACTTAAGCATAGCTTATCTATTGCGGTGGAGTGGGACGAATTCACAAGATAGTGCAACTGAGCTTTTCTTTCACTCCCGCTCCGCCCTATGCTAACTTATACTAGACTTTTTAGTATACTAATTTTTCATTTTCCATTAATCTATCTATTTTTTAACTAATACCGCTACAAAAAACCTCAGCAGGATGTGAAACAGCTTTGGTTGGATGACAGGACCGGCCAAAAGATGTGTGATTTTTTGGTTTGTTTTTAAAGCAAATCAACTCGCTGAGGCTGGTGAAAATGAGAATCCGCTAGCTCTACATAATGCAACATATCCTGCACCAAAATGCAGCAGACTATGATGCCTGCGTGCACACGCACGGCAGCTTGAAGCATTGCAATGCCAAGATAGGTGACAAAGCACTAACGCCATAAATCCAGCCTAACCGATCCTCAGGCGACAAACTTAAATTTTACTTAACCTTGGGCAGGAGTTTATTATGAGGAAATGGCTGGCAACGGACGGAGTTTGTAATCAGCAATGCAGAGTTACCTGGATTAAAGGATCTACGTTGTCCTACCGCAGGGTTTGGTGCATATGACGTCGTCGTCAAATCCATGCACACCAGAGTCCGGCATATCTGCACTTAGATTGTATGGCTCATCATATATGGCAGCAGCAATCTGCTTCGTTGTGCCCATGATTACCAGGGCTCGCATAAGCCTCGTCGCCGATGCGGATTCTACGACCCTCACATGTAGTATCTCATTAACATGAGCTTGAAAAATAAGCCTAGGTGCTGTAAGGCGACGTCATAGTTTTTGTCCGTCAGCTCCAACGATCGTTCACTTTTCAAGGCCCACGAAGGCAAGACCGAAACCGCTGAAGCTTCTCCACCCGACTTATAAATGGGCTTGTGTCCACCATGGACACTACCCTATATGCACACTTAGTAATTTGATCCAATCAAGATGCATCAGCAGGATACAATATACAAACATCAGACCCACTAGCCTATTTGCACACCTAGTAATAAATTAGCGATAAACATAAACCAATATCCAACCTACTAACCCGGCACTAGTCGATGGCACCGCAGCAGAATCAGCATTATCAGCGGGAAGAATGACCGACTGAACGAAGCAAGCAAAAACCACCCAGCTAAGGCGAAATGCGTGTGCAAGCATAACATTGTCCATAACATTGACCTTTCTTAGATTTAATGATGTACAATTTAGCATCTTATATAAGAGTTGTTCTTCTGAAATAAAGACAGACAGTTGCGAGATCAGAGTCAATCGTCTCGTTACTCAGTGTTGAAACGGTACTTAAAATTGACCTACTTTATGTGATCCTGTGTAAAACGATTCACAAAGTAGGACTCTCTAAAAACTATCTACTTCGCGTGGCTCCAGTGTAAACGGACCACAAGTAGAATCCGCGGCTTACCAGTCTACTTCAAGTGTTGCTCTCGTGAAACGGACCACAAGTAGATCCCGCATTACCTAACTACATCGAGTGTTGCTCCCGTGAAACGGACCGCCAGTAGGACCGGCCGATAAGGAATCAGCCGAACCACAATACCACCAGTACTTGAGGAAAACCAGCCCAGGACTTCAAGCACCCCACATCAACTCCAGCCTGATCACAGCAAGCGCCTGGTCAACCCGAGCAGTCCCTTGCAGAATCCAGGTAAATTTAGTCAGACGATTTAAGTTTTTTGACTACGACTCCGGAACCTACCGCTACTCCCGCGAGATCAAGTTTGACATAGTTGCCACATAAAGCTCTACGGACGAACACAAATTAAGTGAGAGAAATGCTGAAAATTTAATGACCAGGGGTTGTAGGTGCCATATTTTCCACTACATTATGGAGATTTATTAACTCCAGCTAAGCAATTTAAGACCTTTTTAGAACTGTTCTGATGGGTTCCGAAATGGTTTCTGCATCTCCAAAATCCTTATTACTTGGGAGCAGAAGAAGGAATGGCAAAGTTATTGCTAAAATTGTACTTTCAGCTTCAATTAATACGGTGTACAAGGAGTTAAAGAGTCGCATGCGTCAAGCGACCGCAACGCGCAACCAAAATCCACAGAATGTGTACATTGCATCAAAAGCTACGCCAGACGTCTTCTGCGCCAAAGCTGCGAGGTCCTCATTCGGTCCCCTAAACACCACCAACGGCTTCTCCTATGCCGATGCTCTACGATCTGGAATGCAAAATCCAATTCAGCCTAACTCACAAAGCGCTCAACAGGCCTCAGAACAGCCACATAGAAAAACGGAAACTATGATGCTTACCCTCCAACAAAATTTGATGGAGCTTATGTCATTCATGAAAACGACCAAGCCAACACTTTTTCAAAACCAGAACATGGTAATACAGCTGCTCGTAGCACATTAATCTAAATAATCTATGCAGACTCTACGAATATCAATGTGGAACGTCAATGGTCTCTCACGGTTTAAACTAGAGTTGTCACAATTCTTCAAGCAAATACAACTTTCAAATAAGAGGCTTTTCAAATATACAATCTATCGCACAGATCATCCAGATAGGACAGCCTACGGCGGAACTGGAGTTGTAATCAGAGACGCTTAAAGCACCATTTTCCCAAAAGGTTAGCAACAAACTTCTTGCAGGCACATCGATAAAAATGCAGTCAAGAAACGTAAGTCTTTCAATCGCTGCCGATTACTTCCCTCCTCGTTTCCCAAACTCGGAGGACAATTTATGGACTTCTACAATTCACTTGGTGATCGTTTTAATGCCGCAGGAGACTACAACGCCAAACATACGCACTAGGGATCACGTCTAGTGACTCCCAGAGGAAGGCAATTGTACAATGCAATTATAAATGTGAGAAATAAACTGCACTATGTTTCCCCTGGAAGTCCCACATACTTGGCAACTGCTCCACGCAAGCTCCCTTACCTTATTGATTTTGCGGTAACAAGAAACATACCTTGCAATCTAATAAGTGCCAAAGCAGTCTAGGACGTATCATCAGACCACTCGCCTGTTCTTTTAACGCTTCTTCAAAGCCCAGAAATAACCGAACACCCCCTTAGCCTGACGTCGCCAAAAACGAACTGGCTTAAATACAAAAAGTACGTGAGTGCCCACATAGAACTCGCCCCGGAGTTTAACATGGAATCGGACATCGACTACACTACAGATCACAGACTACGAGTGCCCTGGAAGAAGTACTCGTTGCGGCTGCTAAAATCTCTACTCCTCAAGGGAATGAAGTAGAGCGAAACAAATACTACAAATTCAATAAGCAAATGGAACAGCTCGTGCGAGAAAAGAGGCATGAGCGTAGTGATTGGCAAAACAGCGGATCACCAGCTTCAAAGCAACGCCTTAGGGAAGCAGCCCAATTACTCGAACAGGCTCTTCATCAACAGGAAGAAAATGCACAGCTGAGGTACATCCAGAATCTTTCGCCAACATGGAAAGAGTACCCCCTGTGGAGGGCCCACCCCAATCTTTTACAACCCCAAAGTGTCTTCCAGCCAAACCCTGTCTCAAATTCATTCCTCCTGCCAGTCATAGCCAGAGGCTACCCTTTAGCCAATTGCCGAATACTGGAAAACACCACACAACTCCGTCATCGTAAAGACCAATAAGCCTTCTATCTTGTTTGTCTAAATTTTTTGAAAAATTCTTGCTAACTCGCATAATACCACTTCTGGAAGCTTGCAACATTATCCCGGCACACCAATTTGGCTTCCGAAGAAACCACGGAACCATCGAGGAAGTGAACAGATTAACATCCGAAATACGCTCAGACTTCGAACAGCGAGAATACTGTAGCGCTATTCATCTCGACGTGTCTCAAGCTTTCGACCGAATTTGGCTTAATGGACTCATGCACAAAATTAAAACGTATTTGCCAACATTCACCCACAAGCTACTGGAATCATACCTCTACAATAGGGTATACCTTGTGAGATGCAACGCAGCAACTTCGGGCGACTACATCATCGAAGCTGGAAGCGCGGATATTCCCACAAACGCACAACTAACTGGGTCAACGTTCGCCGACGATACCGATATCCTTAGTAGCTCCAGATGCCCAACGCAAGCAATAAACCAACTGGCTAATCATATAATAGTAGCGGAAAGGTGGCTGTCCGACTGGCGCATTAAAATAAACGAACAAACATGTAACGTTTACTTTTAATAGACAAACAGGCCCTCCGCTTAAAACAGCACCTAAAACTGAAAGCCAGCAGCCACTGGATCATAAACTCACGAACGGCACTGTGCCTGTATTTCAGCTATTACTCTACAATTTAGTCCTAAAGCCAATCTGGACGAATGGCTCCCAGCTGTGGGGAAACGCGAGCAGCAGCAATATAGACATCACACAGCGCGCACAATCAAAAATCTTGAGAACTATCACTGGGGCATCTTGGTATGTTCGCAACGAAAACATCCACCGGGATTTGGGCATCCTCGCAGTGAAAGACGAAATCCAGAAGCAAAGAGACTCCTTCAAAGAAAAACTGTCTTCGCACCCAAATTTCCTCGCCCGGGTTTCTATGGGATCCCGCCTGCGACGCAACGACCTTTCAATCCAGCAATCGATTTTTATGGCTGTCTAACTCTGTATCATTCAATATGACTGTTAGTTAATTAAAAATATAAGATTTGATACTCCTCTTGTTAGTCTCGCAAAGAGAAGATTCAAGAAATAAAAACAACGGTGAAAAAAGAACTTTCAGGAAATATTATATATAATATATAATATAATATAATATATATATATATAATATATAATATAATATAATATTATATAAATATATAATATCGCAAATAGAGGCAATACTTGATAGATTCTTGTGAAAATATAAAATCATAAAATTAATTTCTAATAATAAAATTTTTTAGAAAAGTTCCAGCCTTCTTACTTTAAAACAACAAAGTTTGGTCAATTCCCATCGTGCACTTATATGGAAGCTTTAGAATATATTCGGCAAAGTTTGAAGCCAGTTTCGTTTAAAACTGAGAGACTAGTGCGGATAGAAACATTTTTTTCCCAAAAAAAGGGACCGAAGATTTTTGATTTTATTATGTTTTTCAACACCGCATGGCCCTTTTTTATGTATACGTTTAGTAATACATTTTAAGTAAGACTTTAAATTTTAAGTTAAATTAAATTAACCTTATTAAAAAACATGCAGTAAGATTAGTTTACATTTTCATTTAATTTGTAACATTCGATACTTCTTTAAAATAAAAATAATTTAATGAAATGATTTTGCGAAAATTTTATTGAATCTTTTAAACAAAATATTATTTTTTTATGAAACAAAAATAAGGTATGGTATCAGAAAATTAACATTTATTTTAAATCTGTAATGTCTTTGAAATGTTTTTAGTATGTGTACCTGTAATTGTTAGTTTGCATGACCTTTTAGATGTTCCCTCAACAGTAGCGTGCTCAGCCTGTATAATGAATCTACATATATGTGTATCTGGATCTACACCGAAAATCATCCTTAAATTAGATATTTTTTAAAATATACACAAACATATTTTTATGAAGTTTCTTTGCATTTAATACATGTATATATGTTAATACACAGGCCAACAGAAAAAAATTTCCACGCATAATTTCATCTACTCCATAACCCCTTAATCGAAGTCCAAAACAAATATATGTAGGTTCCATCACCCACAATTTTGGAAATGTATGTATAGAACTCAAATTAAAAAAATTTCACCTAGAAGTTACCAAATCTTTGGAATTCTCATCAAGTTAAAATTACTTTTAAAAAAAATTTATAAAATATCTAATTATAAATTAGAAAGGTCTTAAATTTAACAGAGTCTTTATATTTTAAAAATTGGACAAATCTTTTCAGAGGAGACTGAATCCTACAAACAGAAAAAAAACCAAACTCAACATTTCAGAAGTGAATTTGGTATTATTGGTTTTCATGTATGTACATAAAACACTGTTATCGCTCAAAAGTAAAATTAACTGCTTTTATGTGCTTTCGAAAAAAAATATACATGTATTATTTTTACATGCTTATTACACATTTTTTAAAATACAACTAATTAAGCGTTACATATACACATTCAATATTCCTAAGTAAATAAATAAGTTATATATTAATACAGCTTGGTCATTCAGAATGACAAATATCAATACATTCACATACATACAATCCAAATTTAACGGACAACAAAAAACATATGAAGATTAGAAGATGATTATTAATCAAACTCAAACCTGTAATTGCTATTTTAGCTGACCACTTGCTTGTACCATCCAGGACGCTTTGTTTTACAGGGAATGTCAGGACTGTTAGAGATCTTAACGCCATGGTAGAAATGCTCACCGTGGCAAGCGTCAAGGCGTACCACAAGGCCTGTCCCAAGAAGAGTATGAGTAACAGCAGATCGAAAAAGACACCACCTCGACGCTAGTACCGTTCAAGAAAAATTCCTGTAGGGCCTTTAATTTCGCCAGTTGGAAAAGACGTTTTTTATTGTGAGCCGATATCACCGAGTCCTTCAGACTGAAGTAATAGCTGATCTGATAGTAATAACTATCAGAAAAGCACTTGAGTCCCCAGCACCTACGGGCAACCCGGATATGTATCTTCGCGCACAATCAAAAATCTTGAGAACTATCACTGAGGCACCTTGATAATGTCGTCGCTTATGTCCTTTCCAGGATACGGTACATCGAGGAGGCACAGGCTGCACATTCCGTGCTGTTAAACCTGATGGAAGGAACCCCTTCAGCTGCAACCAATCTGCAGAGATTACAATGTTAACCTTATTTGTGAATTAATTTCCTTCTTTGTAACCAAATTTTATCTTCCTCGCATCACATAGGCAGATCAACGCTGTATCAAACAGTCGCACTTTTTGAAACACCCAAAACAATAACAGAACACGGCAGCCAGTTTGCAAGTGCGATATTCTAGGACTAATCAACTAATTCAACTAATGGGCAGATAACAAATCCATAAGACTTATTATCACCCAAATGGTCAAATGGATGGTCGAAAGATTTCTCAGATTGTACAAGGCTGCGATGATCTGACACAGACGCAAAATTTGTTCAATCAAATTATTCCTAATGTCTGCTAACCAGAAAGACAGAAATTCAAGCAGCAGAAGAACTGACAATTTCCAATTTTTTCTTCCTCCACTCAAAAATTCAACCCTTCCTAAACTTTTAGGGTCCACTGAACCAAAGTCCATAACACACATAGGTTCTATCTCCTACAGTTACCGCAATACACCAAAGGGCAGAAATTACAATTTAAAAAAAAACACATTTTTATTACAGGCATAATACAACTTTTAATATCCATAAGTAGTACAATTAGGGTATTGAGTGTTTACCGATCAATCTCACCAAATACGACGTCTAATGTGCCAATAATGGCCACGACATCTGCCAGCATATGTTGCTTTCCAATCTTTTCCAGGGCTGCCAAGTGGGCGAATCCAGGAGCCTTTATTTTACAGCGGTATGGACGGCTTGAGCCATCCGAAACTATGTAAACTCCAAATTCTCCTTTAGGTGCTTCAATAGCCGTATATGTAGCTCCTGGTGGCACCTGGTAGCCTTGAGTAAACAGCTTAAAATGGTGAATGAGAGCTTCCATTGAAGTCTTCATTTCAAAACGCGATGGTGGCGCTACTTTTGCATCATCCGTTTTTATTTCTCCAGAGGGCATTTGATTGAGGCACTGATCAATTATTCGCAATGATTGACGCATTTCTTCAACACGGCAAAGATATCGGTCGTAGCAATCACCCTTTGTTCCGATAGGTACATCGAAGTCAACCAAGTTATATGCGTCGTAAGGTTGCTGTTTACGAAGATCCCATTTAATTCCAGAGCCACGTAGCATGACACCGCTAAATCCAAAGTTTAGAGCCTCCTCAGCAGTCACAATACCAATATCTTCGGTTCTCTGCACCCAAATTCGATTCGTCGTTAGCACATCCTCTACTTCGTCCAAACGCTCGGAAAACTTTGAAGAAAATTCATAAATATCGTCCAACAAACCAAGAGGTATATCCTATAATAAATCTATGAATAATTTTGCTTTAATTGGATAATGAGAATATATTACCAATGAAACACCTCCGGGTCGGATATAGGCAGCATGCATCCGGGCACCGGAAACGCGCTCATAGAATTCCATCATCTTTTCTCGTTCCTCGAAAAGCCAAAAAAAAGGGGTCAAGGCACCAACATCCAGAGCATGTGTGCCCACAGCCATTATATGATTTAGAATTCTAGTAATTTCAGCGAAAAGAGCTATAAAATTCGAAAAACCGAGTTAATTGCATTTTTTAGCTACACTAAAAAATATCAGGATAGCTAACTTTAGTCAAAGACCAAGTTCAAATACCCATACAGTTTTTAAAACTAAAAAAATTTTTCTTTTTTTTTTCATATTCCTTAAAAATATAAAAGCGGCTATATTACTATATACTATATTCCCGACTATATAATACATGGTACTCTTCTCTTTAACATACACCCTTTATGTCTAAAAAAGATTTTTTTTAAATTGAACTAACCTTTTTTTAGGTAAATTTATTTTTTCGATATTGATCAAAATTCTATCTAGAACCACTCACCATACAACATATAGACTTCTCATTTCAAACAACGAAAATGGACGCAAAAATTTCTTGCGGCAGGCCCCCGGAGGCCCCGACTGCCATTATTTTGGTGTTTTTTAAGTTAGAGAGTTGGGACTTTCCACATATGTTATATTTGGCCAAAATATCTTATCTACAAAATTTCTTAAGGATCGGCCTACTATATCCTATAGCTGTCATAGAACTATCGGATTGGATATTGGCATAAGTTTGGTGTTTTTTAGTTAGAAATAGGGGACTTGGTACAGATTCCATTTTGGGTACTTTTGAAGTGACATAGTAGGAATTGTTTATTGGGTCGAGTATATAACAAAACCATGTTTGAAATATTTGTAACACCCTCAAAATCTTGATTTATGGTTAAAAAACCGTTTTTCGGGACTTTTTTGCGCTTAAAAATTCCTGAACGCGTTTTTTTCAACCGATTTAAAAATTTTCGGTGTTTTTCAATAGTTAAATGTTGTAGTTTTTGAAAAAAAATATATCTTCGATTTTGTTAAACAAAAAGGATAAAATTTTTACACCTGAAACTGAAGTTTTCGACTTTTATTCGTGTTTTTCGGATTTTGATGCCAGTTTTTCGGTACAACTTACAAAAATTCTTTCATTTTTGCCACATTTTTTTTTAACAGATTATGATATAAGCACGGTTGCCATTTTTGGTACAAATGTACCACAACTGGTACATTTTTTATGCGTTGGTACATTGGATCACTTTTTTTCATTTTGGTACATTTTCAATATGCCTGGTCTTTTTTCAAAAAATTTTATGTTCACACATATTATTTTAACAAATGGCTCTGTTCCACCAAGCACAAATTTTGTATCAGTTAGAAATGGAACCATTACTAACACTGAAAAATATCGCATGCAGTCGATTTGCGATGTTCCGTCTGAAATTGAGAAAATATGTATGAGCCAACGTAAGGTCCATCACTACGTAAACAGTTATAAATTGTGAAATACATAAAATAATAAGTACGTGAAATAATAAAAGATCATTTAAAAAAAACTTTAAGAAATTTTAGTTTTAAAAAATACCGAGAAAAATTTGTGGTACATTTTTGCCCAAATTGGTACATTTTTTCAAAATTTTGGTACAAAAAATTTTTTTGGAATGGCAACCGTGGATATAAGCAATATATAATAAGTTTCTTTATCTCAAAGAGCACGTTTAGAAAGCTTCATTGGTTAAGAAGTTATGAATTTTCTAATTATCAAAGTTTTTTTTTATTTTTTACTTAAAGTATTTTAAAAAATTGTAAAATAAAATTTGTTCATATTTTAGTAACATCTCTAATTTTTTCAGGATTGCCAATAAACAAATAGTCCCTCTGGACAAATATAGTCTCTCCTCGGGAAAGCTAAGTCATGCGATTCGTCATTTTGTGAACTGGCCAACAGCTGCCACTAAACGATCCGAAATGAAATAGCCCCAGTATTTCTGAAGACGCTTAGAACTTTTCCAACATTTTTTTTAATTGATAGCCGAAGAATTAAAATTTTTCTTTGAGCGATGGTTTTCTAAGGTACATTTATAGCATTAAATAAACATATTCGGTTGTTTGTGCGGGCAGTTCTTCTTCATTTCTTCAATATGAAGAAAACTGCTGCTTAAAGTCATCTTATTTTGGTAGAAGTTTTTGGGGAACCTGCTTTAGCTGAGCGAACATGCCAAAAGTGATTCGCACGGTTCACACAAGAGCTCGCCGAATCTTTGGAAGTCACTTAAGCAGCCATTTCAAAACGTTTAAATGCAGCGGGATACATTGGAAACCCAGGAAATTGGGTTCCATATTAAGTGAACCCGAAAAGAAAGTCTTCTTTGTATCGGATAGTTATTGAGGATGAAAAATGGATTCATTACGACAACCGAAATATAACCGAAATATGCAATAAGGCACGATGCAATTATTTCCCATCATGACTGCGCTCGGCCCCATGTAGCCATTCTGGTTTTAAACTATTTGGAAAAAAATAGATGGGAATTGTTACCCCACCCGCCTTATAGCCCAGACCTTGCCCCTTCTGCCTACCATTTGTTCTGCAGAACGCCATCATTGCATTTCAGTTCACATCAAAACAGGGTATCAGAAATTGACTTGATTCGTGCATCGCCAAATAGTATTACAGTGTCGTCGGCAAAGGTTAATACAATAGTGTTTGAATTTGTGGGAATATCTTCTTAAAGTTAGGGGTAGGGCACATGGGGGTCGACACTTCTTTGTGGCATTTATTTTATTTTACTTTAAAAACTTTAAACTTTTTAATATGTCTTAAGAAACGTTTGCATATACAACCGTAGTCATTATTATTTTCAAAACACACAATTATTTGCACATCCCAACTTCTTTTGTTATTCTTGTTGTTGTTGAACGATTTCACTGAAACAAATGTTATTGCGTAGCTTGATCCTTGCTGATGGGACACAAAAAGAAATGGGAAAGATAGAGGTTTATAGGGAAAATCTAAAAGCACAAGAAAAAAAGCTTATCAGTTGTCAGAAGTATTTGCACACGTTTTCGGTGCGTCAAAATTATTTTCACAAAACTTAGTTTGATTTATTTCAGCTTAATATCTAACAAAATATTTTCTTAATTTTATCAAAATACATTAATAATATTTAGTTACACCACCTTTGGCATCAATGACAGTGTTGGGACTTGTGCCAGCATCAAATATCATAATTATTTCTATTTAATTTTCTCAGTGTAACTAGCCGCAGCGGTCCACTAATTGCCCGTTATCAGCTGTTCCATATTCTTTGTTTTTCCATATTGTCGGTTTGGTTGGGATCGGCCGCTGCAGTTGTTTTGGGGTTAAATTGACCCAATAAAAATATTGAAATCGAATTGTGGAGTCTTTATTAATTCGGTCGCTATCAAAACGCTGATAGCTCAACATTTCGGGGTCACCAAATGCGCGTGATCGCGCTCGGTTTGATTTGTGATCATTAAAGTGCTTAAAGGAAACCTTGTAAAGGAAAATTTGTTGCTGATGTTTCCATTACATTGCACCTTGCACAAAATCTTACATAATGGAGTCTGGAGACGTATTTAGTGCCTCGGTTCCTGCAAGCAGGGAAAGGCTGTTGCGGCGAAGAGCAGAGGTGACCTACCAGGAGATGGAAGCCCTGCATAATAAGGTCAAGCATGCAGTGCAGAAGGACGATTTGACCATCATGGTACTGGAGCCGTTGGAAATTGCGTTGCACAAGAAATTCACCACACTCCAGGATGAGTTAGAGCAATTGAGCTCTAGTGAAATTGGGAGCGAATTATTCTGGAAGTTCTCCCAGCTTGCCGCTGATGTGCGCGTTGATATTCAGGTGGGAATGCCAAGGTACTCCATGAGGGTGCCTAAACACTCCACTCGTCTCGACGGCACCACTGGTCCTGCTTCGTCAATGGCAGAACCAACCATAGCGGTGATGAAGGTGCAGGGTGGTCTGTTGAAAAATCGCCGCTCATGCAGTCAGGATTACCCGCTGGACCGCGACATCCAATCGGGTTCTTAGGTTTTTAAATTGGAGCGAAACCCGAACAACGATCACGATAGCCAGGACGTGTCCAATTGCGTCTCATCAGTGCCCCTGCTATCCACCGCTCCCCCCTTGGTCGCTGTTTCCACATCGCATCTGGCAGTTCTCTGCGATGGATTTTCTAAAGCTGCTGTTCTTAATCCCTCATCTGGCCCGGGATTTGGTTTATTGTCACCGTTGCCGATTAAGTCAGCGCCCAGGTCTGACTCCATTCTGGACTCTAGCCTGCACCCTTCCAATAGGGGGAGGTCGTCGTCGCTGCTGCCGCCGTCTGCCGCTGCCAAGGTGGCTGCTGCTCCAGCCGTGAAGGCTCCCGATCCTGCAATCGAAAGGTGCGCCAACGCGCAATTTCTGAAAGAAGTTCCCCTCCACTCTCGCCACTCTATTGACGCCTGGCTCGAGCGCTCTCTGGATCTGGATGGACACGGCAGCCTGCAACTGAGAATTATGGACCTTGAGATCATCAGCAATATTATGTGATGAAGCTGTCCCATGCCCCTAAGGATTTTTTGTTGAAAGATGGAATTCAACGGGGGGAGGATGTTGGGACTTGTGCCAGCATCAAATATCTAATTATTTCTATTTAATTCTCTCATTGTATCTAGCCGCAGCGGTTCACTAATTGCCCGTTATCAGCTGTTCCATATTCTTTGTTTCTCCCAGATTCGCATGCGCTTTGTTGTTCTTTTGTAGCTCATGCACTTTGGGAGCTTTGGTTCACAATGACTCCGTCGCGTTTTCGATTTTTATCAATGGTTCTTTGATTTTTTATAAAAGCCCAAACGTTTTCGATGATTTTTAGATCTGGGCTTTGAGAGGGCCAAGGAAGAACCGACCGATTAAGGTCGTTCAAAGATTTGGTCGGTATCCTACCCTTGTGGCATAGAGCATTGTCCTGCTGAAGAATCCATTTATAAGAAGGAAAAAGTCTATTTCCTGACATAAAAGCGTGGTCATTAAGGATTCGAACGTATCCGTTCTGGTTTAAAGTTCCTTCTATCGGTACGAGGTTTCCGAATCCATAATAGGAAAGGCATCCCCAGAACATGACTGTGCCACCACCAAACCTATTGATTGGCTGGGCTGCCAAATGCTTTTAGTTTTTCTTCAAATGCATAAAATGATGGCTGTAGGACCCCTGATAGGACTGAAATGCAGCCTCATCCGTCCATAAAACATTAAACCAATAGTCAAGAGGCTTATTAATATATTCCAATGCAAATTGCAGGCGTATTGTTCGGTTGGTTGGTGTGATGTCAATCACTAACATATATATTGAAATCAGCGGATAACATATGTATTGAAATCAGCTTCTTTTAGCCTGCGACGAATTGTAGAATCACTTATTTGTTTACCAATTATATTTTTTGATTCTTGGGCAATTTTTACTGGACTTGCACTTGGATTGCTCGCTACAACTCCTAGTAAGTGCCTGCATTGTCTTTGGTCCAACACAGGTTTTAGGCCTGATCTTTTCTTATTTTTGAAAGTGCCAGCTGTATCCATCTTTTTTACTAAGTAGTAGATATTTCTGCGTGAAATTTTATACAATTTAGCGATTTCAGCCGCTGAAATACCGGCTTTAAGCTTAATAACAATTTCAGCCCGGAGCTCAAGGGTTAACTCCCTTGTTTTAGGCATTTTGTTTAGACAAATGTAAAAGATAAATTATTATTTTTATTGAATTTTCACCGAATTGAATTTATTAGAACAAACGAACCGCCAGTTGTCGCTGAAAACCAAATATAAAAATAAAAATAATTTTTTGACGCACCGAAAACGTGTCTATGAAAAGTTGTAGGCAACCGATCTAATTGTACAGTTACTGAATTGTATACCAATCGAAAGGTATTGTTTTAATAAGATCATTTTTGTCCAAACATTTTCCAAAAGTTATTTGGTTTGGGAGAAATTAGGGCTAAAGTAACAAAATTTAGAATCACTACATTGGGGCTGGGGGAGACATTTAGTACCTAGATACAATATTTTTTGCATTTTACTCCTAAATACGCGTCGATTGGTACCTCAACCGATCCGACATTTCTTTCAAAAGATATCCATTTTTACAGATTTTTTAAGGTAGTAGACCAATGTGACGGCCCAAATTTGGACGTTTTTTTGAAATTTTTTTTTAACAAGAAAATAAAATGCGATTGTCTTGTAATTTTTACATGTTTATTTTAATAGTTTCTAGGGTACAAAAAAATTTAGTTGACTTAATTATACTTTAAATTATTAAGAGTATTTTCTGTTGAAGTAGAGGTCACGAAAGAATGGTGAGCTGTTTCGGGGAAGCACACAGCCTTCCGTAGTCATCAAAATTTAAAAAATCAAAGAAATTATTATTATGTAGACCCTATTCTAATGAACAAACCAATACTATACATAGAAAGTGAGAAATTGTATAAATGTTGGAGTTTTGAAAAAATATTACTCAAAATCGAAGATTTTCCGTTGATAAAATGTTTGAAAAAATCAATTTATTATTCGAAATTTAAGTGTTTTAAAGGTTAGGTATTTAGATATGTGTATGTAGAATATTCAGTTAAATTTTAAGCCAAATCGGTTGAATAGTTTTAAGTCAGTGCTTCCCCTAAATTTCAAAAACCTAGTTTCGAGAAAAACGCGTTCAAAGTTTCGACACGCGTTCATACTCACTACGGCGCGCTCTCTTGTTTTGCCAATAACTTTAACAATATTCTAAATTTTGGTCTGAAAATTTAAGAGAATGTTTTTGAAATGTGGTTCTTTCAAAAAATGTAGAAAAAAAAAATTCGATTTTTTGAACCCATCACATTGGTCTACTACCTTAAAATGAAACCAGAGTGTCTGTTTGTCTGGTTGTCTGTTTGCGCCTTGGCAATCCTGAAAAAATTGGACGTTTGGGATATAGTTTGTTACTATCATATGAGCAACTATTGTTCTACAATTTTTTGAAATACCTTAAGCTTACGTTAAAAAATTAAAAAAAACGTTGGTAATTAAAATATTTATTACTTTATAATCAAGAACGATATTAAAACGTGCTTTACACCGATGAAAAGGTTTTTTAAATATCTATTTCACTTCTTTTTAAGACCAAACGTCTTAATAGTACACAAAAAAAAACAAGAAAGGAAAGCTAACTTCGGGCGGAGCCGAAGTTTATATACTCTTGCAGTTGAGTCGCAGTCCGCTAGGTGGCGCCACGCTTCTTATATAATTAGATATATAACGGATCGTATATAGTTGGCCGATCCTTATGAAATTTGGCGAATCAGATTACTTTGCTAAAAATATAACCTGTACCAAGTCTCATCTTACTAACTTAAAAAACATCAAAGTTATGCCAATTCCGATCGATCTATGACAGCTATAGGATATAGTCGGCCGATCCTTATGAAATTTTGTAGACAAGATATTTTGGCCAAATATAACATGTGTGGAAAGTCTCAACCCTCCAACTTAAAAAACACCTATGTTATGGCATTTCCGATCAATCAGTTATATGGCAGCTATAGGATATAGTCGACCGATCCCGGCCGTTCCGACTTATATACTACCTGCAAGGAAAAAAAGGATGTGTTCAAAGTTTCAACTCAATAGCTCCAAAACTGAGAGACTAGTTTGCGTAGAAACTGACAGACAGACTGACAGACGGACATGTTCATATCGACTCAGGAGGTGATCCTGATCAAGAATATATATACTTTATAGGGTCGGAGATGTCTTCTTCACTGCGTTGCACACTTTTGATCAAAATTATAATACCCTCTGCAAGGGTATAATACACGGAAAATTTATTTTTTTTTTTTAAGAAAAAAAATTATTTTTTAAAATTGGCCTACTTGATATTATTCTTTTTGCACGAGGAGATAGCCCTTGAGATGAAGCAACTTTTGATATATCGTTTATATTTGGCAAAATTCGTTAACCCAAGATATATTCCTACAAGAGGAGCCACCAATTTTGTGCAGTCACCTGTGAAGCTTGGTGTTACGTGCACATACATATGTACATACATGGATGTGTATATGATGGGGAATATTTTATTTGAGCTTGTGAATGTATGTGTGCAATAAACTTGAAAACATGGAGTAAATTCTTTCAACTTTTACTTTATTTGTCTATGGCCGACTATATCCTATAGCTGTCATATAACTGATTGATCGGATATGCCATAACTTTGGTGTTTTTTATGTTGGAGCGTTGGGACTTTCCATACATGTTATATTTGGTTAAAATATCTTATGTACAAAATTCATAAGGATCGGCCGACTATATCCTATAACATATAACTGAAGGATCGGAAATGGCAGAACCTTGCTATTTTTAAAGATGCTTGGCGCTGTTTCCAATATTATACCCTTGCAGAGGGTATTATAATTTTGGTCAAAAGTGTGCAACACAGTGAAGGAGACATCTCCTGAGTCGATATAAGCATGTCCGTTTGTCCGTCTGTCTGTCGGTTTCTACGCAAACTAGTCTCTCAGTTTTACAGCTATCGAGTTGAAACTTTGCACACATCCTTTTTTGTTTTGCAGGTAGTACATAAGTCGGAACGGTCGACTTTATCCTACAGCTGCCATATAACTGATTGATCGGAAATGCTAAAACTTTGTTGTTTTTCAAGTTAGAAAGATGGGACTTTCTATGGATTCTAATTTGGGCCAACTTATCCGATCTGCCAAATTTCATAAGGATCGGCCGTCTATATCCTATAGCTGCCACATAACTGATTAATCGGAAATGCCACAACTTCGTTGTTTTTCAAGTTAGAAGGCGTTTCAATGACTATATGCGATTCGCTATATATCTAATAATATAAGATGTGCGGCGCCACCTAGCGGACTGCGACTCAACTGCAAGGGTATATAAACTTCGGCTCCGTCAGAAGCACGGTTGCCATTCCAAAAAAATTTTTTGTACCAAAATTTTGAAAAAATGTACCAATTTGGGCAAAAATGTACCACAAATTTTTCTCGGTATTTTTTAAAACTAAAATTTCTTAAAGTTTTTTTTAAATGATCTTTTATTATTTCACGTACTTATTATTTTATGTATTTCACAATTTATAACTGTTTACGTAGTGATGGACCTTACGTTGGCTCATACATATTTTCTCAATTTCAGACGGAACATCGCAAATCGACTGCATGCGATATTTTTCAGTGTTAGTAATGGTTCCATTTCTAACTGATACAAAATTTGTGCTTGGTGGAACAGAGCCATTTGTTAAAATAATATGTGTGAACATAAAATTTTTTGAAAAAAGACCAGGCATATTGAAAATGTACCAAAATGAAAAAAAGTGATCCAATGTACCAACGCATAAAAAATGTACCAGTTGTGGTACATTTGTACCAAAAATGGCAACCGTGGTCAGAAGTTATCTTTCCTTTCTTGTTTTATTACAAAATTTATTTGATGGTGAAATTCTCATAAGGATCGGACAACTATATACGGTTTGATCATTTTATATACTTATATCAACTCAGGAGGGAATGATAAACAAGATTATATATTTTAGGTTGTCAAAAAAGTCTTGCGGTATTTCTATTGAATTTTCAATTGTTCATAAAATTGGATACAATAATGCGATTCAAGTCAAATATGCGCCGTTTTGTTCGATGACGCGTTCCCAACGAGATGCCAACTTCATAATGCCCCTCTCATAGAAGCTCGCTTCCCTATTGGCAAAAAATTCGGAGATCCAATTTTCACAGGACTCTCTTGTGGCCAACTTCAGACTAAAAAGCGCGTTCGCCAGAAACAGAAACAGGTGGTAATCACTTGGTGCGAGATCCGGACTATACGGTGGATGCGAAAGAACCTCCCATCCGAGCTCCCGGAGCTTCTGGCGCGTCACTAAAGATGTGTGTGGCTTGGCATTGTCCTGGTGGAAGACATTTCCGCCTCTGTTGATCAAAGATGGCCTTTTCTGCATGAGTGCTGTCTTCAAGCGGTTCAGTTGTTGGCAGTAGAGGTCCGAATTGAGCGTTTGGCCATAGGGAAGCAGCTCATAGTGGATTATTCCCTGCCAATCCCACCAAACACACATTACGCATTACGTTATCGTAAGTTACCCACTTTTCATCGCCAGTCACCATACTCTTAAAAAACGGGTCGATTTGGTTGCGATTTAGAAGCGATTCGCATGCGTCGATACGGTCAAAGAAGTTTTTTTGCGTCAATTCGTGTGGCACCCATACATTCAGCTTCTTAGTGACTCCAAGCTTCTTCAAATGGTTTATAACGGTTTGTTGACTCATGCTCAGCTCTTGACCGATGCTGCGACTGATACTCTGCCGGTCTCTTTCGACCAATTCAGCGATTTTATCGTAATTTTTTTTATTTTATTTTATCGCAAAAGGTAGTTGGATGCTTGAGATGCATTTTTGCCTTTATCGTAGTAGTACTGTAAGATATGCCGTATTTTCCCTTTATTTTGCTCCATGATTGCAACGCTATAACTTACGAACGACTTAAAACAGAAGAAAATCAATCAAACACGTGTTAGCGCGTGAAATGAGCTTTTCAAAAAGGTATAGTATGACCTGATGCGACGAATAAAACAGCGCCTTCAGCGCCAACTAGCGAAAATACCGCAAGACTTTTTTGACAACCTAATACTTTATATTGTCGAAGATGTCTACTTCACTGCGCACACTTTTGACCTAAATAATATTACCCTCTGCAAAGGTATAAAAACCTCTTGACAAAATAATATGCAAAAGGTAAAACAAAAATCCCATATGTCGTAGATTAGTTGGAAATTTCATATTATATGGAATTTTAGCTTTGATTTGGTTTTCGGTTCCCATTCGTTTTTGTGTCCTTATGGGATACTTTTGCGGCTTTGCAGATCGAGGAAGAATGAAGGTGGGCGCATAGCGGAAAGCTTTAATTTCAATTACATCTAGAGTTAATTTATGGGATATAAATGATAATATATGCAATAGATTGTGATTCCTTTAAATAACACGTAAAGAAAAATTAAAGGACGGCGAAATCAAAGGACCTGCAGAAAGACCTAGCCCGACATAGTCCTGGTTAACATGTTAGGAACAGTGAACAATAGTTGTTCCAGGAGTAATTGGGAATCAACCGGACCAAGATTAACCATATGAAGTAGAATACAAGTACGATGCTTCTGCTTTAATATTTTCACCCAAAAAAAAAACGGAAGGCGATAAACAGCATCTCAGATTATTTTTTTTATGAAAATATAAGAAACAGCTTTTGAACAGATTCTTTCGATGAAATGAGTATTGATGGCTCCAAAAGCATGAGCAGTATTCTATGATACAACAAACCAGAGAGCGTAAGAATAGAAGAAAGATGTTGTCTGCGGTCTGTCGCCAGAAATTTGTGCGTCCATTTTCGTTGTATGAAATGAGTAGTCTATCTGTTGTATGGCTAAGGGTTTCGTAAAGTCAGCCTAAAGACTTATTTGACTTACTTAATGTATTGGTTTCGATTAAAGCTAAGAATAACCAATTCTCTTAAACAAAAGAGGGATGATATGGATCCTCAGGAAAGGTTCTGGAAAGAGTAATTTAATCAGACCTAAAGAATTTCTATCGTGGTTAATTCGACCAAGTGTTATATTAATCATGCCAGGGGAAGTCGTGGTCGTTGGTTTTGGCTTTAAAGTAAGCCTAAACATCAATCTCAAATGTGTCAGGGGTAATATATTTGTTGAGACCGAGAAACAAATATATTAGTCATATCCATAAATGCAATCATTTCTAGCACCATCGTACTCTACAGTAGTTAGGTTTACTCAGAAACACTTCACCCTTTTTACTGCGCAGTATACTAGATAATACCGAAAAATACGGTATTTATATAGCTGACCCGGACACGCGTTGCTGTGACTTTTTCACACAGATGATATTTGTAAAAAATATGGTGATCTCCTTATTTGACTTTCTACTACTATAACCCTTTAGTACAATGAAATTATTTACGAACAAAGACGAAAATGTTGATGTTGGTATACAAATTCACTGGACTGAGATTTGAAGGGGAAGTACGTTGAACACAATTAATTAAAATGTTCGTACACTTGATAATAAGCAGAATCAATAGGTACAAAATAAAAATTTATCAGATTAATTATTTCCATTTAAATTTATAACAAACAAGAAAGGAAAGCTAACTTCGGGCGGAGCCGAAGTTTACATACCCTTACCCAGTCCGGTAGGTGCCGCCACGCATCTTATATTATCAGATATAAAGCGGATAGCATATAGTCGGCCGATCCTTATGAAATTTGGCAAATCAGATTATTTTGTCCAAAATAGAATCTGTGCCAAGTCCCATCTTTCTAACTTAAGAAACACCAAAGTTATGCCAATTCCGATCGTTGTATGAAAGCTATAGGATATAGTCGGCCGATCCTTATAAAATTCGACAATCGGATTATTTTGCCCAAAATAGAATCTGTACCAAATCCCATCTTTCTAACTTAAAAAAACCCAAAGTTATGCCAATATAGATCGTTCTATGACAGCTATAGAATATAGTCGGCCGATCCTTATGAAATTTTGTATGTAAGATATTTTGGTCAAACATAACATGTGTGGAAAGTCCCAATCCTCTAACTTAAAAAAGACCAAAAACACTAACTTAAAAAACACCAAACACCAAACATTTCCGATCAATCAGCTATATGGCAGCTATAGGATATAGTCGACCGATCCCGGCCGTTCCGACTTATATACTGCCTGCAAAGGAAAGAAGGATGTGTGCAAAGTTTCAACTCGATAGCTTTAAAACTGAGAGACTAGTTTGCGTAGAAAATGACAGACAGACAGACAGACGGACATGCTCAAATCGACTCAGGAGGTGATCCTGATCAAGAATATATATACTTTATACGGTCGGAGATGTCTCCTTCACTGCGTTGCACACTTTTGACCAAAATTATAATACCCTCTGCAAGGGTATAAAAAAACGACCAAATATTTTTAAGTGAAACAAAAAAATTTTTTAAGATCAATTAATAACGTTTTGAAATTAATTGCAAACAAATTTTCCTTACGGTTTCGCTGAAATCAGCGTTCGAAATGGTTTTTGAAAAAGTATCTTCTGTCAGTGCCGCGTGCAACAGCCCTAGATTTTTTTAATATTCTAAAAAAAAATCATTCAATATTTATATTTGCACCAATTATAGAACTTGTAACAAGATCTATTAGATTCACTTTTATAAAAATAAACAAGAAAGGAAAGCTAACTTCGGGAGGAGCCGAAGTTTCAATACCGTTGAAGTTATGTAGCAGCTTTTATTATATATATGTATATCGGATCGTATATAGTTGACCGATCCTTATGAAAATTTCATTGATTCGATAATCAATTTTCGAATAAAAATGTTGGAAACCGATCCTTATGAAATTTTGTAAGATAAGATATTTTGGCCAAATATGCGGAAAGTTTCAACCCTCTAATTTAAAAACACTAAAGCTACGGCATTTCCGATCAATCAGTTATATGGCAGCTATAGGATATAGTCGACCGATCCTGGCCTTTCCGACTTATATACTGCCCGCAACAAAAAAAGATGTGTGCAACAGATTCCATTTTGGGCAAAGTAATCCAATTTGCTAAATTTCATAAGGATCAGCCAACTATGTCCTATAGCTGCCATATAACTGAACGATCGGAAATGCTGAACTGAACGAACCTTGCTATTTTTTAGAGACGCTTGGGGCTGTTACTAACATTTTTATTAGAAAATTGATTGGTGAAGGATCTGACAACTATATAGGAGCCAATATATATATAATATAAAAAACCAGCTTTTCTTTCTTGTTTCCATTAAAAACTTGATTTTTTATTAACGTTAAAGTCATTTGATATATAAGTTTTCTGCAATAATAACTGAACCTTTACAAAAAGCTATAAATGAGATTTTCGAATCACTTCGATTTAATTATTAATATACTGTTAATGTTAATAACTTACTTCGGATATACTTGGCACGAAGCGGTACTTCAATGTTCAGAAGTTTTTCAACTGCCAATGAGTAACACTGTTCATTGCACATCATTGATACGTAGTCTAATCGATCAAAATAAGGTAACGCTTGTGTGTACGTTTTATACTCTATAAGTTTCTCCGTTCCTCGATGAAGCAGACCGATGTGAGGATCAGCTCGCATTACAGTCTACAAAAAATACAGGTGAAATATGTTTAAAAAGTGACGTCTTATCACAACCTCTCCATCCAGCTCCAGCACAAGACGAAGTACTCCATGTGCAGCAGGGTGCTGCGGACCAAAGTTTAGAGTCAGGTTTCGAACAGACTTCTCGACAGGAATAACTTTACCTGTTAAAAAAAAATATGTAAAACAAGAAATTAAAGCAAGCTTCAGGCGGTGACGTATACGTACATATACGGTATGCGCTCAAAACTCATCGTTATGGTTTTGACTTCGTTGCGTAACCAATTTGGCATCGATTTAAGCTATTTTTACGTTTGTCCTTTGATTTTATTGTATTTTCGCCGATCCTGTACCCTTGAAAGGGATTCCTAAGGATTACAGGCATTGTGCCGACAAAACCACGCTGTGGTTACTACATAGGGTCAAAAATAAATTGAATTCGGCACTATAGTTTCAGATTTCAGTCCCATGGAACATCTGTGGGACTTTTAGGGGGCAGGATCAACGAAAATTAAATATAATAATAAAAAGAAATGTAAACAAGAAAGGACCCTTGCAGTTGAGTCGCAGTCCGCTAGGTGGCGCCACGCATCTTATATTATTAGGTATATAGCGGATCGTATATAGTTGGCCGATCCTTATGAAATTTGGCACATCGAATTATTGTGACAAAAGAGGAATCCATTGAAACTTCCATCCCTCTAACTTGAAAAACTTAACTTGAACAAAGAAGTTATAGTATTTCCGATCAATCAGTTATATAACAGCTATAGGATATAGACGCCCGATCCTTATGAAATTCGACAAACCAAATTTTTTTCCAAAATAGAATCTGTACCAAATCCCAACCCTCTAACTTAAAAAACACCAAAGTTATGGCATTTCCGATCAATCAGTTATATGGCAGCTATAGGATATAGTCGACCGATCCCGGCCGTTGCGACTTATATACTGCCTGCAAAGCAAAGAAGGATGTGTGCAAAGTTTCAACTCGATAGCTTTAAAACCGAGAGACTAGTTTGCGTAGAAACAGACAGACGGACAGGCGGACATGCTCATATCGACTCAGGAGGTGATCCTGATCAAGAATTTATAAACTTTATAGGGTCGGAGATGTCTCCTTCACTGCGTTGCACACTTTTGACCAAAATTATAATACCCTCTGCAAGGGTATAAAAATAAAAGGAGAATTGGTCAAAATTACGTGGAGGACAACGTAAAAATGGGTCCAATCGACGCCAAATTGGTTACATCAAGTAGTAAAAACAATTTTGATACCGTAAATCTTACTAAACTTGATTAATTTCGCCACCTTAAGAATTATTTGGTACAATTAACTTTTTGTACGCAACCTTTTTTGTATTTAAATGACTCCTGTTTTGTGAATAATTTAATTGATAGATGCAAGAAAGTTACTTCAAAGGAAGCTTAATAAATACACTTTTTCTAAAAAGGTCTTTTAAAAAATACATATATGTACATATGTATATGTACATATATATGTTACATATATGTAAATACATACATACTGAGTTTAAATAAATGAAGTATATACATATGTATGTAAAATTTAAATAGATGGTTCTGAGTTTGCGTAAAAACGGATAGAACTTATCCTGATTAACTATATATACATACATATATATATAAACTTAGGATTAGAAATGTCTTCTTCACTGCGTAGCATGGTTTTTACCAAAATTTTGATACCCTCAGCAAGGGTAAAAAAATTATATTAAATACATACTGTTCCATGGAGGTACTTTCCATAGTGAAGTAATATCATCCGGGTACATTACCGGTCCACTGAATTGTTGCATAAATTCTGCATCAGGATACCATTTTGCAGCTCCACGTAGGGTTTGCTGAAAACTAAAAAACAAAATCAAAAATAAAACTGCAAAATGCACTATTGAACAAATAGAATTTTTCGCTTATGTAAGAGTGATTATTTACTTGGGTATGTCATATCTTGCTGCAGCAGTTGGGAAACGATATTTTAATTGGGCTAATATAGGACTGGCAGAACGCCTTGCAATGCTCGCAAACCCCATTTCGTTATAATCTTACTATCTTTGACTAAATATGTATTTTTTTTGCCCTTATTAACACGGAAATTAGTGTTACCGTGCTGAGAAACGGTCTAAACTCAATCTGGCCAAATAACATCAAATTATTGACATCAAATAATTTAGAAGTAACAAGAACTGAAAACTTATTTATGGATTACACCTTACAATACATGTATGTGTATGTACATAGTTTACAGATAAATTTATGGAATTTGTACGCATCTTGAAATTAGCAATTTGTGAAAATATGAAAAAACCGTTTTAAAAAAATACTGAAAATACTGAAAATTTTTTGGTATCAATATCAACAACAAACCGTCGTACTCAGATAAATTATATACGTATGGATGGGTAATTCTCAAGAAAGGTCAACCACAATCAAAAAATTGAAATTCAATAATAGCATGTTTTTTCACATTACTGTGGATGACAGTGACCAAGAACCAAAAATTTTCTGTTGGCATCCGATCTGAATGAATTATACACCAATCGAAATTTATTGTTTTAATTAGATAATTTTTGTCCAAACATTTTTCAAAAGTCGTTTGGTTTGAGAGAAATTAGGGTGCAAGTATAAATTTTGAATCACTAAATTGGGGCTGGTGGAGACATTTAAATCCACAAATAGAAGATAGTCTTTCTTTTTCTACCCCTAAATAAGCGTCGATTGGTACCTTAACTGAACCTAATCCGAAATTTCGTTCAGAAAAATTTTTAAAGCTTTTTCCAAATAAAGGCAGGTTTGTCCCTCTGTTTGCCTAGGTAACGATTAGTTGCAGTGCTGAGGTGGCATCTTTGGGGATATCGGGTGAGAAATAGGGTTGCACGCGGTTCCGGCCAGATCTCGTCGGCTAATGGGCGGCTAATAATACATACATAAGTCAAACACAGTCTCCTCCAAACGATGAACACCAGGATCCCTTAGGGTCCTCGAAAAAGCCAATGGAATGGGCTGGCGGCAGGGCGGTGGCAATTAAAAGAGACATTTTAATCACCATATTTATTCCTTAAAGAAACTCCAGCTAACTTCGTTCCGCAAGCATTAAAAGTTGATTTTTTATCGTTCGCATCAAATTTAAAAAACTACTGCACGTTCTTATTTGGCTCACGACCCATTCTTAATAAAAATACCAGTTAATAGCAAAAAAAAGTTTTGAAAAAACACAAAATGCAACACGACAAACCAAAGTGAAGAATTAAATTAACAAACATCCAAAAGACTCTTATTTTTCAAACTCTCAGTCAAAGGGTAAGTAAATAATCTGATCAAATTTAAACAAAAAATATCGGTTTTTCTCTGAGTGAGACCTTTTAACTCAAATACCGAATCCATAAGTTTTTTCCTGACAATTTGTTCAAAGGGTCCATAATTGAGACTTATTTTCTAACAAGCAGAATCTGTTAAACGTTTATTTGCAAGCTCTGGCCCGAAGTTAGCTTTTCTTTCTTGTTTTGAGATAGAGCTGAGAGATATCTATATAGATTCCCATGATACCCAAGCATATATGGTTTTTGTCAAAATTTCACCCCCAAAATTAAAATCTTACCAATGCTTTATTTATAACTTATTTATTATTATTTACTTATTATTTATAACAGCGAAATTCAGCCAAATCGGAAATATTCATTAATATTAGTTTTTAGTTGTAATTGAGGGGAAAAAAGATAAATTTAAAATTTTTCTCTAAATTGGAGCTATCATTGCGAACACTGGAGTTTTTTTTTCGTCTGATTAAATTTTGTAATCACTAACATAATTCTCTTGAATACAAGTCGATTTCTAACTAACTAAACAAACTAACTAACGAATTAAAAAAACTAAAAACAAAAATAGTTTGTGTCTAAGGACACCCATGAGGAACGAAGTTCCTTTGGCATGTTTTCGTTTAGCAGGCATGACTAGATGGAGGTCAATGAAGAAGGTTCCCACTACATACGTACAGCCCACCTTCCGTCCCACCGACCGAGGGACGCCGCGTAACGTACGGCTCGAATCGCGGGAATAGATCCGAGATAGATTAAGCGAAGAGTAGGAGAAAGATATCACGAGGAAGAGTGTTGCTCAGATAAGGCGGTTAATATAAGCGATTTAAGATTGTTAGTGGAGCAAAATGACAAGATGTGGTAGAGACCATTGTAGTCCGAACATAATACCTTGAACGGATCATGTTGGGCATATGTCGAACTACAATGGCTGAGGAGTAGAGGACGAAAGTTTCTAGTCCTTCTACTAGCAACGTTAAAATTTACGCGTGTTAAAAAAAGCTGGCTGTCCACATTTCCATATATAAGATTATATAGAAACATGACACCCAGCATCGTTCTACGGTTTGTTAATGATGGTAAGTTGATTAGTAAAAGTCTACTACGATAAGAAGGGAGGTAAAGATTTGCATCCCAATTAAGTCCCCTAAGAGCAAAAGTAAGAAAGTTTTTTTGTACAGATTCAATGTGATCTTGGTGTACTCCGTATTGAGGACTCCAGACACACGATCCATATTCAAGAATCCGACGGACCAATGATGTATATAACGTTTTAGTTATGTACGGGTAATTAAATTTTTTGACCATCTTTTAATAAAACCAAGCACTCCCATAGCTTTATTAACCATGGTAGATATATGGTCGGTAAATTTAAGTTTCAAATCTAATAGGACACCTAGATCGTTAACCTGAGTTAATCGTTCTAAGGCGTTCCCATAGAGAAAGTACATAGCCTGGTGAGGACTAGAACGTTAAAAAGACATGAGTTTACATTTCGATCCATTGGTATTTTTGAAGATAGAATAGATCAGATAATAGATCACTTCTTCTTATTATCTTAAAGCAGACGGACGCGTTTTTTTTTTGCTTGCACTGCGTGTTTATATAATCTCTAATAAGGTTACCTTAAACATTCGGTGTTTATTCCTACACACATTTTTTAAAAACAAAATGTTGCATTTTTTATATCCGTGTCGCTTTGCATGAGCAGTGATATATTTGGAAGTAAAATATTAATTTGATTAATTTTCCTTCCAAACATAGCGCTGCTCTGCTTCTTCATCTTTTATGGTGTTGCTTCTATTCTCGCTCAATAGAGATTCTTATCTCTATTCTTTGCATTTTACTCACATTAACCGCTCTCTTTAATCTCCCATTTTCGTTTCGCTGGTACAGTGGTTCAAGGTTCTTCAATAATAAAAACAAATAATATTAATAAATTAATTATTTAATTCTTAATAATCTTTAATAAATTAATTATTTAATTTTTAATAATCATAGAATTTTAACTTGCCTGTGCGCTGAAGTCTTGTTATAAGACAATCTATTCTTCCCAGACTATCATCCACTGCTGGCTTTGTAAAAACGTTTTACACGCAAAGTGTGCCGGGTTCACGGCCTCAGTTTCGGATGCTTTTTCACGAAGGTCTGCACTTTTGCTGTGACGGTTGTCGTGCTGTTCAGGATGAAATGAGACCGTTCATGAGGCAGACTAAAACTGGATTCAAGGAGTTGATTAGCGGTTTTCGAAAATCAATGGCAATTTCGAAAACTCTGTGCGCTCGATAAAAAGTTTAGTAGTTTCAACTAAGAAATGAGTCTCCAAAGCGTAAGAAATCCTCTTTTAGTGATGTGCTTGTGGCGAAAAATCTGCAGCCTGCTCAGCCAACAACTATGCAGCCGCTTATACCTCTGGCCACCCCAAGGCCGGACCTGAGAAAAAGTCGGCTTCCGAATATCTCAGAATTAATGGGCAATTTTCCGCTTCAAGTGATCCCAGACCCAATAATTCAAACGCCCTTAACAGTCACCAAACAGGGTAACCAACCGCCCGGACCCCCGGTACCTACTGATGCCGCTTTATTAGTTACGACGGCACCAAAACCCTTGCAGGTGATCCCATATTTTTGTTTCCCGGCTTGCCTCCCGGCTTACTTCTGAGATTGATATCTCGGCTTACATCAAAGCCAAAACAAAAGTCGACATAAAGGTGGTGGACATTACAAAATTTAAATATTCATACACCAGGCACACGTCATCTTTCAATATACGTGTGCCCTTGCAGATGTTCAAGACGATTGTTTGTTCCGCCAGCTTTTGGCCAGAGAACATTTTCTTACAAGCACATCAGTCAAGTACGCTGAAGAAAAAAATAACCAAACCTGTGGGCGTAAAACTTCCACATGTTACGGCCACTGACCAACCCTCCACCTCATCTGCCTCAGATTAAAAAAAATAATGTCTTCACTTACACGTGCCTATCAGAATACTAGAGGGTTAAGTAGTTATCTTCCCAAACTGTATTCTGATAGTTCTTTCTTTGAATCTCACATTATTATGATCTTAAGCTCCGAAGTATTTCCTAGTAGGTGCACCACTTTTAGATGTGATACAACTCAGCGAAGGGGAGGAGGAGTGTTAATTTCTGTATACTCCAAATTTGCTTCTGAAGAGTTAAAATCACAAGAGTTTGGTGACATTGAATTCCCCAATTCCCATTGAATTGGTATGTAAGAAAAGGTGACATAATCCTTGTATGTTACCTGTTCTTACATACCACCTTCGTCCGAACCGCCAACATACTGGCAACATTTGTCCGCTATTCGTTTGGTTTTCGATCGTCTGTCTGATGGTGATCAGCTGATAGCTCTGCGTGACTTTAATATCCCAGAACTTATGTGGTCACTCGGGTAAATTAACCACTTTAGAAATTCTTTAGGTCGGCTGTTGGAATTATGTTTCGTTTCTGATCCTGATGGAATTACTCTTTCCTGAATATTACACAGAATGTTATAGGAGTTATATTCGCCGCTGCCGGATTCAATTTACTCAGGATCCGAAGCAGTTTTATAACTTTGTAAACACTAAGCGAAAATATGCATATTTTCCCCCTCTACTTACGTTTGAGAACTCATATGCGAACACTGATCACGCAATGGCTGATCTCTATGCACAGTTTTTTCAAACAATGTATTCACCTAGCAGCAGTTCAGCTCAGCCTTACACTTATATTATTAAATATAGTTTGGAATATTAATAATGTAATGTTACCTAACATATTAATTTAGTTTACAACATAAATTAACAGCAATTTTTAAGGAATACATTAAAAACAAAAAAGGAAAGCTAACTTCGGGCGGTGCTGAAGTTGATACACCCTTGCAGTTGTGCCATTTCCGATCGTTCACTTATATGGCGGCTATTGGATATAGATGGCCGATCCATATGAAATTTGGCAAATAAGATTATTTTGCCCAAAATGAAATCTGTACCAAGTCCCATCTTTATACCCTTGCAGAGGGTATTATAATTTTGGTCAAAAGTGTGCAACGCAGTGAAGGAGACATCTCCGACCCTATAAAGTTTATATATTCTTGATCAGGATCACCTCCTGAGTCGATATGAGCATGTCTGTCTGTCTGTTTCTACGCAAACTAGTTTCTCAGTTTTTAAGCTATCGAGTTGAAACTTTGCACACATCCTTCATTCCTTTGCAGGCAGTACTTAAGTCGGAACGGCCGGGGTCGGTTGACTATATCCTATAGTTGCCATATAACTGATTGATCGGAAATGCCATAACTTCAGCTATAGGATCGACAGCTATAGTCGGCCGATCCTTATGAAATTTTGGACATAAGATATTTTGGTGAAATATAACATGTGTGGAAAGTCACAACCTTCTAACTTAAAAAACACCAAATTTATTGCATTTCCGATCAATCAGTTATATGGCAGCTATAGGATATAGTCGACCGATCCCGACCGTTCCGACTTATGTACTACCTGCAAGAAACGATAGCTTTCAACTCGATAGCTCTGAAACTAATGTTAATGTTAACGAAGTATGTTACGAACTGAATTCCGAAGAGAATTTTCCGGTATTCCTGTGATCAGTGTGGGCAATTTGGGTACCAATTCGGATGCTTAAAAAAGGCAGCCGCAGTGGCGTGATTCTAGCGGATGTTTAGTCTAATGTTGTTTTTGCCGTTGCCGGCTCAATAGGGGGAATTTTTTTTATTTTTATATCTCAAGCTTGGTCCACCGTTAGGGTGCTAGATGCGAGTGTGGGAATGTTTACATGATAAGAGCTTAATAGAGCTTGGTGGGAAGTGCCAAATAATTGTTTATAATATAATTTTATTATATATAATTAATATTAATTAAATCATGAGTTAACTTTATATAGTCTAAATCAGTTATTTAAAAAAAATTTTCAACGGCGTAAAGCAAGTTTTAATATCTTTCTTGATTATAAAGTTATGAATTTTTTAAATAACAAATTTTTTTTTAAATTTTTAAAATAGTCAAACAGACAACCAGACAAACTGCCTTCATATGGAAAAAGCAGTAAAAATCGAATTTTTTGAATAACTTCTGAAAGAAATGTCGGATGAGGTACAAATCTAGGCGTATTTAGGAGTAGAATGCGAATATATAAAAATATTCTATCTGCGTACTAAAATGTCTCCCCCAGCCCCAATTTAGTGATACAAATTTTTTTTACTTTTACTTTAATTTCTCCCAAACCAAACGACTTTTGGAAAATGTTTGGACATGTTTGGAAATTTGAAATGTTTGGATCTTATTAAAACAATACCTTTTGATTGGTGTATTATTTATTCAGATCGGATGCCTACTGCAAATTTTTAATACGTACTAAATACGCGTCGATTGGTACCTCAACTGACCCTATCCGGTATTTCTTTCAGAAGCTAAATTCGATTTTTACAGCTTTTTCAAAATGAAGCCAGTGTGTCAGCAAATGTGCTATACTAAAAAGGTTTTTTTAAATATCTCTTTCACTTTCTTTAAGACCAAACGTTTTAATAGTACACAAAAAAAAAATACACTGAAAATATAAATAAAATTTTTTAAGAAAAAAATTATTTTTAAAAATTGGCTTATTTGATCTTATTTATATTGCACGTGGAGGTAGCTCTTGAGATGACGCAACTTTTGATATATCGCTTTTATCTGGCAAAATTCGTTAACTCAAGATATAGTCCTATAAGTGCAGCTACCAATTTAGTTCAGCCACCAGTGAAGCTTATATATGTATAGCGGGAAGCAAACAAATTTAAGGATAAACAGAGTTGTCGCGAAGTTCTAAGTTCCTAAGTTAGCAGCAGAGACGGTGGCAGTCTCTGCTGGTGAAAAAAGAAAAATTAAGTAACAGAATTGCTGGAAAAAAATTTAATAATTTAATTGTACTACGAGGAATTGGCGGCAATATTGTTAAGAGTCATTTGCAGATTTTGTTTACGATTCAAATATCACAGTTTAATTTAGAAATTTTGTTCCATATCGTATAAGACGATTATTTAAAGCATGATATCATGAATGGACAAGAAATATTCCAGCTTGGTTTTGGTTTTATGATCGAAACAGACAATTTTAATATTCACAAAACTAAGATTTTTAATGCAATACATGAAGATAGATCCAATTTTGAAAATGTACTTGATACCAACATAGAATTAAGTGAAATTGATAAATGTAAACTAAAAAACATATTGAAAAATTACTCTGACAATTTTATAAATGGAATCCCAACTAAACGCGTAACCACACGAGCATTAGAAATTCGTTTGATAGACAAGAATAAAACTGTTCAAAGACGCCCTTATCGGCTCAGTGCAGATGAAAAGCTATTAGTTAGGAAAAAAATAGACCAAATGAATAAATCCAATGTGATCCGTCCAAGCAATTCGCCATTTGCAAGTCCAATGCTAGTAGTCAAAAAGAAAGATGGCAGCGACAGACTTTGTATTGATTTTCGTGAGCTAAATTCAAACACAATCTCAGATAAGTGCCATTGATTTCTGATCAGATCGCTTGCGAGGCGGAAAATATTTTTCTACTTTAGACATGGCCAGAGGATTTTATCAAATACCAATCCATCTTGACTCCATATAAAGAACAGCATTCGTTACCCCAGAGGGTCAGTATGAATTTCTGGTGATGCTATTTGGGCTAAAAAATGCCTCTATTTTTCAATGTGCCATAGTGCGAGCCCTGGGTGACTTAGCCTGTTCCTACGTAGTGGTCAACATAGGCGACGTGCTGATTGTAGCAGAAACAAAGGAGGAAGCATATGAAAGGTTAGGCATAGTGCTGAGAGTTTTGTCTGAGGCAGGTATTACATTTAACATAAAAAAGAGCGCTTTTCTTTGCACTGGAATAGAGTACCTGGGATTCTATATAAAAGATGGTGAAATTAAACCAAATCCAAGTAAGATAAAAGCCTTGACTGTTCTGACGCCACCATCCACTGCAACTCAGTTAAGGCAATTCATAGGTTTGGCATCATACTTCAGACAATTTGTCCCGCGGTGCTCAGAGCAGATAAAGCCGCTCTATGGGTTGACCTTTAAACTTAAAACGTTTGATTGAAAAGAGAAGCATGAGCAGATCAGACGTACTGACAATCTTTGACCCTGAACTCCAAATCGAATTGCACACAGATGCCAGTGCCGATGGGTATGGCGCAATACTAATACACAAAATAGATGGTATACGAAGAGTAATTGAATATTTTAGCAAACGCACGACAGTATCCGAAGCTAAATATGACTCATATGAGCTAGAAACCTTAGTTGTTTACAATGCAGTGAAACAGTGAAGAAAGCTGAATTGACCCCAAGAGTACACCGTTGGTGGGGGTATTTACAGGATATTGATTTTAGCATTGAGTATCGAAAGGGTTGCCAAATGGCACACGTGGACTTTTTATTGCGCAATCCAATTCCTGTAGTTTCAACAGTCATCCTTAGAGCAGCAGAGGTTCGTGTAGATCTTTCGTGTAGCAGCAATAACAAATAATTGGCTGATAACCGAACAGCAACGAGATGATAGCATAATAAAAATCATGGACCAATTAAATAGCGAAGATATAGAGACATATGTAATAAAAACTTACGAAATTAGAACTGGGCTATTATATCGCAAGATCCAACGTAATGGCAAGACTCGTTGTTTACCAGTGATTTCTAAGGCGGCAGGATGCATTGCAAGATATCCAGTTAGCCTTAAATTGCTCTACAAATAGAGTTACAAATTATAGTGCTCTAGAGTTGCTGATATGGAAAGAGGATAGGCCTTTTGGTATGCTGAAAATAAATGAAGAAGATAATAAATGAATAGAGAAAATATTAGAATAAAAGCTAAAGAAAATATGGAAAATAATGCACGATACGATAAAGAAAGATTTGACAAAAATAAGGCGAAAGTTATTGCGTATAACTAGGTGATCATGTTTTACTGAAAACTGAAGAGCGTCGTCAAACAAAACTTGATCCCAAGTTCAAGGGTCCGTTCAAGTGGTAAAATTATTAGATGGAGATCGATATGAATTGAAATCTTTAGTTAATTAGCGGACGTATAAATACTTACACGAGTCAGCGAATTAACAGGAGAATTCCAAAGTAATGATGAGCCCCAAGATGGGGTAAAGCCTGCGGTTGGCACAAGTGAATGTGCGTCGTGGTCCAAAGAGGGGAAAGAGCATGAAGACGGCACAAGTGAACGTGTTCCGTGTCCCAAGAGTGGAAAGAGCATGAGGATGGCACAAGTGAATGTGCGTCTGTGTCCCAAGAGGGGAACTGTTGACCGTAGTGTAGCAGCTGTCTCGCGGGGTCGAACAGTGTTATGGCGGAGGTCTTGGTGACCTTGTGGGGGTTTATGGGCGGCAACAATGAATGAAATTAAATGACGAATTTAAGTTATGTAAACGATAAATTGTTTGAAATTAAGAATGGCTCTGTAAAAATGGCTCTTGTAAAAAAAAGACAAAAAAATTAAAAGTTTATGTTAATTGTTGGAATTGTCTGTGGAAAGCGACTCATGTAGTTTTTAACTGTATAAAAGAACAATGACGAAAAGAATCAATGAATAAATTAAATTTAAGGCTTTGAATATGAAAACCAATATAACCGATGTTTTCTTGATTTGTTTGGCAATCTAGAAATTCAACACACAGGGACGTGTAATAGGTCAAGAAGGACGTGTCGGGAAGCAATAAAATTCAAGGACAAACAGAGTTGTTGCGAAGTTCTAAGTTCGGAGAGGTCGAGAATTCATGCGAAAGGCATAGCAGCAGAGACGGTGGCAGTCTCTGCTGGTGAGAGAGGTCCGTTGACGAGTTACCGAAAGTTGTGAGATGGAAAGAGATGACGGTAGAGGATCAACTTGAGAGAATGCTGAGAGAGGAGGGTTGAGTATAATGATCGATGAGAGTAAATGCAGTTATCTAGTTATGGTAACGAACGTGAGCGGAACTCTCGTGCTGCCGCATCAATTATTTTTGCAATTATCGGTTCCCACTGCATACGTACAGCCCACCTCCCGTTCAACCGACCGAGGGACGCTGCCGCGTGACCTACGGCTCGAATCGCGGACCCTGAACGGATCGTGTTGGGCATATGTCGAACTACAATGGCTGAGGATTAGAGGACGAAAGTTTCTAGTCCTTCTACTAGGAACGTTAAAATTTAAGCGTGTTAGTAAATGCTGGCTGTCTTTATTTCCATAAATAAGATTATATGGTAACATGTCACCCAGCATCGTTCTACGGTTTGTTAATGATGGTAAGTTGATTAGTAAAAGTCTACTCGATAAGAGGGGAGGTAAAGATTTGCATCCCAATTAAGTCCCCTAAGAGCGAAAGCAAGGAAGTTTTTTTGTAGTCCCCTAATTAAGTCCCCTAAGAGCGAAAGTAAGGAAGTTTTTTTATACAGATTCTATGTGAGCTTGGTGTACTCCGTATTGAGGACTCCAGACACACGATCCATAATCAAGAATCGGACGGACCAATGATGTATATAACGTTTTTGTTATGTACGGGTCATTAAATTTTTTTTACCATCTTTTAATAAAATCAAGCACTCCCATAGCTTTATTAACCATGTTAGATATATGGTCGGTAAATTTAAGTCTCAAATCTAATAGGACACCTAGATCGTTAACCTGAGTTAATCGTTCTAAGGCGTTCCCATAGAGAAATTACATAGCCTGGTGAGGACTAGAACGTTAAAAAGACATGAGTTTACATTTCGATCCATTAAGGTAATTTGCTAAACACCAATTTTGAAGTTAATCCAAAACGGATTGAAGTCTAGACTGGGCACCAGTGAATTTATACTGAAGGTACAGCTTAATGTCATCAGCGTACATAAGTACAAGTGAATTAGTTAGGGCAAGGGGCAAGTCGTTAATAAACAGTGTAAAAAGTAGGGGTCCAAGATGGCTTCCTTGTGGCACCCCAGATGTTGCGCGGACTAACCGCGAGGTAACATCTTTAAAGAAAACACGTTGGGTTCTCCCAAATAAGCAGCTCGAGATCCAGATAGGAAGATCAGTTGGGAATCCCAAAAGATTGAGTTTACTTATAAGAAGCGAATGGCTAACAGAGTCAAATGCTTTACTGAAGTCAGTGTAAATGACGTATGTTTGTAAGCCATTCCGGAAGCCATCCGTGATAAAAGATGTTAGCTCCAATAGTGGGTAGTGGTGGAGCGGCGGTTCATGAAGCCATTCTGGCACGGAGTTATTATTGAACTACATAGGTGTTGCAAATATGGAGTGATAAGTTTTTCAAAAAGCTTTGGAATTGCTGACAATTTAGAGATGCCTCTATAATTTGCAGCGTCGGATTTTTTCCCTTTTTTATGCAGCGGAATAATGAAGGATTCCTTCCACATAAGGGGAAAGATCGAAGTTTCCAGCGATAGATTAAAGAGTTTAAGGAACGGTTTGCACAGAGCCTCGGCGCAGTTCTTCAGAACAAAGCCCTGTACTCCTTAGGGGCCTGGCGAATACACGGGCTTGACCTTTACAAGATCCGATAACACACCACTGATCGATAGGTGGGCAAAATATAAGTTTGGCTGATTGTAAGTGTAAGGCTGAGCTGAACTGCTGCTAGGTGAATACGTAGTTTGAAAAAACTGTGCAAAGAGAGAAGAGAAAGTAAGATTTCTCAAACGTAAGCAGTGGGGGAAAAGTTACATGATTACGCTTAGTGTTTACAAAGTTATAAAACTGTTTCGGATCCTGAGTAAACTGAATCCTGAAGCGGCGAATATAACTCCTATAACATTCTGCGTTTGAATTATTGGGTCTGGGATCACTTGAAGCGATGCCACAGAGGACATACCGGACAATTGCTCATTAATCCTGAGATATTCGAAAGCCGAAAAAATTCGGCTGCATAGTTGTCGGCTAAGAGATGAAGAAGCAGAGCAGGGCTATGTTTGGAAGAAAAATTAAACAAATTAATATTTTACCTCCAAATATATCACAGCACACGCGAAGCGATACGGATATATGAATTGCAATTTGTTTATTATTTTTATTTTTTTATGTAAATAGAAATAAACACCGATTGTTTATGGAAAGCTAATAAGCAAATTTTATGAAAACGCAGTGCGCACAAAAAAAAAAACGTCCGTCCGCTTTGAGATAAAGAGAGGAACTTGTTATAAAAAGTTAAGGGACAATGGAAGACTGGTCTTACGACATGTACATGGATGTGTATATTTGATGGGGAATATTTTTTTTGAGCTTGTGCATGTATGTGTGCAATAAACTTGAAAATATGGAGTAAATGCTTTCAACTTTTACTTCGGTCTATCGGTCGACTATATTCTATTGCTGCCATATAACTGATTGATTGGAAATGCCATAACTTTGGTGTTTTATGAGTTAAAGGGTTGGCACTTTCCACACATGTTATACTTGGTCAAAATATCTTATGGGCAAAATTCATAAGGATCGGCCGACTCCGGGTCCTTCCTGCTGGTGGGCCTCCTCCAGTTCCTCCAGATTGATCGTCTTGGATGCCACGTACTGATGTTCATCAAATAACACATCCCGTTTCTCGACCAATTGTCGAGTTGATGGATCATATAGTCGATAACCTTTTGCTGCCACCCAACCATGTACTCTCAATGTACTCTTTGCCTTTAGGTTGAAATTTGCAGCCCTTTCTCGGACCCTTGTCCAAAGCAACTGCAAGAGATCCAAAAACCTTTAGGTGTTGTACATAAGGTCTCTTACCCGTCGACGCTTCCATAGGAGTCATACTCTCTAATGCGCTAGTAGGGGAGCGGTTTCGCAAATAAACCGAAGTGTTGACAGCTTCTGCCCAAAACTGATCCCCCAGACCCGCCTGGACCAGCAGGCATCTTGACATCTCCACTAGCGTACGATTTGCCCGCTCCGCAACTCCATTTTGCTGGGGAGTATACGCTATTGATAGCTGTCTGTCGATTCCATGCTGCCTCAGACATTCGTCAAACTGTTTGTTGACAAATTCTTCGCCATTATCACTCCGCAGGCATTTGGGACTCCTTCCTGTTTGCCGTTCCACCAGGTTCTTGAAATCGATGAATTTGGGTAGTACCTCATTCTTCCCACGCAGGAAGTAAACAAAAATCCTCCTAGACTTATCGTCAATGAATGTCAAAAAATCTCCGAGGGACAATGTTGGGAAAGATCCAAAAACATCTGCATGTACCAGATCTAAAAGCTCCTTGGCCCGATTACTTGTTGCTGATGGAAAGGGTTGAACATGGATTTTGCTAACCATATACGTTTTGCAACTAATATTCTCTGGCAACCGAATATTATCTATCCCTCGAACTATCCCTTTGGATACCATCTCTTTCAAGCTAGAGAAATTAATATGTCCGTATCTCTTGTGTAGCAAAATCCCATCTACAGCTGACATGGCAAAACATTTGCTGCAACCACCCACAAACAAATACAAGCTGCCAATCTTTTTGGCTTTCACTATGCATTCTCCATCTTGCATCACCTTGGAATTCTCTAAGTCAAAGGTCACCTTGCACCTGTTCTGGACAGCACTGCTCACGGAATATAAATTTCCGGTCATCTTCGGAACGTAAAGAACATTTTTTAGTGTCAACATGCACTGGCCTGTCTGTATCTTGACGTCACCTATACCTTCTGCTTGAAGGAAACCAGCATTGGCAAGTCCGATCTGTTCAGTGTGTTTCTTAAACTTTGTGAATAGCTCTCTTGCGCAACACATATGGCTTGTTGCGCCACTATCCAAACACCATGTTGAATTGTCAATGTTTTTGACGTCACAGGCGTGCAGCAGGCTGCTTTGTCGATTCACCACATTTTTTGATGCCATGCGGTGATCTCCCTCACCCTCATTTTGACACTGGGACTTAATGTGTCCTTGTTCACCACACTTGAAACAAACGATATTCTTTCTTTTCTTCTGCCCATAGGTTTTCGTTTGTGAGTTGTGTTTCTGCGTTGCAGCGAATGCCTTAGTGTCGATCCGTTCATCTGCTATTCCTTGTCTTTCGCTCTCCTCCTTTAACTTTATGGTGAGAACTTCGAACGAAAGCAACAGACCATCCAGAATTTCCACGGATTCACTTATGAAGGTCGTTATGCTCTGCCCTTGCTCCATCCGTTTATTAAGCAGTTTCTTGTATAACTGTACCTTTCGTAAAGGTCCGCTTGGTTGATGAACCTCCTTCAACTTGGTCCATGCCTCCACAGCCGTCAAGCAATTCTTGATGTAGCCCAATTGAGTTGACTTTACACTCAATGTTATTGTTGCCAACGCCTTACTGCCCAAGGCCGCAAACTGTTGTCCCTCTGGAACATTCGTTTCAGTTAGCTCTCCAGACGTAACACTCCACAAACTGGAATGCACCAATACAGATCGCATCTGTATTTTCCATGTGTCATAGTTCGTTTCCTCTAACTTATCAATTTGATAAAGAGCACTCATTGTTCTTAATACCGACTCACACACCGAATAACTTGAATTCTCCAGTGCCTGGGCCCAAAACCTCTTGAGCGGCAGAATTCGATGCGAAAAAATTAAAACACGCTTCGTGTATGCTTGTGTGTATGCTTCGGAACTTTATTTGTGACTGAGGAAAAATTGATATACATATTTTCTTATTCTCTATTTCTTAGAGCGGGACAATTATAACTACTCCAAGATCTCTTTCTCCTTCCTATAACTATAAAGCATGCATTGTAACATACCAAAATATACAGGATCTGAACTTTTAGTTTCTTCTTCGAAACTTATAACCTTTTTTTTTTATAATTAATTGTAAATAATTATTATATAATTTTTTATTCCTTCTTGGGATGCTCTTAAATTTTTAAATCAAATATATGATTATAATAATAATTACTATTGCTAGTAGTATTAATAAAATTCTTCTCTTATCTCTAAGCGGACGGACGTGTTTTTTTTTTTGCGCACTGCGTTGTCATAAAATTTGCTTATTAGATTTGCATAAACAATCGGTGTTTATTTCTATTCACTTAAAAAAAATAATAATATTAAAATATTGCAATTCATAGATCCGTATCGCTTCGCGTGTGCAGTGATATATTTGGAGGTAAAATAATAATTTTATAAATTTATCTTCCAAACATAGCCCTGCTCTTCTTCTTCATCTCTTACGATGTTGCTTCTATTCTATTGCTCCTATTTGTCGCTCAATAGAGATTCTTATCTCTATTCTTTGCATTTTACTAACTCGCACTAACTGCTTTCTTTAATCTCCCCCTTTCGTTTCCCTGGTACAGTGGTACAAGGTTCATCAATACTATTTGTTGAGCTATTAATGGTTTTTAATAGCGGCCAAACGAATTAAATTCCACAGTTCAATTTTCAAGGCAATTTCAATATTTTTATTTCTCGAGGGTTCAACTCTAACCCAACTTGCAGCTGTTCCAATCAATACAATAATACAAGTATCCAAGCTTAGCAATACGAACTTAGCAATACGAACGCACACAAATGCAAGATTTGCTGGTGTGCAGCAGCTCTCCAAAAAAGCTCCCCAAAGCGCATGCGCTACAAATACCAGCAAAGCGCATGCGAACGGGGAGAAGTAAACAAAAACCAGAACTGCCGATAACCCGCCGATGCTACTCAGATTTATAACATATGTGACTTATTTAGCAGCTTCGCCCTTGTCTGCTTGGCTCAACATCCTCCCCCCGTTGAAGGCTGAATCTTCAACCGAATCCTTGACAGGCAGCAGACACAGCCGTGACACCGCACGCTTAGTCACTCCCACCGCTGTTTTGAGAACGGCCACACGGTGCACTCCGTCACGCCCAGGAACCAGCTCCAGTATCCTGGCCAGAGGCCACTTCATTGGGGGTAGATTTTCATCCTTCACCAGGACTATGTCTCCAACAGCAATTACAGGGCCAGGGGTGCGCCATTTGGAACGCTGCTGCAACAGCGTAAGGTACTCCTCCTTCCAACGAGCCCAGAAAACCTGCTGCAGGAAGGAGACTCTCTGCCACCCATCCAGCCGATTAAAGTTTAGCGCAGTAAGGTCCGGCTCGATGAATGTTGAAGGCGGTCCGCCATTTAAAAAATGAGCCGGCGTCAGGACATCTAGATCCGCAGGATTCTCTGAAATCGACACAAGGGGCCGAGAATTAATAATTGAGGCGATGCGGCACAACAAAGTCCTTAATTCTTCAAAGCCAAGAACTGCGGGACCAACTGCACGATAAAGATGGTGCTTAGCCGTTTTCACTGCTGCTTCCCATAGACCACCAAAATGAGGAGAGCGTGGAGGAATAAATCGCCACTCGATAGACTCAGACAGGCAAAAATCGTGCAGAGAAGCCTGGTGCTCCTGGCTGAGGAATCTTCGCTTCAACTCCATAAGCTCATTCTTGGCACCCACAAAATTGGTGGCATTATCCGACCATATCTGTCTGGGTTTACGTCGCGTACAAATAAACCGTTGGAGGGCGCTCAGAAACGAAGCGGTGGAAAGGTCCTTAACTAACTCCAAATGGATTGCCTTCGTACTGAAGCAGATGAATACGCTTACATAACATTTAATAGGGCCCTTATTCCGAGTCTCTGCCTTGTAGAAAAACGGTCCGCAAAAATCCACACCAGTGACATCAAAACATTGGAATCCTGCAACTCTCTCGGTCGGAAGATCGGCCATAACATGCTCCAGTAGACGAGGCTTTGCGCGAAAACAACGTACGCATTTGTTCACAACCCTTGAAACGGTCTTCCTCCCCCCAATGGGCCAGTATTGAGAACGGATTTTCGCCACTAGTGCCCGAGGACCAGAATGCAGGTTCTTCTCGTGAAAGTGAGTCACTATGGCCGAAGTGACGGGATGGCCTCTGGGAAGGATGATCGGATGACGTCCGTCAAAATCCAACGCAGAGTTCCGCAATCGCCCGTCAACACGAAGCAAACCATCATTATCCACAAAGGGAGCAAGCGAGGCCAGAGGGTTTGAGGGCGGAACCAATCTGCGTGACTTTAGTAAGCTTATCTCTTCCTTAAACTCGGCAAGCTGGACGGCGCGCAACAGTAGATGGGTTCCTCCTTTGAGATCCTGAACAGAAATCCCTTCGTGACGGATGCGGCGGCAAAACTTGAAGACGTAGGCGAACACTCTATGTAGGGAGGGAAACGAGTTGGCAAACTTAGACAATGCGGCGATATCCCTGGGTGGAGCCGTAGCCAATAAAGTCCTGGCGCGAAGTTCGATGGCTGCCTTTTCGGCCACAACAGCAATGGGCCAATCATCCTTGGAACCACGAAGAAATGGAGGGCCTTGGGACCAAAGCTGGGAGTTTAATAGCTCAGTGGGAAGAGAACCTCTGGACAGTAGATCGGCTGGGTTGACGGCAGTAGGAACATAAAGCCATTTCATTGCCTTGGTGAGCTCCTGAATGGAAGAAACGCGATTAGAAACAAACACGTTAAATCGAGCAGGTTCATCTTGAATCCAGGATAGGGCAACCAAGGAGTCACACCAACAATAATAATCTCCTTTATATGTCCCAAGATCAGCAACTTCAGCCATTAGTCTTGCTAGCAACTCAGCTCCACATAACTCTAGCTTCGGTATTGTCTGAGTTTTAATGGGTGCCACTCGACTCTTTGAGCATAACAGCCGACAATCAGAACCTGAGAATACATACACGCACGCTCCATACGCATCTAAACTAGCGTCGCAAAATCCGTGGACCTCCAGCCTTTCTTGACAGGGAATGACTAACCGAGGAAACTTAATTCGCTGAATTTGGTCAAAACTGGAACAGAACTGTAACCACTCGGAGAGAAGGGATTGAGGAAGGCTTTCATCCCATGACAAATTTTCTCGGCACAGCTTCTGCAACAGGATCTTTGCCCTGGTGACTACAGGACCTACCAAGCCCATTGGGTCATAAAACCGAGCGACGGAATATAGTATAGATCTCCTGGTGGGTTTGGCGGTGGGCTGAAGAGCTTCAAAGGAAAAAAGCAGCAGGTCAGCTGAAGGATCCCATGCTAATCCAAGAGTCTTTGTGAACGGACTGCCATCGTCAAATTTCAAGTAAGACTCTCTATCACTTTCGGGCACGCCTTCCAAAACCTCTGGGATGTTGGAGCACCATTTCCTTAATTGAAACTGACCCTTGTTCAACAGGCTCGATGTCTGAGCTATTATCTCAAGCGCTTCAGTCTTCGTTGGGGCACCAGATATAAGGTCGTCCACATAAAAATCCTGGAGGACAACACGAGAGCCAACGGGAAAACCGGCACCTTCATCCTTAGCCAGCTGGTGCATTGAGCGAATAGATAAAAAAGACGCTGGCTTTGTGCCATACGTCACGGTGTCGAGCTTAAAAACCTTCACGTCATCGTGGATAGAATCTCTCCAGAGGATGCACTGCAGCAAACTATCATCCGGAAAGACCCTTACGCAGCGGTACATCTTGCAAATGTCCCCAGTCAAAGCTACAAGGTGGGACCGAAACCGAAGCAATGTATGAAAAAGCTTAGGCTGAATCACGGGGCCGGACATCAGGACATCATTGAGGGAATAGCCGGAAGCCGTAGCAGCCGAACCATCGAACACAACTCTCAGCTTAGTGGTGGAACTTTCTTCCTTCAGGACGCAGTGGTGGGGAAGGAAATACTGGCACTTACCTCGCAATTCCTGCGGCACCAGAGACATGTGACCCAGATCCAAGTATTCCTTGATGAAAGACGAATATTGGGTCCTTAAATTCGGATGACGATCCAGCTTGCGCTCAAGCGAATGGAACCGCCGCAAAGCCTGTGCGTAGGATTCCCCTAACAGATCCACACTGTGCTTGATTGGCAGGCGAACGGAATAGGCACCTGATTCAAGGCGGACGTGGTGCATGACGAAGTGGGCCTCGCAATCGAGCTCCTCCTTAGTGGCCTGAACGATAGGCGCAGTGCAGGCATCCACTTCCCAGAATTGGCGGAGAAGATAATCGAGGCGATCGTCAAACGAGGTTGCTAAGTCAGCAGAAATCATCTTACATGATGCGGCCAAGCGAGGGTTTCCCGGGGTGCAACCTCCTCCAGAAACTACCCATCCAAAACGTGTCTTCTGCAACAGAGGCAGACCGTCTCCTAGCTGGATTTGCCCGACTGAGAGCAGATCAAAAAACAGGCTTGCTCCAATCAGCAGATCCACACGCTGAGCTCTGTGGAAGTCCGGGTCAGCTAGCACCACATTGGCGGGAACCTTCCAATTGGACACATCTAAGTTCAGGCCAGGTTGACGCTCTATGATGTGAGACGCCACAATTGCCTCAATGTAAACGGAATACGTAGATAGGCGAGACTTCAGGCAAACGTTAACCGATGCCCGATCCGTAATAAACTCAGCGTCTCCAAGGCCAGTCACTGCTACAGAACATTTGGACCGATGAAGCTGAAGTTGGCTGGCCAGCCGGGATGTGATGAGATGAACTTGGGAGCCGGAGTCAAGTAGCGCTCGACAAGGAAGAAAGGCTCCTGATCTGCCACGGACGAGAATGTTGGCGGTGGGCAAGAACACTATTTCAGCGCTGCGATCCTGTGCAATAAGAGCATTAACAGGAGGAGCCTGAGAGGTCGCAACCCCTGCTACATTGGCCGGATTCGATCCAGAAGCAGGAACGGAAGTGGCGCCTGCTAAACGCTCGCAAGGATGCAATAGCGCATGGTGTCGGCGATGGCAAGTTGGGCAGCGGGAGGATGAGCATCCGCGGGCTAAATGATCAGACTTGAGGCACACAAAGCAGAGGGCAAGACGTCGAACCTCATCGTATCGTTCCTCAACTGACAAGGCGAGAAACCTTGGGCAAGAAGGCACAGCGTGTGCCAGGTTGCCGCACAGGGCACACGAAGCAGGCGGAGCATTCAGGAGCATGCAGGATCGGTTGTTAAATGGCCTACGACGGCCCGCTTGATTCGCTGACAAATGCGGAGCTAAGGCCAAATCCACCGCCTCCAGGGTACGGCACCTTTGCTCCAGAAACCGAGCCATAGATTCCCAAGTTGGCAGGCTATCATCAGTGTTTCCTGCCAGCGAGTCTTCCCATTTGGCCTTTGTGGCAGGGTCCAGCTTTTGAAAGATGATCTGGATGAGGAGGCACCCTTGAATTTCAGCCGACGTCCCGGAACTCATAAGGGCCCGCATATGTCCATTAAATCGGTCGGATAATTCTCGAAGAGTAGCAACGGATCCTGGCTCAACCGCCCTTAACTGCAAGATCTCGTTGATGTGAGACTGGAAGATTAAGCGACGGTTGCTGAAACGGTTGCGCAAAAGGTCGAGGGCAACCTCATAGTTCGCGTCGGTAATCTCAAGCGCCCTCACAGTCTCCAGGGCTGAGTCCCGCAGGCAGGAAATGAGCCACCTGAGCTTCTCCATGTTGGTCAAGTGCGGGTGGCTGTCAATTGTTGTCCTAAATAGGGCGCAGAAATCCGGCCACTCAGCATAGCCGCCGCTAAATGTTGGCATTGGCAACGGGGGCAATGAGGGAGCAGGCCTATATGGAGCGTTTGAAATCCCAGCACCATTGGTAGCATCTAACAGCGTAGAGTGAGCAGCAACCCGCATAGAACGCTTGGCCACCTCCACCTGGATGTCAACGTGCACGTCTGTAGCCAGCTGAGAGAATCGCCAATATAAATCGCTCCCGATCTCGCTGTAATTTAGCTCCTCCAATTCCTCCTGCAGCGTGGTGAAACGGTCGCGCAGACGCTTCTCCATAGACTCGAGGGTCAGAATGGTTGAATCTTCAGTTTGCATCGCAGCCTTGACCTTCCGATGCAGTACCTCCATTTCCTGGCATGTTACCTCTGCGCGTCTCCGCAGCATCCTTTCACGGCTTGACGCAGCAGATGCAGTGGCTTCAGCTCCAGATTCCATTGAATTATTCCAATTAAGATGCCAATTAAATTAAAATGCGACAACAAAACCAACAACGGTGTTTTAGTGGCACTTTTAATGCTGATCGCGTTAATTGAACGGATGATAATCACGTCGGGGTCACCAAAATGTTGAGCTATTAATGGTTTTTAATAGCGGCCAAACGAATTAAATTCCACAGTTCAATTTTCAAGGCAATTTCAATATTTTTATTTCTCGAGGGTTCAACTCTAACCCAACTTGCAGCTGTTCCAATCAATACAATAATACAAGTATCCAAGCTTAGCAATACGAACTTAGCAATACGAACGCACACAAATGCAAGATTTGCTGGTGTGCAGCAGCTCTCCAAAAAAGCTCCCCAAAGCGCATGCGCTACAAATACCAGCAAAGCGCATGCGAACGGGGAGAAGTAAACAAAAACCAGAACTGCCGATAACCCGCCGATGCTACTCAAATTTATAACATATGTGACTTATTTAGCAGCTTCGCCCTTGTCTGCTTGGCTCAACACTATTAATAAATTAATTATTGAAATTTTAATAATTTTTAATAAATTAATTATTTAAAATCTTAATAATTATGGAATTTAAATTGGTCTGTGCATTAAAGTCTTGCAATAAGACAATCTCGTCTTCCCAGCCTACCATCCATTGCTGGCTCTGTGAAAACGTTTTACACGCTAAGTATGCCGGGTTCACGGCCTCAGTTTCGGATGCAATCTCTCGTAGGTCTGGCCTCCACTTTTGCTCTGACGGTTGTCGTGCTGTTCAGGACGAAATGAGATCGTTCATGAGGCAGACTAAAAGCGGATTCAAGGAGTTGATTAGTGGTTTTCGAAAAATCAATGACTAACTCTGTGCGCTCGATTCACAGTTTAGTAGTCTTCAACTACTAAACGAGTCTCCAAAGCGTAAAAAATCCTCTTTTAGTGATGTGCTTGTGGCGAATAATCTTCAGCGTGCTCAGCCGACAACTATGCAGCCGCTTATATCTATGGCCACCCCAAGGGCCGGACCTGAGAAAAATTCGGCTTCCGAATATATCTTTGTACTTATTACATGTTTTATTTGTATAGAACAGTTGAATGCTTTTATAAATTCTTTACTTCTGCTATTAGAACTTTATATATACAATTCTGATTTAACAAAGTTTTTGGCAAAGTCCATTTTATTATAATGTTGGGTTCAATATAATTTAATTCGAAGTTCTTGTACATTTTTGTATATCTACATTCTGTATTTGTTTGTCTTAAGAGACCTATTATACATTTAGTATTTACTATTTCTTTTGTTTTTACTGATTTTTATACCCTTGCAGAGGGTATTATAATTTTGGTCAAAAGTGTGCAACGCAGTGAAGGAGACATCTCCGGCCCTATAGAGTATATATATTCTTGATCAGGATCACCTCCTGAGTCGATATGAGCATGTCCGTCTGTCCGTCTGCCTGTCGGTTTCTACGCAAACTAGTCTCTCAGTTTTAGAGCTATCGAGTTGAAACTTTGCACACATCCTTCTTTTCCTTGCAGGTAGTACATAAGTCGGAACGGACGGGATCGGTCGACTATATCCTATAGCTGCCATATAACTGATTGATCGGAAATGCCATAACTTGTTGTTTTTTAAGATAGAGGGTTGGGACTTTCCACACATGTTATATTTGACCAACATATCTTATGTACAAAATTTCATAAGGATCGGCCGACTATATCCTATAGCTGTCATACAACGATCGGAATTGGCATAACTTTGGTGTTTTTTAAGTTAGAAAGATGGGACTTGGTACAGATTCTATTTTGGACAAAATAATCTGATTTGCCAAATTCCATAAGGATCGGCCGACTATATACGATCCGCTATATATCTAATAATATAAGATGCGTGGCGCCACCTAGCGGACTGAACTGCAAGGGTATATCAACTTCGGCTCCGCCCGAAGTTAGCTTTCCTTTCTTGTTTATGTAATATTTATCATGCAATGTTTCGATTATTATATACTGATTCTGATCCGAAGGTAAAATTTAGATTTGGATTCTGATAATAGTACGAGGAATATGAGAAATTATCAATATTTCGTTAGTATTAACATGTAATCAAGTAGCTGTTTTGATACTTACAAATTTTTCTGAATTAATATATTTTAGCGGGTCATGTTTTGGGAGTTTTGGGTGGAATATGCCTAATCTTGTAAATTGCATTCCTAATTCAATATCTTCTATGTATTCTGTAAATTCTTGTAAATTGAAAATAAGAATTGCTAACCTTTGGTTTTCGTTTAAGTTTCCATTTAAACGATTAACTGTTTGTATAACTTAATTAATTGCATTAATTAATTTATTTAATTCGTTGATTTGTATACTATTTTCGGAAAAGTTATCAATATTTTTTTCTAATTCTTCCCTATCTTGTTGATCTAATGTGCCAATTAAATATTTATAAAAGGTACCTACGAAATTTGCAAGTTTTTCTTTTAGATATTGAATTTGATCTAAATGTTTAAATTTTCGTGTTTGTTCCATTAGATTTTTAAAAGTTTTTTCAGTTTTAGTTAAATTGACTGTGAGACGATGATATTCATAATTAGTGGGCAAATCTATGTTACCTGTTTGGAAAATTAGGTATCCTTTTTTTGCGTGAATTAGATTGATATCTATGCTCCGACACATGGCGTGATATATATGACATAATAAAGTTATTTTATCAAGCAGATAATTTTATCAAGCTGGGTTGTCTTCCGGTGGAAATTTGGAATTATTATATTTCCTGGTATTAATTTCTCTAACTCTTATTTTTCTACATAATGTTTTTCGTCAGTTTGTGTAATTTGGCCTGTTTTCCTAAAAGGGGCTAGTCTATACCAAGGATCAATATCGAATGTATGCCGATTTTTATTAAGCTTGTTTATTTTCTGTGTTTTATTCATTTGAATATTATAACTTGCCTGTAGAGCTATGTTTTGTTTTATGATTATAAATATAAACAATTGTTTCAAATTTAGTATTTATATTTTCAGGATTCCGTTCACTATTTATAATTCTTAGTTTTTCGTTAATAGTTTTATGAAATCTCTCTATGTCAGAAACGCAATTTTTACTTGTGGTTATAGTTACATATTATTACATCTTCTGATTGCAGCCAAAGATGCAATGCTGAGCCCATAAATGCGGAGTCTTTGTCAGCTTTAATTTCTTTTGGTTTCCCATTTCATTAAATATCCTGAGTAATGCCCCTTTTTCTTTTAACCAATCCCTACTTTTGACATTTATTAAAGCAGCATATTTGGAATAAATATCAATGCAAGATAAGAATCGTTTATTATCGATCAAGTAAAAATCTGTAACATATTTTTTTCTGGGGTTAAAGGTTTCTGGGGGTAATTCAAATGTAACTTTTGTATCTATGTGTTCTGTTTTAGCAAGGTTACAAATTTCACACTCTGTTAATGAACGGTCACTGTCAAACTGGAAACTGCATTAATTAACAATTCGATTTAGAAACTGGGCACACAATAAGTTTATGTAGAGAAGAAGAAGGGCTAGAAGCATCGATTGCAAGATCGGCGTGTGAGTTTTTGCTTTGCTTTATTGGACAGATGGCGAAATCAAGCGATTGAGCCAGCTCTTTCATTTCAATAAATAAAGTTAATCATCATAAGGAAATTGGTCCTTCAGAGCCAGATTCGTTATTGTCAGTAACTAAAAGTAAAGCACCATTGCGATGGAACAACTCTAACGGCTAAAGGGAGTGAGGGGCCGTCTCAAATCCAGCCTCACCAAACTGCTACACACAGCAGAAAACTCTTCCGTCACCTCTTAGTCAGGCTCGACAAGGTTTGGAATGATTTCGAACTTGCCGGAGATGATCTGAGCGTGCTTGACGACGTCGAGGGCTGGGTTGATCCTGCGGATGACTACGACGAGTATAAGGCGAAGTACATAAAAGCCCGTGCGCTTTTGTTTTCCCTCAAGCGCTCACAGGAGCCGACAATACCAACAACAACGAGACAAGCAGAAGGAGACTCAATAGCTAACAACGACGCCATTTCTCGCTTAGTGCAGCAACAACAAGAGTTCTTCGAACGCCTAGGAGCAACTTCAACACCAACCCAGGCTGACGCCGCGGCGCCAGTAAGGGAGACAGCATTACCGAAAATACACATAAAACCGTTTGGTGGCATTTACAAGGAGTATCCAGCCTTTAAAGCACTGTACATAAGCCATGTACATAGCAAGCAACATCTGGGTAAGATACAAAAGTACCTAAAAGTATCTAAAATCGTTCCTCGTGGACGAGGCTGCAAGTTTGGTACGCCATTTGCCGATTTCTGAGACCGCATATGACAACGCTTGGGACCGCCTCAACGAGAGATACGATCGACCACGGCAAAATATTCACAACCTGTTGGACACCTTTATGGAGCTACCATCGACTAACAATGGAGAGGTATCCATATTGCGTAGCGTATCAGATGGTGCAAATGAGGTCATCCGTGCATTGGACTCAATTGGCCATATGGACCGAGACTGCTGGCTTATCCATTTATTGCTGAATAAAATCGATCCAGAGTCACGCCGCAAATGGGTAGATGCAAGCCGTGCTTCAAATTCACCAAAAGTCGAAGAGTTCTTCAATTTCCTGGACGCACGATGTTAAGAATTTGAGCTGTGTCAAGCCATCCTGTACCGAGACAGGGTGGTAACAACAAGAAGACAAGCAGAGCCATGGTAACTGCTGCGCTGACAAAATGCGTGAATTGTAATGCTGATGGGCATCAACTGTCTAAGTGTCCTCAATTCATTGGTTTGTCTATCGACCAACGCCGTTCTTTTGAAAAGGACAAATCTCTCTGCTTTAACTGTCTCAAACCATGTCACAGGTCATCAAACTGTAGCTCAAAGTACAACTGTCAGCAGTGTGGCAGCAGACACCACACACTCATACACACGCATGCTATGCAGACCAACAAGGGTCAAATCACATCCACGTTTTCAAGCGATCGCAAGGATCCAGACACGACATCGGTGACTGCGAGTCACATGTCACAGGCACTACTCACGCCAACCCTATTGTCACATGGGCAAGTAGGACGAACATGTACTTTGTCAACTGCATTGGTACACATCCGCAACTCTCAAGGCACATACACAAACTGCCGGGTGCTACTCGACACGGGCTCGGAGTTATCATATGTATCGGAACGCTGTATTAAGGCACTGGGACTTAGTCGGGTTCCTGGCCGGATTCTCATTTCCGGCATTTCTTCAATCAAGGCCGATACCACGAGGGGATTCAGCACACTCACGATCAAGTCTCGAGTTTCTGATCACTCGCTACAAGTAAAAGCTCATATTCTAGGAAAAATCACATCTACTCTGGCAAGGGAAAACATCGATGCATCTGCGCTTGAGATCTTCAATGGGATTCCGCTTGCAGACACTGAATTCAACTCGGCATCGCCTATAGACGTTTTACTAGGCACCGATTCTGTATGGGCTATTTTAACCGGCAACAGGAAGCTGGATGCGCAAGGCAACATAATAGCTATTTCAACAATCTTTGGATGACTTCGATTGCAGTCGTCGCATGCAGACGTGTTTTTTATTGTGCTCCGGGAAAAAATATTCAATAAAATCATAAAAGTGCAGTGACTGCTCTAAGAAATCTACAATAACGCGAAAAGACGCTTTTTGCGATGAAATCGCTAATGTTTATATTGATTAATTAATTAATTAATTAATATAAAACACAACACTTAAAACTCAAACTAAATCAACCTCGACTGCAATGAGTTCAAACGACGTTCGCACACAACGTCAACGTGAGCTAGACGAGAGACGGCTCTCAGTACAAAGAAACAACGCGTACTTCTCTTTTAAAGCAACCGAAAACCATGCAAGCTCCGATCAAGCTCGGTCAATTACCCCCAACTTGACCGAATTCTTAAACGTAGAGAGCGAGAGAGCGCGTTCCTGCTCCCCCTCGATACCATCGATGTCTCTGCAGCCAAAGAGTGCAGTAACTAGCACCTCAATTTCTTTGACAACGTCAACAGTAACAACAACAACAACCGCAACTGTATCGACAGCGCGTTTAACGACGTCATCAGCTAGCAGCGCAAATAGTAATACGTCCGCGCTGCCCGAAAACCAAAACAAAAACAAAAACAATGACTATATTAAGCCGGCTGTGCAGACTGGCATGGATCGCTACATCCAAATCAAAAGGAAGCTGAGCCCCCTGAATTCCAAACGCAAAATAACCCGTGGCAATGCTAGCCTAGTAGCAAATGAAACGCCCATTAACTCAAACCGATTTAAAATCTTGGCAGACGCCGATGAGGTTGAGGCGGTCGAATCCACTGAAGTTGGGAAAAGGAAGCCAAAACCTCCGCCTATCTATATACGCGAAAAAAGTTCCAATGTTCTTGTCAACAAAATTATTGAGCTTATTGGTAAGGATAACTTCCACATAATACCCCTTGTAAAGGGCAACATTCAAGAAACAAAAGTTCAAATGAAGTCTGAAGATAACTATAGAGTATTATCAAAATATCTTACCGAGAATAAAAAGAACTTTTACACGTACCAGCTAAAAAGCAGCAAGGGCCTGCAAGTCGTACTTAAGGGCATAGAGCCCGAAGTAACGCCTGCAGAGATAAAAAAGGCGCTACAGGAGAAGGGTTTTAGCGCCAAGACAGTCTTTAATATCCTTAACAGGGATAGAAAGCCGCAGCCACTCTTTAAGGTTGAGCTTGAACCAGAAACCAAGCTCCTGAAGAAATACGAAGTGCACCCAATATACAATCTTCAGTACCTGCTGCACCGCAGAATTACAGTTGAGGAACCGCACAAACGCAATGGCCCGGTACAATGTGCGAACTGCCAGGAATATGGCCATACAAGGTCATACTGTAAACTGCGCCCGGTGTGTGTAGTTTGCGGAGAGCTTCATGACTCCGCACACTGCCCAGCGAGCAAAGATGACAGCAACTCGAAAAAGTGCGGCAACTGCGGTGGCAATCACACTGCTAATTATAGAGGATGCCCAGTCTATAAGGAGCTGAAAAGTCGCATCCACCAGAAAGGAATAGCTGCCCGCACCCAAAATGGACAGTTCACGGCGTCCAGATCAAACCCTGAAGTCTTCTTCTCGACTGCAGCCAGATCCTCACTAGGACCCATTAACGTTGACAAAAATGTGACATACGCAAGCGCCTTAAAATCAGGACCGGCGACACCTGCCTCAAGAAGCTCATTTCTGCAATCAGCATATCAAGAACCGAACACGGCTCAGCAACATCAACCAACAGAGCAGCCAAAAAGCAACTTTGAAGCTATGATATGCAGCCTACAACAAAGCCTGACGGAATTTATGTCGTTTATGCGCACAACTATGCAAGATTTAATGCGAAACCAAAATCTATTGATTCAAATGCTGGTTTCACAACAATCCAAATAATGGCTTTCCTACGGATATCTACGTGGAACGCTAACGGCGTATCGCAACATAAACTTGAGTTAGCTCAATTCCTACTCGACAATCACATCGATGTAATGCTGCTTTCGGAAACACACCTCACAAACAAATACAATTTTCAACTACGAGGATATTCATTCTACGGAACAAATCATCCAGATGGTAAAGCACATGGTGGGACTGGAATTCTAATCAGAAGCCGCATAAAGCACCATTATCAAAACAAATTTGCTAAAAACTACCTACAGGCCACATCTATAAATATACAACTAAATACTGGCAACCAACTTACACTAGCCGCCGTATACTGCCCCCCTCGCTTCAATATAGCTGAAGATGAGTTTATGCAGTTTTTCAACACACTTGGAGACCACTTCATAGCAGCAGGAGACTACAATGCCAAGCACACACACTGGGGATCCCGTCTCGTGACTCCAAAAGGGAAGCAGCTCTATAATGCAATTATCAAAGCCAAGAACAAGCTCGACTATGTTTCTTCTGGCACACCAACATACTGGCAGGCAGACCCAAGGAAACTACCAGATTTAATAGACTTTGCGATTACCAAAAACATCCCTAAAAATCTGATAAGCGCCAATTGCCTATCGGATCTTTCATCTGATCACTCGCCTGTCCTGTTTATTCTACTGCGACATCCAGGAACATTGGAACAACCATTAAAATTGACCTCACAGAAAACCAATTGGGTTAAGTACAGAAAATATATCAGCTCACACATTGAGCTAAGTCCTCATCTCCACGATGAAGCCAACGTAGACAGCTTTGTTAATTCACTTGAGTCTGTACTCGTCTCTGCAGCTCGAGCCTCAACATCGCAAACTATAAATACACAAAGCAATAAAAAGACAAATCTACAAATCGAACAGCTCGTCCTCGAAAAGCGGCGTTCACGTCGCGAGTGGCAATTCCACAGATCGCCATCTACTAAGCAAAGCTTTAGACATGCCTCACGTCAACTTACTAAAGCCCTACAGCAAGAAGAAGCTTATGTCCACCGCCGCTATATAGAGCAATTGTCAACTTCTAGTACAAAACACTCACTATGGAGAGCTCACCCAACTCTAAGCTCACCGAAAGAAACAGTGATGCCTATTAGAAATCCCACAGGCGGCTGGGCGCGCAGCGATGCAGACAGAGCCAGCACGTTTGCCAATCACCTCAAAAATATCTTCCAACCAAATCCGGCCACTAGTGCCTTTACTCTGCCGACTTTACCATATGAGCCTCAGCTTCAACATGAACCAATCGAGTTTCGCCCAAACGAAATCGCTAATATCATCAAAAACCAACTAAATCCGAAAAAATCACCAGGCTGCGACCTCATAACTCCCAAAATGATCATTGAGCTTCCATATTGCGCCGTCTGCACTATCACCCAGCTCTTCAATGCCATCGCAAAACTTGGCCACTTTCCAGCGAGATGGAAAAAGTCAATTATAATAATGATAGCAAAGCCGGGAAAAGACCACACAATTCCCACGTCGTATAGACCTATAAGCCTACTTTCATGCTTATCTAAACTCTTTGAGAAATGCATTCTGACTCGAATAAACACATACCTAAGGATCCAGGAAGGAATCCCGTCACATCACTTTGGGTTTCGTGAAAAGCACGGTACAATTGAGCAGGTCAACCGGATAACAGCAGAAATTCGGAATGCATTCGAAAAACGCGAGTACTGTACCGCAATATTTCTAGATGTCTCTCAAGCATTTGATAGAGTCTGGCTAGAAGGTCTAATGTACAAAATCAAGACAATGCTCCCTTGTAATACCCACAAGCTTTTAGAGTCTTACCTCTACGACAGAAAATTTGCTGTGAGGTGCAACACTGATATATCTGACGAATTCACTGTTGGCGCTGGAGTTCCTCAAGGAAGCGTACTCGGACCAACATTATATGTTCTCTACACAGCAGACATCCCGACAAGCACACGATTAACAACATCTACGTTTGCTGATGATACAGCTATTCTTAGCCGCTCAAAATGACCGATGCAAGCAACTGCGCAGCTAGCTCTTCATCTGGTGGATGTTGAAAAATGGCTATCAGACTGGCGAATTAAAGTAAACGAACAAAAATGCAAGCACGTTACGTTCACCTTGAATAGGCAAAGCTGCCCGCCCCTTACGCTAAACAACACCCTACTCCCGCAAGCAAACGAGGTAACATATCTAGGAGTACACCTCGATAGAAGACTCACATGGCGTCGGCACATAGAAGCTAAAAGAACCCACCTAAAGCTAAAAGCCAGCAGCCTTCATTGGCTTATCAACGCTCGGTCTCCCCTTTGCCTTGAATATAAAGTCCTGCTGTATAACTCGGTACTTAAACCTATATGGATGTACGGCTCCCAGTTATGGGGGAATGCCAGCAATAGCAATATTGACATAGTCCAGCGAGCTCAGTCGAAGATCTTGAGAACAATCACCGGGGCACCTTGGTACGTTCGCAACGAAAACATACATCGCGACTTAAACATTCTTCCAGTCAAAGATGTGATCGCAGAACAGAAGGAAAAGTACTTTAGCAAGCTATTGTCGCACCCTAACCACCTGGCGAGAGGTCTAACAAGGTTGAGTAACCAATCACGACTTCGTCGGAATGACCTACCCACCCAGCGACCGTCTTGAGGAACGTGCAACCAGAATGCAGTCTTAGTCTACTGTTAGTTAAATGTTAATGTTAAGATTTGAAAACTTATTGTTAGTCTCAAAATTAAGAGAAGATCCAATAAATAAAAGCAAAGTTTAATAAAAAAAAAAAAAAACAATCTTTGGATGGGTTATCACATCGATTGCGTATCAAAATCCATCAATCACCACGTCATTTTTGTCTACAGTCGCCACTCACCATGATCCTGAAAATGTTAAGGTTGAAGAGCATTTTCAAACCACGCACTCATGCGACTCCAAGGGAAGATACACCGTAGAGCTTCCATTCAAGGATGCAGATCCACAATTCACTGACACTCTGCAGGGAGCAACCCAACGCTTTGCTTCTGTGGAGCGCCGTCTACATAGAGACACAGATCTGCACTCACGGTATGTACAATTCATGCAAGAGTATATTTCTCTAGGCCACATGCGCCAATTGAACCCTGACGAAATTCTCACCAACGATGGAAGGGTATTCTACATGCCACATCACCCTGTACTTGGAAAAAAACTACGAGTAGTTTTTGACGGTTCATGCCAAGATTCTTCTAGTCAATTTCATTCAACGAAACCTGTTCGATGTATGCGTACGCTTTCGTTTACATAAATACGTTTTTTCTGCGGACATTATCAAGATGTTCAGGCAAATTTGGATCAACAAGCATCACCGCAACTATCAACTTATCGTTTGGAGAGAACATCCTTCAGCTCCACTTCTACATTACCAACTCTGCACTGTAACTTATGGCACTGCGTGTGCACCATTTCTGGCTGTACGGGTTCTAGAGCAACTGGCCAGAGACTACCAACATTTGCATCCAACTGCTGCGCGCATTCTTCTTGAAGATTTCTACGTTGACGACGTTTTAACAGGAGCTGACGCCGAGGAAAAGCTTCTACAATACAAAATAAGAACTAATTCAACTAATGTCATGTGCTCAACTCGAACTGGGAAAATGGATTTCCAACAGCGACCCTGAGACAACAATCACAAACAACACATCATACAGGTTTTGGGAATTCATTGGCAACCGCACACGACACATTGGCATACAAGGTATCTTTGCCCAGCGAGGGAAAGATTACAAAACGGCAAGTTTTATCAGACGTGTCTCGCATTTTTGACCCACTTGGATTGCTGGCTCCAGTAGTTATTCAATTCAAAATCCTGTTCCAAGAACTTTGGGTTCTCAACTTAGACTGGGACAGCCCGCTACCGCTTAGCCTGGAAGATTGGTATCTCAAATGCAAGCACGATATCAACACGCTCATGAACTTGAGGTTCCACGCTACATTGGCAACTCTACTGACACAATTGAATTGCACGCCTTCTCGGACGCATCTATAAAAGCCTACGCCGCTGCCGTTTACAGTAGAGTCACTCTCCCTGATGGTAACATACAGGTTACTCTTATTGCTGCAAAGACTCGTGTTGCACCGCTCAAAACACAATCACTTCCACGCCTGGAATTGTGCGGCGCACTGCTACTAAGTCGACTCATCAACTCAGTCAAAGCTGCACTGAAAAACTACAACGTCACTGTTTACGCCTGGTGCGACTCTACCATTGTTTTGGCTTGGCTCTCGCACATACCTGCCAAACTAAAGACTTTCGTCGCAAACCGCACTGCCGAAATCCTCAGCATCATTTCACGAGATCACTAGCAACATGTCAAATCAGATGACAACCCTGCTGACTGCGCTTCAAGGGGCATGCTAGCTGCCGACTTAGTAAACCACAACCTATGGTGGAAGGGCCCACACTGGCTGTACTCAACCGAAGCTGAATGGGTAAAGACACCTAGCACTCCTCATTCTAGTTTCATTTCAGATGAACAAGTCCAGGCTGAAGTAAAAGGTTCCGCTTTCACGACAATGAGAACATACAACACTGAAACCTCACTATTGGGCCAACTGATCGACCGTGTCTCCTCGTGGCCAAAGCTACTTCGTATTCTCGCCTACGTTCTCAAATTCATCCGACGCAATCGCAGAAAATCCAACACCGCTACGCTGACATTTGAGGAGATCTATGACGCACGGATCCTGTACCTGCGCCATGCCCAAGACGCATTCCAAGCTGACTACAAGCGACTCCTCAACCAGCAAGATTTGGGAAACAAATCAAAATTGCGCACCCTCTCACCGCAAATCGACAAACATGGACTCCTGCGAGTGGGTGGCCGCTTAGGTAACTCAGAACTGCCAGCGGATGTGCAGCATCCAATAATTATGCCCAAATCTCATCGCATAACGAAACTCATTCTGGAACATGAGCACCGGATTCACTTACATCCTGGAGTATCGGCGTTATTCGTGATCGCACGCCAACGCTACTGGGTGTTTGGCGCACGCAACCTCATTCGAAAGATCACGCATGACTGTCTAAAATGCTTTAGACAACGCCAACACACATCTCACCATTTCATGTCAGATCTGCCGTCTGTCGGGATCTGCCGGGTTCGGCAGCCATTTCCGTTTGCAAACACTGGCTGCGACTACGCCGGGCCAATCACCCTCAAGGTCCACAAGGGACGAAATCCACGCAAGGAAAAGGGTTACATCTGCCTATTTGTATGCCTAGCTACTTCTGCCTTGCATTTGGAATTGGCTACAGATCTTACAACCGACACATTCTTGGCGGCACTCAGACGATTCATCTCTCGCCGCGGAAAATGCTCGCAAATGTATAGCGACAACGGTAGAAACTTCGTCGAGGCAAAAAGGGTATTAAACGAAATGCAAACTCTTCTGAAGTCAGACGAACACAACAACACTGTACTGAAGGCCCTGGCAGACGAAGGAATCAATTGGAATTTCATTCCTCCCATGCACCACACTGGGGTGGCAAATGGGAATCAGCTGTGCGCTCTGTCAAATTGCATCTTCATAGAGTCATTGGCAAGACTGTCCTCACTTTTGAGAAAATGCACACACTTCTCGCCCAAATAGAAGCTGTGGTCAACTCACGTCCACTATTCTCAACTTCGGAGACTGAGGTCAACTATCTGTCGCCAGCACACTTCCTCATTGGTCGTCCTTACACGACAGTACCAGAAGGCGATCTATCAAATGTACCAATCAACCGTTTCGATTATTGGCAACAAACTCAAGCTATGCTGCAAGGCTTCTGGAAACAATGGCACATGGAATATCTTACATCACTCCAGCATCGGCCAAAGTGGATGAACAAATCGGTCAACATGGCCAAAGATGACATCGTGCTCCTTAAGGATTCTCACACCCCGCCAGCAGCATGGCCTCTTGGAAGAGTCATCGAAACGTATCCTGGGAAGGATGGAATGGTCCGCGCTGTACGACTTAGGACTCCAACTGGAGAAACCACCCGTCCAATTGTCAAGATCGCCCTATTATCAAATTCTGAAACAGTGTTTCAGGGGAGGCCGGGATGTTGATGAATGGTCACTGTCAAACTGGAAACTGCATTAATTAACAAATCGATTTAGAAACTGGGCACACAATAAGTTTATGTAGAGAAGAAGAAGGGCTAGAAGCGTCGATTGCAAGATCGGCGTGTGAGTTTTTGCTTTGCTTTGTTGGACAGATGGCGAAATCAAGCGATTGAGCCAGCTCTTTCATTTCAATAAATAAAGTTAATCATCACACTCATTTATAATATTTTGAATTAATCTCTGATAATCGGGAAAATAATATTTTTCTTTAAAAAGGCTTGTTTGTTTTTATATTCCTGGATATAATAATTCTACGTGAGCTTTAATGACAATTTTTTTGAATTCAGCGAATGTTTGGACATCTGTTAATATTGTACTGGTTTTCATAACTTTGGTTAAGTTATTTGGGCTAATAATCTCTATATAAGCATTTTGAAATATTATGAAGTTAATTATACAAGGAAAATAAATAACACTTTTTTGGAGTATAAATATTCTTTAATTAATTCTTTTGCATATTCATGGGTTGTTTCTTTATAAATTATTTTAAGGTTGGTTTTATGAAAGTATAGGGTCAATTTAACTTCATTTCAATTTACTCTATAAAATTCAATTTGTCTATTTTTATAGTTTAAAGGTCTTTCCGTTATTTCTATACCATTCTGATTGTCTTCTTGTACACAGTGTTTAGCCAAAATTAAAGTGTGACAACAGTCCATTTAATTCCTTTATGTTCAGATCTTTTGCCAACGAGTGTAATGCAGCACTCCAGTTTTCAAGCCCTAATTATCCTCAGAGCTATGGAGTGGCAGAAAAATGAGTAGGAATAGCAAAAACTATCCTAAAACGTTGCTCACAAGTAAATGATTATAATAATTATCAATATAGGATCCTTGAATACAACGCTACCCCAGTAGCAAGTTTAGATCTAGCGCCATGCGAATTATTCTTTGGAAGAATGTGCAAGACCAAATTGCCAATAAAGAAGACTGCACTATATAGAAATATAATTAATGAAGAAATAATCTCACGGAAGTTTATCGAAAAAAAAGAAACAAAAAAAATATTACGACATGCACTCAAGAAGCCTGCGTCCATTTATTAAAGGTCATAGTGTTCAGTTAAGCAAAAAAGAAAATAAATGACATGGAGTAGTCGAAAAAAGAGTAAATGAAAGGTCTTATATCATAAGGGATGATTTTAATAACCACTTTAGAAGAAATAGAAGACTTATGAATAAAATATGTGGAGAAAATGCCTGTGAAGATATTGACTATTTTCATGATTGTATAAGTATAAACTTAAGTGAAAACAAAGACATTCCAAAAACTAATAGTAATTTAAGACAACCAGAAAATGATGTTATATTAAGTGAGACTGAAAATATTATTAATGAAAGTATTGAAAATGAATTGAATTGTGAAGAAAATGAAAATGAAGACGAAATTGTAGACGTAATTGAAAACATTATTGTCAATGAGGCCAGAAGTGATGTATCTAATTATCAAACAGCTGGAAACTCCGGTTCAGAGGGCGAGACAAAAATAGAAATTCAGACACAAGTTTCACGATCTGGAAGATGTAACGTCGGTGATAGGTCGACCGGGAAGGCAACCCGGGGAGGTGTGTTGAATCAGCCTACGTGGCAGCCCTATTGCATAGTAGGACCCTTTTTAGCATTTCGTGGAAGGGTTTGTCGATCTGGTAAAAACCGCGTAGGTTAAAAAACCGCGTGGTAGCAGCGTTCTTTTGGTGATTTAACCACGGATAAAGAAAGTCCGGCCGAGCAAAGAGAAGCATCCAGAAATTCAAGAAGGGCTGCAGCGAAGTTTTACCCGCTGAGGGATCATCGCGCTGGAGGAGCTGGCGCAGGACCAGCAGTTATAGAAAAAGCAGGCCACAAGCAGCCATTGGCCGGTGTACGTGGAGCTGAGTTAAGTCAGGTCGCGGGTCGCAGAAGCGATGTGAGTCTTGAGGTTAGGTCATGGTCATGCGAGCCTGACGTAGGTGTTTTCGTTTCGTTAGGATCCCTAGTTGCAGTGAGGCGTAGTGGGAGCTGAAGCTCACTCATTTTAAGGGGCGCTCCGCTTGAGACTAAGGTAGGGTTCGGCCCTAACCTCGCAGGAGCCGCCGTGCAGTAGGCGTCATCCTGGAGGAGTGAAACCAAGGACGGAGTGCTGGCGGCGCTTTCAAGGAGCACCCCGTCGTTCGAAGGAGTCGCCGTAAAATAGGCGCTATCCTATAGGAGCAGGAGCGAAACCGGAGCGCTCGCGGCGCTTTCAAGGAGCGCTCCGTTATTCGGAGGAGTAGCCGTGGACTAGCGGTCGGTCATAGGATAAGAGGCAGGGACAGGGTGCTTGCGGCGCTTTCAAGAAGCGCTCTGTTGTTCAAGGGAGCGGAGAAACTCGTCCGACTGATGGCCTAACGGTGCCGAAAGCGGAGAAGAGGAAGTAGTGTACGGAGATTTCAAGCTAGAGCACTGCTGCTGGCTGAGTGTTTTGTTGTTGGCATTGTTAACGGGTTAAGCAAGAGTCCTCCCGAATAGCATATTTTCTTTTCCAGCCTTGAGTAGTGGAAGTGCTTCAACAACTCGTTGCGGATATAAAAAAGTGAGTAATCATCAATCTATGCCAAGCCAGCTGAAGTGATGCGGAATTCTCCGATCAATATTTTTCCACGGTTTCCGAGTTCCGGCCCAAGAGGCTTCACCAATTAGACAGTTAACCAACTTGCTGCATTGAACAGAGATAAGAAAGGAATGAAAATCGACATGGCCCACCCCCGTACGCGGACTTTGTAGTGGAGCACTTTTAGCAATTAAAATTCTATACAATGAATTTGAGCGCACGTCCACATATCCTAGCGAATTGAATATACAAGAAGTTCGCAAATCATTAGTGATAAGATACTGTTAAGCGTAATAAGAAGGAATATATATTGAATTACTAGGTTATTTAGGAGGCTAGATAAGAGATGTTGTTTAGAGATTAAATGACTTTCTTTAAGGAATAAATATGAAGTTTATAATGGAGTCAGAAAACATATTTTGCCTCGTTTCATTTGCCACCGCCATGCTGCCAGCCTAAGCCATGTACCTTCTTAGGGATCCCCGAAGGATCCTGATAGACACCGTTCTAAGGAGCCCGAGTTTGACCTACGCGGTTCGTGAGGTCGCGCACGCATCATTATCGAAATAATTTATGATTCCCGGGGCAGCATCAAGGGGAGAGAAGGGAGTGTTTCAGAACCCGCCGATTAGCCGACGAGATCTGGCCGGACACCGCGTGCAACCCTTTTTCTCATCCGATATCTCCAGAGAGGCGACCTTACTATTTGTTACAATTATAATTATCTTAATCATAAATTTATCTGTCGCCCAACTAAGTGGCCATGTTTTTAGCATGGTTAGACGCAGTCATGTTTTGCGGACAAATCTTTTCGGCCGGTTACAGTAGCATGGCAGTAACCAGACCAAAATCCTCAGCAGTGGCGCGGTTACCGCTTGGAATTCTACACTCAAAAGAGAGAGTAGACCATAGTGCCACGGCAGCCATAGCGATGGTTTCGAGTAGAGTTCAGCAGGACGGTTTCTCCCATAGGACTTCAGGAGGGAACAGGACCCAAATGACCACGAGTACCGGATAGCAGTCTGCTACAAGAGCGAAGGGACGGGAGAGACAGTGCCACAGTTGCTTGGAAATGTAGTATTAGTCAGCGAACTGATATCTGACCACGACTGTAGATTCGCAGCGAGGTCCCGTCATCCCCTAGGAGAGCAGATGGACGCTGGGAGTTCAGTCGTAGCAGTTACGATATGACCACGTCCAAAGAGTTTTAGCTATTGGATCGCAGGCCTGGGAGTTAGCAGGACGGGCGGCAAAGAGCTGAGAAGGGGAGTTTTATTAAGAGCGGTTTCCAGAACGGAACTAGGAGAGAAGCAATGGCGAAAAGAATAAGAACATTAGGCAGCGTGCAATGGCGGTTGGCAGACTAAGAACGGAGGCGAAATTCAGTTTTAGAATTTTGGTATTTGAAAAGAGAGTATTTTTTCAGGCTAAGCAAATAAGGAAAAAGAAAGGATGAACCCAGCAGAGACAGAGAAGGAGGCAGCGACACCTGTGAAGGTGCCCGTCTGCACATTATGCAATAAAGAAATGGCAACCGGTTCCACAAAGCGTGTATAACAACACACGCTAAATCGAAGTTGTCATGTCACACGTGCAAGGTAGTGTGTTTCGAGAAAGCACAGGCGGCCGGCGACATGACTGGCGCGAGCACGAGTCAGCTGACTCGCAGAGCAGATTCACCCTGTAGGACCAGCCAAACGAGCTCTCAAGCAGAGTCGGCAGTAAGCACAGCAGAATTGAGTTTGATTGTGTCCCAATCAATCAGCGCCATGCAGGCGACGCTTTAAGAACAACTGTCAGCGCAAATGGACAGACTATTCCACCAAAGGGTGCAATCAGAGATGGAAGGAGAAGAGAGACCAGTAGGCTACGAGCAGCCTAGTGGGATATACGGTGATGAGAGGGAAACCCGGGATCAGGGCGACTATTTCGGAAATGGCGTGAGGCAACAGGCTGATCACAACTTTGGGTATAGACCGGAGAAAGTGGGACAGATCCTGAATAGTTGGAAGATTCGTTTTAGCGGACATTCGGACGGCATGACCTTCGATAATTTCATCTATCGGGTAGAAGCTTTGACGCACCAGACGATAGTAACTTTTCAGTTCTATGCGGAAATGTAGTTTGTTATTTGATGGGAAAGCGGGAGAATTTTACTGGCGCTTTCACAAGTTGAATAGAGTAATAAGATGGAATGATTTATGCGACGCGCTTTGGAAACACTTCAGGGATGATAGGTCGGATGAGGACATAAGAGAGGCGATAAGAGATCGGAAGCAGCGCGACAGAGTAGATTTTGATGATGAGGCGATAGAACAGTTGATGGATGGTCTGAGTATTCCATTAAGCGATGCCACGCTTGACGAGATGGTAAGGAGGAATCTCAGGTCCGAGATCCGTAACGAGCTGCTGAATGTGTCGATACGTTCGATAAGCCACTTACGGGAGATTTGTCGGCGCCGTGAACTATTCTTAGAGGAGGTGCGACGAGACTGCGACACTTCCAAGCCAGGATGGGGAAAGAAGCCGCTTGGGGAAACTCAGAGACGAGAAGACAGAAGCTCACACAGAAGTTACAACAAATCAGTAGCGGAAAGTTTTCTGTTTTGGGTGCGGAGCACCAAATGTTTACAAGCCATCGTGTCCGAAGTGTCTAAAAAACGGAAGAGCGAATGCGCCGGATCGTCCATCTCAGCGCGTTCCGTCAGGTGTGAACAAGAACAAGTAGGAAGTGAGTTCAGAGAAGAGTGTAGTAAACTAAGGTAGAGAGTAAGAATAGGTCAAGGAACACTAATAGGTTAAGGCAGTATTGGCAGTCAATGAAGACGGTAGAAACGATAAGGTATAAGACCTCAGACAGTCCTTTCGCCGAGGTCAGATTGTTAGGAGAGGAAGTTCTAGGACTATTGGATACTGGTGCAGCAGTTAGCTGTATCGGAGGGGGTTTTGCGAGGAAAATCATAAGAATCGGGGTTGACTTCAAGCGTAAAGGAACGATCGTGAGCACTGCCGATGGGCAACCACAGCAGGTAGTAGGTCATTGGACGACTGAGGTGGAGTTCAAAGATCAATGCAAGACGCATATGGTCCCACTTTGAGCCAGGATTTGTATCTAGGTATCGATTTCTGGAGGAGTTTCGAGCTGTTGCCATCGGAGTTCCGAGTCGGAATCCCAGCAAGTTAGTTTGAAGGTGGTAGTAGAACTATTTCCATCATTCGCCAAGTTAGGATTGGGCAAGACGCATTTGATCACCCACAGTATCGACGTCGGGGACACGAAAGCGGTTAAGCAGAGGCACTATCCGGTTTCTCCAGCGGTACTGCTGGTCGTCTCCGATACCTTTGAGTCGGATCTGGCGGTTCTGGCCACGGTGGCAGGGCACATTCAGAAAGTAGGGCTAACCCTGAACATTGAGAAGAGCCACTTTTGCATGCGTTCGGTTAAGTATTTGGGCCATGTGATCGGAGAGGGCGTCATAAGGACAGACCCCGAGAAGATAGAGGCGATGGTAAATTACCCGGTTCCGCGGACGTTAAAGGCGTTGCGGAGTTTTCTGGGCATGACTGGATGGTATAGCGAATTCATTAGTAATTATGCAGACATAGCAGCACCATTGACTGATTTGGTGAGGCCTAAGTGTCGATTTACGATGTCGCAGGCTGGTCTAGAGGCTTTTACAAAGCTTAAGAAAGCGATGTGTAAGGCTCCCGTTCTGCACAGTCCGGATTTTAGGAAGCCGTTCTATATCCACTGCGATGCAAGCAGCTACGGGATTGGTGGCGTCCTGGTTCTACAACTTCCATATTGAGCATCGAAAGGGCAAACTTCATGTGGTTTCGGATGCGCTGTCTAGGGCATACGAAGGAGCGTTAGATGAGGAAGTAGTTGCTGAAGTAGGAATGGATTATGAATCACCACTTTTCGAGGCGGAGGAGTTCAAGACCCTTCGGGATACGGTGGAAGCAAATGGCGAAACGGTACCAGATTTGAATGTCAGGGATGGCAAGATTTTCCGGCGGACGAAGCAAGTCCGGGGCTTAGAGCTAGCGGAGGATTTCGCATGGAAGTTATGTGCCAAAGGGAATGATTCCCGAGATACTAAGAGAGGCCCATGACAGTCCCACAGCAGCGCACGGAGGGGTCCGTAAGACGCTGGAAAGAGTTCGTCAAATGTATTACTGGCCAGGATTAGTTAATGAGGGGAAAGAGTACGTAGGCAAGTGCGAGGTCTGTAAGATGAACAAGGTACCTAATCAAGTAATGAGGCCAGCGATGGGAAGGCCAGCAGAAACACAGAGACTCTTTCAGCGAATTCATGTGGATTTCCTGGGGCCGTATCCAAGATCCAAGAGTGGAAATATTGGGGTATTCATCGCTTTAGACCACTACACCAAATTTGTGTTCCTCAAGGCAGTGAAGAAGCTCTCGGCGGATGTAGTGGTGAAGTAAATGAAGCAGGAGTTGTTCCACACGTATGGAGTTCCGGAGACTGTGTTCTCAGATAATGGAACGCAATTCAAAGGAAAAATATTTAGGACGCTAATGCGGGAGAATAGGGTGACGCAGGTTTTCACAGCGGTCCATTCGCCGCAGGGCAATGCGTCGGACAGGGTGAATAGGTCTGTCATTGCAGCCATAAGGTCGTACGTAAATGCAGACCAAAAAACTTGGGACGAGCATCTCAGCGAGATCTGTTGTGCTCTGAGGACCTCGATCCATTCCGGCACGGGTGAGTCCCCATATTACTTGGTGTTTGGGCAACAGTTTGTAGGATCAGGAGGAAAGTACAAGCTTTACAATGTGTGTTCCAGAGAGGTTTCATATCGAGAGGGCCAAGAGATCTTGAGGAGAAACTGCAAGCAGAGTAATTTCGCTGTAGGGTATAATGCCTAGCTTGGGCCTAGGTATGTTAAAGCTAGAGTTCAGAGAAGAACAGGGAAGGCTACTTACGAGCTGGAGGACATGCAAGGGCGAGCGATAGGTACCTTTCATGCCAAAGATTTGAAGCAGTTGTTCTCGCCTCCGTGGTTTAGCTAAACAGTATCGTTTGAGACCCTGTTCTAGCTCTTCAGAAGGGGGCATTTTTTAACGTCGGCGATAAGTCGACCGGGGTGGCTACCCGGGGAGGTGTGTTTAATCAGCCTACGTGGCAGCCCTATCGCATAGTAGGACCCTATTTAGCATTTCGTGGAAGGGTTTGTCGATCTGGTAACAAGCTTAAAGCGTAGGTTAAAAAACCGCGTGGTAGCAGCGTTCTTTTGGTGATTTAACCACGGATAAAGAAAGTTCGGCCGAGCAAAGAGAAGCATCCAGAAATTCAAGAAGGGATGCAGCGAAGTTTTACCCGCTGAGGGATCATCGCGCTGGAAGAGCTTGCGCAGGACCAGCAGTTATAGAAAAAGCAGGCCACAAGCAGCCATTGGCCGGTGTACGTGGAGCTGAGTTAAGGCAGGTCGCGGGTCGCAGAAGCGATGTGAGTCTTGAGGTTAGGTCATGGTCGTGCGAGCCTGACGTAGGTGTTTTCGTTTCGTTAGGTCAAGGGTACAAGCGTACAAGCTAGATCCCTAGTTGCAGTGAGGCTTGGTGCGAGCTGAAGCTCACTCATTTTAAGGGGCGCTCCGTTTGAGACTATGGTAGGGTTCGGCCCTAACTCGCAGGAGCCGCCGTGCAGTAGGCGTCATCCTGGAGGAGTGAAACCAAGGACGGAGTGCTTTCAAGGAGCACCCGTCGTTCGAAGGAGTCGCCGTAAAATAGGCGCTATCCTATAGGAGCAGGAGCGAAACCGGAGCGCTCGCGGCGCTTTCAAGGAGCGCTCCGTTATTCGGAGGAGTAGCCGTGGACTAGCGGTCGGTCATAGGATAAGAGGCAGGGACAGGGTGCTTGCGGCGCTTTCAAGAAGCGCTCTGTTGTTCAAGGGAGCGGAGAAACTCGTCCGACTGATGGCCTAACGGTGCCGAAAGCGGAGAAGAGGAAGTAGTGTACGGAGATTTCAAGCTAGAGCACTGCTGCTGGCTGAGTGTTTTGTTGTTGGCATTGTTAACGGGTTAAGCAAGAGTCCTCCCGAATAGCATATTTTCTTTTCCAGCCTCGAGTAGTGTAAGCGCTTTAACGACTCGTCGCGGATATAAAAAAGTGAGTAATCATCAATCTATGCCAAGCCAGCTGAAGTGATGCGGAATTCTCCGATCAATGTTTTTCCACGTTTTCTGAGTTCCGGCCCAAGAGGCTTCACCAATTAGACAGTTAACCAACTTGCTGCATTGAACAGAGATAAGAAAGGAATAAAAATCGACATGGCAAAATCGCGGACTTTATAGTGGAGCATTTTTAGCAATTAAAATTCTATACAATGAAATTGAGCGCACGTCCACATATCCTAGCGAATTGAATATACAAGAAGTTCGCAAATCATTAGTGATAAGATACTGTTAAGCGTAATAAGAAGGAATATATATTGAATTACTAGGTTATTTAGGAGGCTAGATAAGAAATGTTGTTTAGAGATTTAATGACTTTCTTTAAGGAATAAATATGAAGTTTATAATGGAGTGAGAAAACATATTTCGCCTCGTTTCATTTGCCACCGCCATGCCGCCAGTCTAAGCCATGTACCTTCTTAGGGATCCCCGAAGGATCCTGATAGGCACCGTTCTAAGGAGCCCGAGTTTGACCTACGCGGTTCGTGAGGTCGCGCACGCATCATTATCGAAATAATTTATGATTCCCGGGGCAGCATCAAGGGGAGAGAAGGGAGTGTTTCAGAACCCGCCCATTAACCGACGAGATCTGGCCGGACACCGCGTGCAACCCTTTTTCTCATCCGATATCTCCAGAGAGGCGACCTTACTATTTGTTACAATTATAATTATCTTAATCATAAATTTATCTGTCGCCCAACTAAGTGGCCATGTTTTTAGCATGGTTAGACGCAGTCATGTTTTGCGGACAAATCTTTTCGGCCGGTTACAGTAGCATGGCAGTAACCAGACCAAAATCCTCAGCAGTGGCGCGGTTACCGCTTGGAATTCTACACTCAAAAGAGAGAGTAGACCATAGTGCCACGGCAGCCATAGCGATGGTTTCGAGTAGAGTTCAGCAGGACGGTTTCTCCCATAGGACTTCAGGAGGGAACAGGACCCAAATGACCACGAGTACCGGATAGCAGTCTGCTACAAGAGCGAAGGGACGGGAGAGACAGTGCCACAGTTGCTTGGAAATGTAGTATTAGTCAGCGAACTGATATCTGACCACGACTGTAGATTCGCAGCGAGGTCCCGTCATCCCCTAGGAGAGCAGATGGACGCTGGGAGTTCAGTCGTAGCAGTTACGATATGACCACGTCCAAAGAGTTTTAGCTATTGGATCGCAGGCCTGGGAGTTAGCAGGACGGGCGGCAAAGAGCTGAGAAGGGGAGTTTTATTAAGAGCGGTTTCCAGAACGGAACTAGGAGAGAAGCAATGGCGAAAAGAATAAGAACATTAGGCAGCGTGCAATGGCGGTTGGAAGACTAAGAACGGAGGCGAAATTCAGTTTTAGAATTTTGGTATTTGAAAAGAGAGTATTTTTTCAGGCTAAGCAAATAAGGAAAAAGAAAGGATGAACCCAGCAGAGACAGAGAAGGAGGCAGCGACACCTGTGAAGGTGCCCGTCTGCACATTATGCAATAAAGAAATGGCAACCGGTTCCACAAAGCGTGTATAACAACACACGCTAAATCGAAGTTGTCATGTCACACGTGCAAGGTAGTGTGTTTCGACTCGCAGAGCAGATTCACCCTGTAGGACCAGCCAAACGAGCTCTCAAGCAGAGTCGGCAGTAAGCACAGCAGAATTGAGTTTGATTGTGTCCCAATCAATCAGCGCCATGCAGGCGGCGCTTTAAGAACAACTGTGAGCGCAAATGGACAGACTATTCCACCAAAGGGTGCAATCAGAGATGGAAGGAGAAGAGAGACCAGTAGGCTACGAGCAGCCTAGTGGGATATACGGTGATGAGAGGGAAACCCGGGATCAGGGCGACTATTTCGGAAATGGCGTGAGGCAACAGGCTGATCACAACTTTGGGTATAGACCGGAGAAAGTGGGACAGATCCTGAATAGTTGGAAGATTCGTTTTAGCGGACATTCGGACGGCATGACCTTCGATAATTTCATCTATCGGGTAGAAGCTTTGACGCACCAGACGATAGTAACTTTTCAGTTCTATGCGGAAATGTAGTTTGTTATTTGATGGGAAAGCGGGAGAATTTTACTGGCGCTTTCACAAGTTGAATAGAGTAATAAGATGGAATGATTTATGCGACGCGCTTAGGAAACACTTCAGGGATGATAGGTCGGATGAGGACATAAGAGAGGCGATAAGAGATCGGAAGCAGCGCGACAGAGTAGATTTTGATGATGAGGCGATAGAACAGTTGATGGATGGTCTGAGTATTCCATTAAGCGATGCCACGCTTGACGAGATGGTAAGGAGGAATCTCAGGTCCGAGATCCGTAACGAGCTGCTGAATGTGTCGATACGTTCGATAAGCCACTTACGGGAGATTTGTCGGCGCCGTGAACTATTCTTAGAGGAGGTGCGACGAGACTGCGACACTTCCAAGCCAGGATGGGGAAAGAAGCCGCTTGGGGAAACTCAGAGACGAGAAGACAGAAGCTCACACAGAAGTTACAACAAATCAGTAGCGGAAAGTTTTCTGTTTTGGGTGCGGAGCACCAAATGTTTACAAGCCATCGTGTCCGAAGTGTCTAAAAAACGGAAGAGCGAATGCGCCGGATCGTCCATCTCAGCGCGTTCCGTCAGGTGTGAACAAGAACAAGTAGGAAGTGAGTTCAGAGAAGAGTGTAGTAAACTAAGGTAGAGAGTAAGAATAGGTCAAGGAACACTAATAGGTTAAGGCAGTATTGGCAGTCAATGAAGACGGTAGAAACGATAAGGTATAAGACCTCAGACAGTCCTTTCGCCGAGGTCAGATTGTTAGGAGAGGAAGTTCTAGGACTATTGGATACTGGTGCAGCAGTTAGCTGTATCGGAGGGGGTTTTGCGAGGAAAATCATAAGAAACGGGGTTGACTTCAAGCGTAAAGGAACGATCGTGAGCACTGCCGATGGGCAACCACAGCAGGTAGTAGGTCATTGGACGACTGAGGTGGAGTTCAAAGATCAATGCAAGACGCATATGGTCCCACTTTGAGCCAGGATTTGTATCTAGGTATCGATTTCTGGAGGAGTTTCGAGCTGTTGCCATCGGAGTTCCGAGTCGGAATCCCAGCAAGTTAGTTTGAAGGTGGTAGTAGAACTATTTCCATCATTCGCCAAGTTAGGATTGGGCAAGACGCATTTGATCACCCACAGTATCGACGTCGGGGACACGAAAGCGGTTAAGCAGAGGCACTATCCGGTTTCTCCAGCGGTACTGCTGGTCGTCTCCGATACCTTTGAGTCGGATCTGGCGGTTCTGGCCACGGTGGCAGGGCACATTCAGAAAGTAGGGCTAACCCTGAACATTGAGAAGAGCCACTTTTGCATGCGTTCGGTTAAGTATTTGGGCCATGTGATCGGAGAGGGCGTCATAAGGACAGACCCCGAGAAGATAGAGGCGATGGTAAATTACCCGGTTCCGCGGACGTTAAAGGCGTTGCGGAGTTTTCTGGGCATGACTGGATGGTATAGCGAATTCATTAGTAATTATGCAGACATAGCAGCACCATTGACTGATTTGGTGAGGCCTAAGTGTCGATTTACGATGTCGCAGGCTGGTCTAGAGGCTTTTACAAAGCTTAAGAAAGCGATGTGTAAGGCTCCCGTTCTGCACAGTCCGGATTTTAGGAAGCCGTTCTATATCCACTGCGATGCAAGCAGCTACGGGATTGGTGGCGTCCTGGTTCTACAACTTCCATATTGAGCATCGAAAGGGCAAACTTCATGTGGTTTCGGATGCGCTGTCTAGGGCATACGAAGGAGCGTTAGATGAGGAAGTAGTTGCTGAAGTAGGAATGGATTATGAATCACCACTTTTCGAGGCGGAGGAGTTCAAGACCCTTCGGGATACGGTGGAAGCAAATGGCGAAACGGTACCAGATTTGAATGTCAGGGATGGCAAGATTTTCCGGCGGACGAAGCAAGTCCTTAGAGCTAGCGGAGGATTTCGCATGGAAGTTATGGGTGCCAAAGGGAATGATTCCCGAGATACTAAGAGAGGCCCATGACAGTCCCACAGCAGCGCACGGAGGGGTCCGTAAGACGCTGGAAAGAGTTCGTCAAATGTATTACTGGCCAGGATTAGTTAATGAGGGGAAAGAGTACGTAGGCAAGTGCGAGGTCTGTAAGATGAACAAGGTACCTAATCAAGTAATGAGGCCAGCGATGGGAAGGCCAGCAGAAACACAGAGACTCTTTCAGCGAATTCATGTGGATTTCCTGGGGCCGTATCCAAGATCCAAGAGTGGAAATATTGGGGTATTCATCGCTTTAGACCACTACACCAAATTTGTGTTCCTCAAGGCAGTGAAGAAGCTCTCGGCGGATGTAGTGGTGAAGTAAATGAAGCAGGAGTTGTTCCACACGTATGGAGTTCCGGAGACTGTGTTCTCAGATAATGGAACGCAATTCAAAGGAAAAATATTTAGGACGCTAATGCGGGAGAATAGGGTGACGCAGGTTTTCACAGCGGTCCATTCGTCGCAGGCCAATGCGTCGGACAGGGTGAATAGGTCTGTCATTGCAGCCATAAGGTCGTACGTAAATGCAGACCAAAAAACTTGGGACGAGCATCTCAGCGAGATCTGTTGTGCTTTGTGGACGTCGATCCATTCCGGCACGGATGAGTCCCAATATTACTTGGTGTTTGGGCAACAGTTTGTAGGATCAGGAGGAAAGTACAAGCTTTACAATGTGCGTTCCAGAGAGGTTTCATATCGAGAGGGCCAAGAGATCTTGAGGAGAAACTGCAAGCAGAGTAATTTCGCTGTAGGGTATAATGCCTAGCTTGGGCCTAGGTATGTTAAAGCTAGAGTTCAGAGAAGAACAGGGAAGGCTACTTACGAGCTGGAGGACATGCAAGGGCGAGCGATAGGTACCTTTCATGCCAAAGATTTGAAGCAGTTGTTCTCGCCTCCGTGGTTTAGCTAAACAGTATCGTTTGAGACCCTGTTCTAGCTCTTCAGAAGGGGGCATTTTGTAACGTCGGCGATAAGTCGACCGGGGTGGCTACCCGGGGAGGTGTGTTTAATCAGCCTACGTGGCAGCCCTATCGCATAGTAGGACCCTATTTAGCATTTCGTGGAAGGGTTTGTCGATCTGGTAACAAGCTTAAAGCGTAGGTTAAAAAACCGCGTGGTAGCAGCGTTCTTTTGGTGATTTAACCACGGATAAAGAAAGTTCGGCCGAGCAAAGAGAAGCATCCAGAAATTCAAGAAGGGATGCAGCGAAGTTTTACCCGCTGAGGGATCATCGCGCTGGAAGAGCTTGCGCAGGACCAGCAGTTATAGAAAAAGCAGGCCACAAGCAGCCATTGGCCGGTGTACGTGGAGCTGAGTTAAGGCAGGTCGCGGGTCGCAGAAGCGATGTGAGTCTTGAGGTTAGGTCATGGTCGTGCGAGCCTGACGTAGGTGTTTTCGTTTCGTTAGGTCAAGGGTACAAGCGTACAAGCTAGATCCCTAGTTGCAGTGAGGCTTGGTGCGAGCTGAAGCTCACTCATTTTAAGGGGCGCTCCGTTTGAGACTATGGTAGGGTTCGGCCCTAACTCGCAGGAGCCGCCGTGCAGTAGGCGTCATCCTGGAGGAGTGAAACCAAGGACGGAGTGCTGGCGGCGCTTTCAAGGAGCACCCCGTCGTTCGAAGGAGTCGCCGTAAAATAGGCGCTATCCTATAGGAGCAGGAGCGAAACCGGAGCGCTCGCGGCGCTTTCAAGGAGCGCTCCGTTATTCGGAGGAGTAGCCGTGGACTAGCGGTCGGTCATAGGATAAGAGGCAGGGACAGGGTGCTTGCGGCGCTTTCAAGAAGCGCTCTGTTGTTCAAGGGAGCGGAGAAACTCGTCCGACTGATGGCCTAACGGTGCCGAAAGCGGAGAAGAGGAAGTAGTGTCCGGAGATTTCAAGCTAGAGCACTGCTGCTGGCTGAGTGTTTTGTTGTTGGCATTGTTAACGGGTTAAGCAAGAGTCCTTCCGAATAGCATATTTTCTTTTCCAGCCTCGAGTAGTGTAAGCGCTTTAACGACTCGTCGCGGATATAAAAAAGTGAGTAATCATCAATCTATGCCAAGCCAGCTGAAGTGATGCGGAATTCTCCGATCAATGTTTTTCCACGTTTTCTGAGTTCCGGCCCAAGAGGCTTCACCAATTAGACAGTTAACCAACTTGCTGCAATGAACAGAGATAAGAAAGGAATAAAAATCGACATGGCAAAATCGCGGACTTTATAGTGGAGCATTTTTAGCAATTAAAATTCTATACAATGAAATTGAGCGCACGTCCACATATCCTAGCGAATTGAATATACAAGAAGTTCGCAAATCATTAGTGATAAGATACTGTTAAGCGTAATAAGAAGGAATATATATTGAATTACTAGGTTATTTAGGAGGCTAGATAAGAAATGTTTTTTAGAGATTTAATGACTTTCTTTAAGGAATAAATATGAAGTTTATAATGGAGTGAGAAAACATATTTCGCCTCGTTTCATTTGCCACCGCCATGCCGCCAGTCTAAGCCATGTACCTTCTTAGGGATCCCCGAAGGATCCTGATAGGCACCGTTCTAAGGAGCCCGAGTTTGACCTACGCGGTTCGTGAGGTCGCGCACGCATCATTATCGAAATAATTTATGATTCCCGGGGCAGCATCAAGGGGAGAGAAGGGAGTGTTTCAGAACCCGCCCATTAGCCGACGAGATCTGGCCGGACACCGCGTGCAACCCTTTCTCTCATCCGATATCTCCAGAGATTCAACCTCACTATTCGTTACAAAGACCCATAAAGTCTCTGTTGGGACTTGTGCCAGCATCAAAAATCATAATTATTTCTATTTCTATTCTCTCAGTGTAACCAGCCGCAGCGGTCCACTAATTGCCCGATATCAGCTGCTCCATATTCTTTGTTTCTCCCAGATTCGCATGCGCTTTGTTGTTCTTTTGTAGCGCATGCAGTTTGGGAGCTTTGGTGGAGCTTCTGCGCAAGCTCTTAGGTTTTATGACTTGTAATTCGGCATTGTTTTGGACCGGCCGCGGAATTTGTTTTGGGGTTAAATTGACCCAATAAAAATATTGAAATCGAATTGTGGATTGTGTATTAATTCGGTCGCTATCAAAATTCTGATAGCTCAACATTGGTGACCCCGACGTGATCGCGCTCTAATTGATTTGTGATCATTAAAGTGCTTAAAGGAAACCTTGCAAAGGAAAACTTGTTGCTGTTGTTTCCATTGCATTGCACCTTGCACAAAAACAAATTGCATAATGGAGTCTGGAGATGTAGCTAGTGCCTCGGTTCCTGCAAGCAGGGAAAGGCTTTTGCGGCGAAGAGCAGAGGTGACCTACCAGGAGATGGAAGCCCTGCATAACAAGGTCAAGGCTGCAGTTCAGAAGGAAGATTTGACCATCATGGTACTGGAGCCGTTGGAAATTGCGTTGCGCAAGAAATTTACCACACTCCAGGATGAGTTAGAGCGATTGAGCTCTGTTGAAGTTGGGAGTGAATTATGCTGGAAGTTCTCCCAGCTTGCCGCTGATGTGCGCTTTGACATTCAGGTGGGAATGGCAAAGCACTCCATGAGGGTACCTGCACACTCCACTTGTCTCGACGGCCCCAATGGTCCCACTGCTTCGTCAATGGCAGAACCAACCATAGCGGTGGTGAAGGTGCAGGATGGTCTGTTGGAAAATCGTCGCTCATGCAGTCAGGATTACCCGCTGGACCGCGACATCCAATCGGGTTCTCGGGATTTGAAGTTGGAACAAACCTTGAACGACGATCACGATAGCCAGGACGTGGGCCATTGCGTCTCATCAGTGCCCCTGCTATCCACCGCTCCCCCCTTGGTCGCTATTTCAACGTCGCATCTGGCAGTTGTCTGCGATGGATTTTCTGAAGCTGCTATACTTAATCCCTCATCTGGCCCGGGATTTGGATTATTGTCACCGTTGCCGATTAAGTCAGCGCCCAGGTCTGACTCCATTCTGGACTCTAGCCTGCACCCTTCCAATGGGGGGAGGTCGCCCGCATCGCTGCTGCCGCCGTCTGCAGCTGCCAAGGTGGCTGCTGCTTCAGCCGTGAAGGCTCCCGATCCTGCAATCGAAAGGTGCGCCTACGCGCAATTTCGGAAAGAAGTTTCCTTCCACTTTCGCCACTCTATTGACGCCTGGCTCGAGCGCTCTCTGGATCTGGATGGACATGGCAGCCTGCAACTGAGAATTATGGACCTTGAGATCATCAGCAATAGTATGTGATGAAGCTGTCCCATGCCCCTAAGGATTTTTTGTTGAAAGATGGAATTCAACGGGGGGAGGATGTTGGGACTTGTGCCAGCATCAAAAATCATAATTATTTCTATTTCTATTCTCTCAGTGTAACCAGCCGCAGCGGTCCACTAATTGCCCGTTATCAGCTGCTCCATATTCTTTGTTTCTCCCAGATTCGCATGCGCTTTGTTGTTCTTTTGTAGCGCATGCAGTTTGGGAGCTTTGGTGGAGCTTCTGCGCAAGCTCTTAGGTTTTATGACTTGTAATTCGGCATTGTTTTGGACCGGCCGCGGAATTTGTTTTGGGGTTAAATTGACCCAATAAAAATATTGAAATCGAATTGTGGATTGTGTATTGATTCGGTCGCTATCAAAATTCTGATAGCTCAACAGCCTCCTTAAAGATACGGATAAAATTGAGTTAAGATAAAAAAAAAAAAAAAAAACGTGTAATAGTGTAAAGTGTAATAATAGTATACATTAAGTATTTTTATAGTTTCACAAATATTAAGTATTATAATGTTATCGAAGGATGGTCACACTAGTAAGCGTGGCGGAAAATGGATAAAATATAAAAAGCACATGGCTTAAACTAAAACTAAATATATCGTTTTAAAAGCTTATTACAAAAAAGGCTTGTTTGTTTTTCTATTTTTAGATGTAATAATTCCACGTGAGCTTTTAAGGAAAATTTCCTTGAATTCAGCGAATTTTTGGAAATCTGTGAATATTGTACTAATTTTCATAACTGTGGTTAAGTTTTTTGGGATGATAATCTCTATATAAGCATTTTGAAATATTATGAAGTACATTTCACAAGGAAAATAAATAACACTTTTTTGGAGCATAAATATTCTTTAATTAATTCTTTTGCATATTCATGGATCATTTATTTAAAAATTATTTAAGGTTGGTTTTATGAAAGTATTGGGTCAATTTAACTTCATTTGAATTTCCTCTATGAAATTCAATTTGTCTATTGTAATAGTTTTAAGGTCTTTCCGTTATTTCTATATAATTCTGATTTTCTTCTGGTGCACTATGTAATGTTGCTATTGTGGGTAATGACTGGGTACCATCCGGTGAGTCTCCTAAAAAATTTTCTTCTAGCTTCACTCTTGACAGAGCATCAGCTACCTGGTTTTCCTTTCCCGGCAAATATTTAATAGTGAAGTCAAAGTCGTTTAATTGTATTCTCTCTTTGTAGGTTCATACCTGGTTCTTTTTCTATTTCTGAATAATTAATTTCATGCTTATTAAGAGTTATACTAGCATAACAAATAGGTTTATGATTTTGTGATGATACTGCGCCTAGGGCGATATTGCAAATGCTTCTAAATATTCTTTATCTGTTGAATTTATAGTGGAACCTTTCTTTAAGTTTAAAGTCATGGGTTTTTGCAATTTTGGCAAAATCAGATATGAATTTTCTATAAAATTCACTGAGTCCTAAAAATGATTTTATATCTTTTTGGGTTTTTGGTATTGGAAATTTTTGTATTGCCTCAATTTTTTGGGAGTTTGGCTTTATTTCATCTGTTGCCATATGTCTGACATATAATAGTCCAAGAAATTCAGTTTTCTTTTTCTTAAACTCACATTTATGGAGTTGAAGTTATGATAAGCATCTCGAAGTTTTGAAAACACCTTTTTTATAGACAATATGTGTTCCTCTAATGAAGTAGAAAATACAATTATGTCATCCATATAAACAAGGCAGTTCTGGTATATTAAATCTTCTAATAAATTGTACAAGCAACGTTGGAAAGGTGCAGGCGCATTCCTATGTATTCGTAATGTCCATTTTTGGTTGAAAATGCTGTTTTTGAAATAGAATTTTCGCCCATTTGAATTTCATGAAAACCCTTGGTAAGGTCAATTGTTGTAAAATATTGAGACTTGCCAAGTTTGTCAAGTAATTCATCCATAACTGGTATCGGATATTTATCAATAGTTATTTCATTTAGACTTCGATAGTCTATTACTATTCGAAATTTCTTTATCCCTGATGCATCCTCTTTCTTTGGGACTATCCATATTATCCACGTATTATTCCCTGATTTATCATTTCTTTAATTTGAACTTCGACTTGATCATAAGCTTGGGAGTATTTATAAGGTTTTTTGTAAATAGGATCCTTATGTTTGGTTTGGATTGAATGTTTTATAGCACTGGTAAAGATCAAATTTTCACCTTCCCTGTACTGGATATCACTAAATTCAAATAAAATGTTATTTAATTTAGTTTTTTCTTCTTTAATAAGATGATTTATTCGAAATTTATTGAAACGAAGTTTCTTATGGCGCGGTATGAGCTTGGCGGAGGAGGGCTATCCGAAAAAAACCGTAACGTAACGTTAAACGGCTATCTGTCTGCTTCTTCTTCGTAGAGTGAGAGAATATAACCATTTCCTCACTCTCTCGCTCTCCACAGACGAGCGTTTCTCCACTGCTCTTGCTCCCACTATGCGAGTTTCACGAGTATGCTTATAGCTAAATTAGTGAAATTTTCCTACAAGTGTCGGCTGTCGCGTCGCAATGAAATTAAAATCTGACCCTTGTAATAATTACTTTTACAGCGTTGATCAACCAAATGTATCTGTGAATTTGGGGGTCGAAGAAAATATTGAAAATATTGAAAAAAAAACAACACGAAAAACCGCAGCAAAGTACCAAAAAGAGTATCGGGAACGGAAAAAACAAAAACATTTCGAAAATCAGGAATCCATTAAAAAAAGAAATGCGCAGCGCCAGCAAAATTTTCGACAGCGACAGAAGGTCAGTAAAAAAATTGGAGCAGAGCCATTGAATTGTAATAATCAGAAGTCAATGCAAAAAGGACCAAAGCCAGGGGTACCAAAAATAAATTCACAGCGTCAAAAGGAGTTTAGGGAACGCAGAAAAAGGCAACATATCGAAGCGCAGGTGTTGCAATTACCAAAAACCTCTAATTTGCGAATCAGTTTGGATCCAGAATTATTGGAAATGGAGAAAACTTTTCCACATACCGACAAGAGAAGTAAGCTAGAAATTACACAACAACATAATGAACCAGACAAATCAATTACAACTCATGGTGAAATGCCAGTTGACCAGAATCGGCAATTAAAAAAGAGAGTGTGTCGAGGGACAAGTATGAAGAATCGTGCATCGTGTGAAAAATGTCGTCGAAGTCGGATGGTTCAGAATGCACTTGTTCAAGGACCAACAGAAAATGATGCATTCGAAGTCCCCTATCAACAGGTTACCAACTGTGCACAGCCGGAAGCCACTTTATATCAAGTAACAGATATTCCTTCAGATGGAAACTGCCTATTTTCTTCTTTAATACGAGCCGTCAATCTTGACATGACAGCCACCCAACTTCGGAGGCAGCTGCTCGTTTCTCCATTTGTGGACTCATGTATTAATCCGAATGGTGCAAGGTCCATCCTAAACAGTAATTCAGAATTTGGAGATATGGATTGTATCGATATTTTTACTAGAACGTATAATCGTAACATTTGTGTACATAATCACTATGTCAACACTCTGACTAAGAAAGAAGAAAAGCAATTTCTTTATTTCAGAGTTCAGGATTCGCACAGTGTCATCCACCTACATCTTCGAAACGTGCATTTCACACCATTAATTGAAGTTGATGACATAAGCGATGGTCAACCTATTGAAAATATTCCTTTTAAAATCCATCCACACAACAACTTTGACGATGAAAGTAACGATGAGCATAATAATAGTCTTCATGTAGACATCAGCGATATGAATGTTTCAATCCCAATCTACAGTAATTATCACCAACATGTCAAAAATCACATAGAATTTTACAATGCCTTCAGGATAAATGATTTTGGTCATTCTTGTGCTGTTTGCGATAGACTATGGTGGAAAAACGACTTGAAAAAGAGTTCTGATCCACATGATGAGCTTTTACAGAAAATATTACCGAGTTACGTATGTGGCACCACTGTAGACATATGTTCTACGTGTAAGAAGTCACTAGACGCTCTAAAAATTCCTTTACTATCGACGTACAATGGGTTTTCATACCCGATCATTCCCTCTTATTTATCAAAATTAAATATGATCGAGCAGCGACTCATTTCACCAAGAATTCCGTTCATGCAAATCAGAAGACTTAGGCATATAAATGGTCAATATGGTATTTATGGACAAATCATCAACGTACCCGCCGAAGTAAATACTATGGTGAATCAATTACCTAGAAATATTGAAGATGATCACTGTGTTTATGTCCATCTAAAGAAGAAACTGATTCACAAAACCAGTTATGTTCATGGTCTTGTCAAAAAACAAAACATAAAACAATGGTTACAGTATCTTGTGAAAATACCACTGTATATTCATGAAAATATTACGATAAATGAAGCACTTCTAAATAATTATCAAGATAATGCAGGACTGGTAATGGATGAGATAAGTGAACACGTTCCTATCGAAGACAATGTCACAGCTCAACAACAAACTCTCATGTGGAATGAAGATAAAATGTTGCATATGGCACCAGGGGAAAGGAGTGTTCCACGTAGTGTTTTGTTCGATGAATATGCTGAAGAACTTTCATTCCCCACAATCTACGGTGGACAATTTAGAACTTATAGAGATGGATGCAATATTACACCTTTCATGCAAGCAACTAGTGAACTCCGGCGTACAGATCGTCGCGCTACTGATCCGCAACATCTTTTGTATGTGGCAGCAAAGATTATTAGGCAACGAGTGAGCAGTTCCATTAGTATTGCTTTCAAACATGTTGGGCATAACAGCAAAGTCACCAAAGAAGATATACTATCCGAAGATTACATCAATAATTGTATTGAAGGTAACCTAGCTTTCCTTCGTTGCATACCGAATTCGGCTTGGTACTGGTCTGATAGAAAAAAAAACCTTTTCGCTATGATTAGACAATTAGGGGCGCCAACTGCTTTCATGACACTCAGTGCAAATGAAACTGGGTGGACTGATTTGCTCAAATTATTGTACAGGCTGAAAAGTCATGGAGAAAATGTTTCTGATGAATTTCTATCGAAAATGTCATATGTACAGAAAGCTGAACTTGTCAACGAGGACGCAGTCACATGTGCAATTTACTTCAACAAATTGGTGAATTGTTTGTTGAAGATTTTGCAGTCAAAACGAGAAAATCCATTTGGCAAATATCGAGTGAAACATTACTTCAAACGAATAGAATTCCAGCACCGTGGAAGTCCCCATGCCCACATACTTTTATGGTTGGAAAATGCTCCAGAAGATCTATTAAGTAACAGCAAAGAAGTCATAGATATGGTCGACAAGTTAGTTTCAATAGCAGAATCAGAAGCTTCTGGAAATATCAAACTCATAACACATAAACACACCTTCACGTGTTACAAAAAATTGGATCCTGGGAAAAAAGATAATTGTCGATTTGGAGCACCCTTTTTACCATCGCGTAATACAATAACATTGATGCCAATGAAAGATACTGATTCCGATTTTGATGCGGTGAGTTTTAAAGAGTATAAGGAAAAATACAAATTACTGAGAAACAATTTGGAGAGCTTAGATTACGATGGATTTGATGATTTTTATGCTAAGAATAATATTGTTTCTGATGAACATTATTACAATATAATCCGAGCTGGAATAACGCGACCGAAGTTATTTTACCGTCGAACACCAGCTGAAAAATGGCATAATCCTTTTAATCCATTTGTGTTCCATTGTCTGCAATCAAACATGGATTTCCAAATCATTCAAGATGAGTACGCTTGTGCTGCTTATGTCGTCGAATACGTGAACAAACATAATCGAGGCATCAGCAATTTACAAAGACAGATTATTCAGGTTATGGACGAAAATCCAGAGTTTGATATAGTAGATATAACGAAGAAATTGAGCGTTGATCTCCTACATGCCGTCGAAATGCCTGCACAAGAAGCTGCTTGGTATTTGTTACGTAAACCAATGGCTAAAGCATCTGTCACCACTGTTTATATACCAACAATATATCCAACTGAACGTCAGAGAATAAGGAAGACCTGGAAGGAACTACAGAAGCTAGATGATGACTGCACCGATGTATGGAAAGAAAATTGGTTCGATAGATATGAAAAAAGGCCCGCCATTATGGAAGATGTGACATTGATCCAGTTCGTTGCTAATTACACCATGAACGCAAAAGGAGAGTACTATCAACGGAAAATTCCCAGAATTGTTAGATATCGTAATTATGAAATGGCCAATCATTTCAACGATTACAGACGAGAGATGGTATTATTGCATATTCCTTTCAGAAGCGAAGACAACGATGTACTTGCTGAAAATAAGTTTATTCAAATATACGAAGAAAACAAAAAATTGATTTTAGAGCGCAGGAAAGAGTTTGAATCGAATTTAGACATTGAGAAGACTCTTGAAATTTGCAGAGCGTTAGGTAGAGAAGATGAAGAAGAGCAGCAGTTGAGGGAAGAAGCCAACGTCATCTTCGAAGCTGATCCTTATGAGCGATTAGTGAATGATCCTCATTCTGCCATTAATGCTGATATACAATACGCAACGTTCAACAAACTTGGATCCATAGCGAAGAAAAAAGAAAATTTAATGGAAACTCAACTCTTCAACGAACTGATGAGGTCGGCTAACTGTGCGGAACTATTAATGCACATTATATCTCATCTTCAAACTGCAAATGATTCACCATTTCAAATTTTTTTGACTGGTCCAGCTGGAAGTGGAAAGACTTTTGTGATCAAACTTATTATGGAAATCTATAACAGATTTAGTGATACGGACGGGTACTGTAATGCCTACATAACTTGCGCTTCTACTGGTAAAGCTGCTGTGGCGATTGATGGTACAACAGTGCATACTGCTCTAAAAATTTCGGACTACCGTACCAAGTAACTTTCGTAAAAGGAAAATATTATTTAGTTACGGCGAACATTGATGTGACTGATGGAATTGTGAATGGGGCAGTTGGCAAATTAGTTCATCTGGACTTCAATGAAGACAACAACATTTGCCGAGTCTGGCTGGAATTTAGTGGTTCACCAAAAGTCGGTAGAAAATCGAGGAAAAAAAATGCCAGGTTAGCAATTCAAAGCAGAGTCAGTCCTTTTGCTGTGCCTATTGAATTGAGAACATCTACCATCCCTTTGACAACGGACAAGAAAGTCACTGTTAAACGCAAACACTTCCCAATAATTTCGGCTTGTGCGTTAACAATTCACAAATCACAGGGCGGGACATTCGATCAAATTGTCTATGAGTATGACAAGACTCATCCTCAGCAACTAGTTTATGTAGCTCTCTCTCGTGTATCTAGCATCGAAGGTTTGTTCATTGTTACACCTCATGATGACCCAACAAAATTCAGATTTCATCATAATCGTAGACAAGCAACTTCAACTTCTTCGTTATTGGCAGAGTTCAAGAGGCTATCCTTAAATACACTGAAAACAAGAGCGCAAGTTATCGTCGATGTCATTAGCAATAAAAAAGGTGTCTCGTTGTTTACTTTCAATGTACGAAGTCTTAAAAATCATTACGCCGATTTAGATGACGTAGTTATTCTGAAGAGCAACATTTTATTGCTAAGCGAAACGTGGTTGGCTAATGATCAGCAATATAATATACCCCACTTCAATTTCATCGTTCAGTTCAAACGTGATACAGTTCGTGCAGGGGGTGTTGCGATATATCAGAACATGAGTGATATAACTAGAATCGTAACGCCGAACATGGAGATGATTTCCAAAAACCTGCCGGACTTTTCTGTTCGACATACAAGCGTTGCGGACCTTTGTGCGGCTCAGTGTGTATTGGAAAACGGTATCACGGTGGTCCTGGTAGTCATCTACGTTTCACCGAATCAAAAAATTATGGATATTCAAGAGTTTATACATAGAGTACTATTAGAATATACAAAGGAAGGTTCTCGACTTCTTCGGAGATATAGTACTTCAAATTTGTATTAAATTCCCCTAATTTTGGCCGGTGATTTTAACATCAACTTTTCTGATAAAAAATCAGAGCGACTGATACAATTTCTTCTTGAAGAATTTGATTTAAAAATTAATAACGACCCAACAATGTCTACAACAAGATTCAATACGACTATTGATGCAGTTTTTTCGAGATACTTGGACAAAGTTGAATCTCAAATGTTTGTATCTTACTTTAGTTATCATAAGCCAATTATCACTACATTTTAATGAACTGATTAGATTTATATACCTAAAATAAATAAGTAATAAATAAAAATCATTTATGTATAAAGTTGTAAGTTTTTGTTAATCATTTTTCGCCTTCATTCAGTCCTATCTTTCCTTCAAAAGAAACTTCGTTTCTCACGTGTGTCCTTAGACACACACTGTTTTTTTTTTATTTTCTTCTAAGTCATTATTAATTGCAAAAAGATATATGTATCCTCAGATGAAGGTGGACTGAGATAACTTCCAATCTTTCCATTTCGGAATTCTTGAAATCTTCATAGTTATGTATATATAATGGAAAAAACAAATCCGCTCAAAGTGACTGTTTCCTGTTTATAGTTCATTATTGCTTCACATGCTTCTAAATACTCTCTTCCTATCAATATGTCATATTTTTGCGAAAAATTGTAAACCCAAAATGGTTGATCGATCGAAATTTTTCTTTTATTAGGTTGATTGAACTTCCCTTTGGGGTCGCTGATTACGAATCTGGAGTCAGATTTTCAAAATCTACAACAACAACAATCCAACAATTTTTTAAAAATTCGTCCGCCATATTGGATCCGCCATTTTGAATTTTGAAAATCAAATTCGTAATCAGCGACCCTAAAAACCCCTGGGTACCCAGTTTCATAAAAATCCAATAAATTAAAAAAAAAGTCGCATACCTCCAAAAATGTGAAACTTTTTTTGAGGTTAGGAAGAAACGTATACGTGCAGGACCAAAACGGACTTCAGATTCGTGTTCAGCGGTCCAAAATACATGGGGATAGGGTACTCTGATCTCCCAACCCGGACACTTTTTTTTTTGTGTGGCTGTGTAATTCATAGCATTCTGAGTTCTACCTTGATCGAAATTATTGTTGATTGAAATTATTTGGTTGTCTGTAGTTATTTTGCAGATTATAACTTTGTTGATTATTATTATTATAAAAATAATTATTTCTTTGGGAATAATTTTTTCTTTGATAATTTTGAATTAATGAATTATGTTGTGGTTTAACTTTATCAGAACCAGATTCATAACAACCTTCTTGTTGTGCTACTTGTTTAAGTTTACTGACTGTAGTTATATCCTGTCAGGAATAACATGTCAGGAAGTTTTTTCATTATTACATCTTTTAAAGTATTATTCATGGCATTTTTATAAATCATTGTATTTAAATTATGTAGAATAAAAATGTATTTATAAATCATTGTATTTAAATTATTGTTTTTTAACGACAATTTGTTTGTTATGAAAAATATTGTATATTCTAGTTCCTCGACGAACTTAAGAATGCTTCCATTGAAAGGGGTGTTGTAGAGTCGTCTTAGTAATTTCTCGCATGGGGTTTGGGTTTTGTACTCATCGATACATTGGGCTTTGTACTGCTGATAGCTGGGACACTCGTTGGGCATCTCCTGATAAATGCATCTCAATTGCACTGAAGAATACAGCTGTTTTACCCATCAGTTGATGGTTAAAAATTTAAAATTTATTCCATCCGTCTGATGAATGCATTTAATTCCCTGGTGCTTCCATTAAAATTGGGAACTTGCCTAATCTGGCTTAAAGTCTGATTACGGTGTAGCTCGGAGAGTGATTGCTTCACAGGTTCAGCCATTTTAATATTTTTTTTTTATTTATTTCGGTAGCATGATGAAAGAGGTCCTATGAAAGAGGGCTACAAGTTCAAAAACACCAACTTATTTTAAGCTGCGTAGCTGCAGTTGCATTAGCATAAAATGCTAAAGGGACTTTCCACTCATGTTATATTTCATCAAAATATCTTATGTACAAAATTCATAAGGATCGGCCGACGATATCATATAGCTGTCATACAACGATCGGAATTGGCATAACTGTTGTATTTTTTAAGTTAGAAAATTGGGACTTAGTACAGATTGCAGTTTGGGATTTTGGATATTAAGATCGGCCTACTATATCCTATAGCTTTCATATAACTGATGGTTCGGAAATACCTTAATTTTAGTGTTTTTTTTTATCAAAAAATCAGGCACGTGTAGAATAAGAATATTTTTTATAAGCAATACACCTATATAGGATATTGTCGTCACAAAAATTAATTAGATATTTTTGGTTTCGCATGCAAGTTCGTCACAGGTATTTTTTTATGATATTTTATTAAGTACAAGTTGGAAAAAAAACTTTGTCTTTTTCGATAGTATCGCAATGTAACGGTAGATCAGTCCGTACAGTTATGCGTACGATTACGGCGTCTCTGGCGTCAATGGCTAATGGAGGGCGTTTGGTAAAGCACTTTCATCGGTTAGGGTAGACGTGTATTTCTTTATTCAACGCTTCCAAAATTTTTCGGCGAACAGCTGCGTTTGGTGCCATCGCAGCCTCAGGTCAGTGTTGTTTTCTAACATTGGCTTGTAATCGCTCAGTGATCCCATGAGTAGGTGGTTTGGTGTTAAAGCCTCTTCGTCTTCGGAATCTAGAGAAACAAAGGTTAATGGTCTGAAATTTAAGATAATTTCAGCTTCCTTAAAGCAGTTCGTAAAGTTTCGCACAAGTCATTTTGTTGGGCTAAGCAGCCACCAGATAGGCTAATTAGAATATTGATAAATTGTTTATCTGCAGCGGCATTTAATCTTCTTGTTCACTGAGATTAGTTTATCTCGTCGCGAAAAACCGAAAGACAAAAGGGTGGCTGTAAAATTTAAATATAGCAACTACGAGAAATACGTGCACTCGGTTCAACTTTATAAATTCGATTATATTATTACAGCTTATTATATTAGCTTATCTATTGCGGCGAAGCGGGGCGAATTCACGAGAGAGCGCAAGTGAGCTTTTCTTGCGCTCCCGCTCCGCCCTATACTAACCTATACTAGACTTCAATAAAATTCAAACTTAATCTTCTAAATTAATTCTACACCGGCACCGTTGAGGGCCTCCATCAGGCTTCAACTACTGGCAACCTCGCCAGCTTGTGGACTGTTCTCCTGAAGACTGCTCCTGCACTAGTCCTGACGTCGGCGACCCTGACCCTTCCGTCCGCGCCGGCGTGAGTCTCGACCACCCTGGCGGTGATCCACTGTTGGGGCGGCTGGTTGTCCTCGGCGACCAGGACCAGATCGCCCTTCCTGGTGTCCCCATGCTCCCGCTGCCACTTCGACCGCGCCTGTAGGCCCAAGACGTACTCCCGGGACCATCGCTGCCAAAACGATTGCTTGATTGACGAGACAAGCCGCCATCGCCGCAAGCACGTTAGACCCTGCTGGTCCGGGGTCCGCGGTGCTGGTGGGGTGATGAGCGGCCCGCATGTCAATAGGTGCCCGGGAGTCAACGCCTCGCCGTCGCTTGGGTCCTGACTGAGGGCGCCCAGGGGCCTCGAGTTCAGGACGGCCTCGACTCCAACGAGGACGGTCTGCAGCTCCTCTGCGGTCAACTTCGCGCTGCCCACCGCTCGTAGGAGTAGGTGCTTTGCAGACTTCACACCTGTCTCCCATAGTCCGCCCATGTGCGGAGTCCGCGGCGGTATGAATGCTTTTCTTGATGCGTATTGCCGCAGCTCGTCCGCCTCGTCCTCGATTTGCTGCCGCAGTGCCGCGAAGTGGCGACTTGCTCCGACGAAGTTCGTCGCGTTGTCGCAGTGCACGATCTGCGGACATCCTCGGCGCCCAACGAACCTCTGGAAGGCCAATAAAAGGAATCAGTTGACAAATCGGAAACTACTTCTAAATGTACTGCCTTGGACGCAAAACAAACAAAAAGGGCAATGTAAGACTTGTAGGGTGGTCTACCACGAATTTTCAACGTCGTTTCAATAGGGCCACAGAAATCCACGCCACATATGGAGAATGGGCGGAGAGCACGAACTCGATCTACGGGTAAATCTCCCATGATTTGAATCATCAGATGAGGCTTGCATTGAAAACAGCATATGCATGACCGCACTGCAGACTTCCTGTGCGTTTACTATCGCGCTGTCGCAAAAGACTCACCAGTGCTCGTGGACCCACATGAAAATTCGACTCGTGCAAGTATTGGACGTAGCTCTGAACAAATTGAGAGCGCTCGTTGGCCACTTATCTTCCGGCTTCGTTAAAAACGATGGACCTGTGAACCAGATTGGTTCTATCGTCTCCTTTACGTCTCCACCTCTTGACACAATATCTGCCGAGTTCTGTTTAGTTGGTACATGCCGCCACGTGCTATCCTCTGACCACTCTTGAATCTCGAGCGGCGCTACTTTCGACTTTGCAGTCAATAATGAAACTTTACTACCTTCTGCAGATTTGCAACGGATATAGACGCAGGCTCCATAGGCTCTCATCGATGCGTCAGAGAAGGCATGAATTTCAATTGGTGACATTGGCTCTCTCATTACAAATCTCGGTATTGCGATCTCTTCTAACTGTGACAAGTCAAGATGAATTTTGTTCCACGCGGTTTCCAAGTGCAGTGGAATCGACTCATCCCAATCTAGCTTAATAAGCCGAAGTTCCTGCAACAGGATCTTTCCTTTAATAAGGATCGGGCTTAATAAGCCAAGGGGGTCGAAAAGCTTTGATGTCACCGAAAGAATATTCCGCTTAGTCGCCCTTTGACCCATGACTGACATATCAATTTCGAATTTAAACACGTCGACTTTAGGAACCCAAACGATTCCTAGTGTTTTTGTCAGCTCTGAGTCCGAAAGTGTTATTGGCTTAACCGTGCTCTCGGATGCAGTAACTTCAGGCGAGTTTGAAAACCACTTACTCAATTCAAACCCAGCGTTTTGAAGAACCTGAGTTACTTCAGACTTAATTGTCTTTAACTCCTCCACGCAACCAGCACCCGTTAACATATCGTCGACGTAAAAGTCAGACCCAATAACTTTAGCAGCTCGAGGGAATGTATTTTTCGCGGATTCACTCAACCTCTTCAAACACCTTATGGCCAGGAATGGGGCTGGTGCAGTGCCATAAGTAACGGTGTTGAGTTTGCACAATTTCAAGGACTCAGACGGGTCTTTTCTCCACACTATCAACTGGTATCGTCGATCTGCTTCATTTACCATCACTTGACGATACATCTTTTTTATGTAGGCTACCAGAGCGAATTTGTTTAGCCGAAATCTAAGAAGAGTTGAGTAAAGCTCTTCCTGAATTGTTGGACCCACCATCAACAACTCATTTAAACACGTCTGTGTGGATGTCTTGCAGGACGCATAAAAAACGACTCGGAGTTTGGTCGTTGTACTTTGAGGCCGTAAGACACACTGGTGGGGAATAACGTAGTGTGGAGAAGCAAGAACGTCATTGCTTGCAGGGGACATATGGCCTAGGGATTCGTATTCTTCCATAAATTTCAAATTTATTTTCTTAAAGTTCGGATCTCGAGATAATCTTCTCTCGAGCGACAGAAATCGGCGTTTGGCTATCTCGAATGAGTTGCCCAAAACGCTTGGATCCGACATAAATGGAAGTTTAACTTCGAATCGACATGAAGGCAGTATTCTTGTAGTCTTCCGATAATGTTCCTCACATAGCCCTTGTTCTGGCGACAACATCTTTTTAGAAGACTTCTTCCAACGACCAGAATTTTTTCAAGTTTTTGTCTATTGACTCTAATATTTCTTCTTGGCATTTCAGACTAGAGACCGGCTGTTGAGGAGTTGAGGAATTTGCCAGATATTTTCCCGATACTATCCACCCAAGGAGAGTTTTTTGAAGGATGGGATGGTTTGGACCTTGCTTTATTTGGCCAACGGACAACAGTTCGAAAAATGACTCAGCTCCAATTAGCATATCTATCCGCTGAGGTTTGTAAAAATATGGGTCCGCTAATGGCAAGTTCTTTGGTAGGGTCCAATCTTTTACGTTCACTGACTGGTCAGGGTGATAGCCTGAAATGGTTTTCAAAACCCAAAAGTCTAGTATAAGTATATAAGTAAGTATAAAGTTGTAAGTTTTTGTTAATCATTTTTCGCCTTCATTCAGTCCTATCTTTCCTTCAAAAGAAACTTCGTTTCTCACGTGTGTCCTTAGACACACACTGTTTTTTTTTTATTTTCTTCTAAGTCATTATTAATTGCAAAAAGATATATGTATCCTCAGATGAAGGTGGACTGAGATAACTTCCAATCTTTCCATTTCGGAATTCTTGAAATCTTCATAGTTATGTATATATAATGGAAAAAACAAATCCGCTCAAAGTGACTGTTTCCTGTTTATAGTTCATTATTGCTTCACATGCTTCTAAATACTCTCTTCCTATCAATATGTCATATTTTTGCGAAAAATTGTAAACCCAAAATGGTTGATCGATCGAAATTTTTCTTTTATTAGGTTGATTGAACTTCCCTTTGGGGTCGCTGATTACGAATCTGGAGTCAGATTTTCAAAATCTACAACAACAACAATCCAACAATTTTTTAAAAATTCGTCCGCCATATTGGATCCGCCATTTTGAATTTTGAAAATCAAATTCGTAATCAGCGACCCTAAAAACCCCTGGGTACCCAGTTTCATAAAAATCCAATAAATTAAAAAAAAAGTCGCATACCTCCAAAAATGTGAAACTTTTTTTGAGGTTAGGAAGAAACGTACACGTGCAGGACCAAAACGGACTTCAGATTCGTGTTCAGCGGTCCAAAATACATGGGGATAGGGTACTCTGATCTCCCAACCCGGACACTTTTTTTTTTGTGTGGCTGTGTAATTCATAGCATTCTGAGTTCTACCTTGATCGAAATTATTGTTGATTGAAATTATTTGGTTGTCTGTAGTTATTTTGCAGATTATAACTTTGTTGATTATTATTATTATAAAAATAATTATTTCTTTGGGAATAATTTTTTCTTTGATAATTTTGAATTAATGAATTATGTTGTGGTTTAACTTTATCAGAACCAGATTCATAACAACCTTCTTGTTGTGCTACTTGTTTAAGTTTACTGACTGTAGTTATATCCTGTCAGGAATAACATGTCAGGAAGTTTTTTCATTATTACATCTTTTATAGTATTATTCATGGCATTTTTATAAATCATTGTATTTAAATTATGTAGAATAAAAATGTATTTATAAATCATTGTATTTAAATTATTGTTTTTTAACGACAATTTGTTTGTTATGAAAAATATTGTATATTCTAGTTCCTCGACGAACTTAAGAATGCTTCCATTGAAAGGGGTGTTGTAGAGTCGTCTTAGTAATTTCTCGCATGGGGTTTGGGTTTTGTACTCATCGATACATTGGGCTTTGTACTGCTGATAGCTGGGACACTCGTTGGGCATCTCCTGATAAATGCATCTCAATTGCACTGAAGAATACAGCTGTTTTACCCATCAGTTGATGGTTAAAAATTTAAAATTTATTCCATCCGTCTGATGAATGCATTTAATTCCCTGGTGCTTCCATTAAAATTGGGAACTTGCCTAATCTGGCTTAAAGTCTGTTTACGGTGTAGCTCGGAGAGTGATTGCTTCACAGGTTCAGCCATTTTAATATTTTTTTTTTATTTATTTCGGTAGCATGATGAAAGAGGTCCTATGAAAGAGGGCTACAAGTTCAAAAACACCAACTTATTTTAAGCTGCGTAGCTGCAGTTGCATTAGCATAAAATGCTAAAGGGACTTTCCACTCATGTTATATTTCATCAAAATATCTTATGTACAAAATTCATAAGGATCGGCCGACGATATCATATAGCTGTCATACAACGATCGGAATTGGCATAACTGTTGTATTTTTTAAGTTAGAAAACTGGGACTTAGTACAGATTGCAGTTTGGGATTTTGGATATTAAGATCGGCCTACTATATCCTATAGCTTTCATATAACTGATGGTTCGGAAATACCTTAATTTTAGTGTTTTTTTTATCAAAAAATCAGGCACGTGTAGAATAAGAATATTTTTTATAAGCAATACACCTATATAGGATATTTTCGTCACAAAAATTAATTAGATATTTTTGGTTTCGCATGCAAGTTCGTCACAGGTATTTTTTTATGATATTTTATTAAGTACAAGTTGGAAAAAAAACTTTGTCTTTTTCGATAGTATCGCAATGTAACGGTAGATCAGTCCGTACAGTTATGCGTACGATTACGGCGTCTCTGGCGTCAATGGCTAATGGAGGGCGTTTGGTAAAGCACTTTCATCGGTTAGGGTAGACGTGTATTTCTTTATTCAACGCTTCCAAAATTTTTCGGCGAACAGCTGCGTTTGGTGCCATCGCAGCCTCAGGTCAGTGTTGTTTTCTAACATTGGCTTGTAATCGCTCAGTGATCCCATGAGTAGGTGGTTTGGTGTTAAAGCCTCTTCGTCTTCGGAATCTAGAGAAACAAAGGTTAATGGTCTGAAATTTAAGATAATTTCAGCTTCCTTAAAGCAGTTCGTAAAGTTTCGCACAAGTCATTTTGTTGGGCTAAGCAGCCACCAGATAGGCTAATTAGAATATTGATAAATTGTTTATCTGCAGCGGCATTTAATCTTCTTGTTCACTGAGATTAGTTTATCTCGTCGCGAAAAACCGAAAGACAAAAGGGTGGCTGTAAAATTTAAATATAGCAACTACGAGAAATACGTGCACTCGGTTCAACTTTATAAATTCGATTATATTATTACAGCTTATTATATTAGCTTATTTATTGCGGCGAAGCGGGGCGAATTCACGAGAGAGCGCAAGTGAGCTTTTCTTGCGCTCCCGCTCCGCCCTATACTAACCTATACTAGACTTCAATAAAATTCAAACTTAATCTTCTAAATTAATTCTACACCGGCACCGTTGAGGGCCTCCATCAGGCTTCAACTACTGGCAACCTCGCCAGCTTGTGGACTGTTCTCCTGAAGACTGCTCCTGCACTAGTCCTGACGTCGGCGACCCTTCCGTCCGCGCCGGCGTGAGTCTCGACCACCCTGGCGGTGATCCACTGTTGGGGCGGCTGGTTGTCCTCGGCGACCAGGACCAGATCGCCCTTCCTGGTGTCCCCATGCTCCCGCTGCCACTTCGACCGCGCCTGTAGGCCCAAGACGTACTCCCGGGACCATCGCTGCCAAAACGATTGCTTGATTGACGAGACAAGCCGCCATCGCCGCAAGCCCGTTAGACCCTGCTGGTCCGGGGTCCGCGGTGCTGGTGGGGTGATGAGCGGCCCGCATGTCAATAGGTGCCCGGGAGTCAACGCCTCGCCGTCGCTTGGGTCCTGACTGAGGGCGCCCAGGGGCCTCGAGTTCAGGACGGCCTCGACTCCAACGAGGACGGTCTGCAGCTCCTCTGCGGTCAACTTCGCGCTGCCCACCGCTCGTAGGAGTAGGTGCTTTGCAGACTTCACACCTGTCTCCCATAGTCCGCCCATGTGCGGAGTCCGCGGCGGTATGAATGCTTTTCTTGATGCGTATTGCCGCAGCTCGTCCGCCTCGTCCTCGATTTGCTGCCGCAGTGCCGCGAAGTGGCGACTTGCTCCGACGAAGTTCGTCGCGTTGTCGCAGTGCACGATCTGCGGACATCCTCGGCGCCCAACGAACCTTTGGAAGGCCAATAAAAGGAATCAGTTGACAAATCGGAAACTACTTCTAAATGTACTGCCTTGGACGCAAAACAAACAAAAAGGGCAATGTAAGACTTGTAGGGTGGTCTACCACGAATTTTCAACGTCGTTTCAATAGGGCCACAGAAATCCACGCCACATATGGAGAATGGGCGGAGAGCACGAACTCGATCTACGGGTAAATCTCCCATGATTTGAATCATCAGATGAGGCTTGCATTGAAAACAGCGTATGCATGACCGCACTGCAGACTTCCTGTGCGTTTACTATCGCGCTGTCGCAAGAGACTCACCAGTGCTCGTGGACCCACATGAAAATTCGACTCGTGCAAGTATTGGACGTAGCTCTGAACAAATTGAGAGCGCTCGTTGGCCACTTATCTTCCGGCTTCGTTAAAAACGATGGACCTGTGAACCAGATTGGTTCTATCGTCTCCTTTACGTCTCCACCTCTTGACACAATATCTGCCGAGTTCTGTTTAGTTGGTACATGCCGCCACGTGCTATCCTCTGACCACTCTTGAATCTCGAGCGGCGCTACTTTCGACTTTGCAGTCAATAATGAAACTTTACTACCTTCTGCAGATTTGCAACGGATATAGACGCAGGCTCCATAGGCTCTCATCGATGCGTCAGAGAAGGCATGAATTTCAATTGGTGACATTGGCTCTCTCATTACAAATCTCGGTATTGCGATCTCTTCTAACTGCGACAAGTCAATATGAATTTTGTTCCACGCGGTTTCCAAGTGCAGTGGAATCGACTCATCCCAATCGAGCTTAATAAGCCGAAGTTCCTGCAACAGGATCTTTCCTTTAATAAGGATCGGGCTTAATAAGCCAAGGGGGTCGAAAAGCTTTGATGTCACCGAAAGAATATTCCGCTTAGTCGCCCTTTGACCCATGACTGACATATCAATTTCGAATTTAAACACGTCGACTTTAGGAACCCAAACGATTCCTAGTGTTTTTGTCAGCTCTGAGTCCGAAAGTGTTATTGGCTTAACCGTGCTCTCGGATGCAGTAACTTCAGGCGAGTTTGAAAACCACTTACTCAATTCAAACCCAGCGTTTTGAAGAACACACAACCAGCACCCGTTAACATGTCGTCGACGTAAAAGTAAGACCCAATAACTTTAGCAGCTGTATGTATTTTTCGCGGATTCACTCAACCTCTTCAAACACCTTATGGCCAGGAATGGGGCTGGTGCAGTGCCATAAGTAACGGTGTTGAGCTTGCACAATTTCAAGGACTCAGCCGGGTCTTTTCTCCACACTATCAACTGGTATCGTCGATCTGCTTCATTTACCATCACTTGACGATACATCTTTTTTATGTAGGCTACCAGAGCGAATTTGTTTAGCCGAAATCTAAGAAGAGTTGAGTAAAGCTCTTCCTGAATTGTTGGACCCACCATCAACAACTCATTTAAACACGTCTGTGTGGATGTCTTGCAGGACGCATAAAAAACGACTCGGAGTTTGGTCGTTGTACTTTGAGGCCTGTAGTATCCAGTTAGTAAGAGCAAGTATTCGTACGCTGCTATTCCCTTTTTGCTTTACCACATCGTTAAAGAAAAACTGGTAGCGAAGGGGCTTACTGTCGGTATTCACCCTGGGATCGACGGATCGTCTTTACCCACGGTGCGTAGGAGGCTTCGGGGGCGTGCACTTCTTGCGTTGCTCGGTTCTAAGCTCGTCGGAACGGTGTGGGTTCTTCCTAGCTTCCTACATAACACCACTCTACTCTAATAATTATTTAAGTGCACTTCACTGTTCGTTAATGATCGGGCAAATATTTGAATTAAGACCTGTTGGAAACGGACGGACACGGGTTGCATTGAGGATCAGGAAAACTTTCGCTTGATCGGGGTGGCTGAGATGTTGTACGCTCCCCTGGTCTTTACCCTCCCTACCTTGATACCTCGATGTGAATCTATTTGGGTATCCCTAGAGTTATGTACTCTACAGACTCAAACGACTTCGGAGTTTCCTGAAAACTGCATCACCATAAGCCCCAGACCCAGATAATACTCTTCTATTCCATTGTAATATACATTATCTTTACTAAATCAAATCAAAATACACTTCATACGCCTTTGCGCCATATCAAAATAAAGAAAACTCAAAAGGAAATTGAGGAAATCAAAACTAAAGAACAAAAGAAATAATACTACAAATTCATCTTACGTTAATTTAGCCTATCTGTCATATGTACCAATCGTCAAACACCGCATTCACTAACATGTTACATTTATATATATAGATAGATATATATTCACTTTTTTACGGACTTACGCTCGTTTCCGGCGATGCAGGTTCGTTGGGCCCATCGAAGATGCAGATTTCTGTAAAAATGGTGCTTCTATCGTTGCAAGTGAAGGCTGGTGGCGGTTGTGTGGTGCATGTGCAGTTACATTTAAACTACATGAAAATAGAAATTACCCTAAATAACTATATCTAGCAAACTCTTAAATCTAATTTTAATTGATCCAACGCTTTGATACTTCTCACATCCTAGTTCGTGATTGCTTTTCTCGGGGTCTCTTGCTGAATTTGGGTCGCTGCGGGGGGGGGGGGGGGGGGGTGAAGTGCGGAGGTTAGGACCGGCGGGTCTGCGAGATCACGTGGTTATGAGTTCATGCCACACTGGCACAAGGATGAGTGAGTCCCAAGTTTGCCTGCCGTGGAAACTGCTGCTTTAGTCTACACTGCCTATGGCTCTGTCACTTCATCAGTTTAAGGTTAGGCTGCCACGTGTACTCGACCTCTTACACTCGATATTTTTCCACTCCTTTCCTCCTTCACTTGCTTCCTTTCCGACCGGTTGCCTTTGTTTTTGTCAGTGGCAACTGCCACATTGATGAAAAGCGCGAACGCACCACGCGACGTGCGCGAGGCTAACCGGCCGGTGGAGATCGCAATATAGGTTGCTTTCCCACTGTAATACAAATTCTCTCACTGATCTGTTCACTATCTATCCACTATATTTACCTTTCAGCAATCTTAGTATTCTTAACTGTTGCAAGAGATGTTCCCTGATGTTGCATTGATGTTCGAGATGTTGAAAATTTTATAAATTCCAACGCTGCTTAATAGCACGTGGTTGCTGCCTTCTTTCAAATTTACGCAGGTCAGTTTTCACGTCTGGTTCTCTCTCTATCGCAAATTCAAATGAACGAACTGCTAATAAGCTAACTTCGTTGCTACGCAACCGAGAAAATCTCCAAAACTTCCAATAACGGGACAATTCCTGATCTCCGTTTCCATATGTCTCTCAGCGCTTTCGCATAAGTATGTCAGAAAGGGATCGTACCGTGTGCCAGAGCGGGACGATTATATTGCCGTTTTCGTCTCTATGCTCTACACACTACACTTCGGATTCGGCATTTCCGACTATTGGTAAAGTCTGATACAAAATAATTTCTTGGTTCTGTCTACTGTTTCGACCCCCACAACCACAGTTAATAAAGCCGAAGCTCGATCGAGGATGCATTAACTGAAAAGGGTCGGCTGATACATTTCACTTTCTATTCGTTATGTTTTGATGTCCTTCAAATGGAACACTCCTAGTTGTTTCTCCGTGTCGCTAACTAATTCATAGTAAATCGGACTTATCTTCTTCTTAATCTTTGCTTTGACAAATACTGGTGCAAGCTTACTGCTGAACTTCTTTGCCGCATTGCTTTGCGCGAAACTACGGGCATAAACGGTGTCTCCTTCTTTTAGCTTGACCGCACGACTACGCAAGTTATAAACTTTAGCGTTTGCTTCATGACACTGACTGATCCTTTCCTTAGCCGTCTTCCTAGCTAACGCTAATAAATCCGGTGTTTTTAAAGCTACATCGTCTGTCAAAGCTTTTAGCCTTCTAAGCAACTCATAGTCTCGTCCGTTTACGATCATGTTCTGACCAAAACAAAGGAAATACGGCGAAAAGCCCGTACTCCGATGTACACTTGCTCTTAAAGACGCACTAATCTGATCAATGCTTGAATCCCAGTTTGTATGATCGGTGTCTATATATGCCCTAATTGCTGCTAACACAGATCGATTTACACGTTCACTGGCGTTTGCTTGTGGTGAGTAGATCGCGGTACATATCTGTCTGACTCCAAACCGCGTCAAAAATGCTTTAAAATGTCCTGACTTGAATTGGGATCCGTTATCCGTTAGGATTGACTCCGGAACACCAAATGTATAAAACACTTGTGACTCTAGATAATCGCAAATCCTTTCAGAGGTGAACTTTCGCAAAGGCTGCAAGAAATGAAACTTCGTATTATGATCCAATATGATCAATAATCCTATGTTTCCCTTCTTGGATCTCGGGTAAGGACCTAGCAGATCCATGTAAAGTTTCTGGAACGGCCTTTCTGATACTATGGGTTTCCCTAATGGTGGCCTCAGTATAGTGTTCGCACTCTTACTTGTTTTACAAATTGGACACTCCGAGACGTAACTACGAATCTGAGTAACCATTCCTGGCCAATATAGATATCGCTTGAGCTTCTCAACCATCTTTGTCATGCCAATATGAGCAGAATCGGGAGGATTGTGACCGCGCGATATAACCTTGTCAACTAAACTGACGGGAACGTACAATTTCCATGCCTGTTGTTCTTGCGCTATATCTCCACTTGATGCTTCTGTTTTCTTATACACAAACTGATCGACAATTTTAAAATCTGGTAACCTGTCTTGATTAGCTTTGATATGTTCTCGTAGCTCTCTGTACTGTGCTGAATTGAATTCGTTAGACTCTAAGTCGATAATAGGTCCGCTATCTAATATTTCGTCTAGTGAACCTTCTTCGCGACGCGACAGTGCATCCGCTACAACGTTTTGTGAGCCCTTCCGGTGCTCTATCTTTAGTTTGAGTCCACGTAATTTCATGGCCCACCTTTCCAAGCGACCTCTCAAGTCTTTCTCCTTTAACAGCCACTGAAGCGCTGCGTGGTCAGTAATGACTAAAAAATCTTGCCCCTCAATATAGGCTCTAAACTTCTCTATTCCTTTTATAACTGCTAAACACTCTAGCTCTGTCACGGAATAGTTGCGTTGCGCTTTCGACAATTTTTCTGACATATACGCTATAGGCAATTCGATGTCATCTTCATTCTTTTGCGCTAACACACATCCTAGTCCATACAGGCTGGCGTCACATAATAAAATGAACTGTTTCTGAAAATCAGGTGTCCGCAGAATGGGTGACGACGTCAACTTCTGCTTGAGCGTCTTGAACGCTTCGTCGGCCTTATTACTCCATTCAAGTGTTTTGTTCTTCTTAAGAAGATCTGTCAGTGGGGTTGCGATAGTGGCATAGTTGTCCACAAACCGCCTGTACCATCCGGATACTCCGAGAAATCGTCTCAGCTGTTTTATGGAGTTGGGAACTGGAAAGTTCTCCACTGCACTAACTTTCTCTGGGTCAACTTTTAATTGGCCGTGCCCAATGATATATCCTAGATATTTAACCTCTGTCATGCAAAACTTCGATTTAGCTATATTTATTGTTAGGTTTGCCTTACGCAGGTGGCTTGCGATTTCTTCGAGCAATGTCATGTGTGACTCGAAATCTTCGGACAAAACTAGCAAATCGTCTAAATATACGAAGACTCTTGTGCGCAACGTTGGTGGTATCACAATATCCATCAATCTGCACAGAGTTTGAGCCGCGTTGCAGAGACCGAAAGGCATTACCTTGTACTGGTACAATGGCCTGTTAGGAATCGTGAAGGCTGTTTATTGCCGTGATTTCTCTTCTAACTGTATCTGCCAAAACGCGTGTTTCATATCTAATCCAGTAATGTATCGAGCTGGTGGCAAGCGACTAAGAATACCGTCCACATGAGGTAGTGGATAAGCATCCTTGATCGTGAGCTTGTTCACTTCTCTGGAATCTAAGCATAGACGAACCTTGGGTCCCTTTCTAACAAGAACGCAATTGCTGCTCCCCGGACTCTTGGATTCCTCTATAATTCCCAATGCCAACATGTTTTCTACTTCTTTGAACATTAAATCCTCCTTTGCTGGTGAGATCGGCCAGTGTCGCTGCTTCACGGGCTTTGCATCTCCAACATCAATGCTATGCTCCAGGACATGTGTTCTACCTAAACCATTTCTTTCATAGGAAGGTAACTTCGCAATGACTAAATCTAGCCTCTGTTTCTGACTGGTTGACAGTGCATGAGTCTTAGCTACTTCATACGCTGTTTCTTCCCTATTTTCAGTTAGTTCGGATACTGTCTGCTTTTGTTCCATTATTTTATCAAGTAATCCAAACTCTCGCCAAAAATCTATGCCTAAATAGACGTCTTGATTAAGATCTGGTATTATGAAAAATTCGATTGTTTTCTTGAGATCCCGGTACGCTATCTCCGTTTTGATTCTTCCCGTGACGTTGCACTGTGCATCGTTAGCTGTTCTAATCTTTCCTGAACACTTCAGCATTTTCGATTGAGTTGCTAATTCCTTGGCTGCTCTACCGCCTATGCAACTAATGGACGCGCCTGAGTCCAATAACGCTACGTATCGATTCTTCTCTATTACAATCTCTGTGTATAGCCTGTTATCTGAGTTCAAAAATATCGCTGAAACTAACTTCTGTCGACAAGTCTGAACTTCCCTCCAAAATCTTTGTATTCTCGTTTTCGATCGTCTCGCCTTCTTCGCACAAGAGTTGACGTCTCCGAGGATACGCTCTCTTGCTGCCTTATAATTTGCCTCGCGAATATGATAAGGCTTGAACAGTATTGATCTATCCGGTAAGGTTTTGTTAAGTTCGTACTCCCGTGGACGTGGAATTAACGTAAATTCTTTCTGAGTACTATTATCGGATTTTATTGTCTTGGATGCGACGCTTTGACGTTGTTCGTCGCATCCCCTCTCTGTTTTTCCGATGGGTTACACTTTTGACATCGGGGCTTGTAAGTATCTTTGGCCCCGCATCCATAGCAAAAGATACTGCGAACGTCGAGACAGTCGTCGAAGCGATGTCCGAGCTTGTCGCAGTTCCAACACTTCAATTGCTTTCGTTGCACTGCTGCAACTTCGCTGCAATCGACATGTTCAAAGTCTGGTTCTAGTTGCGAGACTACAGGGCGCTGATGATAGCTACTTTTCCCTGTTTGAGATCGCATCTGCCTGCAAAACTGCTCGTGGGTGCGAATTTCCGCCCTTAAATGTGTTAAGGTGGGCACGTGCAAGTGCATTAATTCATATCGGATTGATGGCTTTGAGTGTCTGATGAGAAGCTTCACCAATGACTCTTCTGTAATCGGGGTATTCAATCGGGCTACGAGTTTCTCTACTTGGAATTGGTATTCCTCGAAGGGTTCTTTTTCTGCTTGCCGTCTGTTATTGATCAACTCCCAGATATCCATATCCGACTCATTGTCCCTGAACTTATTCCTGAATTCCCTACAAAATTCTCTCCAATCGAAACGTTGGAATGAACGATGGAAATTCCAGTACCATTCACCTGCTTTCCCTATAAAGAATAGGTGTAAGTGATCACACAAAAGCTGTCTATCACCCCTGAGATTCTGCTTAGCTAAGGCTTCTACTCGATAGAGAAATTCTTCGGCTTGCAATCCCTCCTTCGTACCATCGAACTTAATGTGCCAACTCTGAATGATACTTGGTACTTTCTCGGGCTGGACTGCCGAAAAGGATCTGCCTACTTGATGACCGTATAGGTGGCTGTTCTCCCCAGATACTATAGCTGGATTCTCACTACCGACCTGTGTGTGGTTCTCCGACCTGTGTCTGTTAGGAATGTGGGGTTGGTTCCCCATTTGCATCATTGCAAATTGCGACTGAATAAATTGCGTGAGGTCTTGCTTCAATAGTTGTTGCTGTGTTTGCATAGCTGCTTGCACTACCTTGCCTATCTCTACAATATTTTCTGATCTCGACGTATCTACTACTGACTCCGTGCCAAGGCTTTGTTCCAGACGCTCTGTCTCGTGATTCTGTCTGTTAGACCTGAGCGTCATTCCTGTGCGCTGTATAGCTCCTCTTCTTGGTACTACTGGTCTACCTCTACGTGATCTTGTCCTAGCAGTATTACTGCTTGGATTTGAATCTACATCTACCAAATTGTTATTACTGCCGGATGGTGCCGTATCGACTACGCATTCTGCAGCTGATAACTCCGCCAACAAATTGTTGCGCGATAAGGAAAGTTGTTGAGCCGTGCACTCGGTGTAACACACGGGGCACTGGCTCGCTTGCATCAAGCATTCTCGTATACAATGATTATGGAACGTGTGACCGCAACGCGTAGTTGCTTTAAGCTCCCTTGCTACTATAGGCATCGTACATATGGTACACGCCGTCATGTCCTCGTTGGTGGCTGCTGCCAGATTCGTACTGTGTCTAACTGACATTTTGCTTGTAAAAACTACAAAAAGTGTTCGTTTTCTTAGGGTCTGTGCTTTGGGCTGATGTTTACAGTATAACTCCTACTGTTGATTCCCTGAATCCTACCTCTTTTAATAAAATCATCAAAGTTAATGTTGATTTAGCGGCTTAATTATGGCTTCTTTGATCCGGTACCCTCAATCGAAGTATCTCCGAAGGAGGTAACTCCACGAACAAATATTCCATGCTTCCACCGCTAGACTGCAATAAATTATCCGGTATGAAGTGTCGGCTTGATTTGGTCGACCATTCCGATTGTCTCGAAATAAGGCGCTATTCCTAGATACAGAATCCTAAATCACCTCATCTATTCCACAATAAAATCTTCAGCTAAATCTCATTTCCAAGCTAAGAAAGTCGCTTCAGCCACTGTTGTCGCGTGGTCGTCCCGATCCGTAAATACTCGAATCGCGGCCGCAATTCCTATGCGCAGACATTCAGATACCTCCTGACAGACTATTAGCTTGTTTCTGAACGCTAAACTGAAACTAATTACTTAAAAACAAACTCTGAAACAATAGAGCAACACAGTGAGTCTCACAACTCACTTTCAGGGCCTACTCATAACTAGAATCCTCGCTTCAACGTCCGCTCTGGGCGTCAAATCGAGTAATCGTAGTCATGCATTCTTTACAAAATGTCCTCGGGCCCCGCACGGTTGGGCGCCAAATTATTATATGTAGTATCCAGTTAGTAAGAGCAAGTATTCGTACGCTGCTATTCCCTTTTTGCTTTACCACATTGTTAAAGAAAAACTGGTAGCGAAGGGGCTTACTGTCGGTATTCACCCTGGGATCGACGGATCGTCTTTACCCACGGTGCGTAGGAGGCTTCGGGGGCGTGCACTTCTTGCGTTGCTCGGTTCTAAGCTCGTCGGAACGGTGTGGGTTCTTCCTAGCTTCCTACATAACACCACTCTACTCTAATAATTATTTAAGTGCACTTCACTGTTCGTTAATGATCGGGCAAATATTTGAATTAAGACCTGTTGGAAACGGACGGACACGGGTTGCATTGAGGATCAGGAAAACTTTCGCTTGATCGGGGTGGCTGAGATGTTGTACGCTCCCCTGGTCTTTACCCTCCCTACCTTGATACCTCGATGTGAATCTATTTGGGTATCCCTAGAGTTATGTACTCTACAGACTCAAACGACTTCGGAGTTTCCTGAAAACTGCATCACCATAAGCCCCAGACCCAGATAATACTCTTCTATTCCATTGTAATATACATTATCTTTACTAAATCAAATCAAAATACACTTCATACGCCTTTGCGCCATATCAAAATAAAGAAAACTCAAAAGGAAATTGAGGAAATCAAAACTAAAGAACAAAAGAAATAATACTACAAATTCATCTTACGTTAATTTAGCCTATCTGTCATATGTACCAATCGTCAAACACCGCATTCACTAACATGTTACATTTATATATATAGATAGATATATATTCACTTTTTTACGGACTTACGCTCGTTTCCGGCGATGCAGGTTCGTTGGGCCCATCGAAGATGCAGATTTCTGTAAAAATGGTGCTTCTATCGTTGCAAGTGAAGGCTGGTGGCGGTTGTGTGGTGCATGTGCAGTTACATTTAAACTACATGAAAATAGAAATTACCCTAAATAACTATATCTAGCAAACTCTTAAATCTAATTTTAATTGATCCAACGCTTTGATACTTCTCACATCCTAGTTCGTGATTGCTTTTCTCGGGGTCTCTTGCTGAATTTGGGTCGCTGCGGGGGGGGGGGGGGGGGGGGGGGGGGTGAAGTGCGGAGGTTAGGACCGGCGGGTCTGCGAGATCACGTGGTTATGAGTTCATGCCACACTGGCACAAGGATGAGTGAGTCCCAAGTTTGCCTGCCGTGGAAACTGCTGCTTTAGTCTACACTGCCTATGGCTCTGTCACTTCATCAGTTTAAGGTTAGGCTGCCACGTGTACTCGACCTCTTACACTCGATATTTTTCCACTCCTTTCCTCCTTCACTTGCTTCCTTTCCGACCGGTTGCCTTTGTTTTTGTCAGTGGCAACTGCCACATTGATGAAAAGCGCGAACGCACCACGCGACGTGCGCGAGGCTAACCGGCCGGTGGAGATCGCAATATAGGTTGCTTTCCCACTGTAATACAAATTCTCTCACTGATCTGTTCACTATCTATCCACTATATTTACCTTTCAGCAATCTTAGTATTCTTAACTGTTGCAAGAGATGTTCCCTGATGTTGCATTGATGTTCGAGATGTTGAAAATTTTATAAATTCCAACGCTGCTTAATAGCACGTGGTTGCTGCCTTCTTTCAAATTTACGCAGGTCAGTTTTCACGTCTGGTTCTCTCTCTATCGCAAATTCAAATGAACGAACTGCTAATAAGCTAACTTCGTTGCTACGTCTCTCAGCGCTTTCGCATAAGTATGTCAGAAAGGGATCGTACCGTGTGCCAGAGCGGGACGATTATATTGCCGTTTTCGTCTCTATGCTCTACACACTACACTTCGGATTCGGCATTTCCGACTATTGGTAAAGTCTGATACAAAATAATTTCTTGGTTCTGTCTACTGTTTCGACCCCCACAGGTCGTAAGACACACTGGTGGGGAATAACGTAGTGTGGAGAAGCAAGAACTTCATTGCTTGCAGGGGATGGCCTAGGGATTCGTATTCTTCCATAAATTTCAAATATATTTTCTTAAAGTTCGGATCTCGAGATAATCTTCTCTCGAGCGACAGAAATCGGCGTTTGGCTATCTCGAATGAGTTGCCCAAAACGCTTGGATCCGACATAAATGGAAGTTTAACTTCGAATCGACATGAAGGCAGTATTCTTGTAGTCTTCCGATAATGTTCCTCACATAGCCCTTGTTCTGGCGACAACATCTTTTTAGAAGACTTCTTCCAACGACCAGAATTTTTTCAAGTTTTTGTCTATTGACTCTAATATTTCTTCTTGGCATTTCAGACTAGAGACCGGCTGTTGAGGAGTTGAGGAATTTGCCAGATATTTTCCCGATACTATCCACCCAAGGAGAGTTTTTTGAAGGATGGGATGGTTCGGACCTTGCTTTATTTGGCCAACGGACAACAGTTCGAAAAATGACTCAGCTCCAATTAGCATATCTATCCGCTGAGGTTTGTAAAAATATGGGTCCGCTAATGGCAAGTTCTTTGGTAGGGTCCAATCTTTTACGTTCACTGACTGGTCAGGGTGATAGCCTGAAATGGTTTTCAAAACCCAAAAGTCGAACGGAAACTCGCTACCATTGACTCTCGACTTCACCACGGTGTGTATCTTTTTCTTGACTTGTGAATTAGTTTGACCAATTCCAAGCAAGTTGATGCACGATTCCTCCCTACGGATCTGTAAGCGTTGAGCAAGGTCTTCTGTAATAAAATTCATTTGTGACCCTGAGTCAAGTAATGCTCGGGCAAAGATGTGCTCACCATTTTTTGTGCGAACGCTTACGATCGACGTTGCTAACAAAACCCTTTCTACAGACGACGCATGCAAAGCATGTGAAGTAGAAGGGCCATCATTCGTTAACTCTGGAGGAGGGTTTTGTGTGGGTGGTGGTAATGCTAAGCTATTTTCGGTCACTGTAAATCGGTGCAGAAGTTTATGGTGCGATCTTGAACAGATTTGGCACCTGGTCGATTTACAATTCGCTACGGTGTGACCTTTTCGCAGACAATTCAAACATAGGGAGGCTGACTTATCAAACTCAAACCTTTGCATTACAGCAAGGCGAGCGAACGGACTACACTGGGCCAAAAAATGGTTGTTCGCGTTACAATAACTGCAAGCTGGTTTGGCGTTGGTAGAAGAACAAGCCAACGAAGTTCTATTCAGTTGCTTGCTGAACCCAGTTTTTTCTTGCTTTGGGTTGCCAGTCTCTTCAGCGGATAGATGCTGGTATCTACGATTTAGTATTTTTTCGAAATCGGACCACAGCGGCAATTCCTCATAATCCAGTGACTCTTCCCATTTTTGCTTGGTCACTGGATCCACTCTACTCAAAACTAAATGAATAATCATTGAGTTAGCAATTTTAGTATCATCTCCTATGGATAATAGTGATCCATAAATTGATGACACAGGCTGAGATATTTTCGGAAGGCTAAACAGTTGACATATTTGGTTCGCAAAGATGAGACATTCGTTATCATAAACTCTTTTTAGACTAGCGATAGCTGGAATGCCTTGATAGTTCCTAAGGCTTCACCAGAGAGGCAAGAAATTAAGTGATTAAATTTCTCAATAACAGGAATGTTTACATCTTTGTCAACTAATGTCTCGAAAAGACTTATGAAATTTTTGAAATCCGAATAATTTCCACTGAATTTTGGCAATGCCAAACTGGGAAGTCGAGCTCGAGTTGGGGCTGCAGAAATTGCAGTAGCTGGACGGGAGGCTCCGAAATTCATCTATTTGCTCGATCTGGTCTTGCAACTCATTTGCTTTAGAAATTGCCTCATCTAAAACCTGAAGCCTGCACTCTAGCTCGGTTTTGTTTAGAGGAAGTGATCCATCTTCCAAACGTTCCTCCAACCGGCGAATGCTTTTAACTTTGACATTTAATCTTCTCTTTAAGTCAATAAGAGTTGTGGAATTAAGTTTTTGTTTAGAACTTTTCATTATAAATAATTTATTTTTTCAATACGGATGGCTTCCGGAATGGCTTACAAACAGACGTCATATACACTGATTTCAGTAAAGCATTTGACTCTGTTGACTATTCGCTTCTTATAAGTAAACTCAGTCTTTTGGGATTCCCAACTGATCTTCTTATGTGGATTTCGAGCTACTTATCAGGGAGAACCCAACGTGTTTTCTTTAAAGATGTTACCTCGCGTTTAGTTCGCGCCACATCGGGGGTGCCCCAAAGAAGCCATCTTGGACCCCTACTTTTTACATTGTTTATTAACGACTTGCCCTTTGCCTTAACTAATTCACTTGTACTTATGTACGCTGATGATGTTAAGCTATGCCTTCAGTATAAATTCACTAGAGCCCAGTCTAGACTTCAATCCGATTTGGATAAACTTCAAAATTGGTGTTTAGCAAATAACCTAAAGCTTAATGGATCGAAATGTAAACTTATGTCTTTTAACCGATCTAGTCCTCACCAGGCTATGTACTTTCTCTATGGGAACGCCTTAGAACGATTAACTCAGGTTAACGATCTAGGTGTCCTATTAGATTTGAAACTTAAATTTACCGACCATATATCTACCATGGTTAATAAAGCTATGGGTGTGCTTGGTTTTATTAAAAGATGGTCAAAAGAATTTAATGACCCGTACATAACTAAAACGTTATATACATCATTGGTCTGTCCGATTCTTGAGTATAGATCGTGTGTCTGGAGTCCTCAATATGGAGTACACCAAGATCACATTGAATCTGTACAAAAAAACTTCCTTACTTTTGCCCTTAGCGGACTTAATTGGGATGCAAATCTTTACCTCCCTTCTTATCGTAGTAGACTTTTACTAATAAACTTACCATCATTAACAAACCGTAGAACGATGCTGGGTGTCATGTTTCTATACAATCTTATTTATGGAAATATAGACAGCCAGCATTTACTAACACGTTTACATTTTAACGTTCCTAGTAGAAGGACTAGAAACTTTCGTCCTCTACTCCTCAGCCATTGTAGTTCGACATATGCCCAACACGATCCGTTCAGGGTATTATGTTCGGACTACAATGGTCTCTACCACATCTTGTCACCTTGCTCTACTAACAATCTTAAATCGCTTATATTAACCGCCTTATCTGTGCAACACTCTTCCTCGTGATATCTCGGATCTATTCCCGCGATTCGAGCCGTACCTCACGCGGCAGGTACGAAAGACCGAAAGACAAAAGGGTGGCTGTAAAATTTAAATATAGCAACTACGAGAAATACGTGCACTCGGTTCAACTTTATAAATTCGATTATATTATTACCAAAAGAACTTAAGGGGGCATGCGCACTTGTAAATTTAAAAAAATCGATTTTTTTTTTTGCATTTTGTTAAAGTATATACATTTAGAAATGTGTCCACAAAATTTTGAAATGATCCGGTGAAAATTCAGTGAGATACACATTTTGAAAGGGAGGGGCGTTCGGTAAGCGTAATGGTGAGTTGAAACTTTAAACACGTTTTTCTCAAAACTACGTTTTCAAAGTCGGTGACCACTCTTACTCGAAAACTAGTAACCCGATTGTCTTGAAATTTAGCATGCTCTTTTATTACATAATAATCTAGTACTTAATCGAAGGATTTTTTTTTTATGCAAAACTTTTTTTTTTACAGCTGAAAAACTACCGATTTTTTTTGACGAAAAACGATTTTTCAACTTTGAAAGGTCGCCATTTTGTCAAATATTTTTTTTTTTTAATATCCTTCGATTAAGTACTAGATTTACTTTTAATAAATGTAAATCCGTTTCATTTTTTGATTTCAGACTATCCAGTTTTTCACAGTGTTGGTCACCGCAACTCGCCTTTTTCGGATGGACCTCACTTCGACGGGGCATAACTTTGAAACCCCTAAATATTTTCTACTTTTTTTTTTCAAATTTAAGTTAAAATAATGTACTTTCACATAATAAAACGATATTTCAAAAAAATTCAATAGTTTACGAGAAAAAAATTCGGAAAAAATGCCTATTTTTTGGCCCTCCAAGTGCGCATGCCCCCTTAAGCCTAGCTTATCTATTGCGGAGAAGCGGGGCGAATTCACGAGAGAGCGCAAGTGAGCTTTTCTTGCGCTCCCGCTCCGCCCTATACTAACTTATACTAGACTTCAATAAAATTCAAACTTAATCTTCTAAATTAATTCTACACTTCTCTTTTGTCTCCCAGATTCGCATGCACTTTGTTGTCATTTTGTAGCGCATGCGCTTTTGGGAGCTTTGGAAGAGCTCCTGCTCCAACGCGGTTCTTCTTCTTGTTGTATTTTGGGGAGTTGTTATTGACGGGCAGCTATTTGTTTTATTGTGCGGAATTAGCTCAATAAATTTAATATAAACAATTGAATATCGTCTTTAATTCGGTCGCTATCAAAACGCTGATCGCTCAACATTGGTGACCCCGACGTGGTCGCGCCCGAAGTTCAATCAGTTTAATTGCCCGAGAAACTGAAAAAACTGCGGTACGAAAAACACAAAGGAAAAAAAAAAACAAACATCTCTTGGTTTTCGATTGCATCACTCGCGCTGGAGATTTGCGGGATGGAGTCTGGATGTGGAACTAATGGATCTGCTGCCGCAAGCCGGGAAAGGATGCTGCGGAGAAGAGCAGAGGTGACCTGCCAGGAGATGGAGGCGCTGCATCATAAGGTGAAGGCTGCAGCGCGGAATGAGGATGGCACCATTATGGCGCTGGAGTCAGTGGAGAAGCGTTTGCGTGAGCGGTTCACCGCGCTTCAAGAGGAGTTGGAGGAGCTTAACTTCAGCGAGATCGGGAGTGAGAATTATTGGAGATTCTCGCAGCTGGCGACTGATGTGCAGGTGGACATTCAGGTGGAGGTTGCCAAGCACTCCATGAGAATCGCTGCCCACTCCACACTTCTCGACGGTGCCGGTGTCTCACCCATGCTATACAAGCCGACCCCCAACTTACCACCGTTGCCGATGCTAACATTTAGCGGCGGCTATGTTGACTGGCCGGATTTCTTCGCCCTTTTTAAGACCACGATTGACAGCCATCCTCATCTAACAAAAATGGAAAAGCTCGGTGAGAGCGCTGGAAATTACTGACGCGAACTTCGATGTGGCTCTTGACCTTTTGCGCAATCGGTTTAGTAATCGTCGATTAATTTTCCAGTCTCACATCAACGAGATCCTGCAGCTTCGTGTGCTCGAGCCAGGTTCTGTTGCTACGTTGCGGGAGCTATCGGATCGGTTCAATGGGCATATGCGGGCTCTCATGAGTTCCGGATCAGCAGACGAGATCCAAGGATGCTTGCTCATCCAGATTGTCCTACAGAAATTGGATCCTGCCACAAAAGCTAAGTGGGAAGACACTCTCGCCGGAAACAACGACAGCCTTCCGTCTTGGGAGTCCATGGCACGATTATTGGAGCAAAGGTGCCGGACTCTTGAATGTGTCGACTTTTTGATTGGCTGCGTATCCACCAGCTAACCAAGTGGGCCGAGGGAGATCTTCGAATAACCGATCGTCGTGCATGATTATCAACGCCCGTTCAGCTCTATGCGCCCTGTGGGGTGATTTGGCACACGCGTTTCCTACATGTCCCAGCTTCATTGCCTTGCCACTTAGTCAACGGTACGACGAAGTCCGACGGCTGACCCGCTGCTTTGTATGTTTGAAGGATGGTCATTTTGCACGCGGATGTTCAGCTGCCCGTTGCCCAACATGCAATCGCCGACATCATGCTTTGTTGCACCATTGCGGGCAGCTGCCCAGCTCTAACGATTTCCCACCACTACGAGGCTTGGTTTCCGCCGCTGGTGTTGCCGTTGCTACCCCATCTTCCCAGTCAATCAACACGGTCTTGACGCATGATCGCCCTACTGAAGTGCTTCTGCCAACCGCCAATATCCTCATCCGTGGTCGATCAGGTGCCTTCCTGCCTTGCAGAGTGTTATTGGACTCTGGTTCACAAGTTCACCTTATCTCATCGCGGCTGGCAAGTCAACTTCAGCTTCGTCGCACCAAAAGCTGTGTAGCGGTCGCCGGTCTCGGCGGCACTGAGTTTGCTACGGATGGATCATCCGTTAATGTGTGTGTGAAGTCTCGACTAACCACATATTGTGCGAACCTAGAGGCGGTTATAGTGTCTCATATTGCGGACTGTCAGCCCAGCCTTAAAATTGATATTTCGAAATGGAAGATTCCTCACGGCATAGCGCTGGCTGATCCCAACTTCCACAGACCGCAGGGTGTGGACCTGCTAATTGGAGCCAGCCTTTTCTTCAACCTATTGTCAGTTGGCCAAATCCTCCCAGTTGCCCAAAATACACTATTCGGATGGGTGGTTTCTAGACGCAATGGACTATCGCTGGAGGCTGGATTGCCCTATGCAGAAGGAGAAGAGGAGAAGAATCAACGTTTCGGACCCCCTGCATTCGTTAGGAGAACTCGATTCCCGTATTGCTCTATTGGGGGAGCAATGCATGGTCAAGGGTTTGGAAGAACTTGGTGTGCATTTTTCGCCCTGTGAGTTCTTAATCTTCTTAATGAAACTACGCAACCCGTGAAATATCCCTTAAAAGATGTGTCTGCTGCCCTTCCAAAATTGTTATTGAAGGCCCACCCTTCAATAGGGGGGAGGATGTTGGGCTAAGTAGCCACCAGATAGGCTAATTAGAATATTGATAATTTGTTTATCTGCAGCGGCATTTAATCTTCTCTTTTGTCTCCCAGATTCGCATGCACTTTGTTGTCATTTTGTAGCGCATGCGCTTTTGGGAGCTTTGGAAGAGCTTCTGCGCCAAAGCGGTACTTCTTCTTGTTGTATTTTGGGGAGTGGTTATTGACGGGCCGCTAATTGTTTTATTGTGCGGAATTAGCTCAATAAATTTAATATAAACAATTGAATATCGTCTTTAATTCGGTCGCTATCAAAACGCTGATCGCTCAACACATTTATAATTGAATTCTTGTATTCTGTTCCCATGTTCCTAATGAACGTCTTCATTGGACTGTACTTCAAAATAAATGATTCAAAAATTGCTTTAGGGACAGTATTTGCGTTCTTATTTGCAACTGGTATGAAAAGAAGATATTTTGTTAAGTCACATATTAACGTAACTACATATTCATTGCCATCTTCTGATTTTGGTAATGGACCAATAGTGTCCACTATCACTCTGTTGAAAACATTTATAGGTGTATCAGTAATTGTTAATGGGGTCTTTGTACGCGATATAAATTTCTCTTTCTGACATGTTTATGATTTTCGACTCCGCCCGAAGTTAGCTTTCCTTTCTTGTTTTCTTTTAATCTTTAATCTGTTTTTTTTAAGATGAAGGGTTGGGACTTTCCACACATATTATATTTAGCTAAAATATTTCATAAGGATCGGCCTACTATATCCTATAGCCGTCATATAACTGAACGATCGGAAATGGCACAACTGCAAGGGTATATTAACTTCGGCTCCGCCCGAAGTTAGTTTTCCATTTTTGTTTTCTTTTAATCTTGTTTTTTGGGTCACCGGGTTGAGTAGCGCTACTCTTAACGATTTTAATGTTCTGTTGCCCATATTTTTGAAAGTATCGATTGATATTAGATCAAAGATATTTTCCCACGGTGCCAGTTTTAGTTGGCTGATTTTTCTAGTGATCTAGTTCCTGCTCAGTAGTACACTTGTTACTTTCTCCTTTTGTAAATGCTCTTGATGCGTATGAAATGGAAAGTTGGAGACCATTATGGTTTTGAGTTAAAACCGCTCCAAACGCTTGCTTACTTGCATCTGTGATTATACAGAATTCTTTAGTAAAATCTGAGTATTGTAGCTAAGAATGTACCAAACAGTTTTTGTTTTTAAATATTGGAATGCATTTTGATCCGTCCATTGAAAAGGGCCATTCCTTTTACATAATCTTGTTATGTGCCTTGAATAGTCGGCGAAGTTTTTTATAAAACGTCTATAATAGTTACAATATGCTACGAAACGTCTAGCGTCTTCTCGTCTGGAAGTTTTCCTTTATCAATGCATTTATGGCCTAGAAAAGTCACTTCATGCGTAAAAAATGAACATTTTTCTGGATGTGAATTCATGTTGTGTTTCCTACATTTCTCAAAAACATCTTTTAAGTTCTTAAGCATATGTTTTTCGGAACAACCGATTACCATTAAGTCATCCATATAAAGTAATGCTTGAGAAGGTTCTAGTCCAGAGAATGCAATAGTCATCATTCTCGGAAATTTGTTTAGGTTTTTTGTTTTGTGTCGCAATTTTGGATTTCGCCCTTGCAATTTTTTTTACAGGAATTTTCACTACAATTACGTGTATGCTTTTTGTCGCTGGTTAGTTACTGGAACTCTAAACCCGATGACTATAAAATAACATAACTGGTTCCGTTTAATACATTAAGGTACTTGTTGTACAGTGTAAACGCTTGACTAATTATGACTTAGGCTAGGGTTTCATTTACATTTATAAATATCATATTATATATATATAGAGGGTAAGAGTAGTTTTTAGAGTAGGTTCGCATAGATAACATATTATGATTAATTTTTCTTGCACTACATAAAAACAGATAGTTTCTCTTTTGTTTTAATTTTTGTTTAGTGGGTTTTGCATTTACAAGTGGTCTAAAAGCTTGAGTTTTACCATAAGATCAGAAAATAGTATAAACAAGTTTATCAAAAATAATCGTATATATAAAAATCAAAATGCAAAATAGCTGCATGCGATCATTTTAAATTAAAATGGAGGAAAGAAGGAGAAAAACATTTACAAAATACTGTTAAAGACATGATAAAAACGTGTATAACAGATAATAATGCATATAAATGGACTATATAAACTATAGTTGTAGTTTGAAGAAATGTAACAGGCCCGACAAAATGAAAATTAATCCAAAAATCGAAATAAGCGATTTTATCGGAATTCGAACGATGGCTCGTTCTTTTTTGTGCTGTGGACTGGGCAGCACTGCAAACGCAAATGAAATAGACAGCACTGGTCCGTGGGATTTTGTTTTTCTATGATTTTCCTTTTTTTTGTGTTGTTATTTGTGGTTGTGTGAGTTGTGTTGTGCCCTTGTGCTTGAAGGAGTGTAGGTGTGCTGTTTGTGGTTGCTCTCTACTTGAGAAGACTGCTTTATGCCTCGAACTCCTTCTCATTTGCATTTGATGTGGTGCACTTGTTGAGGCCCAGACCCACAGCACTGCCCGTATCACCACCAGGACCAGGGGGCTTGTTCACCACCCGGCCCCGACGGCCCTTTCCGAACGGAAACATTCTCGCCAATAAGCCCACCTCAGCGTCCAGTTTGTGGAGATCATCGGCCGCCGCCCTCTTCGTCATCTCCGGCATTATATCGTCCAAGATCTTCAGCTCACGCCGCGTGAATCCCAAGTCCAATGCCTTCCTTATTCCAATCATCACCACCAACATCAGTGGGAACAGGATTAAGGACTGCGAGAAGGACTTGATCAGCCAGAGGATAATGAGACAGGCTAGTTGGATAACTGTGAACAGATGAACGCGAGTTAGGAGTAGAAATGAGTTAGGAGCTATTTTTAATCCAAAAGGTAATAGTGTAAAGCGATATGAGCCGTTGCTGGTTGAAAAAGACGTTATATCTCTGGAACTTTTTTCTAGTTCAATTTGATGGAATCCTGACATTAAGTCAAGGCATGAGAAGTATTTAGCTCGACCTAGTTGATCCAAAATATCATCAATTCCAGGTAGTGGAAATTTATCAGATGGTAATTTTTTATCTGGCGATAGTCAATCACTAACCGCCATTTCTTTACTTCTGACCCGGGGTATGGTTTCTTAGGAACAAGTATCAATGGCTTTTATATTCGGATACGGATGGTTCAACAATCCCTTCGGAGATTAACTTTCCTACTTGCTTTTGTATTTCATTCACATGACTATGTAGGTTTCGATAATTTTTTATGTATACTGGTTCATCATTTTTTAATCTCAGTTTTTCCCAGCAGTACCAATCGCCCCGGAATCACCATGGATTCACCCCGGATCACCCCGGAATCCAACCGGAAAGCTAGAACAAGCGGCCCGGAATTTTGTACTGAAATTTTTGAAAATGTCCTCTCCCAGCAGTACTGAAATTCCTGGCTCCGACTTTTCCGGCCCGAATGTCAAATTTCGATCGAAAAACAAAAACAATTCAATAAGGTTTGCTCTTCGAACGTCAAAACAAAGTAGGCGAACTAATTCTGCCGGCCCTCTGCTGCTGCTAGAGTTCGAAATTATGCATATTCGATATTAGTTATTAATCACTAATATTTTCTAGTCATTCTAAATATTTTGCCCGGAAAACTTTCACCCCATGGTTCAATGATTAAGGTATCTGCCTGTTAATCGTAAGGTCGTGGGTTCGATTCCGAGCGGAAAAGTCTTTATTATGAGTTGATTTTTGTTTACTTTCATTTTATTTTAATATTGCAGTCTCAAAATAAACTGTTATATTCAATACTTTTTTTTAAACGGGGATTCTTAATAATTGAGATTGTTTTAAACATGCAAATTTGTAGAGGTATATTATAGTCAGTCACAAAATACGCGCGATTCCTTGATAGCTTAGAGGCGTGCATGTCGGTCTAGTATACAAAAGCACTAAGGTTCGAATCCCAGGGTGAGTAATTATTAAATATAGTTTTCAATATTAATAATGTAATGTTACTTAACATATTAATTTAGTTTACAACATATATTAACAGCAATTTTTAAGGAATTCATAAAAAATAATGATTATCAAATTAGAAGATTTTAAGGCGAAATTTTTTTCTTTAATTTTGGGTCATGAATGCGACCTGATTTAGCCACGATTTTTAGAGCGGAATCATGCTTTCTTTTCGGGCCTGATTCCGCTCTGAAATTCAGGTCTGAATCAGGGGCGATTTCGAGACAATTTTCACGCCGGAATCCGGATTCGAAATCCGGGCGGATTCAAGGCTGATTCATGCCTGAAATCCAGGGCCAGGAATTTCAGTACTGCTGGGACATTTTCAAAAATTTCAGTACAAAATTCCGGGTCGCTTGTTCTAGCTTTCCGGTTGGATTCCAGGGTGATCCGGGCGGATCCAGGGTGAATCCAGGGTGATTCCGGGGCGATTGGTACTGCTGGGAACATATTCGATTTATTTTTTTTTTTTTTTTTTGCGCGGTTCCCACTGCATACGTACAGCCCACCTCCCGTCCAACCGACCGAGGGACGCTGCCGCGTAACGTACGGCTCGAATCGCGGGAATAGATCCGAGATAGATAAGCGAGGATTAGGAGAAAGATATTACGAGGAAGAGTGTTGCATAGATAAGGCGGTTAATATAAGCGATTTAAGATTGTTAGTAGAGCAAAGTGATAAGATGTGGTAGAGACCATTGTAGTCCGAACATAATACCCTGAACGGATCGTGTTGGGCATATGTCGAACTACAATGGCTGAGGAGTAGAGGACGAAAGTTTCTGGTCCTTCTACTAGGAATGTTAAAGTTTAAACGTGTTAGTAAATGCTGGCTGTCTATATTTCCATAAATAAGATTATATAAAAACATGACACCCAGCATCGTTCTACGATTTGTTAATGTTGGTAAGTTGATTAGTAAAAGTCTACTATGATAAGAGGGGAGGTAAAGATTTGCATCCCAATTAAGTCCCCTAAGAGCAAAAGTAAGGAAGTTTTTTTGTACAGATTCAATGTGATCTTGGTGTACTCCATATTGAGGACTCCAGACACACGATCCATACTCAAGAATCGGACGGACCAGTGATGTATATAACGTTTTAGTTATGTACGGGTCATTAAATTCTTTTGACCATCTTTTAATAAAACCAAGCACACCCATAGCTTTATTAACCATGGTAGATATATGGTCGGTAAATTTAAGTTTCAAATCTAATAGGACACCTAGATCGTTAACCTGAGTTAATCGTTCTAAGGCGTTCCCATAGAGAAAGTACATAGCCTGGTGAGGACTAGATCGGTAAAAAGACATAAGTTTACATTTCGATCCATTAAGCTTTAGGTTATTTGCTAAACACCAATTTTGAAGTTTATCCAAATCGGATTGAAGTCTAGACTGGGCGCTAGTGAATTTATACTGAAGGCATAGCTTAACGTCATCAGCGTACATAAGTACAAGTGAATTAGTTAAGGCAAGGGGCAAGTCGTTAATAAACAGAGTAAAAAGTAGGGGTCCAAGATGGCTTCCTTGGGGCACCCCCGATGTGGCGCGGACTAAACGCGAGGTAACATCTTTAAAGAAAACACGTTGGGTTCTCCCTGATAAGTAGCTCGAAATCCACATAAGAAGATCAGTTGGGAATCCCAAAAGACTGAGTTTACTTATAAGAAGCGAATGGTTAACAGAGTCAAATGCTTTACTGAAGTCAGTGTATATGACGTCTGTTTGTAAGCCATTCCGGAAGCCATCCGTGATAAAAGATGTTAGCTCCAATAAGTTGGTAGTGGTGGAGCGGCGCTTCATGAAGCCATGCTGGCACGGAGTTATTATTGAACTACATAGGTGTTGCAAATGTGGAGTGATAAGTTTTTCAAAAAGCTTTGGAATTGCTGACAATTTAGAGATGCCTCTATAATTAGCAGCGTCGGATTTTTTCCCTTTTTTATGCAGCGGAATAATGAAGGAATCCTTCCACATAAGGGGAAAGATCGAAGTTTCCAGCGATAGATTAAAGAGTTTAACAAGCGGTTTGCACAGTGCCTCGGCGCAGTACTTCAGAACACAGCCTGGTACTCCATCAGGGCCTGGCGAAATTTTTGTAATGCGATGTTTATATCCTCGCATGCCAGTAAATCAGACCAATCAAATTCCAAAATTAACTTATTTAATTTCGTAAAGTCAGCCTTACGAAAGAAACGAACTTTCTGAGACTTGAGACATTCGGAAGCCGAATTTTTCTCAGGTCCGGCCCTTGGGGTGGCCAGAGATATAAGCGGCTGCATAGTTGTCGGCTGAGCAGGCTGAAGATTATTCGACCCGAGCACATCACTAAAAGCGGATTTCTTACGCTTTGGAGACTCATTTAGTAGTTGAAGGCTACTAAACTGTGTATCAAGCGCACAGAGTTGGTCATTGATTTTTCGAAAACCACTAATCAACTCCTTGAAACCGCTTTTAGTCTGCCTCATGAACGACCTCATTTCGTCCTGAACAGCACGACAACCATCACAGCAAAAGTGGAGACCAGACCTACGCGAGATTGCATCCGAAACTGAGGCCGTGAACCCGGCACACCTAGCGTGTAAAACGTTTTCACAGAAACAGCAATGGATGGTAGGCTGGGAAGACGAGATTGTCTTATTGCAAGACTTTAATGCACAGACCAATTTAAAATCCATAATTATTAAAAATTTAAATAATTAATTTATTAAAAATTATTTAAAATTAAATAATTAATTTATTAAAAATTATTAAAAAAATTAATAATTAATTTAAAAATATTATTTGATTTTATTAATGAGGAACCTTGAACCACTGTACCAAGGAAAAGAGAAGGGGAGATTAAAGAGAGCAGTTAGTGCAAGTTAGTAAGATTTAAAGAAATAGAGATAAGAATCTCTATTGAGCGAGAGTAGAAGCAAAAGAATAGCAACAACACCGTAGGAGATGAAGAAGCAGAGCAGGGCTATGTTTGGAAAGTAAGTTAAATAAATTATTATTTGACTTCCAAATATATCACTGCACACGCGAAGCGATACGGATCTAAAGAATTGCAATTTGTTTTTATATCGGTAAAGAAATAAACACCGATTGTTTATAGAAAGCTTATTGCAAATTTTACAAAAACGTAGTGCGCACAAAAAAAACACGTCCGTCCGCTTTAAGATAAAGAGAGGAAATTTGGGTAAAGGAAAGAGAGGGTATGTACAGCCATTCCCTGCTGCACTAAAGCTTCCCAACCTAATGGTAAGATCGAATGATTTTCTACCTACTTTTGGTCAGTGGATGCGTGGGTAACAGGGCTTTGCGTATGTCTCTTTCAAATTGGTTTCTCCCTTCTCTCTCCATACACTAAGGGTAAGAAATATTGGCCTGCCTAGGAAGTCAAGTATTTTGTATTTTTATATAGGGTGCTCGCTACACACCCCTCCCCTACAGTTTGAATCGAGGGAACACCCTTGCATTGAAACTGGATAACACTAAGCGAGTACCCAGTTACCAAATATCTTTGGCATGGTATTTCCCTATTTCCTTGCCATTCATGTCCTCCAGCAAGTAACAAGATTGGCCTAGTGTCTTCTTGATTCGAGCTCTCATTCCAACTGGGGCAAGCTTGGCGTTAAAATTTTCAGCTGCCTTGCTTAACAAGAAATTTCTTTTGATGACATTTTGCCCTACCTCAAAGGTTTGCGGTCGACATCTCAGATCGTAGCTTCGTTTATTTCGTTCGTAGGCTTTCGACACATACTTATCTATATAAGTATGTTCGATCCGATTTGTTGGAATTCGTCAGCTCTGGGTAATCTAGCACTGCCTTCGGATAGAAGGTTTAGATTACGTAACAGCTTAAAATCTTGGCCGTGATTAAGCATGTGTTGGCCGAAAACTGCGAAATAAGGTGAAATTCCTATCGATTGGTGGATGGAATTTCTAAGAGCGGCATTTATGCTACTTAAGAAAGTATCCCACTCGCGTTGGTCTGTTTTGATATAAGCTCTAAGGGCTGCGTTTATTGACCTTTTTACGCGTTCCGCTGCATTAGACTGTGGGGCATATACACCAGTGAAGATTTGTTGCACACCAAAATGAGAAAGGAAGTCAGTGATTTCGCGGCTCTTGAATTGAGTTCCGTTATCACTAACGATAATTTCGGGCACTCCAAAACATGTAAATATGTCCTCCTTTTGGATATCTATTACTGTCCTTGAGGTGAACTTCTTAACAGCTTTCAAAAATGTAAATTTTGAGAAATGGTCGAGGATAATCAATATGCCTATGTTACCTCTTTTTGTTCTAGGGAATGGTCCTATGAAATCGATGTACAAACGTTGGAAAGGTCGTTCCGTTGTTGTACGAGCTCCCATTGGTGGCTTTAAAGGTCGGTTTGGTACTTTGGTCGTTTGACACACCTGACAGTTTTTGATATAATTTCGAACGTCTGTTACCATGTTGGGCCAATAGAATCTTCGCCTAATCTGATCTAAGCATTTGGCTATGCCACAATGAGCTGAAGCCGGCTGATCGTGTGCTGCATATATAACTCCGACACGCAGTGAATTGGGAACTAACAGTTTCCAACGATCATCCGCATGGCTGTTATCAGAAAACTCGGTTCGGTGGCAAATATAACCATCCATGACTTGAAAGTCTGGTAGATCAGAGCTTTTGAACTTTTCTTTCAGTGAGCTTTGGAATTGCTGACAATTTAGAGATGCCTCTATAATTAGCAGCGTCGGATTTTTTCCCTTTTTTATGCAGCGGAATAATGAAGGATTCCTTCCACATAAAGGGAAAGATCGAAGTTTCCAGCGATAGATTAAAGAGTTTAACAAGCGGTTTGCACAGTGCCTCGGCGCAGTACTTCAGAACACAGCCTGGTACTCCATCAGGGCCTGGCGAATACACGGGCTTAACCTTAAGAAGATCCGATAACACACCACTTTGATCGAAAGATGGGCAAAATATAAGGTTGGCTGATTGGATATTATAAGTGTAAGGCTGAGTTAAACTGCTGCTAGGTGAATAGGTAGTTTGAAAAAACTGTGCAAAGAGATCGGCCATTGCCTGATCGGTGTTCGCATAAGAGTTCTCAAACGTAAGCAGTGGGGGAAAAGATACATGTTTACGCTTAGTGTTTACAAAGTTATAAAACTGCTTCGGATCCTGAGTAAACTGAATCCTGCAGCGGCGAATATAACTCCTATAACATTCTGCGTTATGCACGGTGAAATTGGACCGAGCTACTAAGTATCTTGAATAACTAACTGTACAGCCAGATAATCTATGTTTGTTTAAAAGTCTACTCATACTATTCTTTAAATTTATAAGGTGCCTTGTATACCAAGGCGGATTCGTTGAAGCGGACGGATATTTCCACGGCACGCAAGCGTCGAAAAATATGTTCAAAGTGTAATAAAATTTTTGTAATGCGATGTTTATATCCTCGCATGCCAGTAAATCAGACCAATCAAATTCCAAAATTAACTTGTTTAATTTCATAAAGTCAGCCTTACGAAAGAAACGAACTTTCTGAGATTTAACTGTAGACTTAAGGTCAAAAAAGTAATTATTTTCGATTGAAACCTCAAGAGTGGGATGATATGGATCCTCAGGGTTAGAAAGGGGCAAAGTTCTGGAAAGAGTAATTCCATCAGGATCAGAAAGGAAACATAAGTCTAACAGCCGACCTAAAGAATTTCTAACGTGGTTAATTTGCCCGAGTGACATGTCGAACATGCCCTCAGGGAAGTCATGGTGGGAGTTAAGCTGTAAAGACGGTGAATTATCAACATTTGACCACATAAGTTCTGGGATATTAAAGTCACCCAGAGCTATCAGCTGGTCACCATCAGACAGACGATCGAAAACCAAACGAATAGCGGACAAATGTTGCCAGTATGTTGGCGGTTCGGACGAAGGTGGTATGTACGAACAGGTAACATACAAAGATTGATCGGACAAAGTGATTTTGATGCAAAGAAATTCAATGTCACCAAACTCTTGTGATTTTACTTCTTCAGAAGCGAATTTGGAGTCTACAGAAATTAGCACTCCTCCTCCCCTTCGCAAAGTTCTATCACATCTAAAAGTGGTGTACCTACTAGGAAAAACTTCGGAGCTTAAGATCTCCGGCTTTAACCAAGTTTCTGTAAATACAATAATGTGGGATGCAAAAGAAGAACTATCAGAATACAGTTTGGGAAGTTTACTACGTAACCCTCTTGTATTCTGATAGGTAAGTGTTAATGAAGACATTAGTTTTTTGAGATTGAGGAAGATGAGGTGGAAGGTTGATCAGTGGCCTTAACATGTGGGAGTTTTACACCCACAGGTTTGGTTATCTTTTTTTTCACCGTACTTGGCTGATGTTCTTGGACGAAAATGTTCTCTGGCCAAAAGCTGGCGGAACAGATCGTCTTGAACATCTGCAAGGGCACACGTATTTTGAAAGATGACGTGTGCCTGGTGTAAGAATATTTGAATTTTGTAATATCCACCACCTTTATGTCGGCTTTTGCTTTGGCTTTGATGTAAGCCGAGATATCAATCTCCGAAGTATCAGGGGCAAGCCGGGAAACAAAAATGTGTTTTGATGGTGGGATCACCTGCAAGGGTTTTGGTGCCGCCGTAACTAATACTGCGGCATCAGTGCGTACCGGGGGTCCGGTCGGTTTATTACCCTGTTTGGTGACTGTTACAGGAGTTTGAATTATCTCGTACTTATTCGAATTTTTTGGTCGTCAAATTCAGGAATAGCATTTGAAATGGCTTTAATGTATGTATGCCTGTTGGGCAGCTACCTCGTCTGTCATTATGTCGTGTTTTGAATCTGTAATACTGGAGTCGGGTTTATACCAGCGCCACCTAACGGGCGGTATGGTCAGTAAATTGGCAACATTAGGCGTAAGGGATAAGGCAGGTCTGCCTTAGCATTTTATGAGTATCTGAAGTCTAGCCCTGGCAGCAAGCCATTTTGTAGCAACCGAGTTCGAAAATCTCGTGTTTCTTTTTTAACCAAACTCTCGACCTGCGCGGATGTATTTCTGCCATATATATCCGGCGAAGATACACGAGAAATGTTATAACAACATAAGAATCCACCACAAGTATAGAGCTTACCACACAAAAATTTACAGCAGCATACCCAGAAGTCGACATAATCAACGCCCAAAAGCTCATCAAATAGATTGCAGTTTTGTTTCCCTAGTCACCACAGAGAAAAGGCGAAAAATATTGTCTGGTTCAATCTGCGCATTGCTGATGGACGGCTCGGAGTCAATTTCGCCTAAACCAATACCTAAAGTCCTGGTACCTCGCGAGGATGGCAAGGGGTCATCCATAAGTGCTCTTATTAACAAGAGTCAGTTATCTAGAAATTTAAATTAATTTACAATAAAATATTATATAAAATCTAAGTTAAAAGGTAAAATAAAAGCCCCAATACCTACTTTATAGCTTTACTAACCAATAAAAAGTTAAAAGCTAAGTTAAAAGTTAAAAGAAAGCCCCAATAGCTAATTAAATGCCCCAACACTCAATACAAAGTTAAAATCTACGGTAAAAGAAAATCCCACAGAAGCCTATAAGTTCAATCAATACAAAAATAAAATCAGTTTAAAATAGTTTAAAATATAGGTTAAAATTAAGTAAAAATGCCCGCATGTTAAAACAAAAAGAAAACAAAAAAAATGTGAAGTGCTTTGGAAAAGGTTAATTTTAGAAACAAGAAAGAAGTTCGCTTAGAAGAAGGCGAATTTAGATACCATATTTAGATACCATAAGATAAAACTCAATTCTGTTGGGTATCGATGTGGGTGTATGTGCTGATAAAGTAGTTTTCACGAGTCGCTTTGGATTGCATTTGTTTACAGACTTTTTATGACACCCCGACATTTGGAAGCGCTTTCAACGTTGAAGTATCCCAGGTGAGCCAAAGTCTACCAAATGGTCACATTTTCTTTTGCATATACATGCCATCTCGACTTAGAACCGTAATGTGAAATGAAGAAAAATTAAATTAAAACGATAAAAATAAAATTAACGCTTCAAATGAAAAAAATAGAGTTGAAATAAAAAGAAAGCATATGAATAGGGTAAATAAATAATCGCAGCATATAAAAACGTTCGAATAATGAAATTTTTTAAAATAATTCTAATTAATTGCAACAAATAAATATTATATTTCTATTTCTAAATTTTTATTAATAAATATTAATTTTTGTAAATCCTGAAAATAATTAATAACACATACCTAAAAGCAGTTGTTTGAAAACAAAATATTATGTTAGGCTTTAACTCTAAAAATGTATACCTTGCCTGACTGTACAGTGAAGCTCACTCAATGGCAAAACAAACAAACCTTTCTTTTTATTTCCATCTCTATTTCTTAGTCAGCCGTGTCAACTTTCAGTCGCATTGGAATGCAGTGTTTACATTTTTCAGAAATAGTAAAACCTCACCATGGGGAAAGATTTGATACAGCTGTCTCCTTAATTTGTGTTAAACTGTAATAGTAAAGCATTTTGGATTTTGGCCAATTACGATAAAATAGTTTTTAGCTAACCGCGCATAAACTAGCGAGGAATAGGTGAAGTAGCTAAAGGTCTAGCAAGTCAAGATTGCAGGATAACGAGCAAAAGTCTGGCCACAATTTCGGAAGTGGATCTTTAGGCAATGTGTAGTATTGGGGTGAGGATTTACAAAGGATGGTATTAGATGCTGTTAAAGGTATGCAAAACGAGTTGCTAACGCAGCTAACAGAGAAATTGTCCCTCATGATTCAGTCGAACCTAGCAGCCAAAATTCCCCAACAGCCACTTCATAGGGCTCAAGTCCTTTACTTGATCAGCTTCTTGTCATAGATGCTGCCCAGGTGAATGCAGGGCAAAATTTAGAGCAGGCTAACATTTCTCCGAAGTCAAGCGCCACAGAACTTTCACAAAGGCTAGATAAGGTGCGCATATAATAAATGGATAGAAACTGCGGTTTAGTGGAGATACAGGAGGCATAAGCGTAGAAAATTTCATTTATAGGGTACACGCTTTAACCGGTCAAACACCGGTGTTATGTGTGGCAACGTAAGTACTTTGTTTGACGGTAAAGCTAACGACTTTTACTGGCGATAAAATAAATCGGTGCCATCTGTAAAGTGGACCGAATATTGTGCCGCACTTCGTCGTCAATTCAGGGATACTGGAACGGATGTGGATATACGAGAAATAATTAGAGATCGGAAACAGAAAGAAAAAGAGAGTTATGACTCGTTGTATGACGCCGTGGTTCAATTAACGGATAGTTTAGACTTCCCTTTAGATGAAAAATCTTTAATATAGATTTTACGGCGAAATTTGCGAGCTGAGATCAGACACGAAATTTTAAATGTCCCAACGGAGTCGATCTCAAAGGAGGCGAGAATGCTTTCTAGAGGAAGTAAAACGGGATCAGATTTATAAAAAGAGTTCTCCATTTGAAAGCCATGTCTCAGAACTTCTTTAAGATCAGCAGAAAGAGTCTGAATCGGAATTATGTGAGGACGAAGAGGGGGCCATCGAAGCAATGGCATTAACATGCTGGAACTGTAGAAAGGAGGGCCTCAGATACCATAATTGCACGGCTCCTCGTAAAGTGTTTTGTTGCGGATGTGGGGCACACAACACTTATATACCGGCATGCCAAAAGTGCCAAAAAAACAGGCCGCTGTACACCCAAGCCGCTCGTTCTCGGAGTGTTCAACAGACTCAGTTACCGAAAATTACCGAAAACGAGGAACTATAAGTCACGATAAGAAAAGTCCTGTCAAGGTCTCATTCACACCTGATTGTTCATGTAGAGGGATGGCATCAGAAAATCAATATTTTTAGAAACATTAGCAATAAACCAACTTGTCTGAAGAAATTTGAAGCTAAAAATAAATCACGAAATACAAATAGATTAAAAAGATTCTGGAAAGTCACTAAGGATTTGTGTGCGCTTCGCAGCAATGGCGATAATAATGCGTGAAAAGATTTTGTCCCTATGTAGAAGGTCAGGACTTTACAATAATTACCGACTATGCCTCGCTAAAGTGGTTAATGAGCTTACCGGACCTCACTTCCCGTTTAGCGAGATGGGCTCTTAAACTTCAGGGACTTAAATTTAAAATTGAGCATCGGCGAGGATCACTTAACGTTGTTCCAGATGCTCTGTCAAGGATCAACGAAGACGAAATAGCGAGTATTGACGCTTCGCATGGTTCGCTGGTCGATGTAACGTCCGAACATTTTCAAGGCCCAGAGTATTTAAGCCTGGTTCCCGACTTAAAGGTTGTGGATAACTTTGTTTATCGACGCTCAGAGCACGCCTGTTCATGATGTTTATATCTGGAAACTGTGGGTACCGTTACAGCTGGTAGACAAGGTTCTGAAAAATGCACACGATCACCCCCTTGCGGCTCATGGAGGCGTGCATAAGACGCTAGAGAAGTAATTGTGATACTCGCAAAGCTACGAAAGCTCAAAACTGTCCGTTAAGAGCTCCCTTGGGGAAAGCGCCAGAATCGCAATGATTCTTTCAGCGTTTATACATCGATTTTTTGGGACCATACACGCGGTCACGGAGTGGAAACATCACAATATTCATAGTCCTATATCACTTCTTCAAATTTATTTTTTTAAAATAAACAAAATGGAGACGTCTGTGGAAATGAAATAAATGAAAGAAGAATTTCGGATAACGGCACACAATGTAGGCACACGAATTACCCATAAGCTCACAGCCATTCATGCCATTCATATTATGAGCTAGCTCATAATAAGGCAGTTATGCTGTCAGAAAAACGAGATGGCGTTAATATAGATTGTTATATTATATATATATATAGATTGTTAGATCGCATGAGATTTCCTACTCCATCGGGAAATTAGGTCCTGCTTCTGTAAAGGCATGGGTCCGTCAGAAGATAGGAAATCCTTACTACGATAGTGAGGACCTGCAAGGTAAACTAGTTGGTCGCTACCATGCAAAGGATCTGCGGCTATAGGCCTGGCGGGATCAGCTTTGTTGGGTTTACCACCAAGTCTGATGTTAGCGGGGGGGTGTGGTAGTGGGGTTTCAAAACCGCAAGCCATTTTGTAGCAACCGAGTTCGAAAATTTCGTGTTTCTTTTTTAACCAAACTCTCGACCTGCGCGGATGTATTTCTGTCATATATATCCGGCGAAGATACACGAGAAATGTTATAATAAGATAAGAATCCACCACAAGTATAGAGCTTACCACACAAACATTTACGTATCCAGTAAAAGTAAACCCATTCAGTAAAAGTGAAAATTTCGGTGTGTTACAGAACCCTCATGGGTGAGTCCAAATCGGTGGGGTGCAGTACATTCAGGCGTTTATTTTTTTTTATAGGGGACGGCAGTTATAGGGGCCGTCAGCGCTAAATTGTGTCCCTGTGAATCTGGCAGCGAAGAACACCAGGAGCCCCAGCAGTCGACATATTCAACGCCCAAAAGCTCATCAAATAGTTAGCAGTTTTGTTTTCCTAGTCATACGATCACCACAGAGAAAAGAGTAGGCGAAAAATATTGTCTGGTTCAATCTGTGCGTTGCTGATGGACGGCTCGGAGCGGGTGTAGGGTGTCGCCTAAACCAATACCTAAAGTCCAGGTACCTCGCGAGGATGGCAAGGGGTCATCCATAAGTGCTCTTATTAACAAGAGTCCGTTATCTAGAAATTTAAATTAGTTTACAATAAAATATGATATAAAATCTAAGTTAAAAGGTAAAATAAAAGCCCCAATACCTACTTAATAGCTCTACTAACCAATAAAAAGTTAAAAGCTAAGTTAATAGAAAGCCCCCAATAGCTAATTAAATGCCCCAATATTCAATACAAAGTTTAAATCTACGGCAAAAGAAAATCCCAGAGAAGCCCAAAAGTTAAAATCAATACAAAAACGAGACAGGAAAGCTAACTTCGGGCGGAGCCGAAGTTTTTATACCCGTGCAGTTGAGTCGCGGTCCGTAAGGTGGCGCCACGCAACTTATATTATTAGATATATAGCGGATCGTATATAGTTGGCCTCATCTTCATCAACTTCATACCAACATCTGTTGGTATCATCTTCAATATTATTTCTGCCGCGCTCTTCGAATTTTCATATATATATTCCCTTCGTGAGTTCTATACTCCGGTCGAGTAATCCCGTTACATCATTGTTACTCTGAAGCGGTTATTCGTCACGGCGTATCTCTTTTGTTACGTCTTCTCTTCGATGTGCCTGATCCGAACGTGCCTCTCTACCACAAATTTCCAATTGATCTCTTCTCGCTCTCACTACAGTGAACAAATCTCAGTCAATAATGAGTCTAATTTGCACTGCTAAGAAATGCGAGTTTGGAGGACCACTGGTGACTCGAATCTGTCCTGTTGGCTTTGCAATAACTGCTCACATATTAAATGTGCTGGAGGTGGGCACAATGGACGTATAAGTGATCTTATCACAAAGAATATTGGTCTGTCATGGTCTTGTATTGCCTGTAGAGAGATTGAGACTGAGATGCGGACCTTCATGAAGCAGACGAGAAATGGTTTTCTAGATGTCTGTAAGCAATTTTCTGAACTTAATGAGAAATTCCTTACATTTGAGACTCAATTTCTTGGTCTCAAGCTATTCTCCACGAATCTCCACGGAGAAAAATTCCGAACAACAACCAGACGGCGGTCAATTTGTTGGGTTCCACCTGCACCCTGCCCCACAACTGCAAGGATATATAAACATCGGCTCCGCCCGAAGTTAGCTTTCCTCTCTTTTTTTTTTATTATCAAATTTAAACATATATATTTAATTATGAAAATCGATTTCTTTCACATGACCACCGCGTGCACGTGCCCAACCCAATTTTCAACCACTTTTTCGCATAAATCGGTCGAAATTCCAGCAATTTCGCGTTCAATATTGGCTCTGAGCTCTTGCAACGTCGCCGGCTTATTGGCATAGACCAATGACTTCACGTAACGAGTTATATGGCAGCTATAGGATATAGTCGGCCGATCCTTATAAAATTTGGAAAATCAGGTTATTTTGTCCAAAGTAGAATCTGTACCATCTTTCTAACTTAAAAAACAGCAAAGTTATGCCAATGCCGATCGTTCTTTAACATGTATGGAACATGTTATATTGCCGGCCGTTCCGACTTATATAATACCTGAAAAAGAAAAAGAAAAGAAGGATGTATGCAAAGTTTTGACTCGATAGCTTTAAAACTGAGAGACTAGTTTTCGTAGAAGCCGACAAACGGACAGACAGACGGACATGCTTATATCGACTCAGGAGGTGATCCTGATCAAGAATATATATACTTTTTGGGTCGGAGATGTCTTCTTCACTGCGTTTTGACCAAAATTTCATACCCTCTTCAAGGGTATAATGAAAAATGAAACTACGGACTACTAGACTAATCAATTCATTTCCAACCCCAAATTCAGAACGTTCTCACGTTCAAAATCAAATTTCATTAGTCATAAAAACAAGTACATTCAAGACACAGAACGCACTTGTCTTTTAAGAGTAATTAAACAAAGAGAATTATTGATCAGCCAGATCCCTAAGCAGCTCTCTCGGCTTCCTTAATGTGGAACCTATCAGATCCCTATATAAACGCTGCTCCCTAATTATGTGGCAGTTGCAGTTTGAGACTTTCCTTAAGGATAAAGTCGGTGTGAACTCAAAACGAAAATAAAACGGCTTTGTAATAGAATAAAGTTTAAAATAAAATAAAGATTTTTTTTCACTGCAAGGGAAAATAAACTTCGGCTCTACCCGAAGTTAGCTATATTGTTTTAAATATTTTCCTCAAGTGGCGCTACAGAAATTTTCCATTTTTGTGGGCGATAGAGGCGTGGCAACTTCTTAAAACAAACTTGACTTTGTAGCTCTATGTCTTATAGTCTCTGCGATTCACACGATCATACGGACAGATGGTCAGACCAACCGGCCGTGTTTTATGGCCGGTTTTATTATGGTTTTATTATTAACAAAAAAAATTTTTTAATAAGGAAATCAGACGACCGTTCGCTATAAAGAAAAAGAGTTTTTTAGTTTAGTTTATCATAAGTTTTAGCTGTACAATTTAAACTAATTGTTAAAATTTCTTATCAACAATTTCAAAGGATGTTAACAATTTAGCTAGGGTCTAACCATTTTATAAGACTTGGTCGATTCACAATCATAAAATTAACATTACCAGTCAATACAGTTGTATCACATCTCTTGAAATAATCCGCAATAAAGCTAAAGTGCAAATAAAATAATTAAATATCCACAGGCATGAAAATTACCTCTTTATTTATTTCATGGCCAATTTGCTAAACGTATCTTCAGAAAATTACTTAATTTATGAATTAATGGAAATGACTTAATGGTACATTTTCATTAAATTACTTTCTAAAGAGAATTTTTAATTAAACTAACGTCGAAGTATTTTTCCATTCGTTTGCGTGTTCTGAAACTAACAAATGAAAAAATCCAGTAGAAAAGTAAAATAAAAACTCTTTCATTTCTCTAAACAACTTTGGATTTTTCATAATTTTGTTTCTATAGCCTTGCAGAAATTATTCTAATGTTGGTCAAAAGTGTGAAACGCTGTGATGGAGTCGCCTCTGAACCTATAAAGTATACATGTTCTTAATGGGGATCAACTCTTCAGTCGATATAAGCATGTCCGTCTGTTTGTTTCTACGCAAACTAGTCTCTCAGTTTTAAAGTTTTCTACTTCAAACTTAGTCGGAACGGACGACTATAATTCGGAACGGCCAGTATCGGCCGACTATATCTTATAGATGTCATATAACTGAATGATCGGAAATGGCACAAAGTCCCAACCCTCTAACTTAAAAAACACCAAATTTAAGTTAGAGGGTTTAAGGTAGGTAGGTAAGTTTAAGGTAGAGACTTTCCACGCGAAACCCAAAATATCTGACATCAATTTTTTGTGACGAAAAAGTGCTATATACATATGTGTACAAAATTGCATATAAAAAATATTCTTATTCGGTACGTGCTTGATTTTTTGTTGTTTTTCTTGCACGTGCTGAAGAAGATTATTTTTAAAATGCAATTTTGTATACCTATATAGCGTATGTTCGTCACTAAGATTGATATCAGATAGTTTGAGTTTCGCATGCAGGTTCGTCGTCGGTATTTTACCGCTTCAAAATGTTTTTTATATTATATCAGTTGTTTTTTTGTATATATAGATCTTCAATTATTTAAAAAAGAACACATAATATATAGAATATTAAAGTAACTTCTGGACAGGCGATTCACACAGTTAGCAATACTTTAAATAAAAGGATAAGCAACAAAACTCTTGTATAATTAATGTAGATAATTAAGTGGAATTTTCTGCAGTTAATGAGCAATTCCTTACTCTTGAGACCCAATTGCTTGGTCTCAAGTTATTAAGTGAATCTCCAAGGAGAAAAATTCCAAACAACAACCCGATGGGGGTCACTTTATTGGGTACTCCTGCCTCTCATGCGATTCATTCGGATACTGTTTTAACGCCTAATACTTTATCGCCTACTGTTGTGCCTGTGGAAGTGATCCATTCACCAAGTCAGCCAATGGAATCGTCAGGTTCCTGTGGCACCGTCTCCTAGGCCTCTCACCGGTGTGGCGCCTGTGTTAAGATCCTCTGGGCTTTCGCTTAGAGCTGTTGCACCTCGTAAAGCTTTATTTGTATCCCGCCTCATGCCGGATGAAATTGTGGATGATGTCAGGAGTCACCTCTTAAACCATCTTAAGGTAGCTCCTAATGAATTAGCGGTCTTTAAGTCACTGGCACCTTTAATTTTAAACATAAGCGTAGTATATCCTCTTTCAAAATTGTAATTCCTAAATCCTAATTTGAAAAAGCACTTGATCCGTCAGCCTGGCCTGAGCACAGTATTATTCATGAATTTTTAGCCAAAGATCCTTTAAATCCCAACTATGCCGATTCAGCTCCGAAAAACTGAGTAATAACGTATTTTCTTGCTGCTACCAAAACGTTCGAAGTTTTCTGGGTAAATTGAGCCAATTTTTTACTAAGAGTGCTTCTTTTCATTTTGATGCTATTGCACTTACTGAAACCTGGCTTAATTCCTCTTTCTCTGATTATGAAATTTTTGTTTCAAAGTACACTGCGTTTCGAATGGATAGGCCATCTTTCGGTGGTGGTGTCCTCATTGCTGTTAATAATAAATTCTCAGCTGAACTAATCTCTTTCCCGAATCAGTTTGGAATCAAGATTATCGCTTTAAAAATAGCTGTTGGACCGACTCATATTTTCATGACCTGTTCCTATATACCTCCATCGGTTGAGGATACAGTATATTTTCACCACCTTGAGGCTATTAAGTTCGTTCTATCATTAGTCAGTGACTCTGATTTTGTCCTAATTATGGGTGATTTCAACCTTCCCAAAATCTCCTGGATCCTGTGTGAAGATGACAATTCCTTGCATTCCAGTTGTCATAACGACTTTATTGATGCATCAATTGAAATTGCTCTTTTCCAAATTAACCCCATCCTTAACACACTTTGCAGATCTCTAGACCTTATTTTCTGTAATAGGATATCCTCTGTGACTGTAAATCGTTCTTCACCACTATCGCTTTCTGAGGACGTACACCATCCTACACTATTGGTTTCTAATATACATGCTAACTATAAGGCTCAGTATCGTACTAAATGTTTCCGAAAAACGGATTACAATGCTCTTCGCAATCATTTAGCTAGATTTGACTGGGAATATCTTTCATCTTTTAACTCTATTGATGCTGCTACTGATTCTTTTTATGATGTTTACGCCTTGGACAAATTTGTTTCTGTAGTTTCATCGTCTTCATCAACTAAGCCGCCATGGTTTAATAAACACCTACCTCGTCTTAAGAACAGGAAATCTAGAGCTTACAAAATGTTTTTTTAAGTCTGGATCTTTGTTTCATCAGACAAACTTTTGTGGCGAGTCAACCGACACAATTTAAAATAGCAACGAATAAATACTTTTTCGCCATGGTATCAAAAAACCCTTTGGGCATACTGAATGACTACTCGCTACAATAAGCTTCACTCTTCAAGAAGTCTTAATATTCACAACCTAGACATTAAACCAAATCTTTGTATCCACCCTATCTTTAATAAATATTAATAGTTATTAACCAACGTGGCTATATTTATTTGGAGCATATAAGTCTCCATAATTGGTGACCCTCGACAACTAGAACAATTTCCAAATCACATCAAAGTCTTGAGTACATACACACAAGTATTTCACAACATGGCCGAAAACGAAGACTTCGCTGACGCGCAAGACGCTGCGCAATTCACTAGCTCAGCCATGATCCAATCCGTATTTGGAAAGATGCCGTTCCCAAATTTACAATCAATCACAAACATATAAATGTTCTTCACGAAGTTAGAAAGTTGGTTCGCACTACAAGGACTTGGTGCACGAAAAGAACAGGAAAAGTTCGCTGCAGTCATCGCCTACGCAGACCCCAAATACCTGGAACAAGTACACGATCTTGTGAACAATCCACCCGAAACAGCCCCTTATTCCACCTTAAAGGAAGCGATCATTTCAAAGTTTACGGACTCGGAAATGGTACGTTTGGGCAGACTCGCAACTGGAATTCAGTTCTTCGACAGCCGCCCAAGCTACTTACTCTGCCAACTGCAGCAAACTAAGGCAACCTGCGACGAATCAGTAGTACGACTCTACTGGATCAAACGTTTGCCTCCTGCCGTGCGCGCGGTAATTGTCGGCATGATAGGAAGCTCACCGCAGACCAAACTCTCACAACTGGCAAAAGCAGCCGATGCAGTTATGGATTCCTTAAACGACGATGCGGCTGACCACGTATATGCTTTTTCAAAAAACAAACAACAGCAGTCTCATCAAGAAGAACGCGTCATAACGCTGACCAAACGACTCGACGATAACGACATGGCTCTGCAGCAGATTAACAACAAACTGGGACAGTTACTAAATCACAATCCAACGTGAGGCAGAAATAATCAGCGACCCCAAAATTATTACCGCAACAATGCACCTTCTAACGATAGATCGTCCCAACAACTGTGTTGGTACCACAGCGTTGCAGCCAACCATGCTCCTTTACAGTGTTCAACGAGGACGACCAAAAAAACTAAATGCAACCGTCAGAGGATCAGGAGGCAGCCTTGACGGATTAAGTAATTTCGCCTCTTCTTATCATCAAGCATTTTAAATCAATGTTCACAGAATTTCTTACTGCAACCGACTTTTAGTACCAGACGCCCAATCTGGTAGAAAATTTTTAGTCGATACAGGAGCCGACGTTTCGATCATTCCATACAGTACTATTCACAAGAATATACAAAACGCCAATCGCCATACACTCTTTGAAGCGAACGGCACAGAAATAAAAACATACGGCTTGACACTGGACCTAGGGCTACGTCGTCCTTACACTTGGAACTTTGTTATTGCTGATACCAATACTCCAATCATTGGATCCGATTTTCTACACCACTACAACCTCCTTGTAAACTTCGAGGAGGCTAAGTTAGTTGATGTCAAAACACGCTTGACATGCTGTGGTATCCACAGACATCAAAATTCATCAATTATTAAAACATTCAACACATCCAACGCATTCGCTCAACTGTTGGAGGAATTCAAAGACATCACACAATTCAACACAATCACACATCGTCCATCGTCAACGACTAGCGTCACCCACGTCATCGACACCAAAGCAGCACCACCCTTCGCGCGACTACGAAGACTGACCACAGAGAAACTCCGAGCAGCAAAGAACGAGTTCCAATATTTAATGGACATGCGAGTATGCAGACCTTCTAAAAGCCCATATGCTTAACCTTTACACATGGTACGAAAACCTACTGGTGAATGGAGACCATGCGGTGACTACCACGCCGTCAATGCGCAAACCATACCGGACCGGTATCCGCTACCAAACATACAAGATTGCACACACGTGTTCTATGGAAAAACTATTTTCTCCAAGATCGATCTCAACCGCGCATACAATCAAATCCCAATAGAACCTAAAGACATCCCTAAAACAGCCATAACAACTCCATTTGGTCTGTTTGAATTCACACACATGACATTTGGACTGTGTAACGCAGCTCAAACATTTCAACGCTATATGCATACAGCATTCAGGGATTTAGACTTTGTCTTTGTTTACGTCGACGATATAGCAGTCGCATCGGCCAACATTCAACAACATCATATCCATCTGCGCCAAGTTTTCGAGAAACTGCGAGAGTACTATCTCACGATAAACCCCAGAAAATGTAGTTTCGGAAAAGAATTAATTGAGTTCTTAGGATACAAAATTAACCATCAGGGTATTAAACCTCTTCAAACCAAGGTAAAAGCCATTATAAATTTCCCCTTACCCAAGGTGGCCAAAGAATTACGAAGATTCCTCGCAATGATCAACTTTTATAGACGATTCCTCCCCAATGCTATTCAACATCAAGCTCCACTGGTGCAGCTTATACCAGGTAATAAGAAAATCGATTCCACTCCAATCAACAGGACAACAGAAACAATCGACAAATTCAACAGTTGCAAAAATTCTTTAGCACAAGCTGCAATATTGGCACAAATTGGCTATTGGCTAAATGGGATTCTTCAGCATTAGGCTCTCAGAAACACAACGAAAATAAACCACATACGATCGGGAACCCCTAGCAATTTACCTCGGAATAAAACATTTCCGCCACATGCTGGAAGGCAGGGTTTTTCACATCCGTACAGACCACAAACCCTTAGTATACGCCTTCGATCAAAAACCCGAAAAAGCATCCCCGCGACAACTTCGCCAATTGGATTTCATAGGACAATTCACCACATCTATAACACACGTAGCAGGAGACGAAAATACAACCGCAGATACGCTTTCCCGCATCGAAGCCATCGGAGATAATTCCATTAATTATAATGAAATAAGCGATGCGCAATTACGCTGTCCAGAACTCCAAAAACTACTCAATTCCAACACCAGCACGCTTCAGTTAAAAGCAGTAAATATTCCTCAAACACACCACTCACTAATTTGCGATGTATCTACTTTTAGCGTACGGCCTTTCATACCACAGTCGTTTAGAAACAAAATCATTGAGAAGCTACACAACATTGCACACGGTGGAGTTAAGGCAACTATAAAACTTTTAAAACAACGATTCCTTTGGACCTCCATGAACAAAGAAATCTCCGAGTTCGTAAAGCACTGCATTCTTTGCCAAAGATCAAAAATCACCCGTCACGTTTGCTCACCTCTTCAACACTTCACACTACCCAACCATAGATTCGAGCACATCAATCTGGATCTTATTGGACTATTACCACAATCATCGAACGCTGGCATCGAACACTAAAAGCTGCCATAATGTGCAAAAACCAAGCGAATTGGCCACAGAAACTACCAATTCTTTTAGGACTTCGCACAGCTTAAAAATCGGATATGCAACTTCTTTTCTTTATCTCAAAGCGGACGGACGTGTTTTTTTTGTGCGCGTTGCGTTGTCATAAAATTGCTTATTAGATTTGCATAAACAATCGGTGTTTATTTCTATTCACTTAAAAAAAATAAAAATAATAAAATATTGCAATTCATAGATCCGTATCGCTTCGCGTGTGCAGTGATATATTTGGAGGTAAAATTATAACATTATAAATTTTTCTTCCAAACATAGCCCTGCTCTTCTTCTTTATCTCTTACGGTGTTGCTTCTATTCTATTGCTCCTATTTCTCGCTCAATAGAGATTCTTATCTCTATTTCTTTTCATTTTACTAACTCGCACTAACTGCTCTCTTTAATCTCCCCCTTTTGTTTCCCTGGTACAGTGGTTCAAGGTTCATCAATACTATCAATAAATTATTTATGGAAATTTTAATAATTTTTAATAAATTAATTATTTAAAATCTTAATAATTATGGAATTTAAATTGGTCTGTGCATTAAAGTCTTGCAATAAGACAATCTCGTCTTCCCAGCCTACCATCCATTGCTGGCTCTGTGAAAACGTTTTACACGCTAAGTGTGCCGGGTTCACGGCCTCAGTTTCGGATGCAATCTCGCGTAGGTCTGGTCTCCACTTTTGCTGTGACGGTTGTCGTGCTGTTCAGGACGAAATGAGATCGTTCATGAGGCAGACAAAAAGCGGATTCAAGGAGTTGATTAGTGGTTTTCGAAAAATCAATGACCAACTCTGTGCGCTCGATACACAGTTTAGTAGTCTTCAACTACTAAACGAGTCTCCAAAGCGTAAAAATACTCTATTAGTGAATAATCTTCAGCCTGCTCAGCCGACAGTTATGCAGCCGCTTATATCTCTGGCCACCCCAAGGGCCGGACCTGAGAAAAATTCGGCTTCCGAATATCTGAGGATTAATGAGCAATTGTCCGATATGTCCTCTGTGGCATCGCTTCAAGTGATCCCAGACCCAATATTTCAAACCCCTGTAACAGTCACCAAACAGGACAATCAACCGTCCGGACCCCCGGTACGTACTGATGCCGCTGTACTAGTTGCGGCGGCACCAAAACCCTTGCAGGTGATCCCACCATCGAAACATATTTTTGTTTCCCGGCTTGCTTCTGATACTTCTGAGATTGATATGTCGGCTTACATCAAAGCCAAAACAAAAGTCGACATAAAGGTGGTGGACATTACAAAATTTAAATATTCATACACCAGGCACTCGTCATCTTTCAAAATACGTGTGCTTTTGCAGATGTTCAAGACGATTTGTTCCGCCAGCTTTTGGCCAGAGAACATTTTTGTACAAACACATCAGTCAAGTACGCTGAAGAAAAAAATAACCAAACCTGTGGGTGTAAAACTCCCACATGTTACGGCCACTGACCAACCTTCCACTTCATCTTCCTCTGTTTTAAAAAACTAATGTCTTCTATAACACTTACCTATCAGAATACAAGAGGGTTACGTAGTAAACTTCCCAAACTGTATTCTGATAGTTCTTTCTTTGCATCTCACATTATTGTATTTACAGAAACTTGGTTAAAGCCGGAGATCTTAAGCTCCGAAGTTTTTCCTAGTAGGTACACCACTTTTAGATGTGATAGAACTCTGCGAAGAGGAGGAGGAGTGTTAATCTCTGTAAACTCCAAACTCGCTTCTGAAGAGGTAAAATCACAAGAGTTTGGTGACATTGAATTCCTTTGCATCAAAATCACTTTGTCCGATCAATCTTTGTATGTTACCTGTTCTTACATACCACCTTCGTCCGAACCGCCAACATACTGGCAACATCTGTTCGCTATTCGTTTGGTTTTCGATCGTCTGTCTGACGGTGACCAGCTGATAGCTCTGGGTGACTTTAATGTCCCAGAACTTATATGGTCAAATGTTGAAAATTCACCAACCACGTTAGAAATTCTTTAGGTCGGCTGCTAAACTTATGTTTCGTTTCTGATCCTGATGGAATTACTCTTTCCAGAACTTTGCCCTTTTCTGACCCTGAGGATCCATATCATCCCACTCTTGAGCTTTCAATTGAAAACAACTCCTTAATTGACCTTAAGGCTACACTTAAATCTCATAAAGTTCGTTTCTTTCGTAAAGCTGACTTTATGAAATTAAATAAGTTAATTTCGGAATTTGATTGGTCTGATTTACTGGCATGCGATGATATAAACTTAGCATTACAAAAATTTTTTTTCACAGCAAACTCATTTTTTGACGTTTGTGTGCCGTGGAAATCAACGAATCCGCCTTGGTATACGAGGCATCTTAACAACTTAAAGAATAGTATGAGTAGACTTTTGAATAAACATAGATTATCTGGCTGTACAGTTAGTTATTCTAGATACTTAGTAGCTCGGTCCAATTTCACCGTGCATAACGTAGAATGTTATAGAAGTTATATTCTCCGCTGCAGGATTCAGTTTACTCAGGATCCGAAGCAGTTTTATAACTTTGTAAACACTAAGCGCAAACATGTATCTTTCCCTCCTCTGCTTACGCTTGAGAACTCATATGCGAACACTGATCCGGCAATTGCCGATCTCATTTCACAGCGGTCGCACAGTTTTTAGCTGTGTTCTGGAGAACTACGCCGAAGGTTTGTGTAAACCGCTCGTTAAACTCTTTAATCTATCGCTGGAAACTTCGATTTTTCCCCTTATGTGGAAAGAATCCTTCATTATTCCGCTGCATAAAAAAGGGAAAACATCCGACGCTGCTAATTATAGAGGCATCTCTAAATTCTCAGCAATTCCAAAGCTTTTTGAAAAACTTATCACTCCATATTTGCAACACCTATGTAGTTCAATAATAACTCCGTGCCAGCATGGCTTCATGAAGCGCCACTCCACCACTACCAACTTATTGGAGCTAACATCTTTTATCACGGATGGTTTCCGGAATGGCTTACAAACAGACGTCATATACACTGACTTCAGTAAAGCATTTGACTCTGTTAACAATTCGCTTCTTATAAGTGTGGGATTGGGACAGATTAGGACTTATAGAAAGGGCCACACTTAAGAAAATACCAATTTGCCAAACACCAATCCAAAGACAATGATATACAACACTGTCGTTTGGGAAGAAGAAGAGAGTTGAACGCAGAAAAGAGAAGACGCGGAAAAAAGCTACCGAAGCCCATCGAGTGCGAAAGTCGCGATTATTATTAAAAAGAACATTCATTTTTGTATACGTTACCCAAAGAATTTAAATAAACTATAATTTGTACAACCCTACAAATTATTTGGGGGCTCGTCCGGGAATTCGTTACAAAAAAAAAAAAAAAAAGATCAGTGCGCTAACACAGAATAATAATCGCGGAAAGTAGACGATGCAATGAAAGTACAATCAAAAGCAGAAGAAAACGTGAAAGTGGAAAAGATTTTTGACTCGATAAACAATATAAGTGCAACGAAGGTGATCACCGGTGCATGAAAACTACACATACACACGAACATCAATTTATGTGTGTGTGAGCTTGTGAACCGCCATCTTGGAAATTGCGCAGCGTGGAAGCGGCACTTACGAGGAAAAACGAGAGTGGCAAACGACGACGACGACGAGGAAAGGCGCATATTCCACGACGAAAATTCGACGGAAAAGCAGAAACGAAGTTCGGTTCCGAGAAGAAGGAAGAAGCTGCACGAAAATTCGACGAAAAAGCAGAAACGAAGTTCGGTTCCGAGAAGAAGGAAGAAGCTGCAAACGAAAATTCGACGAAAAAGCAGAAACGAAGTTCGGTTCCGAGAAAAAAAGGAGAAGCCGCAAACGAATTGGACGACGAGAAGAAAGAAGAAGCTGCAAACGACGAGAAGAAAAGCAGAACCATCAACGAGTGCAACGCGGGGTACACACACGGGAAAGGAACTCCGAGAATCAATCCAACGGCGAGCAACAAAGAGCTCGGTGACCACATTTATTCCAAAGAAACGACAGACATCGACGAAGTCAGCCAAATCCAATTGGCTTGGGTGAGCGAGAGAAAATCCAGAAACTCAATCAATACATTCATTTTTTTTTGTTAAACGCTAATTTTAAGAAAAGAAATTTTGTAAAACATTGTACTTTTGTAAAATTCGTAATCATAAGAATTTTGTGAACGACTTAAACGCATTACGATGGATGCTGAGGAAATTTTAAGAATGACTGTGCAAAACTTAAGAGCAAAACTCTCTGAACTGAACTTACAAACGACAGGGTTAAAGAGAGCATTGCAAGATCGGTTGTTTGAGCATTTTGGACTTGAAGCAATGAATAACGTGGAAGAACGAAGTAACGAAGATGCAGAGAGCGTAAACTCGTCGGCATACCAAGAAGCACCGCAGATGTTTAGGTCAAGGTTTACTTTAAGAGATGTGCAGGACAGTGTTTCGTCGTTTTCAGGGTCGGAACAAGAAGACGTAAATCATTGGGTGTCTGAGTTTGAAGACGTTGCATTTACTGTTGGCTGGGATGAGCTACAAAAATTTATATACGCGAAACAGCTCTTAGCTGGGGCTGCTAAGCTTTACATTAAGAGTCAGACGGGTGTTAGAGGTTGGGTTAAACTTAAAGAGGTGCTACAAGATGAGTTCGGCAAAAGGTTGTGCGCTGCCGAAATTCATAAGATTCTAAAGCAAAGACAGAAGCAGGCAAGAGAAACATGTATCGAATACCTTTACAGCTTAATGGAGATAGGTAAGCCGATTAAACTCGATGAGGAGAGTTTAATAACCTATTTTGTAGATGGAATACCCGATGGGAGAATGAACAAGGCAGGATTATATCGGGCAAAAACGATTAAGGAGCTTAAATATGATATCACAGTATATGAGAAGATAAGAAATAAGACGACTAATTATAAAGAAAGTAAACAGACTCAAGGGAAAGACTCAAATTCTCAGAAAAAGTGTTTCAAGTGCAACAAAGAAGGCCATATTGCCAAGGACTGCAAGGGGGAAGTAGTGTGCTATAACTGCAATAAAAGGGGTCACATATCGAAAAACTCTGAACAGAAAATGCCAAATATTTCCATTAAGAATGAACCGGCTAATATGCTAAGAGTTAGAAGATCAGAAGGATTAACCTACAAGAAAGTAACAGCGGCAGGAGTAGTTTTCACGGCCATGATTGACTCGGGATGCGATTTATGCTTAATAAGAGAAGACATTTTTAAAACTCTCGACGGTTTAAGCATAAAGCCAGAAGTGAGATATCTCAAGGGTATCGGTAAGGGCGAGTTACGGACGATAGGATCTTTCGAAACCAATTTAGAGGCAGATGGAGTTTGCTTCCCTGTAACTTTTCACATTGTAAAGCACAATGATTTTGATTATCCAGCAATCGTGGGAAATGACGTTTTAGAAACAGTGGAAATGATGTTTAGTTCAAACGGCGTAATATTTAAAGAGAAGGAAAATGAATTTGTATTCAAAGGGTTGTGTGCAACGGAAATTATTGAAAAGGAGACAGTAGTAGATAAAGTCAAACTATCGCATCTGAAGAACGATGTAAAAGATAGGGTGGAGATGATGATAAATGAATACAAGCCCTGTAAATCAATCGAATCTCCCGTTAGTAGGAAAATTATTCTAGAAGACGACATTCCGGTTTGCCAACGCCCACGACGCACTTCGTATGAGAACAGATGCGTGATTGAGGCTCAAATACAGAAATGGCTAGAGGAAGGAATTATTGTGCCAAGTTACTCTGAGTACGCATCACCAGTGGTACTTGTTTCAAAAAAGGACGGTTCGAAAAGACTTTGCTGTGACTACCGTAAGCTTAATCTGAAGATCAAGAAAGATAATTTTCCGATGGCATTGATAGACGACGTTCTCGAAAAACTGCAGGGTTCAAAAGTATTTACAACTCTTGACATGATGAACGGATTCTTTCACGTTCCAGTAGAGGCTGACTCTAGGAAATTCACAGCATTCGTGACGCACAATGGACAATACGAATTTACCTTTGTACCGTTTGGAATATCCAACTCGCCAGCAGTTTTTTGTCGCTATATATCTGCTGTGTTAAGGGAGCTTATCCAAGCTAAAACAATAGTGGTCTACATGGACGACATCATTGTTCCTACGAAGACTGAAGCTGCAGGCGTTGAGGCACTAGATCAGGTTTTAGAAGTTGCATCCAAGGCAGGACTACGAATAAAATGGGCACAGATCCTACAAAGTAGCATAACCTTCCTGGGATATAAGATAGAAAACGGGACAATAGCGCCGACGGACGAAAAAATAAAAGCAGTTGTTAATTTTCCAGCCCCAAAAAGTAGGCAATCTTTACAGAGGTATTTAGGACTGACTTCATACATGCGACGCTTTATCAAGGACTACTCATTGGCAGCCAAGCCACTGACAGACTTGCTAAGGAAGAAAAGCGACAAACCTAGAGAAGAAATAGAGCTGAATGACCAAGGATTATTAGCTTTTAGTTTGCTAAAAAATCTTTTAGTCTCAGCACCCGTGCTGAAATTCTTCGATCCGTCAGCAGATACTGAAGTTCATACAGACGCAAGCAAATATGGTTTCGGCGCCGCGTTGATGCAAAAAGACTCAGAAGATCAGCAGTTCCACCCAGTAGAGTATATGAGTCGCAAAACGAATGCTTGCGAAGAGAAATATAGTGCATACGAGTTAGAAGTTTTAGCCGTAGTGAATGCTCTTAGGAAATGGAGGGTATACTTGCTAGATAAAAAGTTCAAAGTAGTGACAGATTGCAGTGCTTTTTCGATGACAGTAAAAAAAGAGAAAATACCACCCAGGATTGAAAGGTGGATTATGGCCTTACAAGAATTTAAATTTACCGTAGAACCGAGAGCTGGTACTAAAATGCGACATGTTGATGCTCTTAGCCGCCTTTCGTGCTTTTTAATTGAAGATTCAACAAAATCTAGAATAATTGAAGCACAGGATAATGACAAGTGGATCAAGGCAATAATAACTATTCTGGAAGGTGGGAATGAGTATGAAGACTATTTCCTTAATAATGACATTCTATACAAGGATACAGTGAAGGAATTGTTAGTGGTACCCCATTCAATGCAGGACGAAATAATCAGTATGGCACATAGAGATGGACATTTCGGATATAAAAAAACGCGAGACACGCTAGAAAGATTTTACTTCATACCAGAGATACAGAAAAATGTCGAAAGAATTGTTAAAGGTTGCGTAGAATGCCTAATAGTTGATTCAAAAAGAGGGAAAAAAGAAGGTTTACTATCACCAATCGATAAAGCTCAGGAACCTCTGGGAACATATCACATTGATCATGTTGGACCGTTAACGGACACGAAGAAAAAATACAATTATATATTAGCAATAGTGGACGGATTTTCTAAATTTACTTGGCTTTACCCGACGAAGTCGACTGAACAGACGAAGTAGTAAACAAACTTGAGAAACAGGCAGCAATTTTTGGTAATCCTCGTAGAATTGTTACAGACAGAGGTACAGCGTTTACATCAGGAACGTTTCAGGAGTACTGTAGCCGCGAAGGCATTCAATTGCTTCACATAACCACAGGGATGCCCAGAGGAAACGGTCAAGTAGAGCGAATCCATAAAATCGTTATACCAATGCTAAGCAAGTTGTGTCAAGACAATCCAGGGAATTGGTATCGCCATGTAGATAGAGTTCAGCAAATAATAAATAACTCGCCACCTCGAACTACAAGATTCAGCCCATTTCAAATACTGACAGGATTAACAATGAGAAAGAAAGACGGCGAGCTAAGGAAACTTTTTGAGGAGATGCAAATTGAAGAGTTAAACGATAATAGGGAAGATATACGTCAGCAGGCGCAACAAAATATTGAAAAGGTTCAGCAAGAAAACAGAAAATATTTCAATGAGAAAAGAAGGGAAGAGTCGAATTATAAAGTAGGCGAGTTAGTAGCTATAAAAAGGACACAATACGGAACAGGCATGAAGCTTAGGCCAAAATTTTTCGGCCCATATAAAATTACAAAAAAACTAAATCACGGTCGATATGAAGTCATAAAAGAGGGAAATCACGAAGGACCAAAGAAAACAACCACATCGGCAGAGTATATGAAGAAATGGAGTTCATTCGGGGTCGAATGAAAAATCAGGATGGCCGAATGTGGGATTGGGACAGATTAGGACTTATAGAAAGGGCCACACTTAAGAAAATACCAATTTGCCAAACACCAATCCAAAGACAATGATATACAACACTGTCGTTTGGGAAGAAGAAGAGAGTTGAACGCAGAAAAGAGAAGACGCGGAAAAAAGCTACCGAAGCCCATCGAGTGCGAAAGTCGCGATTATTATTAAAAAGAACATTCATTTTTGTATACGTTACCCAAAGAATTTAAATAAACTATAATTTGTACAACCCTACATAAGTAAACTCAGTCTTTTGGGATTCCCAACTGATCTTCTTATGTGGATTTCGAGCTACTTATCAGGGAGAACCCAACGTGTTTTCTTTAAAGATGTTACCTCGCGTTTAGTCCGCGCCACATCGGGGGTGCCCCAAGGAAGCCATCTTGGACCCCTACTTTTTACTTTTTACTCTGTTTATTAACGACTTGCCCCTTGCCTTAACTAATTCACTTGTACTTATGTACGCTGATGACGTTAAGCTATGCCTTCAGTATAAATTCACTAGCGCCCAGTCTAGTCTTCAATCCGATTTGGATAAACTTCAAAATTGGAGATTAGCAAATAACCTAAAGCTTAATGGATCGAAATGTAAACTTATGTCTTTTTACCGATCTAGTCCTCACCAGGCTATGTACTTTCTCAATGGGAACGCGTTAGAACGATTAACTCAGGTTAACGATCTAGGTGTCCTATTAGATTTGAAACTTAAATTTACCGACCATGTATCTACCATGGTTAATAAAGCTATGGGTGTGCTTGGTTTTATTAAAAGATGGTCAAAAGAATTTAATGACCCGTACATAACGAAAACGTTATATACATCACTGGTCCGTCCGATTCTTGAGTATGGATCGTGTGTCTGGAGTCCTCAATATGGAGTACACCAAGATCACATTGAATCTGTACAAAAAAACTTTCTTACTTTTGCGCTTAGGGGACTTAATTGGGATGCAAATCTTTACCTCCCCTCTTATCATAGTAGACTTTTACTAATCAACTTACCATCATTAACAAATCGTAGAACGATGCTGGGTGTCATGTTTTTATATAATCTTATTTATGGAAATATAGACAGCCAGCATTTACTAACACGCTTAAATTTTAACATTCCTAGTAGAAGGACCAGAAACTTTCGTCCTCTGCTCCTCACCCATTGTAGTTCGACATATGCCCAACACGATCCGTTCAGGGTATTATGTTCGGACTACAATGGTCTCTACCACATCTTGTCACTTTGCTCTACTAACAATCTTAAATCGCTTATATTAACCGCCTTATCTGTGCAACACTCTTCCTCGTAATATCTTTCTCCTAATCCTCGCTTATCTATCTCGGATCTATTCCGGCGATTCGAGCCGTACGTTACGCGGCAGCGTCCCTCGGTCGGTTGGACGGGAGGTTGGCTGTACGTATGTAGTGGGAACCGCGCAAAAAAATGATGCCGTACGCACTTCACTTCAACCTCCATACGACGGTCCATTCGAAGTCATCGAAAGGATCGACAAACACTTAACCCTATCCGTCGCTGGACGTGCAGTTAAGGTAATAGCGCCTTCGTAATAGCGCAACACGCGATAGACAAGATGATGGAATGAGATGGAATAAATCTTTTATTATTCCTTTTATAATAACCTTTTATAAGAAAGGTTCTAAAATACTTATAGATAACTACCGCGGTATTGCAAAACTTTCTGCTATTTCCAAGCTGCTGGAGAAATTGGTTACATTGCAACTGCAACATCATTGCAAAAACATAATTTCCTCCACCCACATGGTTTTGTTAAATATCATTCTACATCAACCAATCTGCTAAAATTCACTTCGATCGTCCACAAGGGTTATCTAAATCGAATGCAAACCGATGTAGTTTACACCAATTTTAGCAAAGCTTTCGATTCTGTTAATCATCGTCTCCTTCTCCGGAAACTTTATCTTATGGGTTTTCCTCCTAATATCATACAGTGAATGACTTCATATCTATCGAATCGTACGCAACGGGTTTTGTTCAAGAACATAGCATCTTATGTTATAAAAGTAACATCTGGTGTTCCGCAAGGCAGTTACTTAGAACTTCTTCTTTTTATCCTCTTTGTTAACGACTTACCTAGTGCTATGCTTCTAAACTTATGTATGCTGATGATGTAAAGCTCTGCTTTTCTTTCTCTGACCACTTCCTTCATAGACATCTGCAATTTGACCTTGATGACGTATTCTTGTGGTGCTCTAATAATCTTCTCTCACTAAACTGCTCAAAGGGCAAGGTTATGACGTTTAATCGTAGCATGCCTGATGTCATCTCGTACTCACTTGGGAATTACTTTTTAGATCGTTTTTCCTTAATGAATGATCTTGGAGTTCTTTTCGATCACAAGCTGTCGGTTAATGAACATATTTCTGTAACAGTTTATAAAGCCAGAGGAGTACTTGCTTTCATCAAGCGCTGGTCAAAAGAGTTTTTTTATTTGCCCTAAAATATTTGCCCTAAATAACTGGGACTCAGATGATCTTCTTCCACCATATCGTTGTCGGCTTAAGTTAGTAGACCTGCCACCATTGCAGGTACGTCGTACTTGTGCTGGGGCCATGCTCCTTCATAAAATTATTCTTGGTCAAGTTGACTCGAAACTTTTACTCGAAAAGATACTTTTCTATGTTCCAAACAGGTCAACCAGGTCCTTCCGACCCCTTTGGTTACCAATTTGCAGATCTAATTTTGCGGATCATGATCCTTTTCGCGTTATCTGTAAAAATTATAACTTATTGTCACATATATTTTCGCCTGAATTAGCCCTAGATGTAATAAAATTTAAATTGATTGTTTTCCTATTAGTATAATTTTCCTAACTCTTAATTATAATTAATTTTAATACTTGTATAAATAACAGTTAATTGTTACATTCCAGTGCGAATATATTTTTTGTTTAGTTTTAACCAGCGTTTAAACATATAGTGTAAAAAACAAGCATTCTGTAATTATAAATCGGTTTGTTTAGTAATATAAATAAATGCATAAAATAAACATAAAATACGAACGACAATTATTATCCGGTCCGCTTTTTATAACATACATACATCACTCAAAATGAAACATGCCTAGCCGGATGCCCATGCCTAGCCGGCGAACACTGCATATTTGCGTGGCCGCTATGAAACATATTTTATTAGCTTTAAGTTTCAGTTTATGTTTGAGCTTCGTACAATAAAGAAGTCTTATATTAATACTCCGGCGCAGCCGTTAAAGTCAATAAATTTGTCAAATTGGTTACTTAGCCTCAAGGGCAGTAACAACGGAGTTAGTAACTCCCACCATAACTTCCAGCAAGAAGAAGAACTCGCTAGGCAACCGCCAGGGACAACCACATTACCCGCATCTGAAGACATCGTCATCAGCAAAAGACCAATAACTACTACTACAACCTAACTTAAATTAGCTGGCGCCCAACGTAAAAGTCATGTAAGTGAGCACTTTTACCCATAAATCCTTTACGTCTGCATTCGTTTTTTTATAAAACAAAAAAAAAATATATAAAAAAAAGACAAAAGCAGTGAAGTTTTCTTCCTTACACTGATAGTTCCTTACACTGATTAATTATAATTAATTTTAATAATTGTATAAATAACAGTTAATTGTTACATTCAATAAAAAAAAAAAAGTACTCCTATTTATATGATAATATTTTTATTCTTTTTTTTTTTTAGGATTTTTTTGTAATATATATATTTTATTACAATTGTTTGTGCATTTATTAAATCAGATTTTATCCAGAACATTTGCCTGACTCTGATATCTTTTCTGAATACATTTATTGTGGTACTTATATAACTTAAAAAATAAATATGTGTGCACCACAAAAGTAAAATTATGACAATTAGTATTGTTATTAATTTTAGATCTGTGTTATCGACTTCGACCTTATTTATAACATTGGCTTTCGAGTCATATATAAATTTTATAATATATAAATTACTAGCAGTACCCTGCCACGTTTCGCTGTGGCATATTGTTGTTGCACGCATAAAAAATAAGTCAAACAAAAAAGAATAATTTTCAAATTAATTAAATTCTGTAATACTTGTGGGTATACAATATTCTTTGTTTCTCCTCCTTAATCATTCATTATTATTTCTGTATTTTAGTACATAGGTTGCTCTTCACTTAAGCACCTTGTGATACACGACATTTTTTGTTTTATTATCAGGCGCAAAAACAAACAACGCAGATGGTCTTCCGACCCGTGAACATGCCACGTATAATTGACCATGGGAAAAACATGAATGTTCTAGATTTAAACCACAAACTTTTAAGGATTGGCCTTGTGATTTGTTGATTGTCATGGCAAATGCAAGACGTATCGGAAATTGAAGTCTTTTAAATTCAAACGGCATATCGGTTGGGATCATCGGGATCCTCGGAATGAGAACTTCCTCACCTTTGAATTTTCCTATCATTATCGTAGCGTAAATTACATTGTTCATCAATTTACTAACCACCAAACGCGTACCGTGGCACAGTTTTGGTTGGTTTATGTTTCGAAGCATGATTACTACGGAGCCAACCTTTAGGCGTAAATTGTGCGGTGGTAAGCCAGGCACGTCCAAAGAGTTTAAAAATTCAATTGGATAGTTGGTGGCTTCATCTTCATTTGTGACGCAGTCAATAGATTTGAATGAATGCATTGTTCCAATGATCTTATTTTGAATTATGTAGTTCAGGTCATCTACATCTTTATTCTTAGCCGCTAAAATTGCTCGCTCACTCAACCATTCATTATTTTTGTAGTTAGAAATAATATTTGGAAATACATTGTTGATAAGTTCGTCTTTTGATGAGACAAAATTACAGAAATTATTTGGAAATGATATTAAACCGCTCGATTCTATCTACAAAATAAAAACCAGATTCTTTAACTACATTCTATGTAAGTACAAAAATAAATACCTTAAATGTCGGATTAAAACCTCCTTCTTCGATAATGTCTGCCCCAAATGACGTCATTTGGAAACAACTATTGTATTTTCGAGTATTTGCAAGAAAGTGGCGTGATTCTTGTGTTTCGCCGCAAAGCAATGAATACAATGGCTCTTGTGGCGGAGTCAACACTGGCAATTTCACTTTACCATTAACGCAGCATAATCCAGGCGTTTCTCCGGAAAACTTTAATGCACCACAATACTCGCAAACAACGTCCATTTGCCCAATGCAAACGCTAGGATGCAAGCTGTAATCATTGCTGCAATCGTATCGAAACGCAGCTCGATTCAAATCAGCTAAATATCTGCGTCGCAAATTGAAATCTATTTGAGAAGCACGAAGTCGAGCCATACTATTGCGGCGCTGTTCACGTGCAATTTCTCGTTCTTCTTCAGTCCTTTCATATGCAATATTTTGTATTGTTCTTGCATTACGGCTTTGTCGGGAAAGATTCGACCGTCTTGGTCGCGGCATTATTAATTAAACTTCACTTCACTTCAATCCACTTGTTAATTATTTATTTAATAGAAATAGTTTTAATATTGATTTCAGCGCAACACAATCTTTTTGGTTCGTTGTTAAATTTGAGAGCCTGACTATGAATTTGACTTCGTTTGTAACTGACATTTTGACATTTGACATTTTCTTCTTAGCTGTCTGCCTAAATAAAAAAGTATGGGCCAGGGAGGAAAGGGAGGAACGCTGTCGAACGGGACAAAAAGTATCCTATGTCCTTCTCCTGGCTCTAAGCTACCTCCCTACCAATTTTCACTCAAATCTGTTCTTCCGTTCTTGATTTATAAGTTGTGTAACATAAAACACGATGTTCTTTTATATATATAGATTATATATACATATATTTTTTTTTTAGTTGGTGATTTTAATAAAGTTTTTAAAAGTTCATCTAAAAAATGCTTAATAAGTTTTTAAAAATTTGTTTACATAATTTCCTGCCTAATATTTATGTGGCTTCCGCTCAATTTTACAAAATTTATATTAAGTCTAATTTCATGCATCGCAGTGCATTTTAAAGTAAAAAAAAGAATATGTTATTCGGTGGGCACTCTTAGTAGCCCTGTCGGCTCACTGTTCAGGGTTTAGCTTGATGCGCTAAACAGGGTCGGTGCTGCTGCACAGGCTTCTATTTTTCCATTATGTTGTTGGGATATTATTAGTTTGTTTTTCAATTGCTTTGTTATACTTGAATGAGTAGATGTGTTTGGGACTTTTTAGGGTTTTCTCTAATAAGAAGTCAAGCTCGTTCTGTAACTTTATAGCTGTTGACCATGCGGCTCTTGGAGTTTTTCTAAACTTTAGCCATCTCAGATGCGCTATTCCTTTTTTTTTAATTTTTGTTGTACTCCACCGTTGAGTAGTAATACTCAACTCAAATCCACTGTTGTTTAGTAATATAAATAAATGCATAAAATAAACATAAAATACGAACGACAATTATTATCCGGTCCGCTTTTTATACATCACTCAAAATGAAACATACATACATGCATTACTCGCGCTGGGTCTTTTGTTCCTTGCCGAGCTCTATTGGATTTAAGATACGTTCCATTTGTAAGTGCATTCGCCGCGCGAATATATAAGTTAACTGAAGTTAACCGCGCAACGGCAGTGCCCGATTACTTAAGAGCTCGCTCTGGCCAAACCGTGACACAGCGTCTGGCCGGATGCCCATGCCTAGCCGGCGAACACTGCATATTTGCGTGGCCGCTATGAAACATATTTTATTAGCTTTAAGTTTCAGTTTATGTTTGAGCTTCATACAATAAAGAAGTCTTATATTAATACTCCGGTGGGCACTCTTAGTAGCCCTGTCTGCTCACTGTTCAGGGTTTAGCTTGATGCGCTAAACAGGGTCGGTGCTGCTGCACAGGCTTCTATTTTTCCATTATGTTGTTGGGATATTATTAGTTTGTTTTTCAATTGCTTTGTTATACTTGAATGAGTAGATGTGTTTGGGACTTTTTAGGGTTTTTCTCTAATAAGAAGTCAAGCTCGTTCTGTAACTTTATAGCTGTTGACCATACGGCTCTTGGAGTTTTTCTAAACTTTAGCCATCTCAGATGCGCTATTCCTTTTTTTTTTAATTTTTGTTTTACTCCACCGCGTTTTCCCACTCTACTCACTCATGTTTTTTCTTTAGTTTCTGTTTCTTTGTGCGGCCCAACGGAAACTATTCTTGTTGCCTTAGGTCCTATTCCTGATTCTTTTGGTTTGCCGCTTCCTGGTGTCCTAGGTCATCCAGAAACCATTTCATGATCGACATATAGTATCGTATATTCTTGCAAGTTATTAGAAAATACAAGTATCCGAGTGTTTTTGTTATGTCTTTATTTGTTTAAAGCGTTTTTCATAATAAATCTCTTATTCTATATTCAGTAGAGTCTCGTAGCTGTAATGCCCGTGAAGCCGGCAGTGGAGAGACTTTATTACTTATGTATGAATGTATGCATGTTTTTAGTTTTGCCTCTGACTTTGTGCTTATGTTCACGCAAAAATACAATGTATACACATGTTGTAAAAATTCTACATGTGGTACAGTGGATATTAGCATATTACAACTGCCGCTCTCGCTTCATAATAGCTGAAGATGAGTTTATGCAGTTTTTCAACTTATTAGGAATCCACTTCCTAGCAGCAGGAGACTATAATGGCAAGCACTCACACTGGGGATCTCGTCTTGTAACTTCAAAAGGAAAACAGCTCTATAATGCTCTTATCAAAGCCAAGAAAAGGGAAAAATCCGACGCTGCAAATTATAGAGGCATCTCTAAATTGTCAGCAATTCCAAAGCTTTTTGAAAAACTTATCACTCCACATTTGCAACACCTATGTAGTTCAATAATAACTCCGTGCCAGCATGGCTTCATGAAGCGCCGCTCCACTACTACCAACTTATTGGAGCTAACATCTTTTATCACGGATGGGTTCCGGAATGGCTTACAAACAGACGTCATATACACTGACTTCAGTAAAGCATTTGACTCTGTTAACCATTCGCATCTTATAAGTAAACTCAGTCTTTTGGGATTTCCATTTCTTATCTGGATTTCGAGCTACTTATCTGGGAGAACCCAACGTGTATTCTTTAAAGATGTCTTTTAGAAAAGAATTAAGATGTCTTTAAGATGAAGAATTCTTTAAAGACATTCATTTAAGCAATAACGGTTTTAAATATACAATGTGTATTGTTATTTTGGAACGGCATTGAAAAATATCAATGACCTAAAGTGATCCCGACGTGATTTAATTAATAAAATTAAGAATTTCACGAACATTAAATAGAACCAGTGCGAATATATTTTTTGTTTAGTTTTAACCAGCGTTTAAACATATAGTGTAAAAAAACAAGCATTCTGTAATTATAAATCGGTTTGTTTAGTAATATAAATAAATGCATAAAATAAACATAAAATACGAACGACAATTATTATCCGATCCGCTTTTTATAACATACATACATCACTCAAAATGAAACATGCCTAGCCGGATGCCCATGCCTAGCCGGCGAACACTGCATATTTGCGTGGCCGCTATGAAACATATTTTATTAGCTTTAAGTTTCAGTTTATGTTTGAGCTTCGTACAATAAAGAAGTCTTATATTAATACTCCGGCGCAGCCGTTAAAGTCAATAAATTTGTCAAATTGGTTACTTAGCCTCAAGGGCAGTAACAACGGAGTTAGTAACTCCCACCATAACTTCCAGCAAGAAGAAGAACTCGCTAGGCAACCGCCAGGGACAACCACATTACCCGCATCTGAAGACATCGTCATCAGCAAAAGACCAATAACTACTACTACAACCTAACTTAAATTAGCTGGCGCCCAACGTAAAAGTCATGTAAGTGAGCACTTTTACCCATAAATCCTTTACGTCTGCATTCGTTTTTTTATAAAACAAAAAAAAATATATAAAAAAAAGACAAAAGCAGTGAAGTTTTCTTCCTTACACTGATAGCTAAAAAACTGCAGCCGCTTTACATTTTTTACATTAATTAATTTCCATTAATTGGCTGACGGTTTAGCATTAACACATTGTATTTTTATAAAAGTTTTTTTTATAAACCTTTTTTGGGATATTTACTTCCCAATATTGTTTGCATTTCCTTTTTCTGTATGAATAAATAAATAAACATATTTATACAACAACACAAAAGTTGCAGAATAGAAAATTCTTAACCAAGACAAAAAAAGTCACTAACTCAAAATTTAATTTCCAATCAAAAATAATTCATATAATTGTGTGCATTTAATTCAGCTTTTATATGTTTGTTTTTGTTACACAGGAATTCTTGGTATTAGCTGCGCAGTTTTGGTTATTTATCCGAGACCGAAAGACCGGCCAGATTATCCACCTCAGAAAGCGCAAAACAATTGTAACTTTATTTGAATGAATTGTGGTTTTCTTACACTAAGGCTTGCTAGCTGTCGGCGCAGCGGCAGAGCAGCCGATTTATATATTTTATATATAAGTCAAGTTACAGTATGTAGAAACGGGCAGAGAGTTATGCATGCACATATGTATATATGTGGTCAGCGTGGAACCATGCTGACTCGGTTCTAAACTGTGACTGCAATTGCATATCATATTACGTATGCACATGAAATGTGTTGGGCATTTGGCACGCTGTTGCTGAGTACATTGTTATGTGCAAAGTGTTGCCGCTCAATATATATGTTGTGTAATAAGAACTCATATGTGCATACACCACAATACGTTTCCTGGCGGCAAGCGGCAGTAGCCGCATATTATATTTTTAGGAACTACGTAAATAGCTTGCGCCATTATCCGGCCGTTATCATTGTTAGGACTAAAATAAGAGGCCCTGCCGATGCCGTGCTATCCTCGTTTGGCACTGTGCTGAATTTCGACGCGATTATAAATCGACTCGACTTTACGTACAGTGATAAGAGTCAGATTCACGTAATCGAACAGGAGATGGGTACTCTCAGGCAGGGAAATAATACCCTCCTGCAATATTACGACGAGGTCACCTTGCTCACCAACAAAGCCACCGTGTCGTACGAAGCCTCGGCGGCTAAGGTTTTGGGATGACGCACTTTGATTATTTATCTCGGCGCAGCCTTACGGACTCAAGCGCATCCTTACGGATGTCCTTTTTTCACCTTCAGCCGAAGGCATAAGCGAGATATGCCTTCAGCCCTCGCTTTGGCACAAGAAGAAGAATCTAACCACGAGAGATACTCCTTCGCGGCTTCGTTTGCCAGAAGCCTGGAGGACAAGGGTAAAAAACAATATCCAAAGGCGCAAGAAAACCGTCAGGCTCCTGCGCTGGCAAATGTCCAGACAAGCAATCCATTCTACACCAAGCAACACAAGGCGCAAGTGCACAGAGGCGCAGAGAAAGAGGCATTTTCAAGCTCGGCCACTATTCACAGTGAGCTGTCGCTAACCCACACTATCCCATCCACGGACAAGCCTCTCAATTGCTTCCAAAACGAGATAACTCTGGAGGAAGCCCGCTTTTCGTCAAAACGCAACTTTGTCCTCTTTGGAAATAAGAGACGGCATTACAATGACTTCACTTGCGAGGAGTCATTGCTGGAAGAGCTCGCGGACATAATAGTTCCTAAAGGCGTAAATACCATTCATTGCGATTTACAGACGATACCAATGATTCAGGACAAATTGGTTCGGCAATTTCCTGTTACCAAATTTTGGCAATGCAAAAACCGAGTAACGCTTAACCGAAAAATATTTTATCGCTCGCCTGATATTTTTTAATTTTTTTTTTGTTTTTTTCCTAGCCACTTGGCATAAGTTTTTTGCTTCCATTATTATTTTAATCACGCTTTGGTGGTGGGCTACCCAATTTCAACAAAACTTACAGCACATCCAAATTACAGGTTCACAACCATATTCCTGACGGATTATTCTAAAGACAAATACAATCCCATCATTGATGGCCGAATTCTAGTATGAGAGGAATTCGCGTTTGTAAAACACTCAGCGAATCTCTCGGAATATAGGCAATTGATGACCTAATGGGAGAAACTAATGGGATGACCGACATGTTCCCTCAATCTCACATGCAGAAACTTTTGATTGCCCATCTACGCGACCTGCTCGACTCGTTGAGCATCCATCATAGAGTAGCAAAAAGCTTAGACTCTCTAAGGACCGCGTTAAAAGTAGTGGCAGGAACGCCGGTAAAGGGCACCTATTCGAGATGCTTTTAACTAGGATAGGAAATAGGATGATAACAATGGGACTGCAGGGTTGAATACTGGCAGTAGAGCTTGCCAAAGTAAATGTTGTTAGCCCTAGCATCTTAGATCATGTACACTTAGAAGGTGTGTGGATGGAAGAGCCCACCGAGACCGCGATTAGGGATGTTTTGTCCGTATCGTCCGTTAAGATTCTATAATCCGATAACATCTTACACTTTATCATTAAGTTTCCAAAAATTAAGTCGGCCTGCAACAAGTTTCACCGTTGTTCCGGTGTCTCATCACGACACCATACTCAGGCTGGAAGATAACGTAATTGCTGAATGCGACGGCAATATCCACACAGTAGAAAACAGCTCCTCGACATCAGGGGCTATATTTTGCCGGCTGGCGCGAAAAAGATCATGCGCTCAAGAGCTCCACGCTGGAGGCACGGCACATTGCGAGATCCAGCAAAGCGATTTACACCCCATCACCTACGTTGATGACAGGATCGTGATTATAAATGATAGCCCGGCTCGAGTGTGTGTAGATAATGGCACCTGTGCCCAAATAAGGGGCACATACCTCGTCACCTTTGAAGACGGTGCCACCGTCAACGAAACCCGATTGGTCAACCATGACACAGCCCAGTAGAGGGCTCCAGGAGAGGCCAGCTCACCTTTCCTAAACGTCAATATGGAACGCAACGTTCTCAGTCTTCCTTACCTTCACCGGCTGAGTGAACGTAACTTGGAACACATCAAGGAGTTCGGGGAGAAGATCAACCATCATCAAATATATCAGATGGTGTTCATAGCGGGAGCAATATGCTGCGCTTTAATTTGCATCGGCTTGGCCTATCGGCGGGTCACTCAGGCCCAAATAGGGTCGGCCGAGGGCGGCCTCATTCTTGAAGGGGGAGTAGTTAACTGAAGTTAACCGCGCAACGGCAATGTCCGATTACTTAAGAGCTCGCTCTGGCCAAACCGCTGACGCAGCGTCTGGCCGGATGCCCATGCCTAGCCGGCGAACACTGCATATTTGCGTGGCCCCTATGAAACATATTTTATTAGCTTTAAGTTTCAGTACATACAATAAAGCTTCATACAATAAAGAAGTCTTATATTAATACTCCGGCGCAGCCGTAAAAGTCAATAAATTTGTCAAATTGGTTACTTAGCCGCAAGGGCAGTAACAACGGAGTTAGTAACTTCCACCATAACTTCCAGCAAGAAGGAAGAACCCGCTAGGCAACCGCCAGGGACAACCACATTACCCGCATTTGAAGACATCGTCATCAGCAAAGGACCAATAACTATTACTACAACCTAAGTTAATTTAGTTTATACATTCCAAAACTCAGTGTACGATTGTGAGCGCTCATTAGGATAAATCGCGTTCAACGCACGCAATTATAATTAAATATAATCAATTAAAGTTATTTATGCAGTTTTTATTGTGATTGATTGTAGTTCAATAATAGTGGCAATGAAATCCAGTGGCACCGCCACAGGAGCACTACAGCGCGGAGTACTATTTTAATGCCATGATCCACGTGCGTCATGGCTAGTTGGTCGCCATGTACGAGGACTTCAAGGTCATCCACATGAGCTTGAAGAATTGGACACTTCAGAGATCATCAGCGACTGGCGATGGACCATATCTGAGCTTGTAGCGACCATGCATGCCTGAAATGCATGAAATTGAGCAGGGGACGTTACTGCGCTCAGCTCGAATTGCTGCCCATTTCACCGGCCAGCGCTCAGTCGGAGTTTTCAAGCCTTGCCTCCTCTTCCTTTTCCTACTCTTAGCGGAGGACATTCGGATTGAGCTGAGTTTCACTCGGCTTTCTCAACAATTGTGAGCTGCAATCCTCACATAAGTAAGGTGGAAAAGCTGCAGAGGTTGCGATCTTGTCTTCGGGACAGCTTTAAATGAAGTTCGTTCCTTGAAAATCTCTAAGGATAATTATGATGTCGTGTTGCATCTCTTGGAAAAACGATTTAATAACCGTCGGTTAAAATTGCGGAGTTGCAAATAACAGGAGATCGTCTTATATTATCACTAATACACCTTCCTCTACGTGTATATTGTGCGGCGGATGGTCTCATATTGTGTCACGCCCCAGATTTCTTGGCAAGGCTAGGCGGCTCAGTCTTTGTCGAAAATGTCCCCAAACTGGCCATCACCTGCGTGAGTGCCTCGCCATAAATTTTCGCAGTTTCGCAGGGAAGAGGCATCACATTTTGTTTGCTGCATTTTTTGGAATTGCAGACTACCAGCAACGAAACCTTCGGTTGTTTCGTCTACGTCAGCCACAGCCCAGTGCATCGAAGCCGTAAGCGCTTCACCATCCACGGCTAATCCACTAGTTGCCCAAGGTCGTAGCTGTGATATGGCTTTGCTTGCTTTTTCTGACCTTTGTTTCTTGCCAGGCTCTATTGGATTCAGGATCGCAGGTGCACGTGATTACGCCGCCCTGGCTAGTCAGCTGCAGCTTCGGAGATGCAGATCTCACATGGCCGTGTATGGAATTGGCTGGTTTTGCCACAGACGGGTTATCTGTTGATGTGCTCCTACGGATAATCTGGTGGATACATCAGGGACCTCCAGCCTAGTCCTAGTTTCGATGTCTCCGAATGGAATCCAGTTGTCAACAGTTGGACAAGAGCCCAAGTCAGTTAGATGAGCGTTTAGAGTATTTTCTCTATAAATTTTGGGAAGTCGAAGACTGCTCTGAGCCCATTGTAAAGTGGACAAAGGAGGAGTTGGAGTCCGAGGCGCATGTTGTGCAAAATTCTCCTCGGCTCGAGTCAGGCGCCTACTCTGTGAGGCTTCCGTTGAAAGACAGCTCGGAGTTACTTGGAGAATCTTACTCTCAAGGCGTGAGGCGATTTCTCTCCCTTAAATGAAAGCCTCGAAAGGATAATGGAGTATTTGGGGCTGGAGCATCTGTCTCCAGTCCCGGCTAGAGCAAGACTTACCAACAATCATTTCGTTTTGAAGGAAGACGGTTTAACAACCAAGCTCAGTGTTGTTTTTGATGGATCTGCTGCCACCACCTCTGGGTATTCGTTGAATGACGTGCTGATGTGTGATCTGGTTATCAAGCCAAAGTTGCTGCACATTCTTCTAAGGTTTCGTTGCCATCAGGTGGCCATTTCTGGAGATATTCGCAAAACGGATGTGTCTGAATTTTCCCTGAGAACAGCTATCTTGAGTGCATTCTTTGGCGGAATTCCACTTAGGATGAATTGGAATTTTTCAAACTGGATAGTGTCTCTTTTGAAACTAAGCCTTGTTTTTATCAGTTCGTGCAATGCATCACTTCGCAGAGGATGAGCGGTCTAAGTTTCCAAAGAGCGCAAAAATTCTGCGTCGAGATTAATATGTTGATGATCTAATTTCCGGGGGTTGCTCTTTAGGTGAGGCTGTTAACGTAATTCAGCGAACTTCGGGGATCCCCGCCAAGGGTCAATCGGCTGAGAAAATGGTGCTCCAACTTTTCTGAAGTGCTGTGTGGCGTGCCGGAGGAAGATCGGGAATCGTTCCCCCGACTCAAAGCTTCGCTTAGGATCCTGCGACTAATCGCTTGTTATTTTCGTTTCAAGGGCTTCAGTCAGCTTCAAAACCCACTAGGCGCATTATCCTTTCTTCAATCGCCCGACAATATGATCCGATGGGACTTGTTCGACCTGTTATTACAAAGACAAAGATCTTTCTCCAAAAGCTATGCCGTGAGAAGTTATGAAAGCCTTCATCAAGCTCTTCACTCCTATTGCAGCTTCATCTAAGCGCTGTCGGGTTTCGACAATCCACAATTTGACTGCAACGATGGAATGTCGATATATTCCTACGTCTTTAAACCCAGCAGACGGAGGTACCCTTCCCAAGGAGCTAATTGATGTGTAATATGCACATATATGCACTATTAATATCATATATATATATATCGTCCACCCACTGTACCACGAGTACTTAAAGGGTACACACTGTAACACTTTGTCGCAGCGTTTATGTTATCCAAGGTCTCGGTCATAAACCTAAGTGCACCGAAATATGAATCGCCCGCTGTGCCTTTGCTGTACGCCGAAAAAGTGCATATGTCCGCATATACGTAACACGAGTGGACCTTATGCATGTCCACATACCTCCGCCTAAGCGAACATAACATAAATATATATTCATATATAAATATTTAAGAATAAATAACCGCCTCTCCGCTGCCGCTTTGGGCAGCGCAGCTACGAGACTTAGACTTCCTTTAACTCATAAGTAAATTTGTAAAATCAGAAACTCCCATGAGCTCGGAGCGGCAACAACAGCTGCTCCGAATACAACTCAAACCTTAAATTTAATAAAGATATGCTAAACCTTCAAACCAACCGATGTAATCAATAAAACTGGGAACACGTCCACAAACCTGGGGAGCCTTCGAGAAAACATTACATGGCGACCGTGACAGGACTCCAACCGATTTAATCAATAAAACTGGGAACACGTCCACAAACCTGGGGAGCCTTCGAGAAAACATTACAGATGATAGTATGCCGTCTTATGGTCCTCCGTTTCTTTATGGACCTTAAGATCAGTGGCCAGCAGTGGTTCCATATGAAAGACCCACTGTGGCGATGAGAGCAAAGGTTTTGCTTATCCAATCTCCGTACCTTGACGTTACGGCTGGTTCCAAGTGGGGTAATTCGATTCCAACACAATTGTGCACAAATTCTCACAGCGAGTTCGCCACAAGGGTATTACTGCTAGCGACATCAAGTCTGGAACCAAACTATTATTGCGACTAGAGCAGCCGGTGCATTTTTGGGATGATATAAAGACGTTTCAGAATGGAAAAAAGATTTCCTCATCCTCATTCTGTCCGTTTTTGGACACGTTTAGTCTGTTGCTTGTGGACGGTCAGTTAAAAAATTTGAAACCATACAATTTTTTTTAAGATTTTAAGTTTTAAGGGATGGGCAATGGTGGGCATAGATTTTTTTGTTCAATTTCTAACTTTTAAGATGGTGGGTAATTGTAGTCGGGCGGGGAGAAGAATACTCCCATCCTTCAATCACCCAATTCTAAAGTGGAACAGCATATGCCGATGGATGGATGTCCGGGGGGTGCACGGACGTTAATATGCGGGACCGGCCGACCCCCAGTTTCAACCAGGCTTATCATGATAAGCTGTATATGTCATGACGAACGGAACACCCTAATAGAGTCCGAAAATGGGATCATTGATTCGTCGATCTCCAAGGCTGAGAGAAGCCAAGGAGATGCTGGGATGGCGAAGTTCCCCACAAAGGGACAATATCCGGAGGCGGGATGCGCCGGTGTAGGGGGGATGCCAAGGCATCCACATCCAAACAGGGCCCACTATGGGACCACTGAACTGCGTGGGGGGCAGGATCCCAGAATCAAGCCCTTCACCACTCCTTGCAGCGGGAGGGGTCCTACAAGGATATGAGAAGAGCTCGTTTACCTCATTTTTAGCCGGCAAAGGCGGGTAATAGGCTGAACCCCAAAAAGCCGACAGAAATAGGCGCCTCTGTCAAGGAGATAAAACAAAGTGCGACATGGAAGAGGTAGACTGAAGGTGGAGCGCCCCTGGCGAAGATAAAAAATTTATAATATCCCTCATTGATAATAGCTCCAAGGGTGGCTTCTGATCGCCAGGGAGCTTTGGCAGAGGGTGGAATTCGAGCTGCATGGGCGTTTCATGGAGGAAATGCTCAAGAGCAGAGCACCTCTACCCGATTGCAAAAACGCAGGGTGGTATCACGGTAGCATCAAGGTGATTGCGTGCCAAGATGGGAGGTCAGTAAGCCTCTACAAGTGCATGATTGCGTCGCTGGGAGTAGGTTACCCAGGTGCCTGATTGGAGGTGGTAGACTGCAACAAGATCCCCAACAATCCGAGGGTCCGCGTATGGCTGACCCTACTACAATCCTGGTCATGCTGAGGATTTGCAACTCCACACTCCCCACGGCAAACTGAACGGTCGCCAAGGTGGTAGGACCAGTGGGGTTACTGCAGCAGGTTGTCCTCACACTCAACGTATCAAATACGGTTTCGAGGGATGCGAGGAGTCAATCAGAAGGCATAGACTTGGAGATAGACGTCCAAGAGCCAGACTTGGAGGAGCCGACTGAAAAGGAGGAGGAGGATGTGGAGGAGGACATGGATGGGTATACCTCGGAGGAAAGTGACTTGGCAAGTGACTTGTGTGGGGGACTAGCTAAGTGGTTTTTATTGCTGAAATTTGGTAGCATGAAGATATTAAGGTTCTTTTTATAAGAATATAAGCTCGATTTTTACCTGTTACCTCGCGGAAGTGCAAAGCCTGAACTCTGACGCCCCAAACAAAGAATCCTGTCTCCGGGAATCCAGGGTTCATGGATGAGGGCCGCATCGGCCCCTTCTCGGCGAGGTGGAGCAAGAGGGCAGGGGATGTCTCCTTACTGAGGTGGAGATTGATCTGCAGAAATCAGGGGTGAGTCAATTTTCGATTTTATTATAAGCTGTAAACTCCTAGTGACTACCAAACTGCTACATAGGCTCAGAGCCTACCTTTATCGTCCCTAACCGGAGAGAAGTCTGATACAGCTGATACAGTCACCTTCGGGAGAGTCCTTGATAAGCTTGAGAGTTCACCTCGCGGTTAACTTCGAAAAATTCACTAAGCTAGCAGTTCGCAATCCTAGGAAGGCTAACTGGAAGTTGCCTAAAAAGATTCTAGATAGATCTTTAGGGGAACCACCTACAGGATTGTTGAGACTTATGAGGGAGTTAACGCCTTGGAAGAAACACTTACAGTAGCATGTACCAAGGCGTACCATAACGCCTGTCCCATAATGAGAATGGGTAGCCATAGATCGAAAAAGACACCTTGGTAGACCTCGGCGCTAGGGCCTTCAACCTCGCCTATGGCACCAATACAGAAAAGGCTTGGGAGACATATAACGCTGAACTCAGGCGGTACAACAAGGAACTGCGAAAGGTAAAAAGAGCTGCCTAGGCTAGAGTCTGCACCAACATCCAGGGAATATCAGCGGCCTCTCGCCTTAGAAAGATCCTCTCAAAAACAGCCCCCAACATAGGCAATATAAAGACCCCGGATGGGCGGTGGACTACGTCAAGCCAGGCGTCAAAATGACCGCCATTTCGAGTTTTTCACAACATGTTTATTAAATATGTATCTTTTAAATAATAAAACATTTCATTAAAATACTAGCAGTACCCTGCCACGTTTCGCTGTGGCATATTGTTGTTGCACGCATAAAAAATAAGTCAAACAAAAAAGAATAATTTTCAAATTAATTAAATTCTGTAATACTTGTGGGTATACAATATTCTTTGTTTCTCCTCCTTAATCATTCATTATTATTTCTGTATTTTAGTACATAGGTTGCTCTTCACTTAAGCACCTTGTGATACACGACATTTTCTGTTTTATTATCAGGCGCAAAAACAAACAACGCAGATGGTCTTCCGACCCGTGAACATGCCACGTATAATTGACCATGGGAAAAACATGAATGTTCTAGATTTAAACCACAAACTTTTAAGGATTGGCCTTGTGATTTGTTGATTGTCATGGCAAATGCAAGACGTATCGGAAATTGAAGTCTTTTAAATTCAAACGGCATATCGGTTGGGATCATCGGGATCCTCGGAATGAGAACTTCCTCACCTTTGAATTTTCCTATCATTATCGTAGCGTAAATTACATTGTTCATCAATTTACTAACCACCAAACGCGTACCGTTGCACAGTTTTGGTTGGTTTATGTTTCGAAGCATGATTACTACGGAGCCAACCTTTAGGCGTAAATTGTGCGGTGGTAAGCCAGGCACGTCCAAAGAGTTTAAAAATTCAATTGGATAGTTGGTGGCTTCATCTTCATTTGTGACGCAGTCAATAGATTTGAATGAATGCATTGTTCCAATGATCTTATTTTGAATTATGTAGTTCAGGTCATCTACATCTTTATTCTTAGCCGCTAAAATTGCTCGCTCACTCAACCATTCATTATTTTTGTAGTTAGAAATAATATTTGGAAATACATTGTTGATAAGTTCGTCTTTTGATGAGACAAAATTACAGAAATTATTTGGAAATGATATTAAACCGCTCGATTCTATCTACAAAATAAAAACCAGATTCTTTAACTACATTCTATGTAAGTACAAAAATAAATACCTTAAATGTCGGATTAAAACCTCCTTCTTCGATAATGTCTGCCCCAAATGACGTCATTTGGAAACAACTATTGTATTTTCGAGTATTTGCAAGAAAGTGGCGTGATTCTTGTGTTTCGCCGCAAAGCAATGAATACAATGGCTCTTGTGGCGGAGTCAACACTGGCAATTTCACTTTACCATTAACGCAGCATAATCCAGGCGTTTCTCCGGAAAACTTTAATGCACCACAATACTCGCAAACAACGTCCATTTGCCCAATGCAAACGCTAGGATGCAAGCTGTAATCATTGCTGCAATCGTATCGAAACGCAGCTCGATTCAAATCAGCTAAATATCTGCGTCGCAAATTGAAATCTATTTGAGAAGCACGAAGTCGAGCCATACTATTGCGGCGCTGTTCACGTGCAATTTCTCGTTCTTCTTCAGTCCTTTCATATGCAATATTTTGTATTCTTCTTGCATTACGGCATTATTAATTAAACTTCACTTCACTTCAATCCACTTGTTAATTATTTATTTAATAGAAATAGTTTTAATATTGATTTCAGCGCAACACAATCTTTTTGGTTCGTTGTTAAATTTGAGAGCCTGACTATGAATTTGACTTCGTTTGTAACTGACATTTTGACATTTGACATTTTCTTCTTAGCTGTCTGCCTAAATAAAAAAGTATGGGCCAGGGAGGAAAGGGAGGAACGCTGTCGAACGGGACAAAAAGTATCCTATGTCCTTCTCCTGGCTCTAAGCTACCTCCCTACCAATTTTCACTCAAATCTGTTCTTCCGTTCTTGATTTATAAGTGGTGTAACATAAAACACGATGTTCTTTTATATATATAGATTTCATTTTTTGAAAAAAAAAGGAAAAATGGAAACCCATGTAACCCCTTAAGAGAGGCTTTTAAGTCTCCATCTCCACCTTACTATAAACCCAAATGACATCTTATGCTTATAGCATGTTTACAGGAAGGGCCGATTCACAGAGACAGTCGGGTTTCGACACGAGATTTCCATGATCGCTGAATAAGCGCTCAATAACAAGGAATTTGAACTAATTGCCTTTTTAGACATTGAAGGGGCGTTCAATCATCGACGCACTGACGGGACTTGGAATATACGATCGATCTGTTCACCTTATACGGCAGATCCTGATCAATAGAAGTGTTAAGGCGAATCTTGGAGGATCGTCTATTCGAAGATACGTCAAGAAGGGCACCTCGCAAGGAGGTGACCCTCCCCACTACTCTGGAACGTGGCGGTTAACAACGCGGACCATGTTGTTATCGCCTTATTGCAATTTCTATTCAATCTCAAAATGTAATTGGTACTGAGACATACCTAGACATAACTTTAGACAGGGATTGGAAGCTCAACACTGTAAATAGGGTAAATAAAATATGCCTCAAAGCGGTAGGCCTAAAATGGGGCCTACCCCAAAGATAATCAGATGGTTATACACGGCAATCATTAGACCAATTCTATTCTACGGAGTTGTAGTCTGGTGGCCTGCCGTGTATAACTCCTTATGCAGAGAATAATTTAGGAGGACGCATCGCATGGCGGAGATCTGCATCACAGGCAGTCTGCGTACTACGCGCAGTGACGCCCTAGATTGAATCCTAGACCTACTACCAGTGGAACTTATGTGATAAAAGCTTGCCACACTAACGACAATGAGATGTTTGGTTACACCAGGCTGGAACTAAACCACTTCATGCCAGAGGCATGTACAGACTACCGTTTTCCCGTCGATCAACCTACCATAAACAACAAAGTCGCCATCCCGTCTAGGGAGGAGTGGGATAAGCAAACCCTGGGACCAGGGGGGCTCCCTTCACATCTACACAGATGGATCAAAACTCAACGGCTAGGTGGGAGTGAACGTTTGCGTGAACGTCTGTCATTCAGTCATTCAACAGAGATGCAACCGAATCAGATCTGCCAAATTTCATAAGGATCGGCCAACTATATCCTATAGCCGCCATATAAATTAACGATCGGAAATGGTACAACCTTAACTACAAAGGTCATCCCGATGTTAGCTTTCTTGTTATTTATTTTTTTGTTTATTGTTCGCGAACTACAAAAAAGCAAATCCGCTATGAATATCCGTTTATGTTTTGGTAATGCTATGAATTTACCTTAGCTTCACAGCCAGCACCATCGATAGCTCTACTTATCGGACTATATCTTGAGTAAACGGTTTTTCCCAGATATGAACGATACATCAAAAGTTGCCTAAACTCAAGGGCTATCTCCACATGAAACATGAATAGAATCGTTGAAGCCCATTTTAAAAATTTTTTTCAGAGTACTTTTTTTTATGATTTTGAAATTTGATCTCAAAGAAAGTGAAGAACATTTTTAAATAACCTTTCTAACAAAATATAGCATGTGAAGTTAGTTCAATTTTGTCAAGTTATGCGTTTTTTAAATTCAAAGGAATTTTTAATTTTTCAAAGTAATCTTAAGTAATTTAAAAAAAATTTAAAACAAACGTTGTTCGAATTTTTATAATGAATATACTCAAATTTTTTTCAAAATTTTAAAAAACAAAACAAGGCAAGAAAGAATCTTTCATACATCTTCATTTGGGAAATTCTTTAGAAATCGTTCTTCCTGAAATCCTTTTGAAAGAAATCGGGATGCTTAAGGTACCAATATAAAATAAAGGTTAACAAATCAAATATCTGTATATTTGTCTGATAACACCAATGTCCCTACTGTCTCCAATTTAGTGAAAAACAAGTGTTTTACATTTCCGCAAATTTCTGCCAAGCCAAACTACTTTTGGCTAATGTTTGGATAAAATCCCTCTAATTAAAACAATAACTTTCATTTGGTATATCACTGGTTCAGATTGAACTCACACAGAAAATTGTTAATTCTTCGGCTATCTATAGTGTCTTAACGCACCTGCTATAAACAGGGCATGCGTTCACTTAGCACTCTTAAGCTAGAAAAGCGAGTAGTAACTTCGATCGAAAGGCTGCCCAAAATTTCAACTAAACAACGTCTTGCTTCTAGGTACACATCGAGAGATTTTTCACCCCTTAGATTTGGCGCCCATGGCGCTTGATCTTTCTGAAAAAAATTCTTCTGAGCGTATTTTTTTCTTACGATTTCGACTGCCAGTTAATTTAAAACTATTAGATTTAATATTTTTTGTTAGTCCCGCAAAGAGAAGACTCAAGAAATAAAATCAAGTTTAAATTAACAAAAATTGGTTTTTCAAATGTGGAGTGATTAGTTTTTTAAAAAGCTTTGGAATTGCTTACTATTTAGAAATTCATCTTTTGGCACCACATGAGATCTGCGATATTAAAATCACTCAGAGCTGACGCAGAGCGGACAAGAGTTACCAGAATGTGAGCGGTTGGGGTGAAGGTGGTATGTATATAACAACAGGTAATGTATAAAGATTTATCGGCCAAGATGATTGGAAGAAATTTAAATTAATTCTTTGCCAAACTTTTGTGATTTTACATCTTGGAAGCGAAGTTGGAGGCAAAAGAATTTTAGCCTCCACTTCCCCTTCACTGAGGTCGATGGCGCGCAATAGTCGCTTACTTATTTAGAAAACCTTCCGAACTAAAGATCTCCGGCCATATCGTATGACTACATTATTGATGCTGGAGTTTCACAAGGAAGCGAACTTGGACAGAGCTGCAATTGGTGTCCATTTATTTCAAAGGAGTAGTTATTGTTATTACCCATATTTATCGCGCGCTTTTTTATAGCTATCGCACGGGCTTAAATCAGCCAGGATGATAACACAGGCCGACAATTTAGGCCGTGTAATGAAGATGACCATCATTGTTTCTAGTACATATCATTATACCCTTGCAGAGGGTATTATAATTTTGGTCAAAAGTGTGCAACGCAGTGAAGGAGACATCTCCGACCCTATAAAGTATATATATTCTTGATCAGGATCACCTCCTGAGTCGATATGAGCATGTCCGTCTGTCCGTCTGTCCGTCTGTCTGTCGGTTTCTACGCAAACTAGTCTCTCAGTTTTAGAGCTATCGAGTTGAAACTTTGCACACATCCTCCTTTTCCTTGCAGGTAGTACATAAGTCGGAACGGCCGGGATCGGTCGACTATATCCTATAGCTGCCATATAACTGATTGATCGGAAATGCCATAACTTCGTTGTTTTTTAAGATAGAGGGTTGGGACTTTCCACACATGTTATATTTGACCAACATATCTTGTACAAAATTTCATAAGGATCGGCCGACTATATCCTATAGCTGTCATACAACGATCGAAATTGGCATAACTTTGGTGTTTTTTAAGTTAGAAAGATGGGACTTGGTACAGATTCTATTTGGGACAAATGAATCTGATTTGCCAAATTTTATAAGGATCGGCCGACTATATACGATCTGCTATATTTCTAATAATATAAAATGCGTGGCGCCACCTAGCGGACTGCGAATGAACTGCAAGGGTATATCAACTTCGGCTCCGCCCGAAGTTAGCTTTCCTTTCTTGTTTTTTTATTTATATCAACTAAAATTAAAAAATGGTATTCAGCAGTTACCATATCTTTGGAATACACATCTAAAGTTAAAATCTCAGATTTTCTACATTAACTTTTGGTCTTCTATGATTTTTACCCAAAAATTTTCCTGTGGAAGATTTCTATTTTCCTATTGAAATCAAAAGATCATATTATGTTTTAATTTTGGATTTAAGGGAAAACTCGAAATAATTTTATTCAATTTATTATAGGTGGTTAAACAAGAATTTCGTCAATTAAATTGCTGTTAATCTCATATTTTTAAAAAGTCATGGCCATCTACAATTTTTGTAAAGCTTTGCTAAACCAGCTGAACCTGCAATAGATACGTTTTGAGCATAGAAACAGTTTTAGATAGCCATGACTTTTTGAAAATATGAGATTAAAAATCCCTTTTTAATTGAAGAAAATCTTGTTTAACTAACTATGTATAATAAATTTAATAAAATTATTTCGATTTTTTTCTTAAATCCAAAATTAAATGATATACTGATACTGATATACATGATATACTGATTTTAATAAGAAAAAAAAATATATCAAAAGAAAATGTTTGAGGAAAAATCATAGACGAAAAATTAGTGTAGATCTGTAAATCTGAGATTTCAACTTTGGATGAGTATTCCAAAGATATGGTAACTGCTAGATACCATTTTTTAATTTTAGTTGGTACACATACATTTCAAAAATGATATGTTCTAGAAACAATGATGGTCATCGCCATTACACGGCCTACATATTTCAATATATGATAAAATTTGATCAATTTATTATATTAGGTGTACCGTGGCAACTGTGGGTGATAGAACCTCTGTTTGTTCTGGACTTTGGTTCAGGGGAGCCTAAAGGTTATGGAGCAGATGAAATTATGCGTGGAGATTTTTTGCTGATGGCCTGTGTAATTGCTATAAAAAAGAACATATTTTCAATATAAACAAATGATCTGTTGTTTAAATATTTTAATTATAATAGAAAAAACAAAGATTTGTATGCACATGTTACGTATTTTTAACAATAAATTATCAATACCTAAACAGGTACATCTTTATATACATAAATACGATGGTGCATGAAGATTTATTTAAACATAGAGATGAAAATGGATAAAATAACTGAATTAATTGAAGACATGGTCTGGATTGTGTTATGTACATATTTACGAATGCGTATCTATACGCTATAGAACTTTGTGTATAAAAATACTTACTTTATGTAGTTTTTTAAGTGAGAAAATTTTATTTTGGCCTTATGCCTATTTTTTATTTTGAGTTTGCTGTCAAGGTTATTTATGAGCTGAAAGTGTTTGGTCTTGTGTCGAGAATAATTTTATATTAACATTTTTAAAAATATTGTAAGATGAATTAAAGAGAAATAAATAAAATGGAAATGATTTTGTAAAATGAATACGATTATTTTACTTATGATATATACAAATAAATAAGTAACTTTTTGTTTATAGTCTAGTGCTCAAAACAACTATTAAGAGCCGATGGTTGGATCCTGGCGTATTTCCGATTTCAGCTTAACAAATTCTTTGGCTACTTCATCATTATTGCGTTGGGACAATATCCTTAAAATTGTCCATCCTGTTTCATCCATTTCAATACGTCTCATTAAAGGTAACCAACATGCGACAGAACCCTGAAACCCATAAAAAATTTACATTAAATGCAGCTGAAAATATGTAACTACAAAACCTTTTCTGAAACGTCCTTTAGTGGAATAACAGCTACTCCTACAAGTCGGTCATCACGAGCAAAGCAATAGTCTTTTACGCAAATGTGTAATTCAAAGAAGTCCAGCTGTTCCTCATTACCGATTGTACTATGTGAAAGGATTTTATAAAGATTGTTAGCAGAAATAACCGAATTATTAACCGAAACTTTTGTAAAATTAAAGCTTTTATTAAAATTTAAATTTAAAAAAAAATTGTATACGATTACTGCCTTACAATGTATTTACTATATATACATTTTTATACCCTTGCAGAGGGTATTATAATTTTGGTCAAAAGTGTGCAACGCAGTGAAGGAGACATCTCCGACCCTATAAAGTATATATATTCTTGATCAGGATCACCTCCTGAGTCGATATATGCATGTCCGTCTGTCCGTCTGTCTGTCTGTCTGTCTGTCTGTCTGTCGGTTTCTACGCAAACTAGTCTCTCAGTTTTGGAGCTATCGAGTTGAAACTTTGCACACATACTTTTTTTCCTTGCAGGGAGTATATAAGTCGGAACGGCCGGGATCGGTCGACTATATCCTATAGCTGCCATATAACTGATTGATCGGAAATGCCATAACTTTGGTGTTTTTTAAGTTAGGGGGTTGGGAATTTCCACACATGTTATGTTTGACCAAAATATCTTATGTACAAAATTTCATAAGCATCGGCCGACTATATCCTATAGCTGTCATAGAACGATCGGAATTGGCATAACTTTGGTGTTTTTTAAGTTAGAAAGATGGGACTTGGTACAGATTACTTTTTGGGCAAAATAATATGCTAAATTTCATAAGGATCGGCCGACTATATACGATCCGCTATATATCTAATAATATAAGATGCGTGGCGCCACCTAGCGGACTGCGACTGAACTGCATGGGTATATCAACTTCGGCTCCGCCCGAAGTTAGCTTTCCTTTCTTGTTTTTAATAATACAAGAAAGGATAAACTTTTATTCTATTAGTGAAAGGATTCTAATATAATCAAGATTTTGATATCAACTATCAAAAACACTATATATGCTATTGTTCTAAAGTAATCAGGAATTTTTGATTCTAGAGCGCAATGGGTACGTTATAATCTGCTTTCGGTTGATCCGTGAGAATTTCATGACATTTCTTTGATTGCAAGTGCGTTTTAAGTGTCAGTATGTTTGTGTCAACGATGCGAAAATGATCTTCAAATGAGCCAACATTAAATGTTGTTTTTAGGTTATGGTGATGATTTCCTATCCCATAGCAGAATGCACTTGTGGTTGCAACTGACGACCAAAAATAGCTCAAAATTTAAAGGACATCATTGAAAAGATCAAAAAGCACACAAACTTCCTTTACAATATTATGACTGGTAACGAAACGTCGTTTTAACCATATTCTCACTGGCCAATTAATAAAAATGGCAGATCCTAACGCACCATTTGACATACAGATGGGGTCACCAGAGGCCGCTAGATTCAAAAAATCCTGTTTACTTTGGAAAACACCTTGACTGAGGAAAAGTTTTGATATAGGAATTAGAATAAAAATGTCTTATATAAGCTAGATATAAAAATAATTTGGCAACAAAACTTGTTCAAAGTAGTTTCCTGAACCAACTACAAAATTACTCCATTTTTTAGGGCGGTAGATAATGTTACAAAAATTTAAAACCATTTCCCTCTCTTGGACTATAAGGTAAAAAACAAAAATACATAATATGAATACTAAAAACAAAATTTAAAAAAATGTATTCATATTTTCTAAGGTTTTTTTTTTATTTTATGTGAGTAATAAACATTTTTTATAGAGCTGATTTTTATTGAATGTGTTAGGAGTCAAACCCGGGAAATTCCGGCCCTAATAATGCATCATTATACCCATTCAGCTATTGTCCCAATCCTATAAGTACTGCACAAATTACAACTGGAGTTTCGTAAATACCAAGTGTTTTTGTAACATAAATAATTTAAATCCAAAATTAAAGTAAAACCAGAAAGGAAAGCTAACTTCGGGCGGAGCCTAAGTTTATATACCCTTGCAGTTGTGCCATTTTCGATCGTTCAGTTATATGGCGGCTATTGAATATAGGCCGATCCCTATGAAATTTGGCTAATCAGATTATTTTGTCCATAATAGAATCTGTGCCAAGTCCCATCTTTCTAACTTAAAAAACAGAAAAGTTATGCCAGTTCCGATCGTTATATGACAGCTATAGAATATAGTCGGCCGATCCTTATGAAATTTTGTACATAAGATATTCCAAATATAACTTGTGTTGAAAGTCCCAACCCTAAATTAAATTAAAAACTCAAATTATCTAAATTTTCTAAATTAAAAAACACCAAAGTTATGGCATTTCCGATCAATCAGTTATATGGCAGCTATAGGATTTAGACTGATCCCGGCCGTTCCGACTTATGTACTACCTGCAAGGAAAAGAAGGATATGTGTAAAGTTTCAACTCGATAGCTCTAAAACTGAGAGACTAGTTTGCGTAGAAACCGACAGACAGACGGACAGACAGACAGACATGCTTATATCGACTCTGGAGGTCATCTTGATCAAGAATATATATACTTTATAGGGTCGGAGATGTCTCCTTCACTGCGTTGCACACTTTTGACCAAAATTATAATACCCTCTGCAAGGGTATAAAAAATGAAACAGAATAGTTGAAATGAATTCTCGAGCTCGGCTCGCACCCGCGACCTGCCAGGGGCCTAACAAGGCTTCGCGCGAAACAATTTTTATAATTCAAGTGTTGCTCCGTGCTGCTTTTAAAATCTATTATTAGCTGCTTCATATTTTTCCCGCATTGGATTTTTGTTTGCTTTTAGCGGATTAGTTTGCTCAATTGTGCCATGACTTTCGCAAAAGCCAAATTGATGTACCCTGCTGCTTAAAAAATGGTTTTTGCTGGATCTTGTTACGGAGTTTTGTTGGATCGGAGTTACTAATTGGAGTGATTTTTTAGCTCCGTGGACTTAAATTGGGGTGGACTAGCCACAAAGAAAATCTGGAAAAGCTGGTTGGTGATATATTTTCTATTGACTCGCTCGGAACCTCAGAAAGGATTCATGTGTCCTCTTTGGTGCTTATTACAGAGCGATGTTAGAGCTGTTGATGTCCTCCTCAATGTTAAGCTGCGGGTTAAGATCAACGCGTGTATTCCAGGAGTCGTCAATTTTATGAGTTTTATTTTAAAAATTAGTGAAAAATTGAAAATCAATAATACGTCTGTTCTGCAGTGCGTTTTATCCTTCGGATACCATTTTTGGAGAACCACTCCTTTAGTCTCTATACGGTGGCAATTGGATAAAGTGGCAATTGGATTTTTTATTGCATTTGATTTTGTATGGCGTTTTCATTAACTACACGAGGTCCAACATGCTTAGTTGCAGGGTAACTATCTTGGCTTCAATGTAACTTTAGCGTGGCAATGATCGGGGGCCTCCGATAGATTCCTTAACTGAGCGAAGTAAACTTTACCTTTTGGATTCCGCTAGTGACTTTCTCTAGAGGTCCATTTGTGTATCAGGTATTGCATGTTTCTTATACTTTATTATAAGTTGGTTTTTTTTTGGTTTTAGGTTAAAGATCTTGAGAGGTTTCTGTGCTTTATGCTTCTTTAGTAAGTTGTTACTGAACAATTGATTGGAATCATCTGGATGTTTCGACAGTCTCGAAAATTAGATTCACTTTGTAAATTCTTTATCGACCGACTCTGCAATTTGGTTGACGTATGAAAAAGTTTTATACCTGGCTTCGACTGCAGTGTTATTATACTCCACATCTATTGCCTTAATTTTGATTACACAAGCCAACAGCGAAAAATCTCCACGCATAATTTCACCTGCTCCATAATCTTTGCTCCATAAGTTTTTAATCTCATATTTTCAAAAAGTCATGGCTTAGAAGACCAAAAATTAATGTAGAAAATCTGAAATCTTGGATGATAATTCCAAAGATATGGTATCTGCTAGATACCATTTTTTAATTTTAGTTGGTACACATACTTTTCAAAAATGATATGTACGAGAAACAATGATGGTCATCGCCATTACACGGCCTACATAATTCAATATATGGTAAAATTTGATCAATTTCTTGTCTTGGGTGTACCGCGGAAACTGTGGGTGATAGAACCTATGTTTGTTCTGGACTTTGGTTCAGGGGAGCCTAAAGGTTATGGAGCAGGTAAAATTATGCGTGGAGGAAAAAAAAATTGGAAATTGTCGGCCTGTGTTATTAGAAGCCACACTCTCCATGTTGGGACGGTTTATTTGAGGTTGGTTTCCGTACTTATCCTGTTGAAGGCTCAGATTTCTTCTTTTACTTGAACTACAGGGTTCTAAAAACTCGAACGAGCAAGAACGCGCTCCTCCTGCTACACCGAGAGATCGATTGATGAGGTGTTGTTGTTATCAGCAGTTGATTTTATTTTAAATTAAGTATTGTTTACTTATGAATTTTAGCTTTCTGTTATTTCCATAAGGGTTGTTTGATTACACAGTGCAACAGTGATTCTGAACTTTTAAAGTGTCATAGTAGGTGTTGGGCCAAGCAGCCACCAAAAAGTGCATTTAAAATAATCATAAATTGCTTAGCTGCATCTGTTGTTGTCAGCGTGTATTCTTCTCTGTTTTGTCTCCCAGTTTCGCATGCGCTTTATTGGTATTTGTAGCGTATGCACTTTGGGAGCTTTGGTGGAGCTTCTGCGCAAGCTCTTAGGTTTTTATGCACTTGTAATTCGGCATTGTTTTGGTTCGGCCGCGGAATTTGTTTTGGGGTTAAATTGACCCACAATAAATTGAATTATAAAATGGAACCTTGTCTATTAATTCGGCCGCTATCAAAACGCTGATAGCTCAACATTTGGTGACCCCGACGTGATTTCATCCCGGATTATTATTGTGATCAGCATTAAAAGTGCCAAGAAAGTGCCCTTGTTGTTGTTGGTACAAGTTGCATTTTAATTGAAGAATGGAGTCTGGAGCTGAGACTATTGGAGCTGCTGCCGCAACCCGGGAAAGGATGCTGCGGAGAAGAGCAGAGGTGGCCTGCCAGGAAATGGAGGCGCTGCATCATAAGGTGAAGGCTGCGGCGCGGACTGAGGATTCTTCCATTATTGCGCTGGAGCCAGTGGAGAAACGTTTGCGTGAGCTGTTCACCGCGCTTCAAGAAGAGTTGGAGGAGCTTAATTTTAGCGAGATCGGGAGCGATCTGTATTGGAGATTCTCGCAGCTGGCGACTGATGTGGAAGTGGAAATTCAGGTGGAGGTTGCCAAGCGTTCCATGAGAATCGCCAGTGTATCGCCAATGCCATACAAGCCAGCCCCCTCCTTGCCACCGTTGCCGATGCCAACATTCAGCGGCGGCTATGCCGAGTGGCCGGATTTCTGCGCCCTTTTTAAGACCACGATTGACAGCCATCCCAACCTAACGAAAACGGAAAAGCTCCGGTGGCTCATTTCATGCCTGCGCGAGTCAGCCTTGGATACGGTGAGAGCTCTGGAAATTGATGGCGCGAACTACGATGTGGCCCTTGACCTATTGCGCAATCGTTTTAGTAATCGGCGTTTAATATTTCAGTCTCACATTAATGAGATCCTGCAGCTTCGTGTGGTCGAGCCAGGGTCTGTTGCTACTTTGCGGGAGCTATCGGATCGGTTCAATGGGCATATGCGTGCTCTTATGAGTTCCGGATCAGCTGCCGAGATCCAAGGATGTTTGCTTATCCAAATTATCCTGCAGAAGTTGGATCCTGCCACAAAGGCCAAGTGGGAAGACACTCTCGCCGGAAGCAACGACAGCCTTCCGTCTTGGGAGTCCATGGCATGATTCTTGGAGCAAAGGTGCCGGACTCTTGAATGCGTCGACTTCTCTTTGGCGGCGTATCCACCAGCTAACCAAGTGGGCCGAGGTAGATCTTCGAATAACCGATCTTCATGCATGGTTATTAACGCCCGTCCTGCTCTATGCGCCCTGTGTGGTATTTCGGTGCACGAGCTTCCTTCTTGTTCAAAGTTTAGTGCTTTGACAATTGAGGAACGGTACGAGGAAGTGCGGCGTCTGGCTCGGTGTTTTGTTTGTCTGGAGGATGGCCATCTCGCTCGCGGATGCTCAGCTTCCCGCTGCTCGACGTGCAATCACCGTCATCATATTTTGTTGCACATCGGTGCCGATTCTGTTGCGCACTCATCCCGCTCAATCAACCCTGTTATGAACCAGGATCGCAATGCCGAGCTAGTGCTCCTGCCAACAGCCAATGCACTCGTTCGTGGTCGATCTGGAGCCTTCTTGCCTTGCCGAGTTTTATTGGATTCCGGTTCACAAGTTCACCTCATCTCGTCTCGGCTGGCGAATGAACTTCAGCTTGGCCGTTCCAAATGCTCCACAACGGTGGCCGGTTTCGGCGGCGCTGGGTTTGAAACGGATGGAGCATCCGTTAATGTGTGCTTGAAGTCCCGCCTTAGCATGTATTCAGTGGAAATTGAGGCTGTTGTAGCTTCACATATAACGGACTATCAACCTAGCCAGGACATAGATGCTTCGCGCAGGAAGATTCCTGGCAATATGGATCTAGCTGACCCTAACTTCACCAAAACGCAGCGAGTGGACCTGTTGATTGGAGCCAGCTTATTCTTTGACCTATTGTCGGCTGGTCAAATCCAATTAGGTCACGGGCTCCCCATCGCCCAAAATACTCGATTTGGCTGGGTGATTTCTGGACGCGGTGAACTATCACGGGATGTGTCGTCGCTCTATACTAGGAAAGACAACCCACGGAATAACCACTGGAATGATGTGACTGCTGCCCCTTCCAACAGTGTTATTGAAGGCCCACCCTTCAATGGGGGGAGGATGTTGGGCCAAGCACCCACCAAAAAGTGCATTTAAAATAATCATAAAATGCTTAGCTGCATCTGTTGTTGTCAGCGTGTATTCTTCTCTGTTTTGTCTCCCAGTTTCGCATGCGCTTTATTGGTATTTGTAGCGCATGCACTTTGGGAGCTTTGGTGGAGCTTCTGCGCAAGCTCTTAGGTTTTTATGCACTTGTAATTCAGCATTGTTTTGGGGTTTAATTGACCCACAATAAATTGAATTATAAAATTGAACCTTGTCTATTAATTCGGCCGCTATCAAAACGCTGATAGCTCAACAGTAGGAATTGTTTATTGGGTCGATATATTTTTTTTTCAAAAGCTCCAGAAATTTTGAAATTGGTTTAAAAAAACGCGTTCAGGAATTTTTAAGCGCAAAAAAGTCCCGAAAAACGGTTTTTTAACCATAAATCAAGATTTTGAGGGTGTTACAAAAATATTTCATACATGGTTTTGTGATATACTCGACCCAATAAATAATTCCTTCTATTTCACTTCAAAAGTTCAGAATCACTGTTGCACTGTGTTTTTAAAAGAACTTTAAAGTACAAATTAATGTTTTTACGGTTCAAATCTTCAAGGAATAATAACTAAATCATAAGCTTGTTGCAAATTAAAACAGGAAAGGAAAGTTAAGTTCATTGGAGCCGAAGATGATATACCCTTACAGATAAGAGGCATCTTATCTATTCAAAATTAATTATCGCAAACATAGGCTATATGTGACCTATCAAAATTATAATACCCTCTGCTATAATAATATATAAATTTATATATAATGTAAATTTAATGGCTTACAAGCTGAATGACTCATTATATTTTGGTGACCAATTATTTGACTTTGACTTTGTTGCAAATTTTCTCTTTTTTTCTTGGAGATGAGGTCCGATTAAATTTATTTCCACAAACGGTCTGAACATTCCTGAAGGTATTTGCCATTTGAGATCGTTAGCTGCAACAACTAATTGTAAATATATATATGAGTAAAATTATTAAATTAATAATTTGGCAAGAACTCTAAAAAGTTTACCTTTTACGTTCACTTTGTGTTCTCCCGTGCCTGGATGAGAGAACAAGTCAATTTGCACGGAAATTTCCCCAACACTTTCTTCTGCGTTTTCAGGATCTACTGCAATATAGAAATAATTAAAATAAATACATAAATACAACACACGATAGTTTCCGTAAAAAGCATAGCTTGCAAATAACTGTTAACCGATTCGTGCGGTCTCAAAATAAGTGTTTGTCATTGAGACTTTGAGCAAAAAGTCTGAAAGCAACCGATTGAGTTGCTCGTATACAAATTTTGCTCACGCTCAGTCGAAGTACACTTTTTTCTGTTTTCGTTTGGTCTGCTCATTGTAGGACCGTTTGCTTGCGTTCGACAATTCAAAAAGTCTTTTGGGCATGTATGTATGTATTTGAAGTTTCGTGGGCTCAACCTGTCAATTTATTTTGTAAGTCTCTCGTGTAAACAGTGATTCATCAAATTTATTGAAAATGGGACGAGAAAATTCACGTTTAAAATATTAAGAAGTTTTTTTCGTGAAAATTGCATGTACCATGTACCACTGTAGAGCGAAACGAAAACATATTATTGAAAAGACTTTTTGCGCTGACTTTTTCAGTCAATCGGTCTTTTACTGAGTCTCTCTGTGCGAGCGTCACTCGAATCTCTCATTGAGCGATGTTCGGTAGACGAGAGTTTCATGATTGGCTCATCATAATTCGTTCAACAAAAAACCGAAACAAAACGAAACAAAGTGTGCTGCTCAGAGAGAAACCGAAACGGCATGCTTTTTTTCGGTTGCTCTCGCGAACAGAGCGTAAGCAAAAAAACGGGTTACAGTTATTTGCAAGCTATGGTAAAAAGTAACAACCCAAATCTACCTTGTTTAATTCAGTAAATATAAGTTCATTTTTAGGAAAAAAGTGCTTATATTTGGTCGTACAGGACCTAATATAGCTTCCCTTTGCAGGTAATTTTTTCTAAATAAATAGTCCCAGCCACCCGAGTAAGTATCCGCGCGTAAAGCTGTAGAACAAACACCGTTGAAAAATAAAAAAAATTCCTTGATCGCAAAAGAGTTGTAGGCCATACCTATCTGACTATCCAAAAATATTTTAGTCAATTGGTTGATTGGTAATATTACACAAGAAATAGATCAGAAATCGTCATGGTATTTGGACTGATACATTCATAGTGCATACATACAAACACCAGAAAGGTAAGCAAACTTCGGACAGAGCCAAACTTAAGCAGCAGTTTATATAATATTAATAGATACAAATTAGATCGGATATAATAGGGCGATCTTTATGAGAATTTTGCAAATTAAAAAAAAAAGTTGGAAACTTCCAAGCTTCTTTATGCAAAAATATGAAGATTCAGTCATTTTTGATCGTTTAGAATGGAACTTAAAGGATATTGTCCGCCGATCCTTACAAAATTTGGCAATTGGCATCCGTTAGCTAAAAACAGAAAACAGAAAAGTCCCAACCTTCTAAATCCCGAAGTCTACCTTTTGAAAAAACACCAAAGTTATGGCAAAATTAGCCGTTAAATGCCTTTTGTTTATGATTTAATTGACGGAGATCCCGTTTTATCAGGTAATGGTTATCGTGGCTAATGGTTAGGATATAAATTCGAAATGCTCTTTCCTGGTGTGCTGTGGTAGCTTGGCAATATTTCTATTAACTTGCTAAAAACGTCCGAGAATACTAGTAGGACTGCATTGGCCAGCATGGATCGGGTCTACATAGCTTGCATGGAATGGTTCGATAAAATCGAATTTGCTTGAAGGATTATTTTGAGTTACTTCTAAAGATTATTGATTTGATTCCCTCAATCTTTTTGGATCAGTTGAAACTCTTGGTCTGTATATGTTGTAAAGATTCTAAAAGAAAATTTGCGACTATCTCTGTGAGGATGTTACCAAATTACTACTATATCATCAATATATGCGTATCCCATAAAGTTATCCAGTGCTACATAACCTTCACATATTACAATAGTGTCCGTTCGGTCTATACACGGACGATAAAGGCCGTATATTTCGTCTGTTGCTCTATCCATAAGGATCGCTTTGTTTTTCTTTGTAGCGCATAGACTTAAGGAGCTTTGGTAGAGCTAAATTAAATATTTACTTGTATATTCGGCATTGATTGGCCGCTGCGCTTGATTTTGGGGTTAAACAGACCCTTAATAAATATTAAAACCGAAATTCGGCCGCCATCATAAAGCTAATAGCATTAAATTTTGCTGAACAAGACCAAGATCGCGCCCCGGTTTGATTTTGTGATCATTAAGGTGCTTTAAGGAAACCTTTTAAAGGAAATCTTTTTGCTATTGTTTCCATTATTTTGCACCTTGCACGATAACTTACATAATGGAGATTGGAGACCAACATAGTGCCTCGGTTCCAAAAGGCAGGGAACGGTTTTTGTTGCGAAGAGCAGAGGTGACCTACCAGAAGATGGAAGCTCTGCATCATAAAGTCAAGGCTGCAGTGCAGAAGGACGATTTCAACATAATGGCTAATCGTCCGTAGAGTGTTTTGCGGCCACTACGTCGAATTTGAACTCGCGGGCATAACGGTAGGTCCCGTAGTCAAAGAACGTATAAAAGTTCTGACTAAATGTACCTGGATTCTGCAAGGGACTGATCGGGTTGACCAGGCGCTTGCTGTGATCAGGGTGGAGGTTAAGTGAGATACTTGAAGTACTGGGTTGGTTCTCCTCAAGTACAGATGGTACTGGGTTTCGGGTGATTACTTATCGGCCGGTCCTACTTGTGGTCCGTACGGGAGCATCACTCGAAGTAGGGTGGGTAACGAGGTTTCTACTTGTGGTCCGTTTCACGGGAGCAACACTCGAAGTACGTTGGATACTGCGGGTTCTACTTGTGATCCGTTTTACGGGAGCAACATTCGAAGTAGATTAGATAATGAAGCTCTACTTGTGGTCCGTTTACACAGGAACCACTCCAAGTAGGTTCGATGATGAAAGTTCTACTTATGGTCCGTTTACACTGGAGCCAAGAGTCCAACTTGTGGTTCGTTTTACCAGGGATCACTCGAAGTAGGTTGGTTTTAAATGCCGTACCTTTTCACTGAGTAACGAACCGATCTACTCTGTATTCGCAACTATTTTTATTTCAGAAGAACAATTCTTATATAAGATGCTAAATTATACATATCTAAATCTAGGGAAGGTCAATGTTATGAACGTGTTAATGCCAATATTAATGCCAGTGTCTGCTGACGCAGATTGCTTGTTCATGCATTTCGGCTTAGCTAGATGGCTATGCTTGCTTCGGTCAGCCGGTCATTCTTCCCGCTGATAATGCTGTTTTCCGCTTTATGAACGTAAAAGTTTAGCTACGCAGCTCTCTGTGCGGAAAAAATTATTGACATTTAAATTAAATGGTGATACTCCTCTCATTATTCATTTCAATAAATTTGACGAATTAATTTGCGAATTAATGGCATCGGGAGCGATTCGAGTTTTTGGTGGATAAAGTACCTTCTTCTAACATTACCTTCAAATTATGATGGAGTTTTTACAGCGATAGAAACTTAATCTGCCGAACATGTTACTCTTTCTTTTTTCAAAAACCTCTGACTTGACCATTAAACTAAAATAAAGAATTTGAGCAGGGACACAAGCAAGGGCAGAAATTATACAGGTGAAGCTGATGAATCCTTCATATTGGACTCAGGAGCTTCAGGCCACATGCTAAATAACATAAATCTGTTCTCAACTTATTCTACCCTGGAGACGCCAATCGCGATTGCAATTGCAAAGCATGGTGCATACATATATGCTTCTGCAAAGGGAACAGTCCAACTTTACAGAAATCTTAACATGAATATTACACTGGAAAATGTTCTGTTCTGCAAAGATGTTCCACAAAATTTACTGTCCATCTCAAAGATGCAAGCTGCAGGCTTGACAATTGAATTCAATTCAAAGGGAATGCAAGTTTCGATGAATGGACAAGAAGTTCTTGAAGGTACGTGTGAAAATAATATATCGATGGTTAATTAATAAAAAATAAACCGTGAAGCATATATAACTTACTCAAAAATAAATCAAAACTATCGCAAGGGAAAGTTTTTAGAAATTGTGCGAAATAATATGTTTGAAGATGTAAAACTTGTAAAAGATATTAAGTTGAGTGATGGATGCGAAGCTTGTATAAATGGTAAACAATCTAGACTTCCATTTGAAAAAAAACTTTTATTTATAATTCATTCAGATTTTTGTGGTCCAATAACTGCTTCTAGTATTGATGGATGAAACTATTATGTCATCTTTGTCGATCAGTATACACATTACTGTGTAACTTACGTGATGACATATAAATCCGATGTATTTTACTTCTTCAAAGATTTTATCGCTTTTAGGAGTGAAGCTGTTTTAACTGCAACATATTTAATTAATAGAACTAGAGCGTTTCAGGATAAGAAAACTCCATTTGAAATGTGGCATAACAGAAAGCCAAGTTTAAAATATTTAAAGATATTTGGTTTAACAGTATATGTGCATGATAAAATTCGAAAAAGAAAATTTAAAGACAAATCATTCATACTGGTTGGTTAAGAACAGAATGGCTATAAGTTAAGAGACATAAATTCAAAGAAGTTTCTGGTAGCTAGAGGTTGTTGGTGATAGTACTAGGACTGTGGAAAATGACTCAGAACTCAGAACTGGTAGAAAGTATTCAGAATGATAGTATGAATAATCTATAACTGTCTACTGAAAATAATTCAGGAGCAGATGAGTCAAATATCCCGAATGAGAGTACGGATGAGAAATCTGATAATTTTGAATCAGATAAACAGCCTAGTGAGACAACAACTTGCAAAAAGGCCGATCCAATTATTATCTTTGGTGAAGAATTGCCTAGTATGCAATTAAAAGTAGATGAAAATGAAGTCAGAAGAAGTAAAAGATTAAAAGACAAACAAAAAACGTCTTGTCGGTCTTTGCTTAATGAATGCTCACATTTTCTGTAATGACATCCCAATCAACTACAATGATATTAAACATCGAACCGACAGAACTAAGTGGGAAGAAGCTGTAAAAGAGGAATTAGATTAGCATTTTTATAATGAAACTTGAACTTTGGTTGATCAGCCTTTAGATAAGAATATTGTTGATTGCAAGTGGTTGTTTACTATAAAAACTAACATGGCGAGTAAATCAAATATAAGGCCAGATTGGTAGCTCGGGGTTTTACTTGTTAGATTATGATGAGACATTTTCACCAGATTGCAGAATATCTAGGTTTCGATTCATTCTATCCATAGCAAACTAATTCAATTTAAAATTTCACCATATGGATGTTATGACGGCATTCCTAAATGGTATTTTGAAAGAGAACATCTTTATGAAGATTCCGGAGGGATTGCCATATAAAAATGGTAAAGTATGTAAATTGAATAAGTCAATTTATGGTTTGAAACAAGCGGCGTGATGCTGGTTCGAGATTTTTGAAAATGTTTTAAAAAGCATGGGTTTTGTAATTCAGAAGTGGATAGATGTATCTATATACGAGACCATGGTGATGTCTTAAAAAATATCTATTTACTAACAGAAAGTAATGATACAATGAATTCTCTTAAGACATTCCTAATGAGCAAATTCAGGATGACAGAAATAAGAAATTTTATTGGAATAAAAGTAGAAAGAAGAGGTGGATATTTATATCTTAGTCAATCAGCATACATTAATAATATTTTAAAGAAGTTCAATATGGCAGAATGCCATGTAGTCAGTACACCACTTCCAAATAAGTTAAATTATGAAGCTTTAGACTCAGATGAAGAGTATAATGCGCCGTGCCGAAATCTGATTGGTTGTTTAATGTATCTAATGATATGTACCCGACCTGATCTAAGTACAGAAATAAGTATTCTTAGTAGATATACAAACAAAAAAAATTCAGAATTATGGCAAAATCTTAAAAGAGTTTTAAGATATTTAAAGGGTACTGTTGATCTAAAATTAACTTTTATCAAAAACGAAAATTTTAACTACACAATTATTGGCTATGTTGATTCTGACTGGGGAAGAAGTGTGTCTGATAGAAAAAGTACAACTGGATTTATGTTTAAAATGTTTGGCTCTAATGTGATTTGCTGGAATACGAAGAAACATAGTTAAGTAGCTGCTTTTCGACAGAAGCGAAATACATGGCTTTATTTGAAGCAGTAAGAGAAGCTTTATGGTTAAAATCGTTAGTCTCAAGTATAAAATTTAAATTAAATAAACCAATCAAAATACTATAAGATAATCAAGGATGCATTATTATAGGTAATAATCATGCATGCCACAAACGATCAAAACACATTGATATCAAGTACCATTTTTCAAGAGAACAAATTGAAAAGAAACTAATTACTTAAGAATATATTTCCACAGAACACCAGGTAGCTGATGTCCTCACAAAGCCGTTGCCTGTTGCAAGATTCTTGACCCTAAATCATGTCTTAGGGTCTCAGAAATTAAAACAAGAAAGGAAAGCTAACTTCGGGCGGAACCGAAGTTTATATACCCTTGCAGTTGAGTCGCTGTCCGCTAGGTGGTGCCACGCATCTTATATTATTAGATATATAGAGGATAGCATATAGTCGGCCGATCCTTATAAAATTTGGCAAATCAGATTATTTTGTCCAAAATAGAATCTGTACCAAGTCCCATCTTTCTAACTTAAAAAACACCAATCATGCCAATTCTATGACCGTTCTATGGTCGTTCTATGACAGCTATAGGATATAGTCGGCCGATCCTTATGAAATTTTTTACACAAGATATTTTGGTCAAATATAACATAAAAAACACCAAAGTTATGGCATTTCCGATCAATCAGGTATATGGCAGCTATAGGATATAGCCGTCCGACTTATGTATTACCTGCAAGGAAAAGAAGGATGTGTGCAAAGTTTCATCTCGATAGCTCCAAAACTGAGAGGCTAGTTTGCGTAGAAACCGACAGACAGACAGACGGACAGGCGGACATGCTTATATCGATTCAGGAGGTGATCCCGATCAAGAATATACTGTATATACTGTATAGAGTCGGAGATGTCTCCTTCACTGCGTTGCACACTTTTGACTAAAATTATAATACCCTCTGCAAGGGTATAAATAAAAAAAAAAATTCAAGCCGGGAGAAACTGATAATTTAATTAAACAAAAATTGTGAGTTTTTGGTTTGTTTCAAGTTTTATTTAACCAATGACTTGATTCAGGGTTTTCTGGGTTTTTCCTTAATCCTAGAACTAGTTTGATTTGATTCTAAAACTATTTCTAGACGAATGTGGCTCATTATTGTTGTTCCCAGAATACACAGCTGTCCGAATAAAAGTATTATTGGAACACTAACTTAATTTATAAATTGTTCAATGTGTTTTGAACTTTGTTTCGATACGATTTCACCGATACCCTTTCGTGGCTCGTTTGCTTCCCGTGTCCAAGCCGCCGTATTACAGTTCTGCCTTGTTCTGCCTTGATATCAGGAGCTGATTCCGGTCGCCCTGGCCCCATTACAATGCATCCAAGCGCGATATTTTTTAGTAGTGGCTGTCCTTCTCCCAAATATGTCTGTTGTGGCCTCATAAGCTGGGAGATGATTTCGGCGCCCAACAACAGATCAATATTCTGGGGCTGCGTAAATTCAGGATCGGCTAAGCGCAACTGAGGTGAGATATTTCTTGGCGCTTGAATAGGGTGGGATGGTTGATTGGGCATTATTTCCGGTAGTACAACGACTTTGATTAATGATGATAGGGTCACCACAGTGCTTTTTCGTGATCTTTTTTTCCTCCCAGTGCAGCGATGTTCAGGGTTGATGGCTCCAATTGTAGTCCAAATGTGTCAGCCATCCTTCTGGTGATTATGGTCCACGGCTGGTAAATGTATTGCCACTTGGGCGGTTGGTAACAGAACGGTGGGCTTTTCTGTAAGCAGGGCTGTGGCTGAAAACACCACTCGTGATAAACTGGATCGAAGTGGAGCGGTCGACGTATTTTTCTGCATTGTTACTTGACTGGTTGCCTGACGCTCAAGGTTTTCTAAGATATCCTTCAGAGATTGTCGATTGGTTGGATCGGTGATGGCTAGTTCTAGAGATGTCAGCGTGTGTGGATCCAATCTTTCCCCAATGATGTGTATCAAGATTGGCTCCTAGTTGTCTGTTGACATTTTGAGTGCGTTGAGAGTGGCGACCGTTCGGAGCACGGTATCATGTAAGCTGCGCAGCTGGTCCGCTGATCCATTTGTTCTGGGGTGTCCGAAAAGTTCTTGGATCGCGGATTTAAACAACAGTCGTTCATTTTGGTATTGATTCTTTAGTCGTTGCCAGGCATCCTTATAACTGGTCTGTCGTTGACGTTGAGATTAGGTTTTTTGCTTCACCTGTTACATGATTCTCCAAATGACGGAATTTTACTGCATCGCTGTAGTCTTGATTGTGGATGCATTTCGTAAAATTTCGTAGAATCGTAGCCAATCAAACTTTGGAATTCCTACTGGTGGTATTACAAACGAAAGTGTGATCGCGGGCTTTTGGGTTGATGCTGAAGTCGATTGCAATTCTTCGATTCTGCTCTGACAACCTGAAATCTGTCATCGGTGTGTATCATTTTTTATTGGTGGTTCCACAGCTGGATTTCCACAGCTCCTTCATGTGTTGTCTGATGTGTGTGGGCTCTTCCCGTCCTTCGGTGCGGTTGCACAGAAAGTATTCCATATCGTCTATTCGTCCTTCACGTTTTCGTTTTAATAATGTTTATCGAAGTTCGTCTCCTTTGTTTCCTCGTGATGATTGTGCCTTTGGCTCGAGACTTTCGTTTGTTTTCCGGGGCCTTTGTGACAGACCTGGTTGTTGCTGGTCCGGATATAAGCCATCCTAACGTGGTCCGTTGAAGCGATGGCTGTCCTTGTCCTAGGTTTATATGTAGCAGCTCGATGAGTTGTGGGAGATATTCTGCCCCGAGCAGCAAATCGATACCTTGTGGCTGGGTGAAGGTGGGATAGTTAAACAGTTTGTGCCGGCGTTCATCCTTGTTATTTTTTGAGTCCTTTCATTCGGAGTCATGTCCAAAAATTTTGGGTAGGTTTGAAGTCGTGAGTGCATATGCCACATTTTGGCATATGCACCCACGTGGTGTTTTTGTTTTGATACCGAAGTCGATTGTGATTCTTCGCTCAGAAAGGAAAAGTATTTCTTTTGATACCGAAGTCGATTGTGATTCTTCGCTCAGAAAGGAAAAGTATTCTGCTCTTACAACTTGAAATCTGTCATCGGTATGTCCATGATTTTTTAAGGTTGGTTCCAGGTCAATGAGATCATAGGATCCCGTGACGATTTGCTTCCATACCTCCTTCATGTGTTGTCTGGGGGGCCAGACACTGATGGCATTCCATCCAAAAATATTGCTTAATATTTTTTCAAAAGCTCTTCTAACGCTTTGGCCTTTGTGAAATACTCGTTCTTAGGACATAGTGCAAGCTCATGGAGCTTGGCATCATTTTTTTTTAAACTTGGTCCATGAGTTTGAGTCTCTCCTCGCAGTATCCTTCCTTGAGTTTTCGCTCTGCGGAATCCTTAATGAAGTTTCTTATGCTTTTAATTTGCTCATCAATGATCATTTTGATTACGGGGTCTGATTTTGATTTCATGGCTGCGATGTATCTGTTTTGTTTTTTTTTTCGATGAGTTAAATTGCTTTGCGGCTTGTGTTCAGGTTGCGATCCTATAGAAAAGGATCACGTAGGTGTCACCAAATGTTCGTCCGTAGAGCGTTGTGCGGGCACTACGTCGAATTTGAACTCTCGGGCATAACGGTAGGTCCCGGACTTGTAGTCAAAGAACGTATAAAAGTTCTGACTAAGTGTACCTGGATTCTGCAAGGGACTGATCGAGTTGAAGAGGCGCTGGCTGTGATCAGGCTGGAGTTGATGTGAGATACTTGAAGTACTCGGTTGGTTCCCCTTAAGTACAGATGGAACAGGGTTTCGGGTGATTCCTTATCGGCCGGTCCTATTTGTGCCGTACGGGAGCAACACTCGAAGTAGAGTGGGTAACGGGGTCTCTACTTGTGGTCCGTTTCACGAGAGCAACACTCGAAGTAGGTTGGATACCGCGAGTTCTACTTGTGTTCCGTTTTACGGGAGCTCGAAGTAGATTAGATAATGAAGCTCTACTCTGTATTCGCAACTATTTTTATTACAGAAGAACAATTCTTATATAAGATGCTAAATTATACATAACTGGTGCCCCTTCAATAAAAATGGAAAATCGTCGCTTATGCAACAGGATTCCCTGCTGGACCGCGGCATCCAATCGGGTTCTCGTGATTTGAAACTGAAATGAAACCTGAACAACGATCACGATAACCAGAACGTGGCCAATCGCATCCCCTTAATGTCTCCGCTATCCACCGCTCCCCCGTGGTCGCTTTTCCACGTCACTTCTGGCAGTTGTCTGCGATAGATTTTCTGGCGATAATTATATTTCAATTGTCCCTGAGTCTGCTGCAGCAATGTTGTGGTGTTTAGCAAATAACCAAAAGCTTAAGGGATCCAAATATACACTTATGTCATTTTATCGATCTAGTCCGCACAAGACAATGTACTTTCTGTATAGGAATGCCTTAGAACTACAAACCCAGGTTAACGATCTGGGTGACCTATTAGATTTGAAACTTAAATTTACCGACCATATATCTAATATGGTTAATAAAGCTATGGGTGTGCTTGGTTTTATTAAAAGAAGGTCAAAAGAATTTAATGACCCATGCAGAACTAAAACGATATATACATCATTGGTCCGTCTAATTCTTGAGTATGGATCGTGTGTCTGGAGTCCTAAATACGGAGTACACCGAGATCACATAGAATCTATACAAAAAATTTCCTGACTTTCGCTCTTAGAAGACTAAAATGGGATGCAAATCTTCACCTCCCCTCTTATCATCTTACCATCAACTTACCATTATTAACAAAAATGTTTCTATATAATCTTATTTATAGAAATGTAGACAGCCAGCATTTACTAACACACTTAAATTTTAACTATCCTACCGAAGTACTAGAAACTTTCGTCCTCTACTCCTCAGTCATTGTAGTTCGACATATGCCCAACACGATCCATTCATGGTATTATGTTTGGACTACAATGGTCTCTACCACATCTTGTCACTTTACTCCACTGACAATCTTAAATCCCTTATATTATTATTGCGTTGTCTGTGATTTACTTATGAATTCGACGAAAAATTTTTGATGTGACACTTATGCCCTAGCTTGTAGCTACCGCGTCAAGATACTTTATGTTGCCGAAGACTAAACTAAAAATTGTTTGCGTACGTTGGATCAAAATGAGTTATATACCAAATGAAAGGTATTCTTTTCATTAGACCAATTTTATCCAAACATTTGCCAAGCAGCTTGGGAGAAATTTGTGTGAATATTAAACAGTTTAAATTCACCAAATTAGAGGTGGTTTGATAGCGAAATTTTCATAATGATCGGCTATACGATCCGATATATAATTATATAAGCTTCAACTGTAAGAGAATATCACAATCACAACAATATAAACTTCGGCTCCGCCCTTAGCTCTCCTTTCTTGTTTTTTAGGGTTTTTATTTATGAACTGATCTGGTCTGTGTCCCGGTGGAGAAAAAGGGCTAGAGCCAAATGTTACGAAGAACCCAAGGTCATCTCTGCGGGAGTCTTTGACACGTTTAAAAATTTCTCTACCCATATCTCTCGCGCTGCCACTTTCGGTCCCTAAGAGCCCCGTTTTTTTAGACCGTTTCTTTTTGAGCCAGTCGCTTCAAAGCCGTACCTTCAAATCCACTCACTACTAGCCTTGTGAAATTTTAACAGATCAGATTAGGTTGCCCAAAATGGAATCCGTAGAAAGTCCCATCGATTATAATCAAACAATAAAATACTCAAAAACAAGTAAGGAAAGCTAACTTCGGGTGAAGCCGAAGTTTATATACCCTTGCAGTTGAAGCGCAGTCCGCTAGGTGGCGCCAAGCATCTTATATTATTAGATACATAGCGGATCGTATATAGTTGGCCGATCCTTATGAAATTTGGCATATCGAATTATTTTGCGAAAAGAGGAATCCATTGAAACTCCCATCCTTCTAACTTCAAAAACAACGAAGTTATAGCGAGTTCTGATCAATCAGTTATATGGCAGCTATAGGATATAGTCGGCGGATCCTTATGAAATTCGATAAATCAGATTGTTTTTCCCAAAATAGAATCTGTACCAAATCCCATCTTTCTAAATTAAAAAACACCAAAGTTATACCAATTTCGATCGTTCTATGACAGCTATAGGATATAGTCGTCTGATCCTTATGAAATTTTGTACATAAGATATTTTGGTCAAATATAACATGTGTAGAAAGTCCCAACCTAACTTCTACTACCTAAACTCTAACTTAAAAAACACCAAAGTTATGGCATTTCCGATCAATCAGTTATATGGCAGCTATAGGATATAGTCGACCGATCCCGGCCGTTCCGACTTATGTACTGCCTGCAAAGGAAAGAAGTATGTGTGCAAAGTTTCAACTCGATAGCTCTAAAACTGAGAGACTAGTTTGCGTAGAAACAGACAGACAGACAGACAGACGGACAGACGGACATGCTCATATCGACTCAGGAGGTGATCCTGATCAAGAATATATATACTTTATAGGGTCGGAGATGTCTCCTTCACTGCGTTGCACACTTTTGACCAAAATTATAATACCCTCTGCAAGGGTATAATAACAACCACAAACTCATTAACTAGAATAAGAAATGAATCTTTAAAATTAGTAAACAATTAATTATAATTGATAATTATGACTCCTAAAAATGTCTTTAGCTTAGAAAATTAACTTAATTATAAATAAAAAGATGCAATGCTTACCCTCATGAGTTTGGCTAGATATAAATGTTTTGATTAAAGTGTCTGTCATTTGTGTATATAGACTGAGTGCATAACGCAAGCTTTGTAGCTCCGATGATTTTTCTAAAAACGTCTTTTTTAATCCATTTCCTCCAGCGTGGAAATATTGTTTTATTGTATCTAAGGCAACATCCAGCACGGCACACTGTTTAGGCGACAAATTTTTTTCGACTTCCTTAGATATGTCCATTACTCCGCTAAGCGCACTTTTAACATCTTGTTTTCCTGCCATGTGAGATTTGAATAGTCGACCCATGTCTTCTATTTTAGCATTGGATGCCAAATTTTTTGCATTATCAGTCAAGTGCTTAAACATCATCTATTTAAAAAATGTAAATACATTTATTTTAAAGAAAAAAAGAAGAGGTACTCACTGTTTTGTCAGTCATTGGTGGTAGAACGATTGTTTTTTCCAATATTCGCATAACAATTTTCCACAACTCCTTAAGTAACCTCTTTAGAACAGTTTTTTCACATGTTTGGGCATACAGTGTTAATGAGCCATCCAACAAATCCATCAGTGGTCTTAAAACTTCATCGGCTTCAACGGCGACCGCATTGCGTTGAATTGCTTGGTTAGTAGCTGCAAGATTTCCGCTTCCTCCCTTAATAGATAGAAGCATGTCCCCTAGTTCACGGACGGACTGGGTAATACGAGGTTCCAAACTGAAAATTTTTAAATTTATAACGTAAAATTGTAAGTATCGTTAATTTAAAATCCCACCTGATAGCGAATTGTGAAGCCAAATCATCCAGAGAAGAATTTAAATTTTGTTGTAGTTCCTTCAAAATGTTAGCTGCGTCTTCTTCTAACTTATCCCCACCCATGGACTCAAACATTTTTTCCAATTGAACTCGTAGTTGTTGAATATTGTTCATAAGGATACATGCCTATTAATGGGTTAAATTACAATAAGTTATGTTTTTAATGGTACGCAAAAGTAAGGAAAAGTTAAAAAATTTGGCTTCGGGTGGAGCGAATATTTATAGTTACATGGTTTAAATTGAAAGTCTTTAATAGCAAACGGTGCGCGCAGTTGAAATAATTTTTTATCAACAATTTTTTTTTTGTTTTTATATGGATTTATACAGCTTTAGTAAAATTTTGCAATCCATGTATAGTTATTTTTCTCTTGTGTCCTTAGTCATATCTTTAAATATTAGCATTTAATTTTTTCATTTATCTTTTTTCACTTATCTGTTAACACGTCTGCTCTTCTGTACCTTTCTTGCGCTTTTGCGTTTACCAAAGATCGCTCACTATTTACTTTGTACTATCCGTTTAAGAACATTGGCAAAGGCGTTTCGTTACGTTAAAAAATTTTTTTTTAAATGGAAAATCATATTGTCTGCTCGTTAAAATAAATCATGCAGGCATACCCCCCAATAGCAGGAGCGTCGAAAAAAATTCGGTTTCAGAATTTACCGTTGATACCACGGAATGTTTTGAAATTAACCATCTTAGCATCCATTCAAGAAGGTAATCCTGTGCCCGGACCCCTCGCACGCACCGATACCGCGAGCTACGGTAAAGCACCAAAATTCTTACAGGTGATTTTACCTTCTTTAAGAAACTAAGTAAATCTCCAACTCTTACCTATCATAATTGTACTTTTACCTGAAGGTGAAATGACAATTATTTCTCTGAGTTAAAATCATATTATCTTTTCATCCGTTTTACAGATTGTTTATCACCTGTTCTTATATTCCACCATAATCCGAACCGGATAAATACTGGCATCAGTTGTCTGCTATTCAGTTGTTTTTAATTTTATGTCCGATAGTGACAATTTGCTGAGCTTGCCTGCGACAACATCAATCCTTATAACCCCAATCTAAAGGTTTCACTCGAAGCAATTTATTTTGTCGACCATAAATATTCGCTGTTTGACTTAGTTCAATATTCATCAATCTTTAAAAATTTCTCCCAAGCCAAAATAATATTGGTAAATATTTTGATAAAATCCATCTAATGATATAATATAATATAAACTTCCTCTCTTTATCTTAAAGCGGTCGGACGTGTTTGTTTTTGTGCGCACTGCGTTTTTATGAAATCTTTAATTAGATAACTTAAAACATTCGGTGTTTATTTATATTTACATTTTATAAAATATTGCATTTTATAGATCCGTACCGCTTCGCGTGTGCAGTGACATTTTTGGAGGTAAAATAATAATTTGATTAATTTCCTTCCAAACATAGTCCTACTCTGCTTCTTCATCTTTTACGGTGTTGCTTCTATTCTCGCTCAATAGAGATTCTTACTCTATTCTTTGCATTTTACTAGCTCACACTAACCGCTCTCTTTAATCTCCAATTTAAAATTTATTAAAAATAATTATTAAGTTTTTAATAATTATGGAATTTAAACTTGTCTGTGTCTTGAAGTCTTTTAATAAGAAAAGCTCCTCTTCCCAGCCTACCATCCACTGCTGGCTTTGTAAAAACGTTTTACACGCTAAGTGTGCATGGTTCACGTCCTCAGTTTCGGAATATTTCACGTAGGTCTGGTCTCCACTTTTGCTGTGACGTCGTGCTGTCGTCGTGCGATCTCATTGTCGTGCTGTTCCGGACGAAATGAGATCGTTCATGAGACAGACTAAAAGTGGATTCAAGGACTTGATTAGCGGTTTTCGTAAAATCAATGACCAACTCTGTGCGCTCGATACACAGTTTTGTAGTCTTCAACTACTGAGTCTCTAAAGCAAAAGAAATCCTCTTTTAATGATAAGCTTGTGGCTAATAATCCTCAACCTACTCAGTCGACAATTAGGCATCCGTTTATATCTCTGGCCACCCCAAAGGCCGGACCTGAGAAAAATTCGCCTTCCGAATATCTCAAAATTAATGAGCAATCGTCCGATATGTCCTATGTGGCATCGCTTCAAGTGATCCCAGACCCAATAATTCAAACCCCCTTAACAAGAACATCAGCCAAGTAGGGTGAAGAAAAAAAACCAAACCTGTGCGTCTAAAACTCTCACATGTTAGGGCCACTGACCAACCTTCCACCTCATTTTTCTCAGATGTGTGGAGGAGGTGTGTTAATTTCTGTAGACTCCAATTTCGCTTCTGAGGAAGTAAAATCACAAGAGTTTGGTGACATTGACTTTCTTTGCAATAAAATCATTTTGTCCGGTCAATCTTTATGTGTTACCTGTTCCTACATACCACCTTCGTCCAAACCGCCCACATACTGGCAACATTTGTCCTCTATTCGTTTCGATTCGTTGATTGCCTTTCTGATGGTGACCAGCTGATAGCTCTGGGTGACTTTAATATCCCAGAACTGGCCAGAATGTAGTCAAATGTAGAAAATTCACCGCCTTTGCAGTATAACTCCGACCACAACTTCCCTGCGAGCATGTTGGACATGTAACTCGTTAGAATTAACCACGTTAGGAATTCTTTAGGTCGGCTGTTGGACCTATGTTTCGATTCTGATCCTGATAGAATTACTCTTTCCAGAACTTTGCCCCTTTCTAACCCTCAGACAATTTTCAATCGAAATCAATTGCTTAATTGACCTTAAGACTACCTAAATTTCATAAAGTTCGTTTCTTCCGTAAAACTGACTTTATAAAATTAAATAAGTTAATTTCGGAATTTGATTGATCTGGTTTACTGGCATGCGAGTGTATAAACATAGAATTAAAAAAATTTTTTTACACCTTGAACACATTTTTCGACGCTTGCGTGCCGTGGAAATATCCGTCCGCTTCAAGAATCCGCCTTGGAATACAAAGCACCTTATAAATTTAAAGAACGTCATGGGTAGAGTTTTAAATAAAAACAAGAAAGGAAAGTGAACTTCGGGCGGAGCCGAAGTTGATATACCCTTGCAGTTCAGTCGCAGTCCGCTAGGTGGCGCCACGCATTTTATGGCCGATCTCTTTGCACAGTTTTTCCAAACTTCATACTCACCTAGCAGCAATTTCCCTTAGCCTTACACTTATAATATCCAATCAGCCAACCTTATATTTCGCCCATCTTTCGATCAAAGTGGTGTGTTATCGGATCCGCTTAAGGTCAAGCCCGTGTATTCGCCATGCCCTGATGGAGTACCAGGCTGTGTTCTGAAGAACTGCGCCGAGGCTCTGTGTAAACCGCTCCTTAAACTATTTAATCTATCGCTGGAAACTTCGATCTTTCCCCTTATGTGGAAGGAATCCTTCATTATTGGGTTGCATAAAAAAGGGCTAAATTATCAGCAATTCCAATGGCTTCATGAAGCGCCGCTCCATCACTACCGACTTATTGGAGCTAATATCTTTTCTCACGGATTGGTTCCGGAATTGCTTACAAACATACGTCATTTACACTGACTTCACTAAAGCATTTGACTCGGTTAACCATTCGCTTCTAATAATAAACTCTGTCTTTTGGGATTCCCAACTGATCTTCTTATCTGGATTTCGAGCTATATATATGGGAGAACCCTATCTGGGAAGCCATCTTGGACCCTTACTTTTACACAGTTTATTAACGACTTGCCCCTTGCCTTAACTAATTCACTTGTACTTATATACGCTGATGGCGTTAAGCTTTGTCATCAGTATAAATTTACTAGCGTCATATCTAGACTTCAATCCGATTTGGATAAATTTCAAAATTGGTGTTTAGCAAATAACCTAAAGCTTAATGGATCCCAATGTAAACTCATGTCATTTGATCGATGTAGTCCGCACCAGGCTATGTACTTTCTCTATGGGAACGCCTTAGAATGCGTATGGGTGTGCTTGGTTTTATTAAAAGATGGTCAAAAGAATTAAATGACCCATGCAGAACTAAAACGTTATATACATCATTGGTCCGTCCGATTCTTGAGTATGGATCGTGTGTCTGGAGTCCTCAATAGTAGTAGGAGTACATCGAGATCACATAGAATCTATACAAAAAAGCTCTTAGGAGTCTTAAATGGGATGCAAATCTTGAGCTCTTATCATAGTAGACTTTTACTAATCAACTTACCATCATTAAGAAACCGTAGAACGATGCTGGGTGTCATGTTGCTATATAATCTTATTTATGGAAATGTAGACTGCCAGCATTTATTTACACACTTAAATTTTAACGTTCCTATTAGAAGGAACGTTAAATTTTAGGAACGCTATCCAATCCAATCGTCAGAGAGAGGTGACGTGTTTCTGTGCTGCTCCGCCAGCAGCTATGCAAATACCAGAAAACTCAGTGAAAAAGCAAAATAAGTGGTGTGCTCTAAAAATCGCGAAAGGACGCTTTTGGACACATATAAGTCTCGAGCTTATAGTGTCCAATAACTTACACAAAATCAAAATTTATAAAATTCAAAAATTGAAATGCCATCACGACAAATTAAACCACAGCTTGTAAAAGCGGCCTCGCTGCCTGCAGTACCTACCATAAACATCAACAACATGAACGAAAGTAAGCTCTCTGTCCCAGAAACAGATGCCTTCCAATGCCTATTTCTCATTCGTCGCAAACGAAGAGCGTGCAGATCATGCTCTCCCGCTCTTCCAGGCACAAGCAGTGCAGTAACCTGGAGTGCGCAGTGCACCTCCCCAGCACTATCACCCTCTGGTCTATCAACTCCGTTATATTTGCCTATAACGAGCACTACTACATCAATCACCACATCGTGTACATCAAGCACAACAGCAACATTGGTAGCTGTCTCTCAGCCCCCCCGAGCAACAATCCAAACGGGCATTGACCGATATATCCAAGTAAAACGAAAGCTCAGTCCCCAGCCGAAAAAAAATGCTAACGCTGTCAAAGTCAACAATCAAGACCAACCGATTAATTCTCTGTCTGAAAACACACTTTCTATATTAAGCGAAGACCGTAATAATGAAGAGAATACGGAAGTTCCCAAAGCCAAGCAAAAACCGCCACCCATTTACATACTTGATCAAAACTGCACCGATATGGTAAACTGTCTCGTTAAGCTAATTGGAAATAACAATTTTCATATAATGCCACTGACCAAGGGCAATATACGGGAGACCAAGCTGCAAGTCTACACGGAGGAAAATCATCGCTTAGCCACGAAATACCTATACGACAACCAGAAAAAATATTACACCTACCAATTGAAGAGCAGCAAGGGCCTTCAAGTGGTCATAAAGGGTCAATACCCTTCGTCGGTACCAATAAAAGAAATCATAGAAGCCCTTTCAAGCGCAGGTTTTAAAGTTAAGGGAGCCATTAATATCATCAACAGACAAAAAGTCCCCCAGCCTATGTTCAAAGTTGAGCTGCAACGTGAAACGAAAACAACTCCTAAAAATATGATTCATCCCATATACAAACTACAGTATCTTCTGCATAGAAGAATCACGGTAGAGGAACCTCATAAGCGCAACCAACCTCTACAGTGTTCAAACTACCAAGAATATGGACACTCAAAGTCATACTGCACCTTGCGTGCAGTCTGTGTGGCTTGTGGCGGCCTCCATAACACTGCCTTCTGAACCATAAGTAAAACCGACCATAACTCTAAGAAATGTGGCAACTGCGGTGGAAATCATACTGCCAATTACAGGGGATGCTCAGTTTATAAAGAGCAAAAATATCGTATGAATACATAAAAACCCTTACAACAACGTTCGTTTGCCATTCACAGTAACCACCAAACCACCACGGCATCTTTGATTACATCTGGAGTTTCTTTCTCTAGCGCTCTACGATGGCCAGGACTATTAAATAGCGTAGGTTCAGCACCACTGGAACCTGAAACTATAGGATATCCACCTTCGCAGGGAAAGAGTAGGCCAAGAATCTGCATCCCCCGAAATAAAGGGTAACGCAGGAATGTTGTCCACACTTATAAGTCTAATGGTCACAATGCAAAATAATATGCAGGAGCTCATGCGAAACCAAAATCGACTAATGGAGCTTTTAGTCAAACAAAAATCCAATTAGATGGCTTATTTGAGAATCTTTCTATGGAATGCTAACGGCATTTCAAAGCGCAAAAATAAACTTAAGACATTTCTTGATGATAATAATATCGATATAATGCTCCTCTCCGAAACTCATCTAACGAACAAAAACAACTTCTATCTAACGGGCTATATATTTCATGCAACTAATCATCCAGATGGGAAGGCTCATGGAGGAACTGGGATCCTCATAAAGCAGCGCATAAAACACCATTCCCTCCAAAGAGTTGCTACAAATTCCTTGCAGTCAACTTCAATACGAATTCAGACCGTGGGAGGTCATCTAAACCTAGATGCAATATACTGCCCACCACGTTTCTGCATATCTGATATGGAGTTTATGCAATTCTTTGATACACTATGCGATTGCTTTATAGCAGGCGGCGACTACAATGCCAAGACCCACACTGGGGTTCTCGCCTAACCAACCCAAAGGGTAGACAACTATACAACGCTTTGATACAGCCAGGAAATAAAATAGACTTTCTATCACCGGGAAGGCCTACATACTGGCCAGCGGACCCACGGATGAAGCCAGACCTAATTGACTAGAAAAATTCCACGAAGCATCATTCGAGCCTAACCTTTGGATGACCTATCGTCTGACCATTCAGTTGTCCTTCTTCATCTATTTCAACATGCCGAATTACAAAATAATCAAATTTATCTCACATCAAAAAGGACAAACTGGCTTAGGTTCAAAAAGTACATAAGCTCTCACATAAACATAAGACCGTCAATTAACTGTAGCAAGGACATTCAAGATGCAGTCAACCACCTGGAAGACATGGTGACCTCAGCAGCAAAGCTCTTGACTCCTGCGACCACAGAAAAACCTCCATACTCCGCCACAAATTCCTATATAGAAAATCTAGTCCGAGAAAAGCGGCAGCTCCGCTCCCTTTCCGATCTCCTTCTTCAAAGGAAAGGCTGAAAACAGCGACACGAAGGCTCACAAAGGTTCTACGGAGCAGAGAAAAACTTGCTCAAAAATCATACATAGAACAGCTTTCCCCAAAAAGTACCAGGTGTCCTCTATGGTAAGCCCATCCTAACTTAAAGCCGCCCATAGAAGCAGATATCCCCCTTCGAAAACCAGATGGATCTTTTTTTTTTTTTTTTTTGACGCGGTTCCCACTGCATACGTACAGCCCACCTCCCGTCCAACCGACCGAGGGACGCTGCCGCGTAACGTACGGCTCGAATCGCGGGAATAGATCCGAGAAAGATAAGCGAGGATTAGGAGAAAGATATTACGAGGAAGAGTGTTGCACAGATAAGGCGGTTAAGCGATTTAAGATTGTTAGTAGAGCAAAGTGACAAGATGTGGTAGAGACCATTGTAGTCCGAACATAATACCCTGAACGGATCGTGTTGGACATATGTCGAACTACAATGGCTGAGGAGCAGAGGACGAAAGTTTCTGGTCCTTCTACTAGGAATGTTAAAATTTAAGCGTGTTAGTAAATGCTGGCTGTCTATATTTCCATAAATAAGATTATATAGAAACATGACACCCAGCATCGTTCTACGATTTGTTAATGATGGTAAGTTGATTAGTAAAAGTTTACTATGATAAGAGGGGAGGTAAAGATTTGCATCCCAATTAAGTTTCCTAAGCGCAAAAGTAAGGCGCAGCGATGAAGAAAAAGGAAGCGTCTTCCCTAGTCACCTTTGTAAAGTTTTTACTCCAAATCAAGCAGCCTCTCCTTCCATTCTTCCAGAGCTACCAATTCCAGATCCAATTCCAGCTACTGAATTTCAAACAACTGAAATCACTAAGGTCATCAAAAAGCACCTCAAGCCTAATAAGTCCCCAGGGTATGACCTCATTGCGCCAAAAATGATTATGGAGCTCCTTGCGTGCGCTAGCAATTATATAAAAATTCTATTTAACTCTATTACAAAGCTTGGCCACTTCCCCCAACAATGGAAAAATCCATTATAATAATGATACCGAAACCAGGGAAAGACAAAACTTTGGCCTCTTCATATAGACCATTAAGTCTACTTTCATGCTTATCAAAGCTTTTTGAGAAACTTCTACTGCTCCGTATCACTCCTCATATGACTTCGAATAATATAATCCCTGAACATCAATTTGGCTTCCGAGAAAAGCATGGCACCATAGAGCAGGTGAACCGTATCACATCTGAAATTCGAACCGCCTATGAACAGCGAGAATACTGTTCTGCTATATTTCTGGACATATCCCAGGCATTTGACCGAGTAAATAAAACTATTACTCCCACAAAACTGTCATGAGCTTCTCAATACATTCCTGCTTAATCGAGTGTTCACTGTAAAACAAAAAAACTTTACAACAGAAGAGTTCGAAATTAAGGCGAGCGTACCCCAAGGAAGCGTCCTCGGCTCCACCGTATATCTTCTATATACAGCAGATATCCCAACACACCAGCGTCTAACCATGTCAACATTTGCCGATGATACTGCCATACTAAAAAGATCTAAATGCCTTTTAGGTCTTGTGTTTATGTTTTGATTCGATACAATCGATATGATATTAAAAGCGCCCTCTGACTTGGCTGGTATTTTTGAATTAGAAACATTCATCCTTAACACTTTCCCTTATGAGAATTCAAAAATAACAATTCAATTGACAAACTTGAAAATTTTATGACTCTATATAAAGCTAAATAAATGGTGTTTTTCTCCTTCAGAAGAGTCCAATCTTGTTGCAAAGAATGCGGAGACGAGTATTGAGGATCGGCTTTGCCATCATATCTGCGAGTTGTTCTTCAGTCGGGATTTGTTCGATTCCAAAGCAATTCTTCAGCAATTCTTTCCCTGATGAAGTAATTTCCAAATTCTTGAGAAGTGGGGTTGAAACAGCTTTTCAATCCGAGAATCTGAATCGCTCCAAAATCCTTGCGGCATATCCTTGTTGAATAATTTGTAGCCCATTTTCTTGTTTCTTGATTTCGAGTCCCCAGAAACACTCAGCCTTGCTTGAGACAATTTTAAACTCTGATTTTAACTCGCTCAAAAATTCTTCCAAATCTTGCGTATCTGTTGCTGCGGCGAGTCTGTCATCTTCGTAAACAACGAGTAGAATCTTTTTGCCATTTCTTTCCCTGACGTAGAGACATGGATCTGCCTCGCTGACTTTGAAATTGTGTTTCCGCAGGAAACCTCCGAAGCGTTCTTGCCAACATCTCGGCCCTTGCTTAAGCCCGTAGAGACTCTTCTTCAATCCGCCAACAAGCCCCTGTCCTTGCTCGTATCCCTCAGGTTGTTGCATGTAAATTTCCTTGTCGTCCAATTCACCGTATAGAAAATCTGTCGAGACATCAATTGTTTTGAGCGGATTGTTTCCATTCTTGCGACAGAAAGTTTGGTCGTAATCAATCTCTCGTCTCTGGGCGAATCCTTTGATGACCAAGCGAGCTTTGTATTTGTCGATACTTCCGTCGGGGTGGGTTTTGACTCGATAGACCCACTTGCACGGAAGTTCTTTCGATCCTCTGGGGAGTCTTGTCAAGTTCCAAGTTTCATTCTGATGTAAGGAATCAATTTCCCTGTCCATTGCCTTTTTCCACTCGACGTTGCTGTTGATGGCTTCATGGAAGGAATCTGGACTCTCCAGCACAAAATTCTCGGCTGCTGCTACGTAGTCATCCAAATGCTCCGGTCTCTTCAACTTCAAACGATCCCTCAACCGCATTGATTGCATTTTTCTCTTGTTGTTTTCTTCGTCAAAGCTTGTTTCTATTTCGGTTTCGTAATTGTCTTCACTTCCTGTTTCGGCTGTGTCTTCTTTCAAGTCTTGCTCCTGGAGTGAGTCTTCGTCCTCGCTCTTGTGCAAATTCGCGTCTTCTTCTTCCTTGTCTTCGTCCTCGCTCTGGTGCAAGCTCACGTCTTCTTCTTCCTTGTCTTCTACGACGTCCTTCGATCCAAAATCTTGGAAAGGTAGGTTGACGCCTGGTTCACAGTTGCTGAATTTCTCTTGAAATTTTACATCCCTCAACACGACTACTTTGTGCTTCTCTGGTAAGTAAGTACGATACCTCTCATCGCCGTCGTAACCCACCAGGTACCCCTTTTCAGCTTTTTCGTCCATCTTCTTCCTTTTTTGGCATGGAATGTGTACATAGCACGTCGATCCTACGATTCGAAGATGTTTGATTCTTGGTTTCTTGCCCAGCCAAAGTTGGTAAGGGCTCAGACCCTTTAACGAAGATTTGCCCGTCCTATTAAAAACGTAGACTGCTGTGCTGACCAACTCGGCCCAAATTGCTTCTGGAAATTTTATTTCTGGATTAGAATACTTGAAAGTTCTCGCCATTTCGACTATCGTTCGATTCTCTTTCTCGACACCATCGTTTTGTTCTGGAGTATACGGAGCGGTGAGTCGAAAAGTTATACCAGCTTTCTGAAGAGTTTCTCTCACTCCTGCACAGTCGAATTCTCCTCCATTGTCGCTCAGGAATTCTCGAATTGTGTGCCCTTGTAGCTTGGCGTGAGAAACCATGTGTCGTAGCACGTCCTTGACCTTGACGATGTACCCATATCGAAACCTGGTGAAATGATCCTTAAAAACTACCAAATACCTCTTCTTCTGGAAAGAATCCTCAAATGGCCCACAAACATCGCCTGACATCAATTCTCCTGGCTTCGTCGCTGGTTTCCTCGTTCCAAATGGCAATCGATGCGCCTTTCCAAGGATGCAAGGCTCGCAAAAGCTACTCTCAAGCTTGACTTAAATGCCCATTTCTTTTTTGAGCATGTCCTTGATGTGGTTCTTGTCCTGATGTCCCCATCTCTCGTGGTAGAGGTGGAGAATTGAAGTTCCTGACGTTGACATCGACGTTTCGTTCTGGAAGTATGGGCTCGATCGCTGCTCTGTAGAGTGTTCCTCCAACTTCTCTGGCTCCAACGAGGACAATCTTGTCGTTTATTTTGAGGGTGCACTCGGTTGCTGACGACTCGAAACGACTACTTGGATTATTGTCTTGGGCAGCCAAAACTGAAAACAGGTTCTTCGTTATATTGGGAACAAACCATACATTTTTCAAAGAAAGAAAAAGAATTTTTCCATTGACAATCGTTTTGACTTTGATTGTGCCCTGGCCCAAAGCTGACAAGGTTTCATTTCCAGCTGCTCTGATCCAACTCGGATTCTCAAACTTCTCAAAATGCTCGAAATACTTCGCAGTCTTCACAACGTGTTTTGTTGCACCGTTGTCTATCCACCAGTCGACCTCTGAGTTTGCCTCTGCTGCAAACATGCCATTGTGGACTGAGACGAGAATTTAATGGTTCTGCACAATTTCCTTGTTCAGCATTCTGGTAGCTCGGCTTCAGATGTCCATCCTTCTTCCATTTTATGCAGTTCCTCACCCAGTGCCCCTTTTTCTTGCAATAGCGGCAGGTATCGAATCTCCGACCAGATGCTCCTGAATCCTGATGATGCTCCTTTTGTGCTGTGGTAGAAAAAGTCTCCTGGCTTTCCTTTTCGTCATTTTCTTTTGTTCTAAGATTTCTCTCAAACATGACAATTTGATTAGTTAATTCGTCGAAAGTCTTTTGTCAAGAGCATCCAACTTTGACGGAACGTTTCAAAGGTTTTTGGCAAAATATGTAGCGTTTTACAAACAAGTATCAAATCTGGCAGCTCAGTTTTATTTTTGGCCTTTAAAGCTTGATTTAAATCGTTCCATAGACTACGCAATTTTGTTATGTGGGTTGATACATCGATACCTGGATTCCAAGAGAAAGCGAAAAACTCGTTTCATATCCTTCTTCGCTGTTGCTTCAAACTGATTTTTCAGGGCTTCCCACGTATCGTGTGCTGTCTCCTTGTCCATAATCTTCTGGTACACCGAGTCCGTGACCGCAGTGGTAATCATGGATTTTTCTCCTTGTGCTTCTTTTCATCTGCTGTTGAGGCACCTTCTGGCAATGGATCCGGTTGGACGATCTTTTTGTCCAACGCATCGAGAGCACCGTCGTGATAATCTATCAGGTCCCTTATTTTTCTTTTCCAAATCGGCCAATCGGTCGCGCCTGAGAGCTTCGTGCCGTGCTTCGCCAAATCCATCGTAATCGAGCAAAATGTACTTTTTTCTTTTACTTTAAACTGAATAAAACGTTCCTGGGCCCATAACCTATTATAACTTTTACTTCTTTAGTTATTTAGGCCAGTAAATAAACGATATTTCTTGAAAATCAAACTCTTGTTTATTTACTCTCTTCGACAGCTTTTAGGTGATGTGTTTATGTTTTGATTCGATGCAATCATAGCTTGCAAATAACTGTTAACCGATTTGAGCGGTCTCAAAATAAGTGTTTGTCACTGAGACTTTGAACAAAAAGTCTGAGAGCAACCGATTGAGTTGCTCGTAAACAAATTTTGCTCGCGCTCAGTCAAAGCACACTTTTTTCTGTTTTCGTTTGGTATGTGAAGTTTAGTGGGCTCAACTTGTCAATTTGCTTTGTAAATCTCTCGTATAAACAGTGATTCATCAAATTTATTGAAAATGGGACGAGAACTTAATAAAAAAGTGCATCAATTTTTTATATTTAACAAAATGGACAACAAAGTTGCCCAAAGTTTAGTTGTTAAGCTTAACTCAAAATAAATGAATTTAAAAGGAAACTATTAATTTTTTAATTAAAATAATCAATATAATAGTTTGAAATTGGAAAATTCACGTTTAAAATTTTAATAAGTTTTTTCGTCAAATTTCATGTACCATGTACCACTGTGCAGCGAAACGGAAACAAATTATTGAAAAGACTTTTTGCGCTGACTTTTTCAGTCAATCGGTCTTTTACTGAGTCTCTCTGTGCGAGTGTCACTCAAATCTCTCATTGAGCGGTGTTCGGTAGATGAGAGTTTCATGATTTGCTCATCGTAATTCGTTCAACAGAAAACCGAAACAAAACAAAACAAAGCCTGCTGCTCAGAGAGGAACCGAAACGGCATGCTTTGTTTCGGTTGCTCTCGCAAACAGAGCGTAAGCAAAAAAACGGTTAACAGTTATTTGCAAGCTATGGATACAATCGATATGATATTAAAAGCGCTCTCTTACTTGGCGGGTATTTTTGAATTTGAAACATTCATCACTAACATCGGCGTCCACCTGGACAGGCGTCTTACATGAAAAAAACATATTGAAGCGAAACGGGACCAATTAAGACATAAATCCAGAGGACTGGCTTATCAACCCTCGTTCCCCACTTCGACTGGAATATAAAGTACTACTCTACAATTCAGTCATAAAGCCTATCTGAAAGTATGGCTCCGAGCTTTGGGGCAATACAAGCTGTAGCAATATAGACGTTATCCAAAGGGCACAGTCTAAAGTGCTCAGAACCATCACAGGAGCTCCATGGTATATTCGCAATGAAGATATCCATAGAGACCTAGGTATACCTCTCGTCAAAGTCGAAATTTCTCAACTCCAGGAAAAATACAAAAGGAAACTCTCCACGCACCAAAATCCTCTAGCCAAATCGCTAAACCAAGTTAGACAACAATCCCGATTAAGAAGAAATGACCTTCCAGCCCGTTGACATCGGAGGCCCCATAGTATAGATGTTTACAAAGATAAACTAATTATGTATTAGATTAAGATTTTTAAAATTTTTGTTAGTCTCTTAATAAGTGAAGATCCAACAAATAAAAGATAAAAGTAGTAAAAAAAAAAAAAAAATTAGAAGGACTAGAAACTTTTGCCCCCTACTCCTCAGCCATTGTAGTTCGACATATGCCCAACACCATCCGTTCACGGTATTGGTCTTTACCACATCTTGTCACTTTGCTCCACTAACAATCTTAAATCCCTTATACTAAACAATATCTTACTCCTACTCTTCTCTTAAACTATCTCGGATCTATCCCCGCGATTTGAGCCGTACGTTACGCGGCAGCGTCCCTCGGTCAGTTGGACGGGAGGTGAGCTGTACGTACGCAGTGGGAACCTCGCGAAATATAATATAACTTAACACAATCACAATAACAGAAAATTTTTGATTCTTCGGCTATATATAGTGTTATATATAGTGCTATATGTAGTGTATAGTGTATAGTATAGTGCTACAAGCTAGGGCATTCGTATCGCCACCTAGCGGACAGCCGTCAGCTGTGATAACGACTTAACTTTAGCAAAGAATACGACTCAGTTAATTTTTCAATTATGTTGAGTAAACTGAATCGTTTGTGGATTTTTCAAACTTCCTAGCGTGGATTTTCAGCTACTCAGATCAAGGAACACGAGTTCTGTTTAAAAATGGATATTCCAAATGTATATGATTTAATACCCTTGCAGTTATGTAGGCAGCAAGGGTATTACATAAAACTACATAAAACGAGCAAGGTTACGTCATTTTCGATCGTTCAGTTACAAGGCACCTATAGAATGCATTCGGCCAATCCTTATCAATTTTGGCAGATCGGATTAGGTTCCCTAAAATGGAATCAGTACCACGTCCCGTCCTTGTAGCATAAAAAACTCCAATGTTATGGCATTTCCGACCAATCAGGTGCTATATAACTATAGGATATAGTCGACCGATCCTGGCCGTTCCGATTTATATACTGCCTGCAAATGAAAGAAGAATTTGTGCAAAGTGTCGATAGTTTTAAAGCTGAAAGACTAGTTTGCGTAGAAACAAATGGACAGATGGACATGCTCATACCGACTCAGTAGGTGATCCTGATCAAGAATATATATTCTTTATAGGGTCTAAGACATCTCCTTCACTACGTTGCATACTTTTGACCAAAATTATAATACCCTTTGTAAGGGTATAATGAATCACAATTATTACCTAACTAGCAGTACCCTGCCACGTTTCGCTGTGGCATATTGTTGTTGCACGCATAAAAAATAAGTCAAACAAAAAAGAATAATTTTCAAATTAATTAAATTCTGTAATACTTGTGGGTATACAATATTCTTTGTTTCTCCTCCTTAATCATTCATTATTATTTCTGTATTTTAGTACATAGGTTGCTCTTCACTTAAGCACCTTGTGATACACGACATTTTTTGTTTTATTATCAGGCGCAAAAACAAACAACGCAGATGGTCTTCCGACCCGTGAACATGCCACGTATAATTGACCATGGGAAAAACATGAATGTTCTAGATTTAAACCACAAACTTTTAAGGATTGGCCTTGTGATTTGTTGATTGTCATGGCAAATGCAAGACGTATCGGAAATTGAAGTCTTTTAAATTCAAACGGCATATCGGTTGGGATCATCGGGATCCTCGGAATGAGAACTTCCTCACCTTTGAATTTTCCTATCATTATCGTAGCGTAAATTACATTGTTCATCAATTTACTAACCACCAAACGCGTACCGTGGCACAGTTTTGGTTGGTTTATGTTTCGAAGCATGATTACTACGGAGCCAACCTTTAGGCGTAAATTGTGCGGTGGTAAGCCAGGCACGTCCAAAGAGTTTAAAAATTCAATTGGATAGTTGGTGGCTTCATCTTCATTTGTGACGCAGTCAATAGATTTGAATGAATGCATTGTTCCAATGATCTTATTTTGAATTATGTAGTTCAGGTCATCTACATCTTTATTCTTAGCCGCTAAAATTGCTCGCTCACTCAACCATTCATTATTTTTGTAGTTAGAAATAATATTTGGAAATACGTCCTTGTATCTACAAAATAAAAACCAGATTCTTTAACTACATTCTATGTAAGTACAAAAATAAATACCTTAAATGTCGGATTAAAACCTCCTTCTTCGATAATGTCTGCCCCAAATGACGTCATTTGGAAACAACTATTGTATTTTCGAGTATTTGCAAGAAAGTGGCGTGATTCTTGTGTTTCGCCGCAAAGCAATGAATACAATGGCTCTTGTGGCGGAGTCAACACTGGCAATTTCACTTTACCATTAACGCAGCATAATCCAGGCGTTTCTCCGGAAAACTTTAATGCACCACAATACTCGCAAACAACGTCCATTTGCCCAATGCAAACGCTAGGATGCAAGCTGTAATCATTGCTGCAATCGTATCGAAACGCAGCTCGATTCAAATCAGCTAAATATCTGCGTCGCAAATTGAAATCTATTTGAGAAGCACGAAGTCGAGCCATACTATTGCGGCGCTGTTCACGTGCAATTTCTCGTTCTTCTTCAGTCCTTTCATATGCAATATTTTGTATTGTTCTTGCATTACGGCTTTGTCGGGAAAGATTCGACCGTCTTGGTCGCGGCATTATTAATTAAACTTCACTTCACTTCAATCCACTTGTTAATTATTTATTTAATAGAAATAGTTTTAATATTGATTTCAGCGCAACACAATCTTTTTGGTTCGTTGTTAAATTTGAGAGCCTGACTATGAATTTGACTTCGTTTGTAACTGACATTTTGACATTTGACATTTTCTTCTTAGCTGTCTGCCTAAATAAAAAAGTATGGGCCAGGGAGGAAAGGGAGGAACGCTGTCGAACGGGACAAAAAGTATCCTATGTCCTTCTCCTGGCTCTAAGCTACCTCCCTACCAATTTTCACTCAAATCTGTTCTTCCGTTCTTGATTTATAAGTTGTGTAACATAAAACACGATGTTCTTTTATATATATAGATATATAAAATTATTGTGTCACAGTTTTCGTTACCATACTCCTCCGAAACGGCTTGACCGATTTTGATGAAATTTTTGTGCTTATCCGGTATCTATGAGAATCGGCCAACATCTATTTTTCATCCCCCTAAATGTTAGGGGTAGTCCACCCCTAAATTTTTATTTTTATTTTTTAGACAAAATTTTTAATTTCTCTTTTTTCTACAATAATAGTAGGCGCCAAATAAATATATCAAATAAAAATTTGAAAAAATGTTAATTTTAAATTTTCTCACTTCTCAAATTTTGCGGGAAATTTTCTCACTTTGATTAATTACAATTTACGATGCCGAGGAGAAGACGGCCTTAGGTCGTCGTAGTCAATTAAATGTGCGAAGAGCTACCTCAAGTGCTAACCGCACAGATCAAGAAAATAGTCGTATTGCTATGTCAGAATTGCGTTCTTTAGTGAGTGGCAATGTAGGAGATAGGCTTAGAATGCAACGAGTTCGTGCACATTAAACACATCAACAGCAAGCTAGACATAATGAAACTAAGCGAATCCGCAGACGCAGTGCTCCTGTGGTTCTTGAACGAGCTGCATTCCACTATGATCCGGCAATTGATTATTGTGCCGACAAATCAGTAAAAATTGGGGATATGAAAACAATTTGTAAATATTGTAAGGCGTTAAAGTACACTGGTAAATCTACTGGATTATGTTGCGCTGAAGGCAAAGTAAAATTGCCACAATGGGTCCCACCACCAGATCCTTTACGCTCCTTAGTTTCTGGGATTGAAAATGATTCGAAGCACTTCTTGACCAACATTCAGAAATATAACAACTGTGTTCAGATGCCATCATTTGGTGCTACACATATTATACAAGCCAATTTCATGCCCACTTTTAAGGTATTATATAAAAATATTCAAGTTTGTATTCAAATATATATAGGAAATAATTAATGGCCAAATTTTGAAAAATCACAGATACAAGGACAATTTTATCACTTACTGGGAACTCTGATACCACTACCTGATGCAGATCATCAATTTTTACAAATTTATTTTATGGGCAATTCAGATGCGGAAATTAATATTCGTTGTGCTCACAAACCAACAGTAAAGAGAACCATTGTCCAACAATTACAAATGTTTCTTCATCAGAATAACAATTTAGTAAACATGATCAAAGTAGCATTGGATCGGATGCCATCTGATAGCCATAATACTGGAAGACTGGCTGTGAAAAGACTGATAAATAACGTCATTGAGACAACAATCATAAAAGGAAAATACAAAGGAGAGGATGTCTTGATCCCGCGGATACCAATGATTCCAACGGACACACCATTCGATTTTAAACGCTTACAATTTCCAGTACGTCTGGATTTTGCGATGACTATAAATAAATCGGAAGGACAATCGTTAGAAGTTTGTGGAATCAACTTGGAGTTTCCCTATTTCGCGCATGGACAATTAGACGTCGCGTGTTCGGGCGTCGGAAAACCGTCTTCTTTGTTTATTTAAGCACCACAAAATAAAACAAAAAATATAGTTTATGAGAAAGCTTTTAATTAATTAACACACTGTATTTTAACAGTGTGTGTCTGTGAATATCAAATTTAAATTTTATAAAAAGCCAGTATTTCAGGAAAACTCTTTATAAGTAAGCAACATGATGTATCGAAAATAATTATAAAACTTTATGGTTTTATTCAATAAATGAAGTTGAATAAAATAAGAGGGTACTCTTTAATTTTTGGGATTGAAAATGATTAAAATGATACCTCCGCGACCCTTAATTTTAGCTATCTTCAGTTCTAACTGTATCAGATAATTTTTTTAAGTTTGAAAACTTTTAAGTTTTGTCACAAAAGAAGATTCTGAACGCAACAAAAAAAAAAACAACAGCTGGCAGTACGAAGTCTGCCGGGTCAGCTAGTAATTAATATAATATGAACATTAATTTAATAAGAACGCTTGCTTTTACGAACTCTCTCGTACTTATAGACGCAGACGATGAAAAGATGGTAATGTATTCAATAGAAATCTTCTTTTTCCCAATATAAACTGCAGTCCGATTCAGAGAATCGTCAAAAATGGAGTTTGGCTAATGGCTTAAATCTTAATGATTCAAAAGTAAATCTTTTGTAATTTTATTGATTCAGCCCGAACCAGGTTAAGTACTTTCTTTACAAAGATTGCTTTACAAAGATTATCTCATGACAGGATTAAAAACTTCAATTTGCCGACCGTATCTCCTTAATGGTTCATGAAGCTTAGGGTTATAAACTGTGTGTCGTTTTCCTAATGCTGCTGTAGTTAGACTGCATCTACTAACCCGCTTACATTTAAACATTCGTAATAGGACTTGAAATTTTAATCTTTTTTCCTTAAGCATTGTGGTTTGACATATTCCTACCATGATCCTTATAGAATATAATGTTCGAACTACAATTAAATCTACCGCATCTTAACGCTTTCCACTCCTTTAAACATAAAAACATCTTTCCTAAATTTCTTACAAGCAATTCCTACTCGTATCTATCCTTGCGATTCGAGCCGTAGGTCAGCCGGCAGTCCATCTCAGTCGGTTGTGCGGGAGGTAGGCTGTTCGTATGCAGCGAGAGATAAATTTATATCAATGGACGGCAGTTAACGTAGGTGACGAACCGTCTTAGTGTTAGCAAGGAGGCTAATATTATAGTCAAAGCTATAAAAACCATTAGAAAATGGTTTTATGGTTTTCGTATCAATAGAAGCAGAATAAATTTTCTTTTACATTTCATCTTTAGATTCTTCAAGGATATATATATACATTATAGGGTCGAAAATGTCTCCTAAATTACATTGCACATTTTTCACGAAAATTATAAGTCGATAACAATACCAGTAACAGAACAAAGCCCAAAACCAGTAGCCTAGGCGATATTTGCATCTTTTGTAGTAAAGTATGGTCCAAGAATACTTCAATTATGGACAATAAGACCCAATAAAAAAATTCACATTTAGATGTAAGGTACAGTATCACTAGACTGAAGTTTAATGAATTTATCCTCAAATATTTCGGTACATTAAAATGATTGGATCTATTCTTCTTTTTTATACCCTTTCAGAGGGTATTATAATTTTGGTCAAAAGTGTGCAACGCAGTGAAGGAAACATCTCCGACCCTATAAAGTATATATGTATATATATTTGAACCCCTTAGGGTACCAAACTGATTCCTTTAGGGTACTTACTTATAACATTAAGTCGTTTATTTTTAACGCTTTATCTGGTTTTAGGCTGCACAACACTCCTCCTTTAATTTTAAATTTTTTATTAATTTAACGAAGTCCGTTAATTAAATTAAAGCTTTTATCAAGAACAAAATTTTAAATAATGTTAAAGCAATAAATTGAGTCTTGGTATATTAAGCAGTGACCCCGCATCCACAAACCTTTCCTTCGGTGCTTAGGTCCACCTCAGCGGTTGAATATGGTGGAATATTTGGACCATCGTCGCTGAGCAGTAAGCAGTGGCGTTCGCTGGTCTCTTCACCCCATGCTCCTAGCTCAGTCGGTATAGGCGTTCAAGCACCGGAAAAAAGAATACGCCGAAGAGCCCTCGAGAGCTTCTCAGCTCAGAAAAACATCTAGGCCCAACGGTTAAAAACAACGAGTGTCTGACAGAGCTGGGAACTATAGTGAACCAGCGCCTCTCGTGGGTTATGGAGAAGAACAAGGAGCTCCGCGATTCAGAAAAGTATTTTAACTAGACTAAAGGGCATTCACTCCTGGTAGAGAGTGTCCCAGAGGAGCAGGCGCAAACGGCCATAACACATAAGCCAGTGTATGAGCAAGCAGGTATCGAACGGTGGAAAAAGAGCAGCAGACCCTTGTATACACTTGGACAACCACATTGCTTTAAACAAGGCGGGCTGGGGCACAACATTGGCAACCATAAAATTCTTCAATGGGAAGAACACTGGTGGTCAAAGACTATCAGCAGACTCCTGCTTTTTGTCACTGACACGAGCATAGAGACCCATGACAGTGGCTCCTAGCGGAATGTGAAGACGAGCTGACCGAAGCAGAATACGAAAAAATACAGAAGAGAAGTGGATTCAGTCTATAGCCTACAGCGGATGGTTTTAGAACGGACTCCGATAAAGCCATCCTGGTTATAGCAAAGATGGCCTTGTCTAAAGGAACCTGGAAGCTGAGACGACAATTCTTAACAAAATAATATTTTCGCGCGGTTTCAACTGCATACGTACCTCCCGTCCAACCGACTGAGGGACGCTGCCGCGTAACGTACGGCGCGGGGATAGATTCGAGATTCGATAGCTCGAAATGCAGATGAGAAGATCAGTTGGGAATTCCAAAAGAATATGTTTACTTATAAAAAGCGAATGGTTAACCGAGTCAAATGCTTTACTGAAGTCAGTGTTTTCCCTTTTTTATGCAGCGGAATTATAAAAGATTCCTTCCACATAAGGAGAAAGATCGAAGTTTCCAGTGTTAGATTAAAGAGTTTAAGGAACGGTTGGCACAAAGCCTCGCCGCAATTCTTCAGAACACACATTGGATATTATAAGTGTAAGGCTGAGGGAAACTGCTGCTAGGTGAATAAGTTGTTTGAAAAAACTGTGCAAAGAGATCGGCCATTGCCTGATATATTATTGAGATATTCGCATATGAGTTCTCAAACGTAAGCAGAGGAGGAAAAGATACATGTTTGCGCTTAGTGTTTACACAGTTGTATAACCGCTTCGGATCCTTAGTAAACTGAATCTGGCAGCAATTGTTTTCGATTAAAATCTCAAGAGTGTGATGATCATCAGGGTTAGAAAGGGGCAAAGTTCTGGAAAGAGTAATTCCATTAGGATCAGAAACGCAACAATAAGTCCAACATCCTTCATATTGTCGGAAATTTTAAATATAATTAATTTTATTCAATTTAATGAAATGAAAATAAATTAATTGTCTTACATTTGGTTTTCGATGTTTTATGAAGCTCACTTATTTATGAAACATGATATTCTGCCATAGATTATTGAATTTGGAGGTGATGCTTTCGTATTTATGTTGTGAAAGTTGATTTTTTAAGAGCCTATAAACCCTTGATGCGAAATTGTTTATGCAGCATTTAAGGAGTTCAATAACTCTTTTACTCTTTTAAGCTAGTCGGAATTTATTGAGAGTTTAGGAGTGGACTTATATATAATTTGTGTGCACATCTTCAGCGTGACTCACTAAACTGTTGGCCGTGCTCTCGACGCTCCACTGGAGGTCAAGGGTTAACATTCCATCATCTATCAAACGAAAATTACATGTTCCTTTTATGATTATTTTTTAATTTAAACAAGAAAGGAAAGCTAACTTCGGGCGGAGCCGAAGTTTAAATCCATGCAGTTGAGTAACAGTCCGCTAGGTGGCGCCACGCATCTTATATTATTAGATATATGGCGGATCGTATATAGTTGGCCGATCCTTATGCAATTTGGTATATCGAATTATGCTACCCAAAGAGGAATCCACTGAAACTCCCATCCTTCTAACTTGAAAAACAACGAAGTTATAACATTTCCGATCAATCAGTTATATGACAGCTATAGGATATAGTCCGCCGATCCTTATGAAATTCGACAAATCAGATTGTTTTTCCCGAAATAGAATCTGTACCAAATCTTATCTTTCTACTTAAAAAACACTAAAGTTATGCCAATTTCGATCGATCTATGATAGTGTCTGCCATGAGTGCCGCGTTGAGTGACGCATGCTTATCCACTTAGTCCGCCCAGACTCACAAGCTTTGAAAAAGTTTGGATTTTTAAATGTATACAATTTGTATACCCTTGCAGAGAGTATTATAATTTTCTGTTGCTACGTAAACTAGTCTCTCAGTTTTAGAGCTATCGAGCTATCGAGAAACTTTGCACACATCCTTCTTTTGTTTGCAGGCAGTATATAAGTCGGAACGGCTGGGATCAATCGACTATATCCTATAGCTGCCATATAACTGATTGATCGGAAATGCCATAACTTTAGTGTTTTTTAAGTTAGAGGGTTGGGACTTTCCACACATATTAAATTTAACCAACATATCTTGTGGGCAAAATTTCATAAGGATCGGCCGACTATATCCTATAGCTGTCGTAGAACAATCGGAATTGGCATAACTTTGTTGTTTTTTAAGTTAGAAAGATGGGACTTGGTACAGATTCTATTTTGAACAAAATAATATAGCTGCCATATAACTGAACGATCGGTATTGGCATAACTTTGGTGTTTTTTAAGCTAGAATGATGGGACTTTCTACGGATTCCATTTTGGGCAATGGAATCTGCCAAATTTCATAAGGATCGGATAGGGAACTGTACCCTATAGCCGCCATATAAATGAACGATCAGAAACGGAACAACCTTAACAGCAAGGGTATATCAACTTCGGCTCCGCCCGAAGTTAGGTTTCCTTTCTTGTTTGTTTTATTTTAAATTTAAATTGTTGATTTAAAATTTTATTAAGTCTTTTGGTAAACTCCACCGCATATGGATGTATTTTTAACCCCTTGAGTATTTATTCAAATTTATTAGAGATTAGCTGTGTTAAATAGCCTCACAATAATTTCAACCCCTATCTAAATGAGTAAGCTAAAATGAGTAATAGTAACAGTGAGAGTGAGAGTACAGCAACTGTATCCGAATTCGTGCAAGAAGTCCAATCTAAACCTCCCCCAGTTTATATGAGGGCAGGAAGCACAACCTAAACATTTACCAATGAAAAAATTCACCAGAGCTGAAAACGAAACGCATTCTATTTTTAACCTTGCAATACCTGCTGCCACACAGTGTAAGATCTAACTAAAGAGGCCCTGTATAGATGGATTCTTAATACACTTCAAATGGTATAGTAAAACCCAACACCGGACTGGAAGTGTTCTTCGCCAGTCACAGAGAATCATTTCTTAGCTAACCTTGAACAATCAATCCCCGCTGGTTAGGCATCTAACATGACACCCCGCTGGTTAGGCATCTAACATGATGCTAGCATATCCAATTAAAAAAAATTTTCTTATTCGGTACGTTTTTCTTGCAGTTCCGAATAAGAATATTTTTTATAAGCAATTTTGTACACCTATATGCTATTTTCGTCACCAAAATTGATATCAGATATTTTGGGTTTTTTATGTGATAGGACTATATCTGGTGTTGACGAATTTTTCCAAATGTAACCGATACATCAAAAGTTGCAACATCTCAAGGGCTATCTCCACGTGCAATATAAATAAGATCAAATGAGCCAATTTTAAAAAATAATTTAAAACAAAAATTATTTTCAGTGTATTTTTGTCTACTATTAAGGCGTTTGGTTTTAAAGAAAGTTAAATAGATATTTAAAAAACCTTTTCAATAGTGTAAAGTACGTTTTCTTCCTTGATTATGAAATTATAAATATTTTTATTAACAAAGTTTTTTTTAATTTTTTAACGGAAACTTAAGGAACTTCAAAAAGTTGGAGAATAGAAGTTGCTCATATTTTATTAACAAACATCTCCACTTTTTTCAGGATTGGCCAGAAAAAATATTGCAAACAGACAACCAGACAAACAGAAGGACAAACTGCCTTCAATTGGAAAGAGCTGTAAAAATTTCTTGAATAACTTCTGAACGAAATGTCGGATCAGGTCAGTTGAGGTACCAATCGAGGTATGAGGTATATGAGGAAAATGAGGTATAAATCATTCAGATCGGCTACCTACAGAAAGTTTTTAATTCTTCGGTTGTAAATAAAGTCTCCTTGAGCATACCAAGGCATGCAGGTCGTCACCTCGTGGACTACTGTCCACAGTGATATATACCACACCATAAATAACATTTAGTTGTATTTTATTTCTTATTTTATTTTTACCTGTTGATTGATTACTTATTGATTTTTATTACATTCTAGCGAACTTATTAATATTTACTTTAAAAGTAAAAGCGGGGCCTGCAGCCTTGTCTCGTCTTTTCACACATACAGCTTAGCGAACAGAAACTTACCGAAAATCCCACACGTGAGAATAAATTTTAGTCAGTCGCAATCGGCGCATCGAAATGAGTAAATCTACAGTGTCTAGCAAAATTGAGTACACGTTCACAACTCTGACTTTGGCCACGAAAAAAAAAACACAACCACACAAGCAATTTCAATATATTTTGTTACCATTCAAGAGGGTATTATAGTTTTGGTCAAAAGTGTGCAACGCAGTGAAGGAGACATCTCCGAAATATTTGATTATATATTCATTAAACTTCAGTCTGGTGATACTGCACCTTACATCTAGATGTGCATTTTTTTATTGGGTCCTATTGTCCATAATTGACGTCTTCTTGGACCGTACTTTAGTACAAAAGATGCAAATATCGCCTAGACACTGGTTTTGGGCTATTTTCTGATACTGGTATCGTAACGATATAACTTGTAAGGTTTGGTATTATTTTAACTGCATACTCATTCCATTCCCTCGAAACAAGCCAGAAACCCCTAGAAAAGAGCCAGAAACTAGGCTATAAACAGCTTTAATCCTTATAAATCAGCAGGTCCAGATAAAGTTAAACGATTGTGCTAGTTAGACCGAAATCGTCTTACTGGCTCGCTGAAATTTTAAAGGATCTAGGTTCGATCTAGGCTTGAAAGATGCTTCGATCTAGGAAAAATTTAAGAACTGTAGGATAGGCCACGGATTATCTTCATGACATACAAAAACTGTATAAAGAGAGCATCTCTCAAAAATAATAGGACCTCGAGGCTTTTTAGACATAGAAGGGGCTTTTAACAACCTTCTACCAATCACCGTAACCGACGCCCTGGCGTCTCTGACAATCTGGGATAGATGGTCACTTGGTGGGATCAATTCCTAGACTGCAGGACAGTGACATCTTCACTAGGCACATCAACCCTCACAACGGTCGTCTGCAGAGGAACCCCGAAAGAAGAAGTCCTCTATGTAAGATGGATGATGCTGTTAGTGTTGTTCGCTGATGCCGTTGCAATCAATTTCGCAGAAAAATACCCTCAGTCACATTGTCACTCCATGAGCGCAAAACTACAAGTCCTAGCCATAGTCAGCCCCTTACGGCGAATGGCGTCCTTTTAAGGTTACCATAGCTGCTAATTACTCAAAACGAAAAACAACATAAAGAAGTTAGAAAAAAAATCAGATAGCGACAGCACTATGCATCAAAGGCGCTTTCAGAAACACTCGAAGCTACCATTCCCATAACCTGCAGCGTCTTCCAGGATGAGGTGATGGGCATTAAGGAAGCACCTAAGCATCTAATAACATCCAGCTTTACGATTAAGTATAAATCTTCTGTGACAGTCAAACAGCTATAAAATCGATGTGCTCGAACTCCAGAAACTTAAAAACTGTCTTAGACAGTAGATCAAATCTGGACGAAAGGGACCACCTTTGCTTGCAGGCAGACAGTGTACGTATAAATTGATTAATAGTAGTTTTTTTCCGGATAGGGCAGTCGAATAGTTTTCTCTATATAAACAAAAAGTATAAACTAACAAGAAAGGAAAGCTAACTTCGGGCGGAGCCGAAGTTGATATACCCTTGCAGTTCAGTCGCAGTCCGCTAGGTGGCGCCACGCATCTTATATAATTAGATATATAGCGGGTCTTATATAGTCGGCCGATCCTTATGAAATTTGGCATATTGAATTATTTTGCACAAAGAGCTAACTTAAAAAACACCAAAGTTATGCCAATTCCGACCGTTCTATGACAGCTATAGAGGATATAGTTGGCCGATCCTTATGAAATTTAAAGAGATAACATAAGATATTTTGGTCAAATATAACATGTGTGGAAAGTCCCAACCATCTAACTTAAAAAACACCAAAGTTATGGCATTTCCGATCAATCAGTTATATGGCAGCTGTTGATTGATTACTTATTGATTTTTATTACATTCTAGCGAACTTATTAATATTTACTTTAAAAGTAAAAGCGGGGCCTGCAGCCTTGTCTCGTCTTTTCACACATACAGCTTAGCGAACAGAAACTTACCGAAAATCCCACACGTGAGAATAAATTTTAGTCAGTCGCAATCGGCGTATCGAAATGAGTAAATCTACAGTGTCTAGCAAAATTGAGTACACGTTCACAACTCTGACTTTGGCCACGAAAAAAAAAACACAACCACACAAGCAATTTCAATATATTTTGTTACCATTCAAGAGGGTATTATAGTTTTGGTCAAAAGTGTGCAACGCAGTGAAGGAGACATCTCCGAAATATTTGATTATATATTCATTAAACTTCAGTCTGGTGATACTGCACCTTACATCTAGATGTGCATTTTTTTATTGGGTCCTATTGTCCATAATTGACGTCTTCTTGGACCGTACTTTAGTACAAAAGATGCAAATATCGCCTAGACACTGGTTTTGGGCTATTTTCTGATACTGGTATCGTAACGATATAACTTGTAAGGTTTGGTATTATTTTAACTGCATACTCATTCCATTCCCTCGAAACAAGCCAGAAACCCCTAGAAAAGAGCCAGAAACTAGGCTATAAACAGCTTTAATCCTTATAAATCAGCAGGTCCAGATAAAGTTAAACGATTGTGCTAGTTAGACCGAAATCGTCTTACTGGCTCGCTGAAATTTTAAAGGATCTAGGTTCGATCTAGGCTTGAAAGATGCTTCGATCTAGGAAAAATTTAAGAACTGTAGGATAGGCCACGGATTATCTTCATGACATACAAAAACTGTATAAAGAGAGCATCTCTCAAAAATAATAGGACCTCGAGGCTTTTTAGACATAGAAGGGGCTTTTAACAACCTTCTACCAATCACCGTAACCGACGCCCTGGCGTCTCTGACAATCTGGGATAGATGGTCACTTGGTGGGATCAATTCCTAGACTGCAGGACAGTGACATCTTCACTAGGCACATCAACCCTCACAACGGTCGTCTGCAGAGGAACCCCGAAAGAAGAAGTCCTCTATGTAAGATGGATGATGCTGTTAGTGTTGTTCGCTGATGCCGTTGCAATCAATTTCGCAGAAAAATACCCTCAGTCACATTGTCACTCCATGAGCGCAAAACTACAAGTCCTAGCCATAGTCAGCCCCTTACGGCGAATGGCGTCCTTTTAAGGTTACCATAGCTGCTAATTACTCAAAACGAAAAACAACATAAAGAAGTTAGAAAAAAAATCAGATAGCGACAGCACTATGCATCAAAGGCGCTTTCAGAAACACTCGAAGCTACCATTCCCATAACCTGCAGCGTCTTCCAGGATGAGGTGATGGGCATTAAGGAAGCACCTAAGCATCTAATAACATCCAGCTTTACGATTAAGTATAAATCTTCTGTGACAGTCAAACAGCTATAAAATCGATGTGCTCGAACTCCAGAAACTTAAAAACTGTCTTAGACAGTAGATCAAATCTGGACGAAAGGGACCACCTTTGCTTGCAGGCAGACAGTGTACGTATAAATTGATTAATAGTAGTTTTTTTCCGGATAGGGCAGTCGAATAGTTTTCTCTATATAAACAAAAAGTATAAACTAACAAGAAAGGAAAGCTAACTTCGGGCGGAGCCGAAGTTGATATACCCTTGCAGTTCAGTCGCAGTCCGCTAGGTGGCGCCACGCATCTTATATAATTAGATATATAGCGGGTCTTATATAGTCGGCCGATCCTTATGAAATTTGGCATATTGAATTATTTTGCACAAAGAGCTAACTTAAAAAACACCAAAGTTATGCCAATTCCGACCGTTCTATGACAGCTATAGAGGATATAGTTGGCCGATCCTTATGAAATTTAAAGAGATAACATAAGATATTTTGGTCAAATATAACATGTGTGGAAAGTCCCAACCATCTAACTTAAAAAACACCAAAGTTATGGCATTTCCGATCAATCAGTTATATGGCAGCTATAGGATTTAGTCGACCGATCCCGGCCGTTCCGACTTATATACTACCAGCAAGGAAAAAAAAGATGTGTGCAAAGTTTCAAGTCGATAGCTCCAAAACTGAGAGACTAGTTTGCGTAGAAACCGACAGACAGACAGACAGACGGACGGACGGACAGACGGACAGACGGACAGACGGACAGACGGACAGACGGACAGACAGACAGACGGACAGACGGACATGCTCATATCGACTCAGGAGGTGATCCTGATCAAGAATATATATACTTTATAGGGTCGGAGATGTCTCCTTCACTGCGTAAAAACTCCAGCATGTCAGGTTGTTAACGTAACCTTTAAAATATCCCGTTTTTTGAACGACGGATTCGGATTCAGCTCCAAAAACATATGGTAAACATGATCTGAGCCCAGAACTCGGAAAATAAAAATTGTATCAAGTTTTTGAAGTTATGTCTTAACCCTGACATTCTGGTTTTTTTTGTAAGCCTCGGATTCGGATTCAGCGACCCCGAAAACATATAGTAAACATAGTCTGACCTCCAGACCCGAAAAAATATTTTTTTTTGCGTGGCTGTGTTATTTATTTTAAAGTTATTTAAAAATGCTAAAATCTATTTTTATAAAATGCTTTATTTATGTATATAAGAGTTAGGGTGGAGCTTAGTATAAATATTTCAAATATGAAAAATATGTTCAGCCTTGTATTTTATACTTACTATTCTTTCATCCTTCAAATGATCTGGAAACTCAATTTTTACAATATTAGCATAAGCTATTAAAACTTTTACGATTGTTTTAGCAAAACGCCTCATGTAACGTTTCCAAATTTCTGGATCAGGACACTCGAGTTTGCTAACAACATCGAAACATTGAGTCAATTGCGTAAAAACATCGACCACCGAATTCGAAAATAGTGCGTGCTCGCTGCTTTTTTGAAACTAGAGAAACAATCGAAATAAAATTACATTTTTAAAAGGTTTTATATTAAAGGTTCGTTTTTAAATTAATTAATAAATACCACGGGCCGACAAAAACATCGCATAATATCAATAATCTATAACCATTATCTCCCATGACCAAAGCTTATAACAGACATAGGTTCTATCACCCACAGTTTCCTCATTAAAAAATTGGTTCTAGCAGCTACCATATCTTTGGAATACTCAAAGATTTTATATATTAATTTTCGTGCTTCTATGATTTATCCTCAACAATTTTTCTAAAAACTTTTTTTTTCTATTTTCTTTTTTTATTTAAGGTTGGTTTTCTTGTTGGTTCTGGGCTCAGGGGAGACTAAACATTATGAAGAAAGTCAAATTATGCGTGGAGTAATATCAAATGATTTTGTAATCTATGCTAAAAATACTTACCCCATCCTTTTTATCCCTTTTAAATGCACCGTGCAAATACTCCAATGATACATCATCATTTTCATTTAGCCACTGCATAACGAAAGGTTCAAACCAAGCTGGATAGTCCGGTACCGCACCCTTGTACGGAGGAACTTCTTTAACATAGTTACTATAAAGCCATTTAACTCTAAAATGGAGATTCATATAAGCCGACGACTTGCATAAACGATGTTGTTCATGCTCTTCTAAGGCGTATTTCATATCCACAGCGAAAAGATGCCACATCGAAGATGCCGATAACTGAAAGTGTCATTTAACATAAAAATTTTTACACATTCCAAAACTGTTTTTCTTAAATAATAAAGCAGGAAAGTTAAATTTTATATATTCATCAGATTTATAAGTCTGTTCATCTAATTTAGATTAAAATTTTTCCAGATGATTGTCATCCTAGACCCTGTAAATATCCCCTATAGGTTTATAATATAACAAGAAAGGAAAGCTAACTTCGGGCGGAGCCGAAGTTTATATACCCTTGCAGTTGAGTCGCAGTCCGCTAGGTGGCGCCACGCATCTTATATCATTAGATATATAGCGGATCGTATATAGTTTGCCGATCCTTATGAAATTTGGCATATCGAATTATTTTGGGGGAAAGAGGAATCCATTGAAACTCCCATCCTTCTAACTTGAAAAACAACGAAGTTATGGCATTTCCGATCAATCAGTTATATGGCAGGTATAGGATATAGACGGCCGATCCTTATGAAATTTGGCAGATCGTATACGTTTAAATTAGAATGCATAGAAAGTCCCATCCTTCTAACTTGAAAAACAATGTAGTTATGGCATTTCCGATCAATCAGTTATATGGCAGCTATAGGGTATAGTCGACCGATCCCGGCCGTTCCGACTTATGTACTGCCTGCAATAGAAAGAAGGGTGTGTGCAAAGTTTCAACTCGATAACTTTAAAACTGAGAGACTAGTTTGCGTAGAAACAGACAGACAGACAGACAGACAGACGGTCAGACGGACAGACGGACATGCTCATATCGACTCAGGAGGTGATCCTGATCAAGAATATATATACTTTATAGGGTCGGAGATGTCTCCTTCACTGCGTTGCACACTTTTGACCAGAATTATAATACCCTCTGCAAGGGTATAAAAAAAAGGCGAACCTGCATGCGTAACCCAAAATATCTTATATCAATTTTGGTGACGAAAATATGCTATATACATAGATGTACAAAACTGCCTATAAAAAATATATTCGAAATAAGAATAAGAAAAGTTTTTTGTATTGGATACGCTAGCATCATGTCAGATGCCTATCCAGCGGGGTCTAATTTGATTGTTCAAGGTTAGCTAACAAATGATTCGCTGTGACTCACAAAGAACACTTCCAGTCCGATTTTAGGTTTTACTAGACCATTTGACGTGTATTAAGTATCCTTTTATACAGGACTGGTGGAAAAATGGTGGAAAAAGAGCAGCAGACCCTCGTATACCCTTGGACAACCGCATTGCTTTAATCAAGGCGGACTGGGGCACAACATTGGCAACCTTAAAATATTTCAACGGGAAGAACACTGGTGGTCAAAAACTATCAGCAGACTCCTGCTTTTTGTCACCGACACGAGCATAGAGACCCATGAAAGAGAAGTGGATTCAGCCTACGGGCTGCAAAGATAATGGAGCTATCTTGTAGCGGGTGGTTTTAGAACGGACTCCGATAAAGCCATCCTGATTATTGCAAAGATGGCCTCGCTGAAGGAACCTGGAAGCTGAGACGACCATTGTTAAGAAAGTAATATTTTCGGTAATTTGAAATAAAACAAGAAAGGAAAGCTAACTTCGGGCGGAGCCGAAGTTGATATACCCTTGCAGTTCAGTCGCAGTCCGCTAGGTGGCGCCACGCATCTTATATTATTAGATATATAGAAGATCGTATATAGTCGGCCGATCCTTATGAAATTTGGCAAATCAGACTATTTTGTCCAAAATATAATCTGTACCAAGTCCCATCTTTCTAACTTAAAAAACACCAAAGTTATGCCAATTCCGATCGTTGAATGACAGCTATAGGATATAGTCGGCCGATCCTTATGAAATTTTGTACACAAGATATTTTGGTCAAATATAACATGTGTGAAAAGTCCCAACTCTCTAACTTAAAAAACATCAAAGTTATGGCATTTCCGATCAATCAGTTATATGGCAGCTATAGGATATAGTCGACCGATCCCGGCCGTTCCGACTTATATACTGCCTGCAAAGGAAAGAAGGGTGTGTGCAAAGTTTCAACTCGATAGCTTTAAAACTGAGAGACTAGAAGCGAAGAGCGTAGAAGAGCGTAGAAACAGACAGACGGACAGACGGACCGACGGACAGACGGACAGACGGACATGCTCATATCGACTCAGGAGGTGATCCTGATCAAGAATATATATACTTTATAGGGTCGGAGATGTCTCCTTCACTGCGTTGCACACTTTTGACCAAAATTATAATACCCTCTGCAAGGGTATAATGAAAGCTTCACAAAGATTTCTGTTGTCTTATATTTGGTTTTCGATGTTTTATGAAATTCACTTAATTATGAAACATGATATTCTGCCACAGTTTATTGAATTCGGAGGTGTTGCTATTGTATTTCTGTTGTGAAATTTGATTTCTCAAGAGCTTTTTGTAGAAACTATGATACCCTGTATATTTTAGTATGTTACAATGCACGCTTTTATAGTTATAGGAAGGAGAAAGAGATCTTGAAGTAGTTATAATTGTGCCGCTCTAAGAAATAGAGAAAAAGAAAATATGTATATCAATGTTTCCTCAGTCACAAATAAAGTTTTTAACCCTTGATGCGAAATTGTTTATTCAGAATTTAAAGCCCTTTTTAGCTAGTCGGAATTTTTTAAAAGTTTATCCTATCTTCTATCCTATCTTCTATCAAACAAAAATGACATGTTCTTTTTATGATTATATTTTAATTTAAAAAATTGTATACATTTAAAATCGAAACTTTTTCAAAGCTTGTGAGTCAGGGTGGACTAAGTGGTCGAGCATGCGTCACTCAACGCGGCACTCATGACAGACACTGTTATTGCCGGGACGTATGGCTCCCACGTTTCTTTAGCGAACACACAATTTTTATAGTCTTGCAGAGGGTATTATAATTTTGGTCAAAAGTGTGCAACGCAGTGAAGGAGACATCTCCGACCCTATAAAGTATATATATTCTTGATCAGGATCACCTCCTGAGTCGATATGAGCATGTCCGTCTGTCCGTCGGTCCGTCTGTCTGTTTCTACGCAAACTAGTCTCTCAGTTTTAAAGCTATCGAGTTGAAACTTTGCACACACCCTTTTTTCCTTTGCAGGCAGTATATAAGTCGGAACGGCCGGGATCGGTCGACTATATCCTATAGCTGCCATATAACTGATTGATCGGAAATGCCATAACTTTGGTGTTTTTTTAAGTTGGAGGGCTGAGACTTTCCACACATGTTATATTTGACCAAAATATCTTGTGTACAAAATTTCATGAGGATCAGCCGACTATATCCTATAGCTGTCATAGAACGATCGGAATTGGCATAACTTTGGTGTTTTTTAAGTTAGAAAGATGGGACTTGGTACAGATTCTATTTTGGGAAAAACAATCTGATTTGTCATAAGGATCGGCCAACTATATCCTATAGCTGTCATATAACTGATTGATCGGAAATGCTATAACTTCGTTTTTTTTCAAGTTAGAAGCATGGGAGTTTCAATGGATTCCTCTTTTGGCAAAATAATTCGATATGCCAAATTTCATAAGCATCGGCCGACTATATACGATCCGCTATATATCTAATAATATAAGATGCGTGGCGCCACCTAGCGGACTGCGACTCAACTGCAAGGGTATATCAACTTCGGCTCCGCCCGAAGTTAGCTTTCCTTTCTAGTTTTTTATAATCTTTATTTTTCAATATTTGTTTCAGTTTGTATATATGCGTGTTATGAGGGGCTAAACAACTTCGTGTTTCTTCCACACGTTAACTTCACCGTGAATTCCTTTTCTTTCTGCCTAGCGATGGCCGACGCCTTGCCTTCTTATGGCCGTTACTAACCTATCGATAAGTTTATATATATGTATTTATTCTAACAATTCAAATTTAACGCAAAAATTCTATTACGGTGGCAACAGACACTATTCATATTGATATATGAATAGTACCCTTGCAGAGGGTATTATAATTTTCAAAAGTGTGCAACGCAATAAATGCGACATATAAAGTATATTTTTTCTTATCAGGATCACCTTCGAAGTCGATATTTTAAGATAAAAGTTGGAGACTTTTTTTTTTTAAATTTGTTTCTGTGTTGATTTAATTGAGTATTAATTTAATATCGAAAATAAATAAATATAAATATCGGACCTGTATATCCTATCCAATATATATCTAATGATATAATATACCAAAGAAAACTTTCCTTTTTTTGTTGATTTAAAATAATTTAATAATTTTTAATTGAAATTGTTGATTTAAAATTTTATTAAGTCTTTTGGTAAACTCCACCGCATGTGGATGTATTTTTAACCCCTTGAGTATTTATTCAAATTTATTAGAGATTAGCTGTGTTAAATAGCCTCACAATAATTTCAACTCCTATCTAAATGAGTAAGCTAAAATGAGTAATAGTAACAGTGAGAGTGAGAGTACAGCAACTGTATCCGAATTCGGGCAGAAAGCCCAACCTATACCTCCACCAGTTTATATGAGGGCAGGAAGCACAACCTTAACATTCACAAATGAAAATAATATCGGATGACCTTATCAACCTTACGACAAAAATATTTCCCTGTCAATTGTACATGCAATATTTTAAAAAGCGCAATCAATCTAGATCGATCTAGAGCCAGAGTGTAAAAAACCAGAGCTGAAAACGAAATGCATTCTACTTTTAACCTGCAATGCCTACTGCCACACACTGTAAGACCACACTGCTAACTACAGTGGCCCTGTATAGAAGGATACTTAATACACGTCACATGATCTAGTAAAACCCAAAACCGGCTAGATAGGCATCTGACATGATGCTAGAATATCCAATTCAAAAAAATATTCTTATTCGGTACGCTTTTCTTTCACGTGCCGAATAAGAATATTATTTGGGCCTCAGTGGCTGAGGAGTAGAGGACGTAAGTTTCTTGACCTTCTTGAAGGAATGTAGAAATTTAAGTGTGTTAGTAAATGCTGACTATCTACATTTCCATAAATAGGATTATATAGAAACATGACACCCTTGTTAATAACGGTTAGTTGATTAGTAAAAGTCTACTATGATAAGAGGGGAGGTAAAGATTTGCATTCCAATTAAGTCCCCTAAGCGCAAAAGTAAGGAAGTTTTTTTGTACAGATTCAATGTGATCTTGGTGTACTCCATATTGACGACTCCAGACACACGATCCATTCTCAAGAATCGGACGGACCAGTGATGTATATAACGTTTTAGTTATGTACGGGTCATTAAATTCTTTTGATCATCTTTTAATAAAACCAAGCACACCCATAGCTTTATTAACCATGGTAGATATATGTTCGGAAAATTTAACTTTCAAATCTAATAGGACACCCAGATCGTTAATCTGAGTTAATCGTTCCAAGGCGTTCCCATAGAGAAAGTACATAGCCTGGTAAGGTCTACATCGATAAAATGACATAAGTTTACATTTCGATCCATTAAGCTTTAGGTTATTTGCTAAACACCAATTTTGAAGTTTATCCAAATCGGATTGAAGTCTAGATTGGGCGCTAGTAAATTTATACGGAAGACAAAGCTTAGCGCCGTCGGAGTACATAAGCACAAGTGAATTAGTTAAGGCAAGGGGCAAGTCGTTAATAAACAATGTAAAAAGTAAGGGTCTAAGATGGCTTCCTTGGGGCACCCCAGATGTGGCGCGGACTAAACGCGAGGTAACATCTTTAAAGAAGACACGTTGGGTTCTTCTAGATAAGTAGCTCGAAATCTAGATAAGAAGATCAGTTGGGAATCACAAAAGACTGAGTTTACTTACAAGAAGGGAATGCTTTACTGAAGTCAGTGTAAATGATGTCTGTTTGCAATCCATTCTGGAACCCATCCGTGATAAAAGATGTTAGCTCCAATAAGTTGGTAGTGGTGGAGCGGCGCTTCATGAATCCATGGTGGCACGGAGATGTTATTGAACTACATAGGTGTTGCAAATATGGAGTGATATGTTTCTCAAAAAGCTTTTGAATTTCTGACAATTTTGATATGCTTCTATAATTTGCAGCGTCGGATTTTTTCCTTTTCTTATGCAGCGGAATAATGAAAAATTCCTTCCACATAAGGTGAAAGATTGAAGTCTCCAGCTATAGATAAAATAGTTGAAGGAGCGGTTTGCTTAGAGCCTCTGCACAGTTCTTAGGAACACAGTCTGGTATTCCATCGGGGCTTAGCAAATACTCCGGCAAATAACACACCACTTTGATCAAAATATAGGCCAAAAAAAAGGTTGGATGATTGGACATTATAAGTGTAAGGCGAAGGTGGACTGCTGCTAGGTGAACACGTTATTTGAAAAAGCTGTGCAAAGGGATCGGCCATTGCCATGACGTTCTCTAAATTTATTAGGTGCCTCGTATACCAAGGCGGATTCGTTAAAGCGGACGGATATTTCCACGGCACGCAAGCGTCAAAAAATATATTCAAAGTGTAATGAAATTTTTGTAATACGATGTTCATATCCTCGCATGCCAGTAGATCGGACCAATCAAATTCCAAAATTAAATTATTTAATTTTATAAAGTCAGCCTTAAGAAGAAAAAACTTTATGAGATTTAAGTGTTAAATTAAGTTTTCGATTAAAACCTCAAGAGTGGGATGATATGGATCCACAGGGTTATAAAGGGGCAAAGTTGTGGAAAGAGTTATTTCATCAGAATCAGAAAAGAAACATAAGTCCAACAGCCGATCTAAAGAATTTTTAACGTGGTTAATTCTAACGAGTGACATGTTCAACATGCCCGCAGGGAAGTCGTGGTGGGAGCTATGCTGTAAAGACGGTGAATTTTCAACATTTAATAAAATTCTGGCTGGGATATTAAAGTCACCCAGAACTATCAGCTGGTCACCACCAGACAGGCGATCAACGAAACGAAACGAATAGCGGACAAATGTTGCCAGTATGTGGGCGGTTTGGACGAAGGTTGTATATAGGAACAGGTAACATATAAAGATTGACCGGAGTCTACAGAAATTAACACACCTCCTCCCATTCGCAGCGTTCTATCTCATCTAAAAGTGGGGTACCTACTTAGAAAATCTTCGGAGCTTAAGATCTCCAGCCTTGACCAAGTTTCTGTAAAGAATATAATGCGAGATGCAAAGGAAGAAATATGCTAATTCTTCCAACTCAGATCTAAATTCGTTTATTTATCGAATTTCTCGATCTAGTCTTGCAACCTCTTTGCTTCAGAAATTGTCTCATCTAAAACCTGAAGTCAGCACTCTTGCTCGGTCTTTTCTAGAGGAAGTGATCCAGCTTCAAAACGTTCCTCTAACCAGCGAATGATTTTTACTTTAACTTTTAATATTTCTTTTTAAATCATTAAGGGTCGTGGAATAAAGTTTCGGTTTATTACTCTCCACTCTATACAAATTATTTCTTTTCTACAAAGAAGCGAAAGCGATGCAAATTTTAATATTTAATATTATTATTTAAATTACATTAAATATATCATATAATATATAATTTATACATTTTTTTTATTTTTTATATATTATACAAAATATTTAAATAATTAAAAAAAAAAACGAAAAAGAAAATAATAAATTAATTAAATGATAGTCGAATAATTTAATAGTCTAGGCACTGAGTAACTTAAAAATAGTTGGTTGGAGTAACTAAAAAACGGTGGGAAGCGAAAACGATAAGTTTACCGCTGAATCAATATTTCGCAAATTTTTCGACATCCGATTTTTTTGGACAAATACCTTCGGTTCTGATTGCGGATCCTTTAATTCTGCTGCCACTTTTCCCTTCCAGTATCTCCCTGTATCCTTCCAGTTGCTAAAAGTTGCCGAATAAAAATCTTCCCTGAATAAAAATCCTGCCAGTTGCTAAATAAAAATGTTGTGTGTTTAAAGTTTCACAACACAACTGTCGCAAGCAACTCTTATTTTATTTTATATATTCTCTTATATCATCAATGTCACTAGTTGTGGCTTGGTTTTATTTATTAATTATAACCGGGGGCAGTCCACCCGGGGGCGCCAAAATATGTAATGAAATTATTTATATACCCACACCCATAGCTTAATTAACCATGGTGGATATATGGTCGGTAAATTTAAGTTTCAAATCTAATTGGACACCCAGATCATTAAAATGAGGTAATCTTAATAAGGCATTCCCACAGAGAAAGTACATAGCCTGGTGAGGACTAGATCGATTAAGCTTTAGGTTATTTGCTAAACACCTATATTGAAATTTATTCAAAGCGGATTAAAGTCTAGATTGGGCGCTAGTGAATTTATACTGAAGGCATAGCTTAACGTCATCAGCGTACATAAGTACAAGTGAATTAGTTAAGGCAAGGGGCAAGTCGTTAATAAACAGTGTAAAACTGCATACGTTTGAGAACTCTTATGCGAACTCTGATCAGGCAATGGCCGATCTTTTTTCACATTATTTTCAAACTACGTATTCATCTAGCAGCAGTTCAGCTCAGACTTACACTTATAATATCCAATCAGCCAACCTTATATTTTGCCCATCTTTCAATCAAAGTGGTGTGTTATCGGATCTTCTTAAGGTGAAACGCGTGTATTCGCCAGGCCCTGATGGAGTACCAGGCTGTGTTCTGAAGTACTGCGCCTAGGCACTGTGCAAACCGCTCGTTAAACTCTTTAATCTATCGCTGGAAACTTCGATCTTTCCCCTTATGTGGAAGGAATCCTTCATTATTCCGCTGCATAAAAAAGGGAAAAAATCCGACGCTGCTAATTATAGAGGCATCTCTAAATTGTCAGCAATTCCAAAGCTTTTTGAAAAACTTATCACTCCACATTTGCAACACCTATGTAGTTCAATAATAACTCCGTGCCAGCATGGCTTCATGAAGCGCCGCTCCACCACTACCAACTTATTGGAGCTAACATCTTTTATCACGGATGGCTTCCGGAATGGCTTACAAACAGACGTCATATACACTGACTTCAGAAAAGCATTTGACTCTGTTAACCATTCGCTTCTTATAAGTAAACTCCGTCTTTTGGGATTCCCAACTAATCTTCTTATGTGGATTTCGAGCTACTTATCTGGGAGAACCCAACGTGTTTTCTTTAAAGATGTTACCTCGCGCCACATCTGGGGTGCCCCAAGGAAGCCATATTGGACCCCTACTTTTTACACTGTTTATTAACGACTTGCCCCTTGCCTTAACTAATTCACTTGTACTTATGTACGCTGATGACGTTAAGCTATGCCTTCAGTATAAATTCACTAGCGCCCAGTCTAGACTTCAATCCGATTTGGATAAACTTCAAAATTGGTGTTTAGCAAATAACCTAAAGCTTAATGGATCGAAATGTCATTTTATCGATCTAGTCCTCACCAGGCTATGTACTTTCTCTTTGGGAACGCCTTAGAACGATTAACTCAGTTTAACGATCTAGGTGTCCTATTAGATTTGAAACTTAAATTTACCGACCATATATCTACCATGGTTAATAAAGCTATGGGTGTGCTTGGTTTTATTAAAAGATGATCAAAAGAATTTAATGACCCGTACATAACTAAAACGTTATATACATCACTGGTCCGTCCGATTCTTGAGAATGGATCGTGTGTCTGGAGTCGTCAATATGGAGTACACCAAGATCACATTGAATCTGTACAAAAAAACTTCCTTACTTTTGCGCTTAGGGGACTTAATTGGAATGCAAATCTTTACCTCCCCTCTTATCATAGTAGACTTTTACTAATCAACTTATCATCATTAACAAACCGTAGAACGATGCTGGGTGTCATGTTTCAATACAATCTTATTTATGGAAATATAGACAGCCAGCATTTACTAACACGCTTAAATTTTAACATTCCTAGTAGAAGGACTAGAAACTTTCGTCCTCTACTCCTCAGCCATTGTAGTTCGACATATGCCCAACACGATCCGTTCAGGGTATTATGTTCGGACTACAATGGTCTCGACCACATCTTGTCACCTTGCTCTACTAACAATCTTAAATCGCTTTTATTAACCGCCTTATCTGTGCAACACTCTTCCTCGTGTTATCTTTCTCCTAATCCTCGCTTATCTATCTCGGATCTATTCCCGCGATTCGAGCCGTACGTTACGCGGCAGCGTCCCTCGGTCGGTAGGACGGGAGGTGGGCTGTACGTATGCAGTGGGAACCGCGCAAAAAGTAAGGGTCCAAGATGGCTTCCTTGGGGCACCCCTGATGTGATGCGGACTAAACGCGAGGTAACATATTTAAAGAAGACACGTTGGGTTCTTTCAGATAAGTAGCTCGAAATCCAGATAAGATCAGTTGGGAATCCCAAAAGACTGAGTTTACTTATAAGAAGCGAATGGTTAACCGAGTCAAATGCTTTTCTGAAGTCAGTGTATATGACGTCTGTTTGTAAGCCATTCCGGAAGCCATCCGTGATAAAAGATGTTAGCTCCAATAAGTTGGTAGTGGTGGAGCGGCGCTTCATGAAGCCATGCTGGCACGTGTAACGGTTTGGCACATGTCCTGAAGGTACTTCGATCTACTAACAGGCTTCAGCCGTGCTCAGGGAAAGTGGGAGTGGTTCTTGTACCTTCAGTAGGGACATGGTCGTCACGCGAATCGTCGTAGATCGAATAGAAAAGGGCCTGGGAGAAGGATTCCTAAATAGCATTGTGTTGGGGGGGGGAGAAAAAAAAACAAAAAAAAAGCAAATTCCTTGGCTAAGATGTTTGAGGTGGCTAACTGTTGTTTAACTGCATAGGTGGCGAGATTCCTTCCGGTGCCCAAACAAAAGGTCTAGTATAAATTCAGTTTAGTTAAAGATAATTAAAGATAATATCAGCACGAATGTTTGTGAATTCGTCTTCTCTATCTATATGTCCTGCTCCACTATTTAACAGATCTTACTTCCTAAGCAACGTGTAATGCGTTATCATGTACTGACCAAACACAATACGGTAAGGATCAGTTCCGACTGATTGATGTATGGAGTTTTTCAACGCGCAATTTAAACTGGGCAGGATGATATCCCACTCTCTCTGATTATGAAGTACATAGGTTCGGAGCGCTGCGTCGTTCAGCGGCATTAGCTTGAGGGGCGTACGACGCAGTGCAGATATGCTTAATACCATACTTAGCAAGAAATGCTGCAAACTCATGACTTTTGAATTGCGATCCATTGTCACTTACAATGGATTCGGGAACTCCGAAACACGCAAAGATCCTTTCATCATCCTTTAAGAAGTCGATAATGAGCTGGGACGAAAACTTCCGAACAGGCTTTAGAAAAGTAAACTTGGAGAAGTGATCAAGTATGATGAAAATACCTATACTGCCTTCTTTCGATCGTGGAAAAGGCCCTATAAAATCAATATACAATCTTTGAAAAGGTCGTTCACTGATGATCTGGCTTCCCATAGGTGGTCTTTGACTATGATTTGGATACTTTGACGTCCTACACAATTCACATTTTGCAATATATTGCCGAACGTCTGAAGCCGATCCTGGCCAAAAGAAATTTCGTCGGATACGTTCCAAACATTTGGCTACGCCCCCATGTGCCGAAGAAGGCTGATCATGACTAGAGCGGATAACATCCTCTCGCAGGGCGGTTGGAACGTACAATTTTCAAACCTCATCTCTATTTCCAGATGTGGAAAAGCAATTTCGATGGTGAAGGAAATTGTCGATAATCTGGAAATCGGGTAATCCGGCTTGTTGGTGAAAGCTCTAACTCAATAGCATTTACCACATCCGCTTCTTCGAAAGAACGAGAAAGCGCATCGGGAACTATATTCTGCGATCCCTTTCGATGTTCAATTTGAAAGGTGTATCGTTATAATTTGAGTGCCCATCGGGCCAATCTACCACTAAGATCGGTCTGTTTCATTAACCACCGTAACCTGGCATGCTCAGTAACAATTTTAAAAGGATGCCCTTCGATGTACATTCGAAACTTCAAAACTGCCAAAACAACATCCAAACACTCTATTTCGGTTACGGTATAATTACGCTGAGCCTTGTTTAATTTCTTTGACATGTAAGCAATTGGTCATCTGACTGAGCGAGTACAGCTCCCACTCCATGAAAAGATGCGTCACATTGGACAATTAAAGGCTTTTCATAGTTGGGGTGCATTAATAGAGGAACATAGTCTCTGAACATAGTCTCTTTTTTATTTCTTCAAATGCGGATTGAGCTTGCTCATTCCATTTGAAAGCCTTTTTTTCTAAGAGCTCCGTTAGTGGAAATATTACGGTGGAGTAATGGGATAAGAACCGCTGGCTGTTTCTGAGTACTGGGATCGGGAAATTCGGCTACTGCTCTAACCTTCTCAGAGTTGGTTTGCAACGTTCCTTCTCATACTATAAAACCCAAGTACTGTACTTGTTTCAAGCCAAATTGACTTTTCGCGACATTTATAGTCAACCCCGCCTTTCGAAGTTGGACAGCTACTTCGGCTAAATGTTTCAGATGATCCTCAAATATTGAAGATAGAACTAATAAGTCATCAAGGTAAACCAGAACATGAGATTCCATACTATATGGAATCACCATATCCATTAGTCGACAAAGAGTCTGCGGCGCATTGGACAATCCAAATGGCATACGTTTGAATTGATACAACGGTTGATTGGGGACTGTGAACGCTGTTTTCGCCCTTGATTGAGAATCTAACTCGATTTGCCAAAAGGCATCTTTGAGATCAATTTTCGAAATACAGTGCACGGGTGGCAATCGACTCAACGACCCTTCTAATATAGGCATCGGATATGCATCTTTTATGGTGACTGAATTTAGTTTCCTTGCGTCTAGACAGAATCGAACCTTGTTTGGTTTTACTAACCGCGTTACTGGTGATGACCACGCTGATGAAGGTGCTTCTTCAATTCCATCTTGTGCGATCATTCTATCAATTTCTTCACATAAAAGTTTTTCCCTGGCAGGGGATAACGGATAAAATCTCTGTTTGATAGGTTTGGCCTCCGCTGTGTCGATAGAATGTTCTACGGGAGAAGTTTTCCCTAACCCGTCTACCTCAAAGGATGGAAAAGAATTTATTACCGATTTTAAACGACGTTTCTCCGAAGGGGAAAGGTGAATTTTGTCTTTTTCCGTTTCCCCTTCCGTTTGGTTTATCTCACTTATATTTCCCAAATAACATCGCAATAAAATCGCAAATAACATCCTAATTTATTGACGGTACTATTAGAAACTCTATGTTGTCATGCTTGGTGTTAAACGTCAATGATACGGTGATCACTCCAGCGATATTCTGCATTTGCCCATCGGCGGTTTTTACCATCCCCCTTCGGGACTTCAAAATTTTCTCCGCCAGTATGCGTTTTGCTAAAGCACCACTTATTACACTTTTGTTGGCTCCGCTTGTTGACCTTATATTTGTATTTGTGAAAAGGGACGAATGTCGTTATGCTTGTGTAAGAGTGATGAAATTACGACTTTCTTTAGCTCCCGAATGTTTCTAAAATAATTTTGAATGCGCTCAGCGTTACGACTTTTAACTCTTAAGGCTGTTAAACTGTCCTTACTTTCGCCGTCAGATAGTAGTTTGTCTAAACGTATATGATAGGGAGTAAATTTGATAGGGTTTACGTTAAGTTCGTCTTCATCGAGTTCTGATTTGATTGGTTCCGAGATTTGAAAAGGATATTCGCTTAATGATTTCCTTCAGAACTCTCGCATTAGTTAAAAGCCTATTTATTAAATTTTATTCTTCCTAGCCAAGGAACTAAAATTATTTATTTAATTTCAAACGTCTTATTTGGAGAGGAAAAAGCTCCGTTCGCCCAAAGCTTGTACCATCTCAATCTAAAAATGACCAAAAGATCCTAATCAAATTTAAATGAAATTCTTCCTTGAAGAGTAATTCGCTTCCAGTTTACGAAAACAAAAAAAATCTCAATTCAATCTCAAATCAAGTAGAAATATACAAATAAAACTGGAATGAACAATTACTACTGGAGTTTTGCTTGTTTTTGAAGAGGAACAGACTCCATACTTGCAAAGCCTGAGCAATCTCAATCAAAAACTAGAAAGGAAAGCTTACTTCGGGCGGAGCCAAAGTTTATATACCCTTGCAGTTGAGTCGCAGTCCGCTAGGTGGCGCCACGCATCTTATATTATAAGATATATAGAGAATCGTATATAGTTCACCGATCCATATGAAATTTGGCATATCGAATTATTTTGCCCAAAGAGGAATCCACTGAAACTCCCATCCTTCTAACTTGAAAAACAACCAAATTATGGCATTTCCGATCAATCAATTATATGGCAGCTATAGGATATAGTCGGCCGATCTCTATGAAATTCGACAAATCAGATTGTTTTTTTCAAAATAGAATCTGTACCAAATCCCATCTTTCTAACTAAAAAAACACCAAAGTTATGCCAATTTCGATCGTTCTATGACAGCTATAGGATATAGTCGGCAGATCCTTATGAAATTTTGTACTAGCTAGTAGAAACACTAGCCAAAAAAAGAATACTATAGAAGTTTGTTTGATTACCTTCCTTGAAGAGGGACACACTCCCACATTCGGAGCATGAACAATATCAATTCAAAACAAGAAAGGAAAGCTAACTTCGGGCGGAGCCGAAGTTTATATACCCTTGCAGCCGAGTCGCAGTCCGCTAGGTGGCGCCACGCATCTTATATTATTAGATATATAGCGGATCGTATATAGGCGGCCGATCCTTATGAAATTTGGCAAATAAGATTATTTTGTCCAAAATAGAATCTGTACCAAGTCCCATCTTTCTAACTTAAAAAACACCAAAGTTATGCCAATTCCGATCGTTGTATGACAGCTATAGGATATAGTGGGCCGATCCTTATGAAATTTTGTACATAAGATATGTTGGTCAAATATAACATGTGTGGAAAGTCCCAACCCTCTATCTTAAAAAACGAAGTTATGGCATTTCCGATCAATCAGTTATATGGCAGCTATAGGATATAGTCGGCCGATCCTGGTCGTTCCGACTTATGTACTGCCTGCAACAGAAAGAAGGGTGTGTGCAAAATTTCAACTCGATAGCTTTAAAACTGAGAGACTAGTTTGCGTAGAAACAGACAGACAGACGGACAGACGGACATGCTCATATCGACTCAGGAGGTGATCCTGATCAAGAATATATATACTTTATAGGGTCGGAGATGTCTCCTTCACTGCGTTGCACACTTTTGACCAAAATTAAAATACCCTCTGCAAGGGTATAAAAATACTATTCGGGGTAAGAAAAGGTTAAAGGAAATCGGGCATTGTTATATTTTTCGAATATCCTTAAAGAATAATTAAGCCGCGTCGTTGCTCCATGTTGGGCGCCATAATTCTGTAACGGTTTGGCACATGTCCTGAAGGTACTTCGATCTACTAACAGGCTCCAGCCGTGCTCAGGGGGGTTTAGTGCTCAAGTGGGCGTGGTTCTTGTACCTTCAGTAGGGACATGGTTGTCACGCGAATCGTCGTAGATCGAATAAGAAAGGGCCCGGGAGAAGGATTCCTAAATAGCATTGTGTTGGGGGAGAGAAACAAAAAAAAAAATGAAAATTCCTCGGCTAAGATGAAACTTCCTCTCTTTATCTTAAAGCGGGCGGACGTGTTTTTTTTGTGCGCACTACGTTCTTGTAAAATTTGCAATAAGCTTTCTATAAACAATCGGTGTTTATTTCTTTACAGATATAAAAACAAATTGCAATTTTTTAGATCCGTATCGCTTCGCGTGTGCAGTGATATATTTGGAGGTAAAATAATTATTTATTTAATTTACTTTCCAAACATAGCCCTGCTCTGCTTCTTCATCTCCTACGGTGTTGTTGCTATTCTTTTGCTTCTACTCTCGCTCAATAGAGATTCTTATCTCTATTTCTTTAAATCTTACTAACTTGCACTAACTGCTCTCTTTAATCTCCCCTTCTCGTTTCCTTGGTACAGTGGTTCAAGGTTCCTCATTAATAAAATCAAATAATATTTTTAAATTAATTATTAATTTTTTTAATAATTTTTAATAAATTAATTATTTAATTTTTAATAATTTTTAATAAATTAATTATTTAATTTTAAATAATTTTTAATAAATTAATTATTTAAATTTTTAATAATTATGGATTTTAAATTGGTCTGTGCATTAAAGTCTTGCAATAAGACAATCTCGTCTTCCCAGCCTACCATCCATTGCTGGCTCTGTGAAAACGTTTTACACGCTAAGTGTGCCGGGTTCACGGCCTCAGTTTCGGATGCAATCTCGCGTAGGTCTGGACTCCACTTTTGCTATGATGGTTGTCGTGCTGTTCAGGACGAAATGAGGTCGTTCATGAGGCAGACTAAAAGCGGCTTCAAGGAGTTTAGTGGTTATTATCCGCGATTAGTGGTTTTCGAAAAATCAATGACCAACTCTGTGCGCTTGATACCCAGTTTAGTAGCCTTCAACTACTAAATGAGTCTCCAAAGCGTAAGAATTCCGCTTTTAGTGATGTGCTCGGGTCGAATAATCTTCAGCCTGCTCAGGCGACAACTATGCAGCCGCTTATATCTCTGGCCACCCCAAGGGCCGGACCTGAGAAAAAATTCGGCTTCCGAATGTCTCGGAATCAATGAGCAATTGCCCGATATGTCCTCTGTGGCATCGCTTCAAGTGATCCCAGACCCAATAATTCAAACTCCTGTAACAGTCACCAAACAGGGTAATAAACCGTCCGGACCCCCGGTACGCACTGATGCCGCAGTATTAGTTACGGCGGCACCAAAACCCTTGCAGGTGATCCCACCATCCAAACACATTTTTGTTTCCCGGCTTGCCCCTGATACTTCGGAGATTGATATCTCGGCTTACATCAAAGCCAAAGCAAAAGCCGACATAAAGGTGGTGGATATTGATAAATTTAAATACACCTACACCAGACACACGTCATCTTTCAAAATACGTGTGCCCTTGCAGATGTTCAATACGATCTGTTCCGCCAGCTTTTGGCCAGAGAACATTTTCGTCCAAGAACATCAACCAAGTACGGTGAAAAAAAAGATAACCAAACCTGTGGGTGTAAAACTCCCACATGTTAAGGCCACTGATCAACCTTCCACCTCGTCTTCCTCAATCTCAAAAGACTAATGTCTTCATTAACACTTACCTATCAGAATACAAGAGGGTTACGTAGTAAACTTCCCAAACTGTATTCTGATAGTTCTTTTTTTGCATCCAACATTATAGTATTTACAGAAACTTGGTTAAAGCCGGAGATCTTAAGCTCCGAAGTTTTTCCTAGTAGGTACACCACTTTTAGATGTGATAGAACTTTGCGAAGGGGAGGAGAAGTGCTAATTTCTGTAGACTCCAAATTCGCTTCTGAAGAGGTAAAATCACAAGAGTTTGGTGACATTGAATTTCTTTGCATCAAAATCACTTTGTCCGATCAATCTTTGTATGTTACCTGTTCGTACATACCACCTTCGTCCGAACCGCCAACATACTGGCAACATTTGTCCGCTATTCGTTTGGTTTTCGATCGTCTGTCTGATGGTGACCAGCTGATAGCTCTGGGTGACTTTAATATCCCAGAACTTATGTGGTCAAATGTTGATAATTCACCGTCTTTACAGCTTAATTCTCACCATGACTTCCCTGAGGGCATGTTCGACATGTCACAAGGGCAAATTAACCACGTTAGAAATTCTTTAGGTCGGCTGTTGGACTTATGTTTCGTTTCTAATCCTGATGGAATTACTCTTTCCAGAACTTTGCCCCTTTCTAACCCTGAGGATCCATATCATCCCACTCTTGAGGTTTCAATCGAAAATAATTACTTTTTTGACCTTAAGTCTACAGTTAAATCTCAGAAAGTTCGTTTCTTTCGTAAGGCTGACTTTACGAAACTAAATAAGTTAATTTTGGAATTTGATTGGTCTGATTTACTGGCATGCGAGGATATAAACATCGCATTACAAAAATTTTATTACACTTTGAACATATTTTTCGACGCTTGCGTGCCGTGGAAATATCCGTCCGCTTCAACGAATCCGCCTTGGTATACAAGGCACCTTATAAATTTAAAGAATAGTATGAGTAGACTTTTAAACAAACATAGATTATCTGGCTGTACAGTTAGTTATTCAAGATACTTAGTAGCTCGGTCCAATTTCACCGTGCATAACGCAGAATGTTATAGGAGTTATATTCGCCGCTGCAGGATTCAGTTTACCCAGGATCCGGAGGAGTTTTATAACTTTGTAAACACTAAGCGTAAACATGTATCTTTTCCCCCACTGCTTACGTTTGAGAACTCTTATGCGAACACCGATCAGGCAATGGCCGATCTCTTTGCACAGTTTTTTCAAACTAAGTATTCACCTAGCAGCAGTTTAGCTCAGCCTTACACTTATAATATCCAATCAGCCAACCTTATATTTTGCCCATCTTTCGATCAAAGTGGTGTGTTATCGGATCTTCTTAAAGTTAAGCCCATGTATTCGCCAGGCCCTGATGGAGTACCAGGCTGTGTTCTTAAGTACTGCGCCGAGGCACTGTGCAAACCGCTCGTTAAACTCTTTAATCTATCGCTGGAAACTTCGATCTTTCCCCTTATGTGGAAGGAATCCTTCATTATTCCGCTGCATAAAAAAGGGAAAAAATCCGACGCTGCTAATTATAGAGGCATCTCTAAATTGTCAGCAATTCCAAAGCTTTTTGAAAAACTTATCACTCCACATTTGCAACACCTATGTAGTTCAATAATAACTCCGTGCCAGCATGGCTTCATGAAGCGCCGCTCCACCACTACCAACTTATTGGAGCTAACATCTTTTATCACGGATGGCTTCCGGAATGGCTTACAAACAGACGTCATATACACTGACTTCAGTAAAGCATTTGACTCTGTTAACCATTCGCTTCTTATAAGTAAACTCAGTCTTTTGGGATTCCCAACTGATCTTCTTATGTGGATTTCGAGCGTTTTGGTGTTTAGCAAATAACCTAAAGCTTAATGGATCGAAATGTAAACTTATGTCTTTTTACCGATCTAGTCCTCACCAGGCTATGTACTTTCTCTATGGGAACGCCTTAGAACGATTAACTCAGGTTAACGATCTAGGTGTCCTATTAGATTTGAAACTTAAATTTACCGACCATATATCTACCATGGTTAATAAAGCTATGGGTGTGCTTGGTTTTATTTAAAGATGGTCAAAAGAATTTAATGACCCGTACTTAACTAAAACGTTATATACATCACTGGTCCGTCCGATTCTTGAGTATGGATCGTGTGTCTGGAGTCCTCAATATGGAGTACACCAAGATCACATTGAATCTGTACAAAAAAACTTCCTTACTTTTGCGCTTAGGGGACTTAATTGGGATGCAAATCTTTGCCTCCCCTCTTATCATAGTAGACTTTTACTAATCAACTTACCATCATTAACAAATCGTAGAACGATGCTGGGTGTCATGTTTTTATATTATCTTATTTATGGAAATATAGACAGCCAGCATTTACTAACACGCTTAAATTTTAACATTCCTAGTAGAAGGACCAGAAACTTTCGTCCTCTGCTCCTCACCCATTGTAGTTCGACATATGCCCAACACGATCCGTTCGCTTGCTTAATGCTAAAGATAAAGCCCGTTTAAGCCAAGCGGTCGAGAAGAGTCGGCTTGCGACCAACAGTAGCGATAAAATCAATAAAGATAAGACAAACTACAGTTAATATATTTTTGTGATTTAATCTTTGCCGTGCCTGCTGCCTGATTTGACAATATTCAAATTGTAATAAAATTTATATTAGACAATGCTTATATCTTAACATGCCAGTAGATCGGACCAGTTAAAATCTTAAATTTAATTCAGCTTTACGAAAGAAAGGAACTTTATGAGATTTAAGTAAAGACTTGAGGTCAATTAAATTATTAGTTAGACCAAGTGACATGCCAAACTTGCCCACGGAAAAGTCATGGTGCGTGTTAAGCAATAAAGAAGGTCAATTATCAATATTAGACCATTTGATTTTAATACAAAGGAATTGCATTACTCTTGTGAATACCTTTTACCACATCTAAAATATGTGTACTTATTTGGAAAAACTTCGGAGCTTAAGGCTTTAACCAAGTTTCTGTAAAGACTATAATCTGGGATGCCAAGGAAGAACTATCAGAATACAGTTTGGGAAGTTTTCTATGGAAGCCTCTAGTGTTCTGATAGGTAAGAGTTGGTTAAAAAGTTAGTTTTTTGAATGTGTGGAAGACGAGTTGGAAGGTTGGTCTGTGGCTCAAACATGTGGGAGCTCCACACTCACAGGTTTGGTAATTTTTTTTCCCCGTACTTGGCTGATTTTCTTGGACGAAAGTGTTTTCAAGTCAAAAAGGGACAGAACAAATCGTACTGAACATCTGCAAGGGCACGCGTATTTTGAAAGATGACGAGTGCCTGGTGTAGGTGTATTTAAATTTATCAATATCCACCACCTTGTCGACTTTTGTTATGGCTTTGATGTAAGCCGAGATATCTATCTTGGAAGTGTCAGGGGCAAGCCGGGAAAAAAATATATGTTTCGTTTGGAGATTCAGTTACTAAAACTGCAGATTTTATTTGTAGCAGGGGTCTGCATGGTTGATTACCCTGTTGGGTGATTTTTAGTGGGGTTTGAACCAATGGGTCTGGTGGTATCTTTTGGAGCGATGCCACAGAGAACATATCAGATTGCTCATTTGTACTGGGAAATTCGGAAGCCGGAAGAATTTGGAAGAATTTTTCCCATGTCCTCCCCTTGGGGTGGCCAGAGATATGAGCGGCAACATAATTGTCGGATGAGTAGGTTGAATAGATAACGATCTCATTTCATCCTGAGTGGCACGACAACCGTCAAAGCAAAGGTTTAGAGCTTTGGTGGAGCTTCTGCGTAAGCTCTTAGGTTTTTATGCTCTTGTTATTCGGAATTGTTTTGGATCGGCCGCGGAATTTGTTTCGGGGTTAAATTCACCCATAATAAATTGAAATACAAATTAAACCTCGTCTCATTAATTCGGTCGCTTTCAAAACGCTGATAGCTTAACATTTGGTGACCCCGACGTGATTGCGCTCTGTTTTATTTGTGATCATTAAAGTGCTTAATGGAAACCTTGTAAAGGAAAACTTGTTACTTTTGTTTCCATTACATTGCACCTTACACGAAAACTTACATAATGGAGTCTGGAGACGTAGTTAGTGCATCGGTTCCTGCAAGCAGGGAAAGACTTTTGCAGCGAAGAGCAGAGGTGACCTACCAGGAGATGGAAGCCCTGCATAATAAGGTCAAGGCTGCAGTGCAGATGGACGATTTGACCATCATGGTCTAGTGAGATGGGGAGCGAATTATTCTAGAAGTTCTCCCAGCTTGTCGCTGATGTGCGCGTTGATATTCATGTGAGAATGGCAAGGTACTCCATGAGGGAGCCTGAACACTCCACTCGTCTCGACGGCACCACTGGTCCCATTGCTCCGTCATTGACAGAACCACCCATTGCGGCTATGAAGGTGCATGGTGGTCTGTTGTAAATCGTCGCTCATGCAGTCAGGATTCCCCGCTGGACCGCGACATCCAATCGGGTTCTCGGAATTTGAAATCGGAGTGAAACCTGAACATCGATCACGGTAGCCAGGACGTGGCCAATTGCATCTCATCAATGCCCCTGCTATCCACCGCTCCCCCCGTAGTCGTTATTTCCACGTCGCATCTGGCAGTTGTCTGGATTTTGTGATGCTGCTGTTCTTAATCCCTCATCTGGCCCGGGATTTGTTTTATTGTCCCCGCTGCCGATTAAGTCAGCGCCCAGGTCTGACTTCATTCTGGAATCTAAACTGCACCCTTCCAATGATTGTGATAGTGTTGGGGATTAAACTCTGAAGGTAAGACACATTTATTTAAATGGTGCAAATTTCCAACCTGACCAATTCCTTGTCAGGTGTCAGGTGAATTATTTAGCATAGGACCTTATCTTAAATTTAGTTTTATAAGCAAACCAAATCAGCCTCGAAGGAGGCTGGAAGGATCAGTCAGGCATTTTCTCAATTGTATAACTTCACTTTTATAATAAGTTAAACGACGAAAATCATCTCATCGTCTTGGGCCCAACGCTCGAAGCAAAATCGGAAAAGGTGAGAGAGTAAACCACAAAGAGTAATAATTGAATGTGAATAAAACATGTGAATACAACATATCGTGACATGTTTTACCTTTCCTTTATGAATAATAGTTTAAATTGTAATATTTCTACCGCTAATTTTTTGGAGTATCCTTAATTATATGAAATAAACATGAGATATTTTCTTTTACTTAGATCACCTAGGATCTTAACATGGCATTTAAATAAGGGTAGACCCCACTGTTTAGGGTAAAGTCTACATGGAAGGGAGGGTATAAACGAAGGACCACAACATCTAGTCTTTCATTCATTAGGTTTAGTAGAATCCACCACCCTAGGATCGGCCTACTCCTACCGCTTTCCTTACCAAATTCCTCATCTCTGTCTACGACGATTTCCGTAACATATATGGTCTAGTTTGCCGTGCCCACACCCACGCCCCTTCCGACTGAGCCAAGCCAAGTACACAGTAAGGGCGCGGCAGAGACCACCCGTGCCGTTTTAGGAATAGTTTACTGTACCTAACCTTAGGACATAAACTGTACGCGTGTGTTACAAGCTTGTCTCTAAATGCTGAAGCTATCGACTCCACACTTTTCGTACATTCTTCTTGTTTTGCACATTATATATCATCGGAGCGGTGGGGATTTGTGGACTATATCCTATAACTGCCATATAACTGATTGAGCAAAAATTGAATTAGGCCGATCGAATTAGGTTACCTAAAGTGAAGTCGGTAGAAATTTCATCCTTTTATCTTAAAAAACAACAAAATTATGCCAATTTCGATCATTCTATGACGGCTAAAAGATATAGTGGGCCGATCCTTATAAAATTCTTTAGATAAGATATTTCTTCCAAATATGACATGTGTGGAAAGCCTAACCCTCTAACTGAAAAAACACCAAAGTTATGGAATTTTCGATCAATCAGTTATCAGACAATCAGAATCAGACAGACAGACGGACATACTTATATCGACTCAGGAGGTGAGTCTGATCAATAATATGGTCGGAGATGTTACCTTTACTGCATTCCACACTTTTGACCAAAATTATAATACACTATGGAAGGGCTTAGAAATGAATCGTATGCAAATTAACTAGAAGCTTAATCCATATTTTATATTTATATTAAAAACAATTATTTTGACACTTGCCACTGAGTTATCGCGAGCTCTTATTACAGAAACTTTACTACTTACGTACCTAGTACCTTACTGGCGAGATAAGCTTGACACAGATATAAACTTATTCTCCTAAATGGCCGACAACGGTAAAAAAAACCTTGCCTTGTTCTGCATTTCTAAATACGACGTGGAATCCGTAGGAACCGTCGACCCTAATTCGACATTCAAATAAATGGTATACGTACTTGTCCAATATTGAGTTCTTGGGGAAACTGATTTAAAACTGCGCCATAGCTGTTTTTGTCCTCATCTATAACTGACACGATGAGTGCTATTAGTTTATGCCAGAAGTCCACACTGTCCAATTTGGGTTCATGATCATCTGGGGCACGCTTAACTTCGTTAGGATCGACCTGTTTTATTAGGGTTTAAAAACAATTATATAATAAATAAATAATATAAAATAATACTAAAGAACTATTTTGATTTGGGTTTTTATTAAGAAGTGTTTGACAAGAACTTCTATTTTCAAAAGAAGTTTTTGTTCGTACTATGGCTTTCGCAGATTTCATGAAAATAGTAAATTAAATTTATCGACCATATGATTGATTATCAACTAATTTAAAATAAAATATATTTGTAAAAGACAATTTTTTAGTTGCACTACTCACTCCGACACACACGGCATGAAGTACCTCCCATTGCAATAAAACAATAAGCAGTGTTACAATTTCTGCGTCCCGAAGATCGAACCAAAACTAGGGAGATCCAGTAACAACAGATGTGGCCTTATTAAAGGTTATATCTATGAAACTAAGCTGCAAACGAAGACGAAAGAACACTTTCGAGCCGTGTATAAATATTTAGACGAGAAAATTAATATACGTATAAGCTGAAAAGCAGCAAGGGTGTCCAAGTGGCAGTAAAGGAAATCAAACCGGACGTTACAAGCGCGATAATTACAAACGCTCTTAAAGAAAAGGACTTCACAGCCCAGAGCTTGTTATGTTTAGAATTTTAACAACATTCTAAACCAAAATAAGAAGCAACAACTACTTTTCAAGGTCGGAAAATTCATGGATTTCCTCTACTCTCTTGCGGCTTATTTTACTGCCACAATAGATGCAAAGTGTGCGCCCTGGAACTTCGAAGTCTTGTAACACCCAAAGGTAGGCAATTTTTCAATACGAGATATACAATGCGAATTATAAATATAAGAAACAAATTGGACTATGGTATGTGTTTGGTCATTGAGATTTTTCAATAACTTTTATCCAAAATCCAAAGTAATTATTTATTTCACCACGTTATAAAAATGTTATAAAATCGAGACAGAAAGCTCCGATTTATGATGCGTATGCACTGAGATAAAGAGTACAAGTGGGCCCGCCTTTTAGCATAGGGCGGGCGAAAGTTCATTAACTTAATGACAAAAATAAAATAAAGCCGAGCGGCCGAGAAGAGTCGGCTTGCGACTTAGCTATGAGAAAAATGATTATATACTAAGCTATAATTATTACATTTATATACATTTTACATTTATATTGAATTTATGCAGTGGCTGCTGCCTGACCCGACATACTCCCCCCAGTTGAGGCCTGTCCTTCAACTTCATCCTTAAGGAGCAATAAGCAAAGCTTGGTCACTGCGCGCTTGGTAGTTCCAGAAGCGGTTCTAACCACCGACACTCGAGGCACTCCATCCTGACCAGGGACTAGATCCAGAATTCTAGCCAACGGCCACTTCATGGGTGGAAGGTTCTCATCCTTGACTAGCACCACATCGTTAATCGCCAAGGCAGGGCCGGACGCACGCCATTTGGAGCGCTGCTGAAGAAGGCTTAAATACTCCTCCTTCCATCGGGACCGGGAAGACTGCTGCAGGAAGGACACACGCTGCCAGCTGTCCATACGGTTGAAATTCAGCTTTGTGACATCAGGCTCGATAAAACTGACTGACGGACCAACAGTTAAAAAGTGGGATGGCGTTAGAACATCAAGGTCTGCAGGATCCTCTGAAAGAGACAATAAAGGCCGTGAGTTTATGACAGCACCAACGTGACAAAGCAGAGTTCGCAGCTCGTCAAATCCAAGAACTGAGGATCCAACAGCCCGATAAAAATGATGCTTTGCGGTTTTGACAGCCGCCAGAGTCCACCAAAGTGCGGAGATCGAGGAGGAATAAAATGCCACTCGATGGACTCAATCGCGCAAAACTCCAGAAGCGCTCGTTGATGCTCATCGCTTATGAAGAGTTGGAGCAGCTCCTTTAGCTCGTTTTTAGCTCCAACAAAATTGGTCGCATTGTCTGACCAAATGTGCTGAGGCTTTCGGCGAGTGCATTAAACCGTTTTAAAGCATGTAAAAACGCAGATGTGGATAGATCCTTTATAAGCTCTAAGTGCGCGGCTTTAGTAGCAAAGCAAATGAAAACACTCACGTAACATTTTACGGGAGCTTTATTGCGAACTTCGGGCTTATAGTAAAATGGGCCGCAAAAATCCACACCAGTCACTCCGAAAACCTGGCAACCGCTGACTCGTTGCTCCGGGAGATCAGCCATAATTTGCTCCATCAACCGAGGCTTGGTCGGCCAGTATTGAGATCGAATAATAGCCAGCAGAGCACGAGGCCCCGTGTGTAGATTACGCTCATGGAAATCATCAATTATAGCCCGAGTAACTGGATGGCTTCTAGGCTATATAATTGGATGGCGACTATCAAAATCCAATGTAGAATTTCTTAAACGACCGTCCACACGTAACCGGCCAAACTTGTCTAAAAAGGGAGAGGATGTGGCAAGTATGCTGGCTGACGATATTTCCTTCCATTCTGAAGCGCCTTTATGTCATCCCAAAAATACACACGCTGCACCAAACGCAATAGTAGGTGGGTTCCAGCCTTAATGTCGCTAGCAGTGACACCCTTGTGACGGACTCGCTGTGAGAACTTGTGCACATAAGCGAACACGCGCTGCAGTGCTGGAAAAGAGTTGGCGTACTTGGAACCAGCTGTCACGTTAACGTACGGGGATTTGATTGGCAGAACCCTTGCCCTTAGCTCCAGAGTGTGTTTTTCAGATAGCACCGCTTCTGGCCATTGGTCTTGAAGTCCAAGAAGAAACGCAGGACCATGGGACCACATGTTGTCAGGAACTAACTCCTTGGGAAGAGCACCACGCGAGAGGATGTCTGCCGGGTTCAAAGACGTAGGAACATAACGCCATTCCATCGTTCTGGTCAATTGCTGGATTGGTGAAACTCGATTGGCGACGAAAACATTAAAACGAGCAGGCTCCTCCCGAATCCAGGACAGCGCCACAGCAGAATCGCACCAGCAGAAATACCTCCCATCGTAGACCTGCAACTGAGCTACTTCCGACATAAGCCGAGCTAGCAACTCTGCTCCAGATAACTCCAGTTTCGGTACCGTAATTGTTTTTAGAGGAGCGACTCGGGACTTTGAGCAGAGTAAATGGCTTTCTGACCTGGTACCCTTGGATACGACATAAATGCAAGCCCCATAAGCCTCGACTTTCATCCCAGGACAACTTCTCACGGCATAGCTTCTGAAGAAATATCTTCGCCTTCGTAATGACAGGTCCAACAAGCCCTATCGGATCATAAAGCCGGGCGATTGAGGAGAGAATGATGCGCCTAGTGGCCTTCGAGGGTGACTGGAGCCCTTCAAACGAAAATAGCAAGCGATCAGTAGAAGGATCCCAAGCTAGGCCAAGAGTCTTCGTAAAGTTGCTGCCATCATCAAACCTTAGGAACGACTCTCGATCCTCTTCCGGTACGTCAAAGAGCACTTCAGAAACATTGGAGCATCACTTTCTCAACCGAAATTGGCCCTTGGCGAGGATCCCCGATGTTTGCTGCATTATGTTGGTAGCCTCCTCTATTGAGTCACCTCCGGAAATTAGATCATCAACATAAAAATCGCGACGCAGAATTTCGGCACCCTTTGGAATATACATAGACTGCTCATCCTGTGCCAACTGATGCATTGCTCGAATTGTTAAAAATGAGGCCGGCTTTGTCCCATAAGTGACCGTATCCAGTTAAAAAACCTGCACCTCATTCTGGGTGGAATTCCGCCAAAGAATGCACTGCAGATAGCTGTCTTCGGGGAAAACTCTAACGCATCGGTACATTTTGCAAATATCTCCTGTAATGGCCACTCGATGGCAACGAAACCTTAGAAGAATGTGCAGCAGCTTTGGTTGGATAACTGGACCAGACATCAAAACGTCATTCAATGAATACCCAGACGTAGTGGCAGCTGAACCATGAAAAACAACCCTGAGCTTGGTTGTTGAGCTATCCTCCTTCAAAACGCAGTGATGTGGCAGGAAATACTGTCTGGCAGGTCGTACTAGAGACATATGCCCCAAATCTAAATACTCCTTTATGAACGCAGCATACTGATCCTTTAATTGAGGCTGACGGCAAAGCTTCCTTTCGATGGAGAGAAATCGCCGTACGGCTAGTGAGTACGACTCACCTAGCAACTCAGAGCTGACCTTTAACGGCCTTACCTTTCTGCATGAAATGCGTCTCGCAATCCAATTCCTCTTTCGTTCACTTCACAATGGGCTCGGAGCAGTATTCGATTTCCCAAAAATTACGGAGCAGACATTCTAAGCGCTCATCCAGCTGGCTTGAGCTCTTCACAACGTCCTTGCGGGCTGTGGCTACGAACGACTTTCTCTCCAGATGTGAACCAACGCCACACACAACCCATCCAAGCCGGGTTTTCTGCAGCACCGGCTGGCCAGCTGAAAGCTGGATTTGACCCACACACAGCAGATCATAGAATAGACTGGCTCCGATAAGTAAATCGATCCGCTGCGGTCGAAAAAACTGGGAATCAGCCAAAGAGAGGTTTGACGGAATATTCCAGCTGGAGATTACAGCGCTGACGAGGGCCGAATATTCAGAGCAACTGGATCGTAGGAGCACATCAACAGAGAATCCGTCTGTCGCGAAGCCAGTGTCGCCGATGCCAGACACTGCCACGTACGATTTGCGTCTGCGAAGCTGCAGCTGACTAGCCAGTCGGGACGTAATCACGTGCACCTGCGATCCAGAATCCAAAACAGCCCGGCATGGAACAAAAACCCCAGAACGACTCCGAATGAGAATGTTTGCTGTGGCAAGTAAGGCTATCTCACCGCTGCGACCCTGGGCAACTAGTGCATTAGCCGTGGATGGTGAAGCGCCTATTGGCTGCGGCTGATGTAGACGCCACAGCACAAGGCTGGCTGCTGGAAGACTGTAACTCCAAAAAATGCAACAGACTGTGATGCCTCCTCCCACAACTGCGACAATTATCAGCGAGGGACTCACGCAGGTGATGGCCAGTTTGGAGACATTTCCGACATAGACCTAGTCGCCTAGCCTCGCCAAGGCAGCTCTCAGGGGACAATGACAAAAATCTTCGGCATGCAGAAACTACATGGGACCACCCTGTCTGAACTGTCGTACCCAAATTTTTTAAGGCTCGCATATGGGCATTGAACTTATCGGACAGCTCTCGAAGCTCTGCCACTGAGTCACCTTCCAATAAATTGAGGCCCAGAATCTCGTTCACATGAGCCTGAAATATCAACCGACGGTTATTAAATCGATTCTCCAAAAGCTGCACTGCGACATAATAATTCTCCTTAGAGATTTTCAAGGAACGGACTGCCTCTAAAGCGGAGTCCCGAAGACAAGATCGCAACCTCTGAAACTTTTCCACCTTACTTATAAAAGGATTGCAGCCTACGATCGTCGAAAAAACCGAATGAAACTCAGTCCACTCTGAATATCCTCCGCTGAAAGTAGGAAGAGGAAGAGGAGGCAAGGCTTGAAAACTCCGACTGAGTGCTGGTTCCACCTGGATACTGGAAACTCCGCTGGCAAGGGTGGAATGGGCAGCAATTCGAGCAGAGCGCAACGACGTCTCATGCTCGATTTCGGCATGCATCGTAGCTAAAAGCTCAGAAACGGCTCCATCGCAAGTCACTGCTAATCTCAGCAATGACTAACTTTTCAAGGTCCCCGTGGATGGCCTTAAAATCATCGTACATGGCGACCAACTGGCCGCCACCTTTGACATTGGCTGCAGGGCGCCTTGAATCCTCTTCAAATCCTGGAGGATACCCTTTGCCTTGCATTTTAAAATCGCACTCCGAGATGGAGTGGATTCTCCTGTGACGGCGCCGCTGGAGTTCATCGCCACTATAATTGAAATACACTCAATTTAGGTAAAAATACGCACAGTTTAATTTTGGCGCCAAAATTATAGTTCTTGTTTATTTTATTTGAGCGCAGCGAACACGATCCCCCACTGTGCGCTCAGAACCGTACACTGAGTTGCGGATTGTATATATATATGAACGCTTGTGTGAGTCGAATGCACTTGCAAGTGGAACGTATGTATGTATGTATGTATGTATGTTGGCGGACCGGATAACAATTGTATGTATTGTATTTATTTATATTTTTAAATAATTTAGGTATACATACAAAATAATTGTTCCACTGATGCACTGTATGCCGTTTTTGTTTAAAATGCACATATGTATGTTAATACACCGCAAAACTAAAACGGGTATGTTCGCACTGTTTTATGCTCGCGGAATTGTTTTATTTATTTTAATAATTATAGTTTATATTAATTATATCATGTCGGGGTCACCAATGTTTGGTCATTGAGATTTTTCAATGACTTTTATAATTAATAATTACAAAGTAATTATTTGTTTCACCACGTTATAAAAATGTTTATTTATTCGCTTATGAAATCGAGACAGAAAGCTCCGATTTATGATGCGTATGCATTGAGATAAAGAGTACAAGTAATGACATCAATGAAATAAAGCCGAGCGGCCGAGAAGAGTCGGCTTGCGACTAACAAAAGCTATGAGAAAAATTATTATATGCTAAGCTATAATTATTACATTTATATATATTTTACATTTATATTGAATTTATGCAGTGGCTGCTGCCTGACCCGACAGTATGTTTCTCCTGAAAGCCTAACAATCAAGCCAGCAGATCCATAGATAGGAAATATAAATCTATAGAAAGGAAATTCCATAGAAATCTTATAAGGACAGGAATTGCAATGAAACAAACTCCATAAATTCAATCAACATACAGAAGAGATTGCGGAAAAAGAGGCTTGTGCTACGATGCACAGCATCTCCTTAAGGAAGCAACCCGATCACTTGACAAGGCTCTCCAACAACCACTTGAAAATGCACGGCTGCGATGCATCGAAAAACTTTAGCCAACTCCTACAAAGAAGGGCCCTGTGAAAGCATTACCCTAATTAAAGCGCACTAACTAGTATAATACTATATCTGAAAGATCACAATATTATCACGGCATACCAATTTAGTGATTGAAGAAACCATGAAAATATGGAGCACGTACTCTGTCGAACGCTTGGGAAAGATCAAGAAACATCGCACTGCAGTATTCTAGATTTCCGAAGGTGATTATTTCTGCTGTTAAACGGTTTGGCTGCTACATTGTGCCATGACTATCGCGGAAGCCACATTGAGCCGTGGTAATTTTTTACGGCTCTGATGTATGGTGCTATGCGAGATATATCGCATTTATCGAAAAGTTTTGAGCAAATTTGCCTTCTCACTTCCTCTCTTCATCTTAAAAAATTTCAAATTCAAAATTTCACTTCCTCTCTTTATCTTAAAGCGGACGGACGTGTTTTTTTTGTGCGCACTACGTTTTTGTAAAACTTGCAATAAGCTATAAACAATCGGTGTTTATTTTCTTTACATTTACATTTATAAAAACAAATTACAATTTCGTAGATCCGTATCGCTTCGCATGTGCAGTGATATATTTGGAGGTAAAAATATTAATTTGTTTAATTTACTTTCCAAACATAGCCCTGCTCTGCTTCTTCATCTCCAACGGTGTTGTTGCTATTCTTTTGCTTCTACTCTCGCTCAATAGAGATTCTTATCTCTATTTCTTTAAATCTTGCTAACTTGCACTAACTGCTCTCTTTAATCTCCCCCTTTCGTTTCCTCATTAATAAATCAAATAATATTCTTAAATTAATTATTAATTTTTTTTAATAATTTTTAATAAATTAATTATTTAATTTTTAATAATTTTTAATAAATTAATTATTTAATTTTAAATAATTTTTTATAAATTAATTATTTAAATTTTTTTAATAATTATGGATTTTAAATTGGTCTGTGCATTAAAGTCTTGCAATAAGACAATCTCGTCTTCCCAGCCTACCATCCATTGCTGGCTCTGTGAGAACGTGTTACACGCTAAGTGTGCCGGGTTCACGGCCTCAGTGTCGGATGCAATCTCGCGTAGGTCTGGACTCCACTTTTGCTGTGACGGTTGTCGTGCTGTTCAGGACGAAATGAGGTCGTTCATGAGGCAGACTAAAAGCGGTTTCAAGGAGTTGATTAGTGGTTTTCGAAAAATCAATGACCAACTCTGTGCGCTTGATACACAGTTTAGTAGTCTTCAACTACTAAATGAGTCTCCAAAGCGTAAGAAATCCGCTTTTAGTGATGTGCTCGGGTCGAATAATCTTCAGCCAGCTCAGCCGACAAATATACAGCCGCTTATATCTCTGGCCACCCCAAGGGCCGGACCTGAGAAAAATTCGGCTTCCGAATGTCTCGGGATCAATGAGCAATTGTCCGATATGTCCTCTGTGGCATCGCTTTTAGTGGTCCCAGACCCAATAATTCAAACTCCTGTAACAGTCTCCAAACAGGGTAATAAACCGTCCGGACCGCCGGTACGCACTGATGCCGCAGTATTAGTTACGGCGGCACCAAAACCCTTGCAGGTGATCCCACCATCCAAACATATTTTTGTTTCCCGGCTTGCCCCTGATACTTCGGAGATTGATATCTCGGCTTACATCAAAGCCAAAGCAAAAGCCGACATAAAGGTGGTGGATATTACAAAATTCAAATATTCTTACACCAGGCACACGTCATCTTTCAAAATACGTGTGCCCTTGCAGATGTTCAAGACGATCTGTTCCGCCAGCTTTTGGCCAGAGAACATTTTCGTCCAAGAACATCAGCCAAGTACGGTGAAAAAAAAGATAACCAAACCTGTGGGTGTAAAACTCCCACATGTTAAGGCCACTGATCAACCTTCCACCTCTTCTTCCTCAATCCCAAAAAACTAATGTCTTCATTAACACTTACCTATCAGAATACAAGAGGGTTACGTAGTAAACTTCCCAAACTGTATTCTGATAGTTCTTTTTTTGCATCCCATATTATTGTATTTACAGAAACTTGGTTAAAGCCGGAGATCTTAAGCTCCGAAGTTTTTCCTAGTAGGTACACCACTTTTAGATGTGATAGAACCTTGCGAAGGGGAGGAGGAGTGCTAATTTCTGTAGACTCCAAATTCGCTTCTGAAGAGGTAAAATCACAAGAGTTTGGTGACATTGAATTTCTTTGCATCAAAATCACTTTGTCCGATCAATCTTTGTATGTTACCTGTTCGTACATACCACCTTCGTCCGAACCGCCAACATACTGGCAACATTTGTCCGCTATTCGTTTGGTTTTCGACCGTCTGTCTGATGGTGACCAGCTGATAGCTCTGGGTGACTTTAATATCCCAGAACTTATGTGGTCCAATGTTGATAATTCACCGTCTTTACAGCTTAACTCCCACCATGACTTCCCTGAGGGCATGTTTGACATGTCACTCGGGCAAATTAACCACGTCAGAAATTCTTTAGGTCGGCTGTTGGACTTATGCTTCGTTTCTGATCCTGATGGAATTACTCTTTCCAGAACTTTGCCCCTTTCTAACCCTGAGGATCCATATCATCCCACTCTTGAGGTTTCAATCGAAAATAATTACTTTTTTGACCTTAAGTCTACAGTTAAATCCCAGAAAGTTCGTTTCTTTCGTAAGGCTGACTTTATGAAATTAAATAAGTTAATTTTGGAATTTGATTGGTCTGATTTACTGGCATGCGAGGATATAAACATTGCATTACAAAAATTTTATTACACTTTGAACATATTTTTCGACGGTTGCGTGCCGTGGAAATATCCGTCCGCTTCAACGAATCCGCCTTGGTATACAAGGCACCTTATAAATTTAAAGAATAGTATGAGTAGACTATTAAACAAACATAGATTATCTGGCTGTACAGTTAGTTATTCAAGATACTTAGTAGCTCGGTCTAATTTCACCGTGCATAACGCAGAATGTCTATCTATTATAATGAAAACACATTCTGAGTAGTAGCCAAGAGTTTTAGTCCCTCTTGGTGTTGATTCTTTTACTTCAAGGCTAAGTACTGATTCCAGAGCAATAGTAGAGCTTTCGCTTTTCTCCTCAAAGTTAAGCCGTGCATGAGATAAGTCCCTTTCACATGTGCCCAGAAAATTCTCAACCGGTCTCTGTTCGCTCACCGACAGTGTAAATTGAGTCGTGTGCTTACGGAGGCATCTTCGAATTCATACATACTAATGTAAGTCGTACATGTGAATATATTTCTGAGGACACCACTAGACGAAATCGATGTGTTTACTCAAATACTTCTTGTATTTTAAGCATTTCCTTGTGTGACGGCAGCCTAAGTGGGCTGGTTGATAATTTCGAGGCTATGTCGTATTGTTACTAGTGGTTAGATGAGATATCCTGCTGGTATTTGTGGGATTGCCTGGAATGTTATTGGCCACACCAAGGTCGATTAGACCAGGAAATTTATACTAGGATTTATACAGGAACCTATATACTTGGTCTCCGGCCTAACCCTGTTGCGGGATAAATTTTTTTTTAAGCATGTCCGTCTATCTGTCTATTTCTACGCGAACTAGTCTCTCAAGTTTCAGTAGACTATATCCTATAGCTGCCATATAACTGATTGATCGGCCATGCCATATCTTTGGTGTTTTTATACCCTTACCGAGGTAATTATAATTTTGGTCAAAAGTACGCAAAGCAGTGAAGGAGACATCTCCGACCCTATAAAGTATATATATTCTTGATCAGGATCACCTCCTGAGTCGATATGAGCAAGTACGTCTTTCCATCTGTCTGTCTGTTTCTACGCAAACTAGTCTCTCAGTTTTAAAGCTATCGACTTGAAACTTTGCACACATTCGTCTTTTGCTTGTTGGCAATATACATATAATATAAGACGGAACGGCCGGGATCGGTCGACTAACTGATTGAACTGAGAAATACCACTATCTAAAATCGTTCCTCGTGGACGAGGCTGCAAGTTTGGTACGCCATTTGCCGATTTCTGAGACCGCATATGACAACGCTTGGGAGCGCCTCAACGAGAGATAGGATCGACCACGTCAAATTATTCACAACCTGTTGGACACCTTTATGGAGCTACCATCGACTAACAATGGAGAGGTATCCATATTGCGTAGCGTATCAGATGGTGCAAATGAGGTCATCCGTGCATTGGACTCAATTGGCCATATGGACCGAGACTGCTGGCTTATCCATTTATTGCTGAATAAAATCGATCCAGAGTCACGCCGCAAATGGGTAGATGCAAGCCGTGCTTCAAATTCACCAAAAGTCGAAGAGTTCTTCAAGTTCCTGGACGCACGATGTGAAGAATTTGAGCTGTGTCAAGCCATCCTGTACCGAGACAGGGTGGTAACGACAAGAAGACAAGCAGAGCCATGGTAACTGCTGCGCTGACAAAATGCGTGAATTGTAATGCTGATGGGCATCAACTGTCTAAGTGTCCTCAATTCATTGGTTTGTCTATCGACCAACGCCGTTCTTTTGAAAAGGACAAATCTCTCTGCTTTAACTGTCTCAAACCATGTCACAGGTCATCAAACTGTAGCTCAAAGTACAACTGTCAGCAGTGTGGCAGCAGACACCACACACTCATACACACGCATGCTATGCAGACCAACAAGGGTCAAATCACATCCACGTTTTCAAGCGATCGCAAGGATCCAGACACGACATCGGTGACTGCGAGTCACATGTCACAGGCACTACTCACGCCAACCCTATTGTCACATGGGCAAGTAGGACGAACATGTACTTTGTCAACTGCATTGGTACACATCCGCAACTCTCAAGGCACATACACAAACTGCCGGGTGCTACGCGACACGGGCTCGGAGTTATCATATGTATCGGAACGCTGTATTAAGGCACTGGGTCTTAGTCGGGTTCCTGGCCGGATTCTCATTTCCGGCATTTCTTCAATCAAGGCCGATACCACGAGGGGATTCAGCACCCTCACGATCAAGTCTCGAGTTTCTGATCACTCGCTACAAGTAAAAGCTCATATTCTAGGAAAAATCACATCTACTCTGGCAAGGGAAAACATCGATGCATCTGCACTTGAGATCTTCAATGGGATTCCGCTTGCAGACACTGAATTCAACTCGGCATCGCCTATAGACGTTTTACTAGGCACCGATTCTGTATGGGCTATTTTAACCGGCAACAGGAAGCTGGATGCGCAAGGCAACATAATAGCTATTTCAACAATCTTTGGATGGGTTATCACATCGATTGCGTATCAAAATCCATCAATCACCACGTCATTTTTGTCTACAGTCGCCACTCACCATGATCCTGAAAATGTTAAGGTTGAAGAGCATTTTCAAACCACGCACTCACGCGACTCCAAGGGAAGATACACGGTAGAGCTTCCATTCAAGGATGCAGATCCACAATTCACTGACACTCTGCAGGGAGCAACCCAACGCTTTGCTTCTGTGGAGCGCCATCTACATAGAGACACAGATCTGCACTCACGGTATGTACAATTCATGCAAGAGTATATTTCTCTAGGCCCTGACGAAATTCTCACCAACGATGGAAGGGTATTCTACATGCCACATCACCCTGTACTTGGAAAGAAACTACGAGTAGTTTTTGACAATTCATTCCAAGATTCTTCTGGTCGATTTCATTCAACGAAACCTGTTTGATGTATGCGTACGCTTTCGTTTACATAAATACGTTTTTTCTGCGGACATTATCAAGATGTTCAGGCAAATCTGGATCAACAAGCACCACAGCAACTATCAACGTATCGTTTGGAGAGAACATCCTTCAGCTCCACTTCTACATTGCCAGCTCTGCACTGTAACCTATGGCACTGCGTGTGCACTATTTTTGGCTGTACGGGTTCTTGAGCAACTGGCCAGAGACTACCAACATTTGCATCCAACTGCTGCGCGCATTCTTCTTGAAGATTTCTACGTTGATGACGTCTTAACAGGAGCTGACACCAAGGAGAAGCTTCTACAATACAAACAAGAACTAACTCAATTAATGTCTTGTGCTCAACTCAAACTTGGAAAATGAATTTCCAACAGCAGCCGCGTTGTCGACCCTGAGACAACAATCACAATCAACACATCATACAGTCCTCTCGAAACTACGAACAAGGTTTTGGGAATTATTTTTGGGAATTTGCCATACAAAAAATCTTTGCCCAGCGAGGGAAAGATTACAAAACGGCAAGTTGTCTCGCATATTCGACCCACTTGGATTGCTGGCTCCAGTGGTTATTCAATTCAAAATCCTGTTCCAATAACTTTGGGTTCTCAACTTAGACTGGGACAGCCCGCTACCGCTCAACCTGGAAGATTGGTACCTCAAATGCAGGCACGATATCCACACGCTCAATCAACTTGAGGTTCCACGCTACATTGGCAACTCTACTAACACAATAGAATTGCACGCCTTCTCTGACGCATCTATAAAAGCCAACGCCGCTGTCGTTTACAGTAGAGTCACTCTCCCTGATGGTAACATACAGGTTACTCTTATTGCTGCAAAGACTCGTGTTGCACCGTTCAAAACACAAACACTTCCACGCCTGGAATTGTGCGGCGCACTGCTACTAAGTCGACTCATGAACTCAGTCAAAACTGCACTGAAAAACTACAACGTCACTGTTCCCGCCTGGTGCGACTCTACCATTGTTTTGGCTTGGCTCTCACACATTCCTGCCAAACTGAAGACTTTCGTCGCAAACGTCAAATCAGATGACAACCCTGCTGACTGCGTTTCAAGGGGCTGCTAGCTGCTGACTTAGTAAACTACAACTACAACTATTAAACTACAAATCAAAATTGCGCACCCTCTCACCGCAAATCGACAAACATGGACTCCTGCGAGTGGGTGGTCCCTCAGGTAACTCAGAACTGCCAGCGGATGTGCAGCATTCAATAATTCTGCCCAAATCTCATCGCATAACGAAGCTCATTCTGGAACATGAGCACCGGATTCACTTACATCCTAGTGTATCGGCGTTATTCGTGATCGCCCGCCAACGCTACTGGGTATTTGGCGCACGCAACCTTATTCGAAAGATCACGCATGACTGTCTAAAATGCTTTAAACAACGCCAACTCACATCTTACCAATTCATGTCGGCAGGCATTCCCGTTTGCAAACACTGGCTGAGACTACGCCGGGCCAATCACCCTCAAGGTTCACAAGGGACGAAATCCACGCAAGGAAAAAGGTTACATCTGTCTCTTCGTATGCCTAGCCACTTCTGCCTTGCATTTGGAATTGGCTACAGATCTTACAACCGACACATTCTTGGCGGCACTCAGACGATTCATCTCTCGCCGCGGAAAATGCTCGCAAATGTATAGCGACAACTTCATCGGGGCAGACGAACACAACAACACTGTACTGGGCCCTGGCGGACGAAGGAATTAACTGGAATTTCATTCCCCCCTATGAACCACACTGGGGTGGCAAATGGGAATCAGCTGTGCGCTCTGTCAAACTGCACCTTCATAGAGTCATTGGCAAGAATGTCCCCACTTTTGAGAAAATGCACACTCTTCTCGCCCAAATAGAAGCTGTGGTCAACTCACGTCCCCTATTCTCAACTTCGGAGACTGAGGTCAACTATCTGTCGCCAGCACACTTCCTCATTGGTCGTCCTTACACGACAGTACCAGAAGGCGATCTATCAAATGTACCAATCAACTGTTTGGATTATTGGCAACAGACTCAAGCTATGCTGCAAGGCTTCTGGAAACAATGGCACATGGAATATCTTGCATCACTTCAGCATCGGCCAAAGTGAATGAACAAATCTGTCAACATTGCCAAAGATGACATTGTACTCCTTAAGGATTCTCACACACCGCCAGCAGCTTGGGCTCTCGCAAGAGTCATCGAAACATATCCAGGGAAGGATGGAATAGTCCGCGCTGTACGACTCAGGACTCCAACTGGAGAAACAACCCGTCCAATTGTCAAGATCGCCCTATTACCAAATTCCGAAACAGTTTTTCAGGAAAGGCCTGAATGTTAATTATCTATTCTGTTTGAAAACTGAATTTATCTGTAACGGTTCTTTCCTTATGTACTTAAAAGAGAATGTTCTAGAAGCGTCTGTGGCAAGCTCGCCGCGTTTAGTTTTTGCTTTGCCTTTGGTTGTGTCAGATGGCGAAGTCGAGTGATTGCACCAGCAATTAATTCCTTTAAAGACCTATGTTAATCATCAACCAGTGTGATTAAAAACGTAGATGAACATATATTGTACCCTAGATTGGAATCATAACAGCATCAAAATCTTTGTCTAGGAAATCTGCGGGAACATGGTTGCAACGAGCTTGAACATTACATTGGCTAGTTGAACTGTTTTTTCTAAAAGCATTGGACCGTGGAGAAAGAATACCACACTTATTGTGTATACACACAATATATTCTAAGCAATATTATCTGGAATGGCACTGCTGTCTTAGGTAACAATTATCAATTGCTCAACATGTCAATCTAGAAGAATTCTCTTTGAAATATTTACAATACCCTTTAGATTGTTATCGTTCATAAAAGTGAAATTAAAAATTGTGTGAACATTTTCTAGACAGACTTGGCATTAAAATCGCCGTTTATAACTGAACCCGTTCTTGATAAAGACGCAAAAGAAACAAGATCATTGCACCTTGTTCAAAAGAAATAATTTTAGGATTGTCTTCAGCATAGACACTGAAAATATAAAATTCATTTCTTAGGTTGATCATATAGACTCCAATTGTTTCTATATCAATATTACTGTCACCTTGTCTAAGACTTTAATGTTTCTTTTAAAAATTCCAACTCCTACATACCATCGGAACGAGGTTTACATACAAAATATAGTTTACCAAACTATAAATGGAATTGTTAAAGAGCCAAATTACTGACAAAGTTTCTATGTCTATATTATTAACTAAAAATAGTAAATAATATAAAAATTTTATTCAAGAATACATTTAATAATGGCTTATTATTATTAGCAGTTTTGCTCTGAATGTTATATTTTAAGATTTTTAGAGGCAATTTTAATATTTTTTAAAAGGATCTTGGTAATTGAGATTCAATGACTTTTAATCCAAATCCAAAACAATACAATAAATAAACAATAAACAATAAACAATAAACAATAAACAATAAACAATAAACAATAAACAATAAACAATAAACAATAAACAATAAACAATAAACAATAAACAATAAACAATAAACAATAAACAATAAACAATAAACAATAAACAATAAACAATAAACAATAAACAATAAACAATAAACAATAAACAATAAACAATAAACAATAAACAATAAACAATAAACAATAAACAATAAACAATAAACAATAAACAATAAACAATAAACAATAAACAATAAACAATAAACAATAAACAATAAACAATAAACAATAAACAATAAACAATAAACAATAAACAATAAACAATAAACAATAAACAATAAACAATAAACAATAAACAATAAACAATAAACAATAAACAATAAACAATAAACAATAAACAATAAACAATAAACAATAAACAATAAACAATAAACAATAAACAATAAACAATAAACAATAAACAATAAACAATAAACAATAAACAATAAACAATAAACAATAAACAATAAACAATAAACAATAAACAATAAACAATAAACAATAAACAATAAACAATAAACAATAAACAATAAACAATAAACAATAAACAATAAACAATAAACAATAAACAATAAACAATAAACAATAAACAATAAACAATAAACAATAAACAATAAACAATAAACAATAAACAATAAACAATAAACAATAAACAATAAACAATAAACAATAAACAATAAACAATAAACAATAAACAATAAACAATAAACAATAAACAATAAACAATAAACAATAAACAATAAACAATAAACAATAAACAATAAACAATAAACAATAAACAATAAACAATAAACAATAAACAATAAACAATAAACAATAAACAATAAACAATAAACAATAAACAATAAACAATAAACAATAAACAATAAACAATAAACAATAAACAATAAACAATAAACAATAAACAATAAACAATAAACAATAAACAATAAACAATAAACAATAAACAATAAACAATAAACAATAAACAATAAACAATAAACAATAAACAATAAACAATAAACAATAAACAATAAACAATAAACAATAAACAATAAACAATAAACAATAAACAATAAACAATAAACAATAAACAATAAACAATAAACAATAAACAATAAACAATAAACAATAAACAATAAACAATAAACAATAAACAATAAACAATAAACAATAAACAATAAACAATAAACAATAAACAATAAACAATAAACAATAAACAATAAACAATAAACAATAAACAATAAACAATAAACAATAAACAATAAACAATAAACAATAAACAATAAACAATAAACAATAAACAATAAACAATAAACAATAAACAATAAACAATAAACAATAAACAATAAACAATAAACAATAAACAATAAACAATAAACAATAAACAATAAACAATAAACAATAAACAATACGGTAAACTGTACGGTATTGAATACCGAGCTCTACAGAAAGCGCAACATTTCACTTAACGAGTCATGGCTTCATTTTACTGCGGATGAATCTGATCGCGAAGCGGTAGAGCAACTTCTTCAGCAGCAGCACAAAAATGCTGTAGAGCTCGAAGAAAATTTAAATCCCGGAGGCCATGAAACATTATTGGAAAATAATAATACTGCTATTCAACGCATTGCATTGGCACCGGGAGAAGGCCGCCGTCCAACAAGCTTAACGCTTGACGAAGATGCAGAGGAACTTTCATTTCCAACTATTTCTTGCTGAGAAATATTTAAAGGAAATACAACCTATGCGAAAAAAGCCAGATCCCAAATCCGTTTTTAATTCCATTTCCATTGCTTTACGCAAAAAATCCGGAGCAGTGACCTCTGGTAATCTGCGAGATGAGTCATTTGTACATAGACTTGTGAAACATGGCTACCACATCCTCAAAGGCTTACGGTCTGCACCTGCTCATTGGGAGGCTGAGAAAAAGAAAGTGATCATCATGATTCGACAATTCGGGTTGCCAACGTTCTTTATTACTCTTTCCGCTGCTGAAACTAAGTGGAGTGGAACTTTTAGTTATCATTTCTCTTCTATTGGACAATAGGGTTATAAGCGAGGAAGAAGCGGCAGCTCTTTCCAGCTCCGAAAAGACTCGGTTAATCCGATCCGATCCAGTGACGTGCTCTCGATACTTCGATTACAGGTTGCGACAATTAATGAAATTGTTCAGAACCGATATATTCGGGGAATTCAATCTTTCCCATTTTTATTGGAGAATCGAATTTCAGCACGGAGGATCTCCGCATTCTCATTGCATGTACTGGCTTGCTGGGGCTCCTAAGCTCGACGACACCGAAAATACCGAGCAAGTAATAAACTTTATCGATAGGTTTATTACCACAAATGGAGACGGTCCTGAACTACAAGAAGTAATTCAGTATCAACGTCACAAGCACAGTTCATCTTGCCTAAGAGAGTTACGCGGACAGGAGTTTTGCCGATTCAATATGCCACACCCTCCTATGCCCGAAACGCTTGTTTTGCATCCCATAGAAGAAAACGAAGTAAATGTTGAAGAACATAAAACTTTGTACAAAAAAATTAAGAAAACTTTAAGAACCATTCCTAATGAAGACGCAGCTTTATTAAATAATTTTGAATATTTTCGGTCCCACCTTGATACTAATTTTAAAGCCTACAAATTAGCCTTATGTTCAAGCTTGAAAAAGCCAAAAATTTTTCTTTGCAGACAATTTTCCGACCGACTGCTGAATGCTTATAATAGAGATATTCTAGGCTTACACAGAGCTAATATGGATATTCAATTTATCCTAGATGCCTACGCCTGTTGTAGTTACATCATTAACTACATAAACAAATCAAACAGAGGCGTATCGCAATTGCTCCATGAAGCCATGGCAGAAATAAGCCATAGGAATATATCTATTAAAAGGAAATTTCAGCACCTAGGGAACAAGTTTATTAACGCTTCAGAAATATCAGCCCAGGAAGCATCATACAATATTTTGGGGCTGCATATGTCGGAGGCAAGTGAAAGTACAATTTTTATAAACACTTGCCATTCAGACAAACGAGTTCGATTGGCTCGCTCAAATGAAGAATTAGAGCGACTACCAAACAACTCGGTGAATTTTTTTGAGCGCAATATTCTTGACCGATATGTGCAAAGGCATGAGCAGCTGGAAGGAATTTGTTTAGCAGATTTTGCAGCTTGGTACAGATTTCATAAGCGCAATTCACGATCTGCCGCTAATCATAGTGAGGACTATGATGAAGCAAACGATTTGGAGGTTGATGTTGAAGACGAAGTTGCTGAGCAAAACTATCCACTGATGGACGGGTTTGGTTACGTTAAAAAACGTAAGCATCCCCTGATTCTTAGATGGGTTCGGTTTAGCATTAACTCTTCACCATCGGATTATTTCCGAGAGCATTTTATGCTCTTCTATCCTTGGCGAAATGAAGAAGCTGAACTTCTTTCCAACGACATTGAAAACACATTCAGAACTAATCATGAATCTATTAGGATCATGAAGAGAAACTATGATGTGTTTGATGATATGGAGTTAGAAAGAGTTCTTGAAGATTTGCAAGAGGATAGGGGGATAATAATCCCAATTTGGAAGAACCCGCCTCCCAATTTTTAGACGAAGAATTTAGAGCTTTAGCAGTGCCTAATATAGAGCGGAACGTAAATATTCTTCAAGATGACAATGCAACGAATAATCCTGAAGAAGATGGCGAACTTCAATTAATTAGAATCCCCCCGTTAGTTTCCAATGATGACCTTTGCTCGCTAACTCGGTCCCTCAACTACAAACAAAGACAATATTATGCACATGTAATGCATAATGTTGTTTGTAAAAATATATTTTACGAATATGTTGGTGGAGGGGCCGGTGTAGGGAAAAGCAGACTGATTACAACCATATATCAGTCAGTGACTTGGCGAGCCAATAAGCTTCCTGGTGCTACGGATTCGGCAAAAGTTTTATTATGTGCTCCAACTGGAAAAGCTGGTTTTGGAATTGAAGGATTAACTCTTCATTCAGTTTTTTCTCTACCAATTAATCAGGCCTCACGTCCCTGAAGACCTTTAAGCAATGATAGTTTAAATTCATTGCAAACTGATAGATCTTCAATTAATTATAATTGATGAAATTTCCATGGTTGGCTCAAAAATGCTTTCATTTTTGGATCAGAGGCTTCGTCAAATTTTCCGATGCCCAGACTTATGTTTTGGGGGAAAATCTATTATGTATAGTTTTTGGAGACCTAAAGCAGCTTTCCCCAGTTTGGAGACAGTTGGATATTTTCGGAGAGGACGAATAATCCTTATAGCGTTTTAGCAGGAAATAGCCTATGGAGCACAAGCCTTAAATAAATTATCTGAGGCTTGTATGACAATTGCAGACATAGAGCTCCTAAAACAAAGAGTTGTTTCACCTAGCGAAGTTCCAGATGATGCCATTTATTTATTTTCTTCTAACGAAGAAGTAAACCATTTCAATTCCATTAAATTAGCGCAAATTGGGACGGAAGAATTGGTTTCCACTGCAGTTGATACAGTGAAAACTGCGAACATATCTGCGCGAAATAGAGAAAATATGCTCAAAATATGAAAACCTCTGAAACTCAGGTTTTACCATATGTTCTTCATCTCAAAATAACTGCTAAATATATGGTTACCGTTAATATTGACACAAATGACGGACTTGTAAATGGAGCAACTGGTCAGCTAAAGCAAATTGACCATTGCGTAGTTAAGGGGGCAGGATGGTTTGAAACTTCAAAAAAATTTTTTTCAGAAATTTTTTATATAATAGAACATTATCTTAGGAATATCCTGTGAAAGTTTCATGTCGATCGGGCTAAAACTTGCTGAGATACCGATTTTCTAGTTTTTTTCTCTCCATATACTTTCCATTGCTTCTAAAACTTTAGACGCGTTTTTCTCAAAAAACTTTTTCAAGTCGGTGCGTAACGTAACTCAAAAAATAATGCTCGGATCTAAATAAAATTTTGCACACATCTTTAATGCAAATACTTGCGGATGAACGAACGATTTTTGTTTTTTAAATTTTTTTTTACCATTTTTACGGGCAATAATGGGCGGATTTTTACGTAAAAATGGTACCTCCGACTTTACAACCGCGCCAAAAATTCAAAATCGAATATTTTTCAAAATGGTTTCGTTCATCCGCACAAGAAACTAATATTTTAAGTAAATCAATTCAATTTTTTTATTTCCGATAGCACTGTAAGGCCAGACTTTACGCACCGCAAGAGACCAATTTTTGGAAGCGACTCCGGCCGACTGCCCGTCACGGGATAAATTATAATTATTTTTTAAAAAAAAAAATTCCTAGATACTCTCCAAATATAGCCATTAATCGTGTAAAAAATGGAATTGATATATTTACTCAGACATAAAAAAAAAAAATCTCAAAAATCTGCTATTTTTCAGCCTCCGAAACCATCCTGCCCCCTTAATGGCTCAAATATAATACCGCGACTTTGGATTAATTTTTTCGAGCTCATGGTTGGTGCAATCGCCAGATCAAAAGTTCGAAATATTCCAGTTCCCGAATAGACTCCTATAGTAAAAGCCTCTCGAGTTTTTCAGTGTGGAAGATCAGAGCATGCTTCTGTTGACAGAAAACAATTTCCAATTGTTCCT